>NC_132917.1:106107602-106783135 GCF_047675955.1 Chlorocebus sabaeus
GACATATTTGAAGCATCACCTCAGAACTTGTTAGAAATGCAAATTATAAGGCCTCCCCATCAACCTCCTAAATCAGAAAGTCAGCAGACTGCAAATTCTCCAATGTTCCATGCTACAAAGGTTCCGCCCAGGAAGGATTGGGCAGGCATCACCATTCTCTCCTTCCCTTGGAGGAGCGAGGGTAAGTGAATCTCATTCTAGTCCCTCCTCTCTTAATCTCGATTTTTTTTCCTCAGATGACCATCCTTCCATCTCAAGAGTTCTGCTTCAGAGGCACCTAGAATAATATTAATAGAATTAGTTTTAAGCAAGGAAGTACTCTTAGTTTTAAACTGGGAAGTACTGGAAGAATAAAAAGACATCTTACCTGCCACAAAACGTTTTTGCAGATGAAGTTTAAGGCTTCAGGTTAGGTGATGGGTTCAGAAAACCGCAGAGAGAAAAAGCACAGCAAGAACCTGTAACCACTTTTTCAGACTATTAAACTCAAAGTTCTTCCTTCTTACACCATCATCCTGCCACTTCTTTCCTTTGATGACAATCAAAAGGATACAAGACGTCTCCAAGGAGAGCCCACAGAGGAGGCATTTTTACACCCTTGAGCTCCAATCCTCACAACATTGCGAGATGGCTTGTAATTTCCATCTCAGAGGGGAGGAAGCTACAGCTAGAGTATATGTCCTAGGTAAGCAAAGAAGCCAAGGTTATAATACAACTCTGAGCCACTCCAAAGCCTGCCCTTTCCTCTAACCTGCCTTCTATGACCAATAACTTTGTAAAAACCAGCTGCCAGTTCTTAAATACTCACTCTGTGTCAAGTGTGTTTATAATCTCTATAATAATCTCCACTCCTTTGATCATCCTTCATAGAAAGTGCTAAGACAGCATTTTCCTGATGAGGGGACTGAAGCTGAGAAACTGAGTAACTCACCCAAGGTTTTGGTGCAACGGAGTAAAACTTGAAATGAGGTCAGGTTTCTAGCCCCAGATTCTCCCAAGGTAGCTGCTTTTGATACTAAAACAATGTGCCTCCCAGTGAAGGAAATGGGGATAATACTAATCACTTATTTCACTATTGTAATGAAAATTAAATAAGATTTGAGATGTGGAATATGATGATGTTAATACCATGATGCTAATACATTTAACTCCAATTTAAGACAGTCAGATGCCTGCCTCAGCTCAGATTTAAGACTGTTCAATTTTGGGCAAGTCTGATCAGCTTTCTTGGCACCAACCTCAAAGAACTAGACTGAGCAACTTTTAAGTTTCCTCCCAGCTCTGAAATTCAGTTTTTAGACATAAAGTATTGCATACATAAATGAATAAGAAAAATTGGGAAACACTTCTCAGCTTTCTCTTTTTGAGGATCTCACTTCTAGTACTCTTTCAAGGTTTATCTTTTGGCATCCTCAGAGCTCTTCATATTTTTGTAGACAATGCAATAATTTCCAATAAAATGACACATCATAGAGGATGCATACAATAAATATTCAAAACATACCTGTAAGTTTTATTTTTTATTTATTTTTTCAGACATGGTCCCATTCTGTCGCCCAGGCTGAAGTGCAGTGTGGTAATCCTATCTAACTGCAGGCTGGAATTGCTAGGCGCCTGTGATCCTACCACCTCAACCTCCCCAGTAGCTAGTACCGCAGAGACACCACCATGCCTGGCTAATTTTTTTTTTTTTTTGTAGATATGGGGTCTTACTATGTGGCCCAGGCTGGCCTAGAACTCCTGGCCTCAAGCAATCCTCCCATCTGAGCCTCCCGAAACTCTGGGATTACAGGCATAAGCCACCACACCCAACAAGTTTAAGTTTTAAATGTGCAAAATAATTACGGATATGTATCGTTCCCATGAATGATAAAAGAGAAGCAGAAAATATTTCTTAGTAAGTGAATTACTGGGAATTAGACTATAATTGATATCTACAGCAATTTAAAAACTTCACTGTAGCTATTAATCCATGCAGAAAAAATGTAGTTGGATTTTATGCTTGCTACTTCCTCACTCTTGAGTAAATTATCCTTTCTATGCATCAGTTTCCTCATCTGAAAAATAGGCATTCTGGTAATATACACCTCATTAGGCTGTTTGGAGGAATGTGACAATACACGTAAAACGCAGTCCCTGGCACACTGTAAATGTCTAACAAACGTTTGGCGGTTATTACTGGCGTTTCCCAGACGGTTATTATTTTTTACATGTGAGCAGGTTAATTCAGAGCATTACTTCAAGAAACAAATACTTGAATACCTATTTGTCCAAGGAGCCTGGGTTACACGGAATTCACTAAATAAAGCCTCTGGTCTTACATTATATAGAAGGGCGATGAAGAGACAAGAAACAGGTTAAACAAAGAAAAACACGATAATTTCAGACACAACCACTGCCATATTTAGAGTACTGTATACCGGCCCCCCGCGCCAGAATTCTTTCCCTTGAGGCTGCCCCAGGAATCCCTTTGACCTCTGCCGTTGGACGTCACAGAAAGCGCGACCAATCGTCGCCGGCTCCCGGAGCTTCACTCTTCCCTCCCTTCCTGCAAAATTTGACACGCCATTTGTTTCTACGTCTGACATCGTTCTCTTTTCTCTGGTCCCTGCGAGCTTTTGCAAGCTGGACCAGGCCCCAACACCCGCACCAGCTGCGAGAGAAAGAGCCCGGCATGCGGCGCACTCAGAGTGACGACACACTCGAGTCTCCGCCCGAGTACGTCACTTCCGGAACGCTTCCTTCGCGGGGCTTTGTGGGTAGCCGACTGGGGTCTCCTGGCGACGACGATGGCGGGGGATGTGGGCGGTCGCAGCTGCACGGACTCGGAACTGCTGCTGCACCCGGAGCTGCTGTCCCAAGAGTTCCTTCTCCTCACTCTAGAGCAGGTTGGGCGCGCCGGATCGGAGGGAGGGGGCAGGGAAGGAGGGCGGGACGGTGGGCCTTCCCAGGTGAGGCGCTTGCACCTGAGCTTGCCTTAAGTAGCCCTCGGCAACCACTGACACTCCCGCCGGGTTTGTGCCACTCTCCACCCACGCAAACCAGCCAGCTGTCCCCTCGCTCCCGCTCCTCGCCCCCTCTCCGAAAAAGAGACGTCCGTAGAATATCAGGAATGCTTGGGAAATAGGGCTTATCTATCTGAGTCCCGATGGATTGTAAAGAGGAATCCCAGGCGACACCCCCTGCCTATGTATAAGCACAGACCTGAGGAAGAAAGGAAGTGGGGAAGAAGCGTAGAATAGACATGGAAGGTAGAAATCATGGACTGTCAGGACTGGAAAGCATCTGAGAAACCGTCCGTTGCACACCCTCTCTAATCGTTTAAAGATGATTAAACAGTTCCAGAGAGATGAAGTGACTTGTTTAAGGCCACAGCATCTGTAAATGGTACTGCCAGGAGGAGAATTCAAGGCTCCTGGCTCTCCATGTAGTGCGTGCTCTTTTCCAGCTGGTGTGGCCTGTAATAATAGGAGAAAAATGAGAAAGGAAAAAAGTGATGTTTTAAGTGATAGAGAATTACTGAAAGTTTCCTTGGGGTTTATGTAGCGTATTTTGTTGTTTTCCATATGGTTTTCCCCTGGTACCCTATCTTTCTTGAATTTCAAGTCCTCTTGCCCAGTAGAGCTTATTTTAATTATGTTAGTAAGCTTTTACCTTGGTTATCAAACTTTTTAGGTACTTAAGAATCAGTCGAGGGCTTGCTAAAACACAAATTGATGCGCTCTGTCCCCAGTTTCTCGTTCAGTAGTTCAGAAATGTGGCCTGAAATTTTGCATTTTTAACCAGCTGGTTGCTGGCCTAGAGAGCACGCTTTGAGAACCGCTGTCCTGAGGCAGTACTTTCCAAAGTAACGGGCCTATGAATTCTCTGGGAATGTTATCCAAGAGAATCCTGGGAGTTTCCCCTACCTCTGAGTGAGTATAGGGTAAAAATAGGTAAGTCCAATATACGAAAGAGAAGTAAAATGTGTTTTTATTAGTTTTTGTTAGAGGGTATAGGCTTGTCAGTTGTACTAAACACAAATGTTTTCAAGCCTTTCTGAGTTGAAATTGAAGAGCCTGTGATCTCATTTCCATTCTCATTTTTCCTTCTTAAATCCAAACTCTGTCTTCATGACTACTGCTGTGCTTATGCCATGTTTTTCATGATGTCAAGAACAAATTGGAAAATGAGGAGGAATTTGGTGATTTAGATAGAGATGGTTGGACAGTGACTGGAGGCTTACTTGAAAGGACCAGTGAAAATGGGGTGCAGGCTTTTCTAATGATGTACTGCTACTGTCATCAGTACGGGGATAACAGTTTCTATCTGTGGTATGATTTGAAATCTTAGTAGTTAACTTCAATTTAGGAAGCACCAGATTAGAGAAGCACGAGAAATATAAGACAGACTGAGACCTTCATCCCACTAATCTGATCATGATAGTAACACTCAAAGTAGCTTATTGACAGAATGTGGTGATTGTTAATCATTGTTAGCTTTCTTTTGTCTGTTTTTCCCCGGGCAGTCTCCCGTTTTCAATCCCCTTTGTATATTAAGATAATATTACCGGAAATGATCTTTCATGTTTGGTGTGTTGGCTGAGCAGTTGTGGACAGCAATCCTTGTCACACTGAGAAAATAGGACCCTGGTCTTTAAGATGAGGCTGAACCTGATATTTACAGAATTCAACCTGTGACGCTGCCTCTGAGTGCACGTGTTTTGTGAAAATGGTTTTTTATAGTTTGTTATTTAAGCCGTCATGTTTTACCCTGTCAGGTAAGGGGGTTACTTACTAAAATCAGAAATGTTGTTTTGCAATTGCTTTTGTTTCCTTTCCCGCAGAAGAACATAGCTGTTGAAACTGATGTGAGAGTAAACAAAGACAGTCTGACTGACCTTTATGTCCAGCATGCAATACCATTGCCTCAGAGGGATTTGCCGAAGAATAGATGGGGGAAAATGATGGAGAAGAAAAGAGAACAACATGAGATTAAAAATGAGACTAAAAGGTACTTTTTGGTGGTTCTAGTTTTCAATGTATCTTATATAACTAACAGTTATTGATTTTTCCTGAAGTAAACTTAAGTAAAAAAGTTATTTACTCAATAACTCTCTATTGAGCACCAGGCACTGTCTGTATAGCAGTGAATAAAACTGACAAAATTCCCTGCTCATATTTTTGTTGGGAGAAACATCATAACACAGTTAAGATATGGTATTGTTATATAGTAATAAAGACCAGGGAGAAAGATTACAATTTTTTGGTAAATTGTCCAGGAACGATCTTAGTGAGAAATGACATTTTAGTAGAGAGACCTGTAGGAGGAAGAGAACAAGCTAGCATTCCAGGCAGAATACAAGAGGCTGGATCTTGAATGTGCCCATCATATACCAGAAACAACAAAGCAGCCATCAGGGCTGGATGGAGAAGTAGGAAGAACGAGTTGTATTGGGGCGAACGGGAGAGATTGTCAGATCATGTAAAGCTTTGTAAGTCATTGTAAGGACTTAGGCTTTACTCTGAGATGAGAAGCCACTAGAAGGTTTTAAGCAGAGTGGTGACATCATTAGATGTACATTTTGACAGGATGACTCTGGCTGCTGTCCTAAGAAGTGATTTCAGGTGTGTGGGGAGGGAATGGGCGTGTATAAGAGTGGAAGCAGGGAAACAAATTAGAAGGCTGTACTGTAATCCAGGCAATAGATGGCGGCAGCTTTGACTACAGTAGTAAATTTGGTAGGTTGGAGCGTGCATATTTGAAGATAGAGCCAATAGGATTTCCTGAATTTTGAGAAAAAAGTCAAGTCGGGTAAAACTCTAAGGTCTTTGAATAATACACAAATGAAGGGCCTGTTAACTAGCTTAAGTTAGGCTATTTAAAATTATTTAATTTCAAAAAAATTTTTATAAAACCACAAGCAAGTGATTTTTCTTTTTTAAAGAAAATTACATGTGATTAATCAGTGTTGTTGATTGGTTAATAAGTACAAAGTGTCCTAAGATCCTTAGGTGAACTCTTCTGTGCCTATTATATCTCAAGTGGATACTATTGATCAATTTTTTTTAGCACCTTCTATTTGTAAGACACCATCATAGGCAATCCACTAGAAGCAGTGAGCGAATGCAGAGTAGGAAGGTGGGGATAAAGGGGAGTATGTTCCTCTGAGTTTTAATCTCTGTTTTACAAAGAAAAACTTAAGGATTGAGATTATTCTCCGAGTACGAAGAATACATGTCTCCTCACTGTCTTTTGGAAAATACACACACAGTCTGACCTTTGATCAAGAATGCATTTCAGATTGACCATCATTTTAGCTCGGTGGTTACTTTTGTAGTAAGTATGTAGTGGTGTTATGTAGTGGTGTTAACTTTCATAAATGTGGCTTACACTGCATATAACTTTTAATTTACTTTTGCTGTTATTCAGCCAGTATTTTCCTCTTGATCAGCACATTCAGGCATATTGTTCTAGTAAGCAAAACTTTATGTGCTGGTCATATTTTCCTTTGAAGCAATCTTCGTACAGCTGTCTTGATTAGTCCCCCAAAATCATTTCGGAAAGGATCTTTGACTGTTTTTTAAATTCACAGTTGGATCAGAGCATTAAAACTGGAAGGATCCAAGAGATCATCTTGTATTGTTGAACTGCTTATTATTTTATCTGTGGAGGAACTGAGATCCTGAGAAGAGCTATAACATGCCCACGGTCACACAGAGCTAGGACCAGGTCCATAGCAACATAGCCCGGTGCTTCTCAAACTTTAATGTGCCTCTTGAATCTTAGATTAAACAAATTGTCAAACCCTGCTTTCAGTCCCTGTTTCCCTTCTACAAAGGCAGTGGGTATACAGTGAGCTTATTTCTCATTTTCTACCAAATGATGTTCAGTGATGACCCAAGAATTGTTGAGTTTGGCCAGCTGCCTAGGAATTTGGTTCAAAGGTGGGTTTGATGTATTAGTTCAGGTTGATGCCCCAGATTCTCCATTTCTTACAAGCTCCCAAGCTAATGACGTTGCTGTGCTGGTGCTACTGGTCCCTGGATCACACTTTGAGTGGCAGGGCTAAAATGTTCTTCCTGATAACTGGCTATGTCAAGTTCTTTTAACATGTTTAATTAGAAGGATTTTTTTTTTTAGGCCAGGCGCAGTGGCTTACGCCTGTAATCCCAGCATGTTGGGAGGCTGAGGCGGGTGGATCACCCTGAGGTCAGGAGTTCAAGACCAGCCTGGCCAACTTGGTGAAACCCCGTCTCTACTAAAAATACAAAAATTAGCTGGGCGTGGTGGCACGCACCTGTAATCCCAGCTACTCAGGAGGCTGAGGCAGGAGAATCGCTTGAACCCGGGAGGTGGAGGTTGCAGTGAGCCGAGATCATGCCATTAACACGCCACCCTGGGCAACAAGAGCGCAACTCCCTCTCAAAAAAAAAAAAAAAAAAATTTTTTTTCAATTAATCTGTGATATAGCTTGAGGTATAATAAGTAGTAAGCAAATGAATGCTTTCGTTATTAACCTTTACTATTAAGAGTAGAAATTAGGTTTCCAGGAGGTAAATATGAGATACTTGCCAAATTTTACAATTGAACTTGTGCAAGTGTCATAGTTACAATTAGTTTGGAAAATGCCTTGGCTTTAGAGACCTTTACTGAATGGAGTAGAATGCCGTGCCTCATTTGTAGACTGCTACTGTGGTAGTCTTGGTGTAGTTTTATAGTTTATTATCCTTTTTAAATAATAACTGACTACGTGGTTAAGATAACCCCATCAATAAGCTGCTGTTTGTTTTTTCACTAGGAAATCTCATTTTAAGTTCCAGGGCTAGATGGTTAATTGGTGTTTTAAAAATAGCTGCATCTTGTGTATACATTAAAGCTAACTTTGAATTTCTTGTACATAACTATTTTAAACTTTGAAATAAAACACCAGGAAATTCTTTCAAGTGATCATAGAAAATTCATTTTTAATAGTCTCACTTAGAATAGATTAGTCTTATCAATAAATCTTTTTGTTTACTGTTTATTTTAACTTGAATTCCAGTGAACTTGAATTCCAGATGGTATTTTTCAAGAGTGCCTCTCTTTGATTTCAGGAGTAGTACTGTAGATGGGTTAAGGAAAAGACCCCTCATCGTATTTGATGGAAGTTCAACAAGTACAAGCATAAAAGTGAAAAAGACAGAGAATGGAGATAATGATCGACTCAAGCCTCCCCCTCAGGCAAGCTTTACCAGTAATGCCTTTAGAAAATTATCAAATTCCTCTTCGAGTGTTTCACCCCTAATTTTGTCTTCCAATTTGCCTATGAACAATAAAACGGAACACAATAATAATGACACTAAACAGAACCATGACTTAACGCATAGGAAAAGTCCTTCAGGCCCTGTGAAGTCGCCACCATTGTCCCCTGTTGGAACTACTCCAGTGAAGTTAAAGCGAGCTGCTCCTAAAGAAGAAGCAGAGGCCATGGTAAGTATGGGGGTGGTTTCCATGCTGTTAAGTGTCTGAATGAAACCTGAGCAGTCTGCCTCATGACGGGAGGTGGGTCGACTGTGCTACATTCTGTTCTTGAACCCTTTTGATGGTCTGTCCGGTTTGTATAATACATCTCTTTACTCCAGTACTTGAATCCTGGAATTTTAAAACCCGTGGTGATTAATGTTTTTAAAAGTTCACTCAAGTTATTTCTGCTTAAAATACGTAGAGAGAGGATCTGTTAGGCAGTTTCCCTAGATTTTTCTCATTTAGTTCCTTTTACTGTCTTGGAACTAAAACAGATAAATATTCCTTTATTAGCAAGATTTAGAACATTAAGTAATTTGTCCAGGGTCACACATTTATTAAGTAGCATTTGGGGCCTGACCTTAAGTCTATCTTAAACCCACACCTTAAACCCACACCATACCTTAAACCCACACCAGAATCTTTTTAAGATTTACCACTTGCCTCCCCTACTGCTCGTTACCTCGCTTTGTGGGGATAGCAGAAGTTGGGGAAATCTATTATGTTGTGCTCTACTATGTTGAGTCATTTGGATGCTTGTTGGCAAATTTGGTGTAGTTAACACAATGTATTAGAGTTTAATTTGTGAGATGATTTTTTATATATACATATGTATATATGTAATATATATATGCTCTTCAGAAAAGTGCTTTTACTTTTAAATACCTGGTAGTTTAATAGCTGTTATTCCTGTAGTATACTTTGGCTTTGGTATTATTATCATCTAATCGTGTATCAAAGGGATCAAAACTCGGAAAATTCAAACGTTCTAAAATAGTAGACCCTGGAAAAAGAAAACCACCTGACTTGGTCGTGAGTTTTTTACTTTCATGAGTTCATTGAATCCTGTCAGTAACCCTATGAAGTAGGCATCTTCGTTATTCCTATTTTACAGATAAGGAAACAGAAACTTAGTAAATTTAAATAAGTTTGTCAGGAGTTCCAGAGTTATTAGTAAGCGACCAGACCAGACTGCAATTTGAATTTAGGTTTCTTTGATCCCAGGGCACACACACCGGAGGCCATGCTTCCTCCATACACCCTTCAGCTACCTTTGTAGGAGAGGGGAGGAAGGTGTGGGATAAGAGAAGAATAAAGCCACATCTCAAATATTGCCATAAGGAGTAAGAACCCTCAGAGAATGTTTTTTTTTTTTTTTTCCAGGCCGTTTAACAGCATTTCTCTACCCTAGAAAATTTTACTCTTTTATAGATACGAGATACATATTTTTGTAGAGACAGGGTTTCACCAAACCTCTTGGCCAGGCTGGTCTCAAACTCCTGACCTCAAGTGATCCGCCTGACTCGGCCTCACAGAGTGCTGGGATTACAGACGTGAGCTGCCTGCCTGGCCTGTTTCCCACTGACTTTGGATTGCAAAGTTGATGGGGGAGGTGGGCTGGACAGGGAGAAGGCAGATCTGGAGCAGTCAGTGGTTTTCAACTCTGATTGTATGTTAAGATCACTTGAAGAGCTTCCAAAAAAAGCAAAAAGAAGTCAGAGCCTTATCCCCCTACCTTTTATGGATTCTGGTTTAATTGGTTCTAGGATAAGACCAGGCCTGGGGCATGTTATTGAGTGCTCTGAGTTATTCTAAACTACACGTTTGAGAACCACAGCCTAGAAAACTCACCCCCTTCTCTTTGAATATATTCCCACCAGATGGCAGCAGTGATCTTCCATTAATATATTAATAGTAAATAGTAAACCTTGGTTGTTTAAAATGTTCATTTCAGTTGTTTTCTGATATTCCTACAAGTATAAACTGATTTCTGTTCATGTCTTTCAGAATAACCTGAAGCCCCCACAAGCAAAAAGGAAGATACAACATGTTACTTGGCCCTGAAGAAAAGTTTCCAAAAATGTAAATATACTGTAACTGTAGTTTTTCAAACATGTTCATATATATTGACAATATTTACAGAAATCCTGATTATTGTGGAATTTTCTTAAGAGGTTCCAAATAGGTTTAAAAAAATAAAGGATTTATTTTCCTTCCCTTCTTCCCTCCCTCCCTTCCTTTTTTAAAATTCTTGCCTGTCTTGCCCTGATTAGGAAAGAATATCTTTTAAAACCAATGGCTTAGTATATGTCATTTATATTGACCCTACTGAAATCATTAGCTGCAAGTCTGCTATAAAGCATCCATTGAATTGGCCAGGCACAGTGGCTCACGCCTGTAATCCCAGCTCTTTGAGAGGCTGAGGCGGGCAGATCACCTGAGGTCAGGAGTTCGAGACCAGCCTGACCAACATGGAGAAACCCCGTCTCTACTAAAAAATACAAAATTAGCCGGGCATAGTGGTGCATGCTGTAATCCTAGCTACTCGGGAGGCTGAGGCAGGAGAATCGCTTGAACCCGGGAGGTGGAGGTTGCGGTGAGCTGAGATCATGCCATTGCACTCCAGCCTGGGCAACAAGAGCGAAACTCCATCTCAAAAAAAAAAAAAAAACATTCAGTGAATTTTAGGAGTTACTCTCATTAGCCTTGTTCAGAGTCTTTGGGGAAATTTGAGATTTTTTTAAAAACTCAAATATTTTACTAGTTTGCCTGCCATTTTAATTTCTTTTACAAAGCAGAAGCATATAAGAGTTTATCACAGTATTTTAGTAAATATTGCAACATTCATCCTTAAAGGTTCACCAAGAAAAGCATCTTTGTAGTACTGCTGGAAAACTATTGAGAATATACAGATAAAAATGTTGTTCTTTAATTGCTTACATTGCTTCTTCCCATAAAAAGCAAAAAGGAATCAGTGCTTGCTATTGTTCCTTTCCTTGAAGTTGTAACAATTGATATATATATTATGAGTTGACTGGTCGATTCTGCACCTGGCCCGTCCTTTAGAATGTTCTTGTCATGCAGCAGTCCTGCCTACTGTTTTCATGAGCAGTCTGTGATCTCACTCTGTGAGTTCAGCTATTACTCGCTCCGGGGAGCTTAATCTTTTCAAAATGACGTTGATTTAAAAAATCTTAGGCAGAGTAATCATGTTAGAGGTGGTATTCGATGGAAGAAAGTTTAGAGAATTGGGAGTGGGGGTAGAATTCTATAATTTATAAGAGTCCAGGAAGCATAGCAGTCAGGGGCAAAAATTAGTGTAATATGGAGTAGGCAATAGAGGAGCCACTGGAGTTGGAAGTCACTGCAGAGTGCAACATAGGAAGATGGACTCTTAACTTACATGAGATTCCCTGCAGCTGTAATATAGACACTTCCCACAGGGCTGTTCCACACAGAATTACCTGCTAAGGTTTTTTGTTTATTTTTGTTTGAGTGGTATTTTCACTCCAGTTGTATAATGGAAATCAGTGGGAAGATAGGGTTTACCTTATGTTCATGAGTTCTAGTTTCTGCTGTTCTGCTGTGTATTTCTAAGCAAAAGCAAAGGATACTTCATACTTTTTTGTTATATGATTGATCTTCAAATTGGGATTTACCTTTTTCAATATGTTTTAAAGTAGTCTGATTTCTCTCTTGATTTGTTAAAACAAGCATTTTAGTTCAGCTATTGAATAGCCTTCCAAAAAATTAATTCAGCCTTGCAGGTAAGTACCATACTAAGACTTTAACCCAATAGTTTTTAATCATTTTGCCTTTATTCCAGACTGTAAATCTGTACACATAAGATAAAACATACTAAGTATTGCATAAATTAACGTTACAGTAAATTGTTATCTGCAGGGCTGATAGACATAATAATGTTGGTGGGCAACTGTGATCCTATACATAAATATATGCAAAAGGAGATTTTAAAAGTGCAGATTTTAGAGTAGATTGACAAATTTTATTTTATATTCAGTTGTCCTTTCCTCTTCCTTCTGTGTGTCTCTCTTAGTTGAGAGAGAGTTAGCCATTTGACGATTTTAAGTCAGTGGGAACTTATTTTTAGTTACTCAATAAAATTAATATTTTATTTGTATTTTAACTTACAGAGTAGGTTGGTAATAACAGCTGAACTGTGTAACATTGTTGCTTCAAATTGAAGTTTATATTATGAACATTCAGAATCAGTGCTCATGTAGCAGCATATTATTGAGCTATTTTGAGTTTGAAATGATGTGGAGAAACGCTAAACCATTTACTATGTGTTAACATAATCCCACCTTCTTAGAGCTTTGTTCCTTCTGAAGGTGTATGGATACAGCTTGTCTTGAAATGTCTTTCTCCACATAGTGAAGCATGCTGAATGCTGGGAATCTGGAGCAGCAGCCCTGGGAGCCCTATGTTTTGAAGTATTTTGGTTTGCTTCAAAGGTTAGAAGAACTTGATATGTATGGCAAACAACTTTAGAATACTAGTTACTCACTAACATGAGGCGGATCATGTTGCTCTTGATTCTATATTCCAGTAAAGCCAGCTTTTCTTATTGGAGTAGGCAAATGAATTGCATTAGAGTTAGTGGGTGGCTTGTAAGTTGTAGTTATAGTCACTTTACCACTTCCTGCCATTAGTAGGCATCCTTGTTTTTTCTTCCTTTCCCTCGTTGTTCCTTCTTTACCCTTTCTCCTTACACATTTTCTTTCTCTCTTTTAATTCTCCTTCCTCCTTGCTGTAGAACCCAAGCTTCTGGCTTAGGTTTGCAAGTCTTATTGCTTGGCCCTCCTCATTCACTGAGGGGTGAAGATAGGCTGACCCTCTGTCCTCTTACATTTGAGGGATCATAGACTGCTGTGTGAATTCTGGAAAGTCTCAGGACCCTACAGCACCAGGGCACTGAATGACTTCTCAATGGCTATAAAGACAGTACAGTTTTCCAAAGTAGCCTAATTCATCTGGACAGCTACCAGGCACTTTGGAAAGTTGGTTCAGTTACTACTATGAGGACATAATATATTTGCTAGTATTAAAATTCTTCAGAATTGGAATTATTATTTGAAATAATATTTTGGTTTACTTAAGTTTTGAGAGACGATTCTAAAACTGATCTAGAGACTCATTCAATAGCAATGTGACCTTTTAAAAACTTACATTAAGTAAAACTGCCGGTAGATTAAATCATATATATATATATATATATATATGTAAGAGCTTCCTCTATTTACTACTGTTGAACTTCAGTAATTTTTAGAGGCTAAATAATGGTCAAAATGTTTTTAAGTGTGCTCTTTTATTAAATGCTTGTGCAGGTTTTGTAATTCAGTACAGAAAAGTTTAACCTTGTACATTTTGTATGTAAAAAGTCTTTTAAGTAGCCTTATCCTTATTTAAATAAACAGAATAAAATTACCCCGAGTAGGTCTGTTATTCTTATTAAAATGGAAAAATGCTCTGTAATGACTTGATCTGTTTTTATTCGAGTAAACAATTTTGGAAAGTATTCTTTATAGTACAACTTTCTGTACCTGGATTAAGATCAGATGTGATTCGAGTAGTCCAACCACGTCTTGCAGCCCTTCTTTGAATGAGAGGATGGCTGGAGTAGTCTGGTGCTGAGATATCATGGTGCTACAGAGCCTGATACGTTGACTGTCACTACATGTTGAAGGATGGAAATAGAAGTCTCTGAACCTTCCCATGTAATGTGAAAGCTCTTAACAAAATGAGACAAACTAGAGATTCAGTTGAGAGATTTTATGTTAGAATGATCTGAAAAAAAGTTAATTTCTAAACTGCTATCTTAATATTAATTGTATTTAGAGAGTGATGCTCTAAATTAAATAACTTGGAAAAGACTCAGGTAACTTTCTACTTTATCTTTTGTTTTATTTTAGAGATGAGATCTTGCTCTGTCACCCAGAGCTGGAGTGCAGTGGCATCATCATAGCTCACTGCAGCCTTGAACTCCTTGGCTCAAGCGGTCCTCATGCTTCAGCCTCCTGTAGCTGGAACTACAGGCATGCACCACTACACCCAGCTTCTACTTTGTACTTCACACGTAGATTCTTCATTTTTTTTTGGTCTGGACAGAAGAGACAAAAGTCTTATTTCCACTTAGATTGTTTTTACTGAAGTACATTTTACTCACTAAAGTGCATTACTTTTTCAGTTTTTTGATAACTTGATCATCTTATTGTGGAATAAAAAATAGAGATTTGAATTGCCTGTATATTTGTTGAGTACCTACTATGCTAGCTCTTGGGAATGAACAAGGCAGATTAAGTACTTGCTCTCACAGAGAAAACAGACAAGTGAACCAGGAAATAATGGACAGTTGGTAGAAAATAAAACAGGGTCATGAAATGGTGAAGGACAAAGAAAGTAGGATGAGGAGCTATTTTAAATACAGTGGTTAGGAAAGGCCTCTGAAGATACTGTATTTTGAAGAGAGCATGACTAAGGCATAGCTATGGAAAGCTTTCAGGAGAAGGATTCTACATGTGTCTGATTTTAGATGGCTGCATAGTCCTCCCATCAAGGCTGGAGTCAGCTTCCCACCACTTGTACATGGACTGGCCTTGTTACTTGCTTTGATCAAGTGAATGCTTCTACTCTTACACTTGGACCTCTGCTTGCAGCCCTGTGAAAAAGCCCAGGCTACCCAATGGAAATGCATGGTTCTCCCAACACCCAACAGCTAGCACTAACTGCCAGACATGTGACCAGTAGTCACCTATCCCCGGTCTAGCTGCCAGCTAACTAAAGCTGCATGATGAGCTTCCTGGTGGAATCAGTCCAATGATTCCACCAATGAATGATTCAGACATTCAGAATCATGAGTGAATAAAGTGGGAGTTGTAGAAAGCCGCTAAGTGTTGGGGGTAGTTTGCTACCCAGCAGTAGGTAACAGGTACCAGACAAGGACAAAACATGAAAGCCCTAAGACTTACTAGGTTCTTAGAACAGAAAGACTGGTGTGGCTCAAGTGAATGAAAACAGGGGCAATGGTAGTATAAAATGAAGTCAAAGAATAGGCAGGACCAGATGATGTATGACCCTACGTAGGGCTTTGGATTTGATTCTGATACCAATTGGAAGCTGTTTGTTAACTCTGTTGAGACTTAACCAAGCATTCACTTTAATAAAAAATAGACTAGTTGAGTAAGTCGATAATAGCCCTATCTTTTATCCTCAAGTAAAATTAGCCAAATTTTGTTTTGTTTTTTTAATCTTCAGGTAAATAGTTTAAACTAAAACTTATTTGACAAACAGTTAAACCTTTAAGAGACTTTAAAATGCTTTACCAGTTATGGTGAAAGATAAATACTTTTCATAAATACAAAACCATCCTATCTTTCGATGCCTGCTGTTATGTCTGTTCTGCCTTGCTATGTAATTTTTGAAAATAAACTTTAAAAAAATAAACTAGGACAGCTTTAGATTTTTGGAGACATTGCCACAGTAGTACAGGTTTTTAGCATAGCCCACACTGTTTCCCTGCTAACATACATTCGCATGCTACCTTTGTTGAAATGACTCATTATTAACTAAAGTTCATAATTTTTTTCGATTTTCTGAGTTTTTCCCTAGTACCCTTTTACAGTGCCAGGATCCTACCCAGGATACCATGTTATTTTGTTGTCATGTCATGTTAGGCTTCTCTTGGATGTGACAGTTTCTCAGACTTTCCTTGTTTTTGATGACTTGACAGTTTTGAAGAGCAATGGTCAGGTAAATACCTGGGGAATGCTCCTCAATTGAGATTTTTCTGATGTTTTCTCATGACTAGACTGGGGCTGTGTGTTTTGGGGGGAAGATCACAGAGGTAAATTGCTATTTTCATCACATTATTTTGAGAACACATACTGTAAACATGATATTACTTTTGAGGTTAACTTTAATCTCATTTGGCTGACATAGTGTTTGTCATTTTTTTTCCACTATAAAGTTACTGCTTTTCCCTTCTGAATGTCACTTTTGCCCCCCGCCCCCTCTTCCCCTGTTAAAAAAAAAAAAAAAAAAAAGGTTATTTCTCTTTCCCCTTTTCATACATACTGTGCTCTTTGGGACAAAGTCACTTAAGGAATGCGGAGTTACTTTGCTGGCGAAGTACCTAAATTATTTGTAATTCTGCACAGGAGACTTATCTATTCTCTACCATTAATTGTATTCAATGATGTATGTCAGTATGACTCATGGATACTTAGTTTGTATTTTAAGTTAAAGTCTAATGTGTGTTTTTGTTTTTTGTTTTGTTTTTTAACTCAAATTCTTTCTTGCATCGGCCATTGAAAGCTCTTTCAGTTAGCTCCCATTTCCTTGTGACTTTCCCCATCATTGTGTTTTCTTTGAGCACTTCCTTTCTGGTACTATAGGATGCTCTAGTGTCATTTTGTATATTTCTTGGCCAAGCCCTAGAATGAATCATTTCTCTAAGAAGCCTTGGCTCCTTTTATTAAAAACTGAGATCTGGGTACTAAGTATGCTGATTGCTACTGGGGTGTCATTGTTTTTAGGCCTCCTCAACTGACAGAGCAAGGAAATATATGTACGTATATTAAGCCCTATAGGTGTACATTTCTATAGATTTATATGTAACCATCTGTATCTATAGTAGTAAAACATGAGCTCATACTATGTCTCTAACTCGATTACCATATTGATCATTCCAGACTTCCCTTGCATGTCTGTAACCTCCCACTCCAACAGTGAGAAACATGGCTCCTAGCAACCGCCATCCATTTACCCAGCAGTAGTTGCAGGAGTTGTTAGCCTGTACTCATGTGGGAAACGACTTTATCAGCTAGATGAGAGTGATTATTAATTGTTAATTATGAGAGTGATTATGTTCATTCCTTTTGCCTTTAATCTTAGAGACTCCAACTCATTTCTAATGTTGCTTGAGTTGTATCATTTAAGATAGTTTCGCAGTTTTGTTTTAATGAAAAAGAATGTCAAATTGACTTTTCTCTATTAACAACAAAATAAATCCCTAGACAACAGCGACTCACCAGTTTTAAGGTGTCTACTCTATACTTAGGCTCTAAATAAGGAACTGGAGTAAATAAAACATGGTCCCTGTCCTCAAGGGCCTTTTCTTCTTCTTTTGTTTGGGTTTTGTTTTTGTTTTTGTTTTTGTTTTTTTTGAGATGGAGTCTCGCTCTGTTGCCCAGGCTGGAGTGCAGTGGCAGGATCTCGGCCCACTGAAACCTCTGCCTCCCAGTTCTCCTGCCTCAGCCTCTCAAGTAGCTGGGACTATGGGTGCGTGCCACCACACCCAGCTAATTTTTTGTATTTTCAGTACAGAGGGTTTCACCATGTTAGCCAGGATGGTCTTGATCTCCTTACCCTGTGGTCTGCCTGCCTTGGCCTCCCAAAGTGCTGAGACTACAGGCACGAGCCACCATGCCTGGTGGACCTTTTCTTCTTCTTAATCCCAGTTGTTCAATCTAAATAAAAATTTGAGAAGGAATCTGAAGAACATTTAATAATTAAAGTCACAGTATTCTGTGCATTAGGTAGTTTACTAGTTATATCTTTTAATTCCTTGAAGCCTAGAGAAACCAGTCAAAAACAAACGACTGGATTACTCTTGTAAAAGATCCTCTCTGTCTTAGTCCCTTCTCTCCGGCTATAACAGAATGCCACAGATTAGATAATTTATAAAGACCAGTTTATTTGGCTCACAGTTCTGGAGGCTGGAAGGTCCAAGAGCATGGCACTGGCAGCTGGTGAGGGTTATCCCATGGTGGAAGGCGGAAAGACAGCAGTGAGTATGCAAAGCACAGAAGAACTTGGGCTGAACTCATCTTTCTTTTTTTTAGTCAAGAAATCACTTCCATAATAACTGCCCGTGTGATAATGGCATTACTCCATTCATGAGGACAGAGCCCTGATGGCTTAATCTCTTCTTTAAGGCCCTATCTCTTAATACTGTGTCTATGGCAATTAAGTTTTCAACACATGAACTTTTAGGGGAGACATTCAAACCATAGCATCCTCAGAACATAGTAAGTGAGTAAAATGCATAAATGCTAATAGATGCCAGGGATGAAGTCAGTCTGCTCTTATTGTCATAATGGAGTTCTAGTCTCAATTTTTTTTTTTTTTTTTTTTTCACTGAAAGGTCACTACATACATTTTGGCATGTATGTCACGTGGACATTTCCTTCTCAGTGTTTAAAAACTCGTGTATTTAGAGATGGCACTTGCCCCATCTTCATCTCTATGTGTAAGAAAAAATCTCATGTTTTAGGGGACAGTAGTCTAGGAGTCAGGATTTCTGATTTCTAGTGTGTTGGCCTCTTTGCAGTCTTGAGTAAGCTTTATTCTTCCTGGGCTTCCACTTCCTCCTTTGCAGAGCAGATGGATTTCACTCTTATCCTTAAGACTCTTGCAGATCTTATTTCTTGATATTTCTAAAATTAACCTTATGCTTATCCCTGAGCCTCTGTAATCTGTCCTTTAATAACCAGGCAGAAAATGAGAGGTGCCCTCAAGTCTGAATGGGCATCACTAAAGATGAGAATTGAGTATATATTTTAAGTTTCTAAAGTAATATGATTAAGTGATATGCAAGTTAATTTAACTTTTATTTTGCTTTAATATAACTAGTTTTACAAAGTTTTGTCCAAAGGAGTTAGGGTTTATTTATCGTGCTGACTCAAAGACTTGAGGGCAGCCCTCTGCTTACAAATTGGATAGTGTCTAGTTGTAGCAAGTCCACAATGTGTAGTACATATACCTCGGGCTTCATTTTTGTGATCACAAGGATTTCTCTGCTAGTTTTCTAAAGTTCTGCTCTACTAACAGCACTGAGTTCTTTTGTAGGTATTCCTCTAAAGTTTTTCCAGAGATAAAGGGCTAAGGGCAATATTGATGGAGTAGTAATCATTGTAGTTCCAGGGTACATTGCACCACAGCAGATAGATTTACTGAGTTTCTTGCCTTGTTCGTGGTTCATGTAGAATGATTGCCTCATCAGTGAAACTGTCTTTCACTTACTTCAGTGACTACATTTTCATGGTTTTGATTGAGGGTAGACTAGTTCTATTAAGAACTTTATAATATCCTGGCCGGGCGTGGTGACTCAACGCCTGTAATCCCAGCACAGTGGACCCAGTGTGGGCTGCAACAGAAACATCAGGCAGTAGAGACTGACCCCCAAAGGTTTCACATATTGTAACAATCAAAGATCAAACAAGTTGGCTTGCTGTTTAATGAAAAAAAAGACAAGCTTTAAAGTAACTCAAAGTGTACTCAAGTGAACTCAAGTTCAAAGTGTAACATACTTTAAATTTTTAAAATTTTTATTGAGTTATAATAAAATGCTGTAAAGTTAGAAAAGTTCTAAGTTATATAGCTCAGGAGAAAAAAGTGTGTGTGTGTGTGTGTGTGTGTGTGTGTATCACTACCCAGAACAAGATACACAGTACAGCACAGGTGGCACGTTTTTCTGTAACGGTCCAGACAGTAAAAAATTGCCAGCAAACCAATGCATAAATGAACATACATGGCTGTGTTTGAATAAAACTTTTTTTTGTTGTTTTTTTAAGAAAACAGAAGACCAGGTGTGATGGCTCATGCTGGTAATCCCAGCGCTTTGGAAGGCCAAGATGAGGGGATCACTTGAGCCCAGGAGTTTGAGACCAGCCTAGGCAACATAGTGAGACCTCATCTCTACAAAAAAATTTTAAAATAGCCATGCATCAGCCAGGTGTGGTGGCTCACACCTGTAATCCCAGCACTTTGGGAGGTCGAGGCAGGTGGATCACCTGAGATCAGGAGTTCAAGACAAGCCTGGCCAGTGTGGTGAAACCCTGTCTCTACTAAAAATACAAAAATTAGCTGGGTGTGGTGGCGGGTGCCTGTAATCCCAGCTACTCGAGAGGCTGAGGCAGGAGAATCGCTTGAACCTAGAAGGTGGAGGTTACAGTGAGCCAGGATCATGCCACTGCACTACAGCCTGGGTGACAGAGCAAAACTCCATCTCAAAATAACAACACACACACACACACACACACACACACACACACACAGCCGGGCATGGTGGTGCGTGCCTGTAGTCCCAGCTACTTGAGAGGCTGAGGTAGGAAGATCACTTGAGCCCAGAAGTTCAAGTTTACAGTGAGCTGTGATCATGGCACTGCACTTCAGCCTAGGCAACAGAGTGAGATCCTATCCCTAAAAAATAAACTAGGAAATAAAACAGGCAGTGGGCAGAATTTAGCCCAGGGACCATAGTTTACAACCCATAATACAGAGTATTTCCAACATCTCATTGGTTTAGTTTTGCCTGTTAGCATTTGTTTTGTGTACTTTTGTATGTGTATGTTTAATTTCCCAATTTAATAAAAAGTCTTAATCATATAGCTATATTGTTTTACATCTAGCCAGAGTTTTCTCATTATCTTTGGTGTTCAGCACTTTGAATGTGATGTGTCTGGGTATGGTCTCTGCATTTATCCTACTTTGAGTTTACTGAGCTTCTTAAATACGTAGATTCATATTTTTCATCAAATCAAATTTGGAGGCTTTTTCAACCACTAACTCTTTTTCTTCTTTTTCTGTTTTAAGAAGATCTCGCTATGTTGTGCGGGCTGGAGTGCAGTGGCCGTTCACAGGTGCTGTTTTCTCACACTGCAGCCTCAAACTCCTAGACTCAGACAATTCTCCCACCTCAGCCTCCTGAGTAGCTGGGACAACAGGCATGTGCCACTGCACCTGGCTAGTCATTAACTCTGAAAAATACTTTCTCCTGTTCTTTTTTTCTCCTAGCCTTCTAGTCCTTCTAGTCCTTCCGTTACACATATATTGGTATGCTTAATGGTTTCTCACCCTTCTCTGAAGCTCTTTTCATTTCACTCTTTTTGCTGTTTTTCAGATTGTATAATTTCTGTTGTTCCATCTTCAAGTTCACTGATTTTCTTCTCCCAACTCAAATCTACTATTAAGCCCCTCTAGTGAATTTTTCATTTCATTTAGTATATTTTTCAACTTCAGAATTCCATTTGATTTATTAAAAATAATTTTTATCTCTTCATTGGTTTGTTTGGTGAGTAAAGTCATCTCTTGGTGTCTGTGGGGGATTCATTCCAGGACCCCCTACAAATACCAAACTCCATGGATGCTCAAGTCTCTTATAGAAAATGGCATAGAATTGCATATAACCTATTCACATCATTCTGTATACTTTAAATAATCTCTAGATTACTTATAATAATACCTAATACAATGCCTACACATCACTTCATCTGCATGGATTCAACATAGTACTCAGCATGTGGAAAATCCAAGTTTTGCTTTTTTGGAACTGTGTCAACTTTTTTTTTTTCCCTGAATACTTTCGATCCACAGTTGGTTGAATCCACAGATGAGGAATCTGTGGATATGGAGGACCAACTATAATTGTTCTCTTACCTTCCTTTTTTAGATATGATTTCCTTTAGTTCTTTGAACAAACATGTTTTTATGTTCAGCCAGTGTTTGGTCAGAGGTTCTGCTTACGCACTTTGAGCTAATAAGATTTCTGCTCTTTGCTGATGGACCTGTGTATGCCTTGGAGAATGCTTTCAAGTTTGTTGCATATCTGATTACTCCTGAGTGGATACAGCCCAGTCCATACATACTTCCTGAACCTCAAGGATAAACAAGATTCCAGGAGGGCTCCTCTTGGCTATCTCTTTCTCTGCTTTTCCACGTTAAACTTCTGGCTGGTCTGTCATTCTGCTTTTTGCTACTAATAGCACGGAGTTACCAGCCCCTTCCTTAATGGTTCTCTGGCAAGATGTCTTACTGTTTTTGACAATCCCCTTAGGCAAAGATTTCTCAATTCTCCGTACCAAATACGAGCCCCCTTGGGCGGAACCGCTGAGTTACCAGTCTCAGAGCCTGGCTCTCCCCTGGGGGCTGGGCAGTGGCCTGCTTCTCCGGGAGTGACACTCCTTCTCTGTGAGTGGGTTGGTAGCCACCGGTCTTCTGAGACTGCCCCTCCCAGTGTGGAGCCTCCGCACTGGCAGGCTAGGGTAGGGGCAATTGGAGCTCTAGGATTCTTAGCCTGTGGCACCTGGGGCAGAGCCCTAGACCAGTATCTGGGGGAAGAGAGACCCCTCAATTTTTGGCTGCATTAGTCCAAGGTAGAGTTTGTCACATGAAGCTGGGGAGTGGGGATGGGATGGGATGAGGCTGTGGCTCAAATGCCACAGACTCGCTGTTCTTCCTAAGACTTAGTAGTGGATTTTCCTGAATGAATGTTTATTTTGTTATATGCCTTTGGGGAAATTTTCAGAGACTTTGTGTTGTGTGGTTTGTATACAAGCAATTTCCTTCAGTAGGAAGAGGGTTGGTCAGCTAAGCCCTGCACACCACTATCTGTAAAGTCCTGTCAGTCAATGCTTTAAGCCTTGGCTGGGCTGCTTGGAGTCTGGCCTACGTATACATGGTTCAGTTGTCAGCCAGAAATTTCTAAGTTCATGCAACACACTTGGGGCTCTCCTTTTCAGGATTTTCTTCCTCACTTTCCAGAGGCTCTTTATCCCAAACTCTGGCCTCTGGTTCCTCAGGCTAGTAAGACTGCAGGTTTCCTAACAGAGTTTTAGATCCCTGGCGGGGGGCTGCCGTTGGATAAAAGGCCGAAACAGGAAAACCAACCAGTGTCATTCTCTTCTTCCAAGTGTCTACCCGCCTCCAATATCTGCCTGCTTTGGATCGTGCTCCAATGTTCTCAACAATTAAATAAATATTTTGTCCAGAATGACTGTTAATTTGGAGGAGAATTAGTCCAATTGGAGCTATTTACTAGAAGTGGAATTCCCCCTAACTATTAATTTTAGAATGGTTAATTTAAGGTTGGGAGAGTCTGTGGTTTTAATGAGAACAAGTAAGATGTTCCAAAATGAAATTTGGAGTGCTTTTACTTTTATGAAATAGAAAACAGCAAAACAACAAACAAGGGATGAAATTATTCTTTTTAAGCAAAACCTCGAGTCAACTATAAATCCAAAAGACTCATTCCAGACATTATCAAACATTCTAACAGTGACTACCACTCAGATTAAGAAACTGATGTCACATATGCTCAGCATATATCAGACTTGATTTCCACCAAATTTTTCTGTTGCTTAGCATATCATTTTATTATATTGCGTTGTCTTAGAAAACTAAGGACAAAAATGTCACTGATGCTAAAGAGAACTGTGCAGTACTCTATGCCATACCTTGGCTCTGTGCTTCCCAACTGTGTACTGCTGTCTGAGATTATTTCACAGACTACTGCCACACTAGCTCCGAATGTTATTTTTATTGTAATGACTGTGTGGCCCTCCTGCTTTACTGCCCTTTTCAGAAGCACTGAAGGCTCCCAGTGTGCCTTCAGTTGCGAGGGTGTTGAGAACATAAAGATGAATAGGATGTTGTCTCTGGCCTCAAGTTGCTTATGTCCTTGTGCAATCTTTCACTTTATGGAAGTCGGTGTAAGATGTGGATCCATAACACTAGGACAGAGCCAATAAGCTCTGCCAAGAAAAATGACCTGAAAATTGGCTTCGCTGTCAGGAGTTTATGTTACTGCATCAAATGCAGAGGATTACATTCCAAGACAAAGAGTATGGGAAAGAGAGAGGAGGTGGCCGGGTGCAGTGGCTCACACCTGTAATCCCAGCACTTTGGGGGACCAAGGCAGGTAGATCATCTGAGGTCAGGAGTTCGAGACCAGCCTAACATGGTGAAACCCCATCTCTACCAAAAATACAAAAATTAGCCCGGCATAGTGGTGGGCACCTGTAATCCCAGCTACTCAGGAGGTTGAGGCAGGAGAATCGCTTGAACCCGGGAGGCGGAGGTTGCAGTGAGCTGAGATTGTGCCATCGCACTTTAGCCTGGGTGACAGAGTGAGACTCTGTCTCCAAAAAAAAAAAAAAAAAAAATTGGCAGAGAAGGTAGCAAGGAAGAGGTGCCTGGTGTTGACTGAAGGCTTCCTTTAAATAAAGGGTGTGATGCTATTCCAGTTGGCAATGCCCCAGGCCATTGGAACTGCACTTCATACAGTGACCATCGGACCATGCAATGAAGTGTTACTTAGACTCAGTGCCTCAACCTTTAATCATGATTTCACACACTGTGCCTGTCAAAGATTTAGTTCTGAATAACTTTATTGCAAGTCACATAATCTTGGTTTAGACTTGACACAACAGGAAGTTACAGAGCTGTAAATACCAATTGGTCATTACCTTACTGAGTTTAGAAAACTTTCAAGTTTGTGGCATACATTAATTGCACTTAAATAGGCAGTGAGAGAAAGATTTATAAAGACATCATTCAAAAGGATTTTTACATTTGGTTGTGCCTTACTTGATTACAAAAATTTCAAACCAGCTTCCCACCTAGGGCCTAGGGCAAGTTTTCTCTTTCCCTGGGACTGAACTAGCACAAAGCACTAAAGGGTTGAAGCAAACGTGAGTATCACTGAAAAGCACTAGAAGAAAGTCTCGATGTGGCTGGAAGAAACCAGAAGGCAAGATTGCCTGGGTGAGAAAGAAAACATAAAAATCTGTGTGTGAGATCACAAGCAACAACTTCTCCGTGTTGACTTCAGATGTCTTTCCCACAGTCGGGGCACAGGATGTCGTCCCTCTCTGTGAGGAAGCCACGCCCCACCAGTGAGAGGGAGCACTTCTTACAGTTAAAGCAGTCGTTATGCCACTGCCGTTCCTCAAAGGAGATGTATTTTGTGCCGCCAAGTCCTGTTAACAGAGAGAAAATAATACCGGATGAAGAAAATTAGAATCAGGCAACTGGGACTGAAGAAGGAATTGTGGTTTGATCCATTTCAAAGTTTGGATTGTGTAATATGGATAGTGTGAACTTCTAGTGACTGGGTGCTGGGAATCCATATATAAATCAGATTCTATGCACAGTCTGGAGGATCTTGTGAATATCAGAAGAGAGATAGAAACTGGTTCCAAAACGATGTGATGAGTGCATCAAAGAAAGCTGACTGTATTTGTTACGTGTTTTCCCACAAAATGAAACTCTGTGAGAACAGGAAGCAGATTTCTCTTATGCCTTCACTAGGTGCCTCATGTTGGCTGGTGCTCAAATTTTTGTGATTTAATGATTGAAGCACTGAAGGGAGTGTAGAAGAGGAAAAGTTAATCCTCCCTGGGGTGGCCAGGAAAAGCTTCACAGATAAAGCACGATGTGGGTAGGAATGAGGGGAGAGGGATATTGTTGCAGCGGGAAGATCCTGAGAAAGCTGCAGACAGACAGATGGAATCAAATATTTAAGGTACATTGGTCCCTGATTATAATACAGTTGGTTTTACCTATTGGTTTTTCTCAGTGCTACAATAACCGCAATTCACATTCATATCTAACGTTTTACATTTAAAAGTGCTTTTATATAGATTGTATCACTTTATAAAGCTTAATGTTATAAACATTTACCTCAACAGAAGTTACTGCTGAAAATAGCATTATGAATATGTTCTGGCAAAAGATTGCATTTTCCCCCTAAATGATTCCAAGGGAAATGTGGTATATAAAGGACCAGAAACAGATATTTTAACATAGGTAAACTGTAAATACTATGCTTTTCTTCATATTTTAATTTCACATGGAAATGTAATGAGCTCTGCTTTACATGTGAGAAAACTGTTTTAGTGACCTGGGAAGGTGAGTTAGCTCAGTTAGGTGAACTTGGTTCTAGGCCTGAGGGAAAAGAAAGTCAAGCACAAGCACACAGGGGGTGTATAGATGTGTTTCTGTAATTACACTGAAAAGCCACATAGGAAAGCCAGGCCACCGGGTACTCCATGTGTCTGCCACCTTCCTCTGATAGGGAAGAACCAGTCCACTGAATGCCGTGGGATTGAAAATCCCACATCATAAAGCTTCTCCTGTGTTATTATAGAATACACACTTTTCTCTCCCCACCCAGTCACTAATTTGTGTAGTGATATGTGGTGACCATCTAAAGGACTTTAGTGGGAAGTCATCTGTTCTCCACACGGAATTTCTCCAGCCTGCTTAATAGTCTAGTCCAGAAACCTGATCTGCCAGCCAGCCAGATTTTGGGCTCTCACTTAGCCAGATCATTTGGGGGAATACAATATGAAAAACTCCTTAGAATGTACCCTCTGCCCTCATATAGCTGTGGCCTTGTGGCAGAAATTTCCCACTAAGATGCTTTGGAGTACAACCGTCCCCCTAAGATGCTAGGGGACACTACTAAGAAAACAGCACAGCTGCTAAGCCTGAAAAGGCCAGTTTTTATTGTGCTTATGTGGTGTCACAGGCTCATAGGCTGCAGTTTTAGAGATAATCCAACCCAAAGCAGAAACTAAACCAGAGCACAGGCCATATGGTTGTGATCCGGTGGGCTGCAGAGGAAGTAATCATTACTTGCTGAAGCATAGCCAGTGCACCAAGGAGAGGAAAGCAGATAGGCAGAAAAGTCTGCTGTGTTCAGAGCCTTAGGGAGGTCTGGGAAGTTTAGGGATATAGACAGGGTCACATGCTAAAATGCTAGGCCTTGCTCAAGCTTCCAATCCGTCTTCGAAGTGAGGACCCCGGGACACTCACCGCTGATGGGGTTGGTACACCCAGCACACTTCTTGGCATACAAGTCACAGAAGCAGTTCAGGCAGTAGGCAAAGTCATCGCGAGCCGTGAAGCGCTGCCCAGACAGCTGCTTCCTGCAGGCGGTGCACACAAAGCACTCCTTGTGCCAGGGCTGCTCCCGGTAAGTGACCCCTCCCGTGGTGATGGGCTGCAGGGACGAGTGGGAGAGTTAGTGTGGTCTCTGTGTTTGGGAGACATCTTCAGTCTCACTACTGCCACTGGACGATGCAAGATCCTCATTCAGAAAACGTCCCGTTTGTTAAACATCACCACGAAGCTGCTTTACAAACTTCACAGTCACTCGTTACCCTCGCCACACGCTTTCATTCCAGTGTCATAGGCCCTGGCTTTCCCATTAGTGAAACTGGAGCTTGGGGGTTGCCCTCAGCCCTTCCCAGGGATGCTGGAGATCTAAGGCACAGGGCACCTCAGTGGCATTGCCACCTTCGCGAGCAGGGAAGCAGCACAGTGGAGGGGTCGGGATTGAAGACAGCATCAAGGATACCTGGCTTTGAATCCTAATCCTACTCCTTACCAGACCTGTGGCTGGGAGCAGGTCATAATAAAGATCTCTGCACCTCAGTTTTCTCATCCAGGAAGTGAGGGTGATGATGTTAAATAGGCAAGTTGATGGGGAGTCCTTCCTTAGAAGCCTGGCAGGGCCGGTGGCTCACGCCTGTAATCTCAGGACTTTGGGAGGCCGAGGCAGGTGGATCACTTGAGGTCAGGAGTTCGAGACCAGCCTGGCCAACATGGCGAAACCCCATCTCTACTAAAAATACAAAAAATTAGCTGGGTGTGGTGGTGCGCCTGTAATCCCAGCTACTCAGGAGGCTAAGGCAGGAGAATCGCTTGAACCCTGGAGACGAAGGTTGCGGTGAGCCAAGATCATGCCACGGCACTCCAGTCTGGGCAACAGAGTGAGACTCTGTCTCAAAAACAAAACAAAAACCCTGGCAAGTGGTATCCTCTCCAATGCCACTCATGAGCCTGTCTCTCCAGCCACTTATGGTGAAAGAAGGAAAAGGCTTAAAGGACAGCTGGGACTGGCACCTGCTGATGCCACAAGAAGATACGGGCATCTTGGAAGTTTTGGGAAAAATAAGCCAGATGCCTTCATTCTCACCGGTCTTGTGGTCTTAGAACATCTGTGAGGTGAAGCTGCAAAGCCACACAAGGTGGAACGGCCATCAGTACCTCAATTTTACCTGGTATTTTCCTCCAAATGTTGCATCTCACATTCTGTTTAAAAAAGCGTGCTTGGTGGAGCTGAGTAAGCTATCAGAGGAATGTAGGTGGCCTCAGCTTGGCTAACGAAGGCCATGGAAGATGGAGTGCAAGCACCTCACAATCACGCTTTTTTGCTTTTTATTTTTTGAACATTTCAGTATCATCCAGTAATTCCTTTGGTCTTTACATAAAGCTTGTGAAGTAAGAAAGATATTAATTTTATGGGTGAGTAAACTGAGACTCAGAGAAATTAAAAAGTGACTTGTTGAAGAATTCATAGCTGGTTAATGACAAAGCAGGAACCAGAATTCCGGACTCCCTTCTATCTTGTATTCTTTTCATTAAACCATAAATCATAAAGCATCTTCCTATAACCCACCCCACCGCACAAGAGAATGAACACAAAACACGCTTGGTTGCAACGCATCCGTATGCATGCAGTAGCCTGTGTGTGTAAGACATCTCCTCTGCCTGCAACATACAGCCTCAGTCCTCCCTCACTCCGGATTCCATGCTTCCCACCCACATCAGCTAACTCGATGCCTCTCAGCATAGCATGATTTTCTCAGAGACTCCCTCCCTAAACGCCACCCTGGCCCCCGACTCCTCAGATTAGCTGAGGTCCCTCCATTCCACAATCTGCTTTTCTCCTCCATAGCACACTGCTTAGTAACGACTGACGGGTTTGCCACTAGAGTGTACTTCTACCTCGACTACAGTTAAGTGTCTGCATCTTGTCCAGCATCGGATCCCCAGTGCCTGAGAGGGCCAAGTTCATGTCAAGGAATGGATGCTTCTGGCGTGAAGGTTTTTGTGTGTATTTAACAAACATGCACACAAAAGGCGTGCAGAAGGATGTGTTGCTTTCATTTATGCAAATGAATAAAGCACACACTGGAAAGATGACAGAGGAAGAGCAATTCAGATGAACTTCTGTTAGGTCTTGATGAGAAAAACAGACCAAAATAAAAATAAAAAGGGGAGAGAACAGGGAAGAGGGTTCCTAAAATAAAAGCAGGAATGAGACCTCAATCTAAGAATAAAGAAAAAAACGGGAGTTTGTGACCAGTCTGGCCAACAAGGTGAGACACCGTCTCTACTAAAACACACACACACACACACACACACACACACAAAATTAGGTGGGTGTGGTGGTGGTGCCTGCCTGTAATCCCAGCTACTCAGGAGGCTGAGGCAGGAGAATCGCTTGAACCCGGAAGGCAGAGGTTGCAGTGAGTTGAGATCATGCCACTGCACTACAGCGCAGGTGACAGAGTGAAACTGTCTCAAAAAAAAGAAAAAAACAAGCATAAATGGAGAGGAAATTAAGAGAAATAAAATTTAAAATAACAGTAAAGAACAAAAGGGGCTGGGCGCAGTGGCTCACACCTACAATCCCAGCACTTTGGGAGGCGGAGGCAGGTCAATCACCTGTGGTCAGGAGTTCCGAGATCAGCCTGGCCCACATGTTGAAACCCCATGTCTACTAAAAATACAAAAAAGTCAGCCAGGCATGGTGACGCTTGCCTGTAATCCTATCTACTTGGGAGGCTGAGGCAAAAGAAATCGCTTGAACTAGAGAGGCAGAGACTGCAGTGAGCCAAGATCGTGCCACCGTACTCCAGCCTGGGTGACAGTGTGAGATTCTGTCTCAAAAAAAAAAAAATGGAAACGAGAGAAAGGCTGAATGGAAATTGGTAAGAATACTCAGCACTTAGAAAAGGTGCAGGCAAGCTGGGGACATTCTTGCCCAGGCCAGCCAGGTACGGGTAGAGGCACTGGGATGTTTCTCCATGGCCCAGAGGCAAGGGTAGAGGCCCCAAGGGCAACACAGCAGAAGCTGGGTAAGCAGGGTCAATGAGAGGATGAGAGCAAACAGAACCTGCAATGAGTTCCACAGCTGGCATTGCCCAGGGCGAGTGAGCCGTGGGAGGGTGCCACTCAACAGGCTGATGCAAAGTCTAACAGCACAGAGACGCTGGAAGCTACAGCATAATCACAGTTGCATGTGTGTGAGAGTCAGAGGGCACAGCAGAAAACTAAGCTCCACCCTGACGGGCACAGGTCGGGGGGCAACTGGGCAGAGTTGGCTTCCTACAGATAGGCAGTTCCCTTTCTTTCTTTAACCCTAACAGAGCCATGACTGGAACAGATTGAGTAGTTAAGTTTATTTATTTTTATTTTTTTAATTTTTTGAGATGGAGTCTCTCTCTGTCACCCAGGCTGGAGTACAGTGGTGTGATCTTGGCTCACTACAACCTCCACCTCCCGGGTTCAAGCAATTCTCCTGCCTCAGCCTCCCGAGTAGCTGGGATTACAGGTGTGCACCACCATGCCCAGCTAAGCTGTGTATTTTTAGTAGAGATGGAGTTTCACCATGTTGCCCAGACTGGTCTTGAACTCCTGACCTAAGGTAATCCACCAGCCTTGGCCTCCCACAGGTGATCCACCAGCCTTGGCCTCCCACAGTGCTGGGATTACAGGCGTGAGCCTCCTTGCCTGGTCAGAGGAGATACATTTAATAAATGATCTGTCCCATATCCACGGGGGCAGACTTTTCTCCTTTACTTTTCTTCTCACATCCGTCTCTCTCTCCTCCCTGCTCCCTCCCTTCCTCTCCCCCTCTTCCTTCCATCTTTCCCTCTCAAGTTTGCAATTGTTTTCTTGTTTTATTCATGGAGAGAAGCTGAACAAGACAGCTTTGGGATAGTGGCTCCCCTTCCCTCTAACATCAGGTCATCAACATAAGAATAGATTTAGAAATGGTGTAGAAGAAGGCAGGGTTAAACGATTTGATCACAGGAACTCAACAGTGTTGATGTTTTTGAAAGAATGATGGGCGCCCAGACCCAATGGATAAAGCTCGGCATGTAAGGCAGGACAGGCACAGCTCCCACGCCATTCCAGTATCACAGGTATCCTTGTTTTTGGAAAGAGAACTGACAGACGTGGACCATGGAGGCAAACCGGCCAGAATGTGCAAGGGCCAAGGGGGAATCTGAAATACCTTTTTGCACTGAACGCACTGCATGGCATGTTGTTTCTCATAGCAGGGCACACAGAAATTCTGATTGTCTTTGGGGATGAAACTCTTGGTTCCAATTGGCTGCTGGCAGCGGTGGCAGATGAAGCAGGTCTCATGCCAGCTGCTGCCCTTGTACTCCATCTTGCGGGTACCTGTCATCAGGGTCAAGAGGAACACAGCAGAGTTATGCTTAGAGGGGCGTGGAGTCCCAGCAATTGCCTTCAGAGCTTGCCACCCTCTAGTTTTATGACCAGAGCAAGTCACTTCAGCTCTTGAAGGCTCACCTCTAAATGGAGGTAATTCCTATTTTGTGCGAGGCATAGACTTTGTCTTTTGGTTCACTACTGTACACCCAGCTCCTAGAACAACACGTGTACATTTTAGGTACTTAACATTTATTTATTGAAAACCGTGGTTAGGAATGTTAAATCTAAAAAAAGTTAAGTCTGCCTCAGCAATGCAAAGTATAAAGGGAAGTGTGGCATAGCTCCGATTAATTTCTATGGAGCATGACTTTTGGAGTCTAGGGACTGTATTCACCTACTGCACACCTAATAAAGAACACTCTGTCTGGTTCGCAGCAGGATGGAAATGGCTGCAGTGTGAATGAACCTGGAACCTCTAACCCGATTCAGTGAGCAGCCTCTACAACACTCACTTTACGTACTGGCTGTTGAACCAAGTTGTGATGTATCTTGGTAATTTTATGCACTGTGCTAAGTGCTATAATTAAAACCTACATGTAGTTTTTTTTATTTTCGAGACAGGGTCTCGCTCTGTCACCCAGGCTGGAGTGCAGTGGTGCGATCCTGGCTCACTGCAGCCTTGAACATCCGGGCTCCAGGGAAGCTCCTGCCCCAACCTGAGGAGCTGGAACTACAGGTGCACACCACCATGCCTGGCTGCAATCTTCACGTGTTACTTGTACCTCCCATTTAGTAATTGCCTAAACCCGTGCCATCCATTGTCTTTTGAGTAACTATTAGCATTTGATACGTTTCTACCATTTCTCCAAGTGAACTGAGGAGCTCTAGAGAACTGAAACACTTACGGGTCACCCCTGCCACCACCAACCTGGACTCACTGCAAATGCCTGGTGTTTGTTGACTGACCTTTTTTTCCTTTTTGTTTACCAGAAAGAAGTGTATCTATTTATAGTAAGAGATGATTCCAGATAGGCATGTAAACAAGTACCCTTCGTGTAAAGCAAATGTAAAGAAAGATCTGGGGAAATGAGTTTCAGGGACAAAGAAACGGGAAAGTGTTGGAAGTGCCCGGACTAGCTGAGGGGCCTGGCCCCTGTGTGAGGACCAAGTCCAGACTGCTGCCTGCTTTTCAAATGAAGTTTTATTGGAATGCAGCCACACCCATTCATTTACTTCCATGGTTTCCATCCGCTTTCATGCTAGATGGCAGAGTAGCATGCAACTGTGTGCAGTTGTGCAGAATTGTTGTGTAGTTGTGGTAGTTGAGTAGTTGTGACAGAGACTGTGTGGTTCACAAAGCCCCAAATATTTATCTGGTTTTTGAAGGAAAAAATGTTGCCAATCCCTGGGGACTGCGGCATGAGGGTCACATACATGTGACTTCTACTAGCGGTCCGGGAGTGATGGGGAATCAAGCCGACGGGGGGACTGCCCGCACCAGACCAAGTGTAAGCAGCTGCAGTAACACAGGTGGCTTATAGGAGTCTATAGACTAGTCCGTAGCTCTCAGGCCCAAAATCTTATGGCCCCAAGGACAAAGCTAGAGGTTTTATTTTAGCTGGCTAGAAAGCTGGTCAGGAAATGTCTGTCCTCCAGTAATTAGGAATGTGCTGAGAATTATCACATGATTGTTATTTAGGATCATTTTCTCAGCTTCCTGTCCTTCCAAGACCAGACATTTGAGATTATATAAAATAAGCGGGGTGTGTGGTGGGGGGCAACGTGTGAGAGGGAATTTGGGTTGATGACACGCAGTGATCTTAACATTGAAAACTAAGCTGTACAATCTATGGAATTCAATTGTGGGGTGATGAATCCTAAAACGAACATGATGTGAAGCAATGGAAATTCAAGTCAAAATAGTGGAAGGACTTTGATACACACTTCACAAAGATTTTCTTCCACCTCCATGCATACTTTTGTCACTTGCTCTTTGGATCTCTGACCTTCATTCTGATCAAGCAGCCCAGAAGCCAAAGGATTTTGCCAATGAATATGGGGCAATTATGACTCTCGTGACATTCTTGGCGAGTTCTGAAATAAGTCTTATCAGATCAACACCAGTTCGAGGGCAACTCTACGTGCAGGGAATGCACGGGGCACCTGGAGCCTCAGGGAGGTGGCGCGTGCACATCTCAGGCAAGGCGACAGCCTTGGCCGCAGGCCTGCGTGGTCATATGCAGCAACGCCGGCAGGTGGCAGGGGCGTTCCTTCTCCGAACTGAATCGCACACTCTGAACCAAGTCTCCCGCAGACGGAAGCGCAGTCTTGAGGAACGGATGTCTTAATCGGATTCAAATAGTCAAATTAGGCTGGCTGCGGTGCCTCAGCCCTGTAATCCCAGCACTTTGGGAGGCTAAGGCGGGAGATCTCTTGAGCCCAGGAGTTGGCGACCGGCCTGGGCAACATAGGGAGTCCCTGTCTCTACCAAAAAACACACAAAAAAACAACAAATTAAGCTGGGTGTGGTGGTGTGTGCCTGAGGTCCCAGGTACGTAGGAGGCTGAGGTGGGAGGATCATTCGAGCCCGAGAGGTCAGGGCCATAGTGAGCAGTGATCGTACCACTGCTCTCCCACCTGAGCGAAAGAGCGAGATCTTGCCTCCAAAAAAAAAAAAAAAAAAAAAGGCAAATGAGGAGCCAGAAATTTGGTTGCAGGGTTGGAGACACTATCGCTACTGGAGTCTGCGCATGCGCAGAGGCTGTGGTGCATCTGTAAGCGATGTCTGCTAACAGGGGCGCGAGAGCTGGTAAACCCCAGCACTGGGGTTTCTGATGGTACTCCAGTTTCCTGATTAGTCATCAGGACACTGACTTGTGTAGGGGTGTGGCGCTGGCGGGTTGAGTTTTTTCACTCGTCCTCTAAATGTAAATTCACTGCAAAAGCTGTGTGCACTGACGCTGTAACCCATATTCATCTTGAATGGGTTCGAACACTTTTAAAAATCAAACCCAGGCAAGCAAGTGCTTTGATTCAGCGTTTTGTTGGTGGTGGTTTGTTTGTTTTGCATACACCAGGATTCTTCTAGACACCCTGCTTTTGGTGCTTAGTCCATTTCTTCTGGCAGAGGCACCTGTAAAATGGGGATGAAGCCATCCAACCCAGGGGACACTGAAGATTAAATGGGATTCGGTAAAGCAGCAGTGTCCGACCTCTCTGTGTGTGCTTAGGGGCCGGTAGCTGTGGCTGTGTTGTTATTATTACTACACAGCATTTCTTACCACAGAGCCTGAATTCCAGCTTCCCTCATTCCTTAGTAGAAGAGACTGCTGGCCAGTTAATTCTCAGATATTCAGTATGGGTTACCCCTCACTGAACATTAGGCTTTTACTTCTTATCTGATCATGTTTTTCCTTTCTTTCCCTCCCCAGTAAACACCACAAGAAAGAGAAGGTGTGATGGTTCATTTTATGTGTCAGTGTGGCTGGGCTCTGGTACCCAGTTGTTTGGTCAAAAACACAGGTTTATTTGTTGCCGTGAAGGCGTTTTTTAGATGTGATTAACGTCTAAGTCAGTAAGCTTTGAGTGCAGCACATTACCCACGTATCAGGGCCGGGCTTCATCTAATCAGTGGTAGGCCTTAGGAGCAAAGACTAAGGTTTCCCTAAGGGCAACTCATTCTTTTCAAGACTGCAATAGACACACCCTGGCTGAGTTTCCAGCCTGCTGCCCTATGGAATTCAAACGCTCCCATTTGGAACTGCAGTATCATCTCTTCCCTGAGCCTCCAGCCTGCTGGGCTGTTCTACAGATTCCAGACTTACAGCCTCCACAATCTCATGAGCCAATGCCTTGAAATAAATCCTTCTCTCTCTCTCTCTCTCTCATCTTTCTCTCTCTCTCTCATCTTTCTCTCTCTCTCCTCTCTCTCTCATCTTTCTCTCTCTCTCATCTTTCTCTCATCTTTCTCTGTCTCTCATCTTTCTCTCTCATCTCTCTCTCATCTTTCTCTCATCTTTCTCTCTCTCTCATCTTTCTCTCTCTCATATCTTTCTCTCTCTCTCATCTTTCTCTCTCTCTCATCTTTCTCTCTCCCTCATCTTTCTCTGTAATCTTTCTCACTCTCATCCCTCTCTCTCTCTCATCTTTCTCATCTTTCTCTCTCTCTCTCATCTTTCTCTCTCTCATCTTTCTCTCTCATCTTTCTCTCTCTCTCATCTTTCTCTCTCTCATCTTTCTCTCTCTCTCTCATCTTTCTCTCTCTCTCTCTCCCCCCATATATATGTATCTATGTGTATATATTTCTTCGATTGATTCTGTTTCTCTGGAGAACCTAACACAGAAAGTCAAGACAGGTGAAAAATTCAAAATCCGGGAACTATGCATACTTTTTATGTCATGGTTGGTGCTAACAGTTAAAGTCTTAAATAGCCCCTAGACTCCCCAGTGGAAGCTTCCTTGGGCCCTTGTTCAGGAAACAAGTAAGGGTTTAATTTGTTTTTCAATTAATGTTGTGGTTCTTGTTGTTACTGAGAGCGTTGTGTCTCTGCAGTGACTCCCTGTGGGGCAGGACACAGGTCAGCCTGGCTTTCTACGGGCTTCGGTTCTCATTCGCAGTGTCGCACAGCACTGGGGCCTGAGTTTCCAGCCTCTGCAGGATCCATGTGATCTTGGCGAGGCCTTCCTGCTTGGAGCTGCCTCATCTAAAGTCACCATGCAGCCCTGCCACCTGTCCTCCCTTACAGCTGCCAACAGGGCTGGGGTTGTGTCAGCCTGGGCATTTTTCTTCCCTGTCATAGTGTGTCACAGTTGTTTTTAAGTTGTATTAACCAGAGAAATGTAATAGCAGTAAGAAACCATCTTACTGAAGGTCAAATAACCTCCTTGCCTTTTTAAAAATGATGATTCCTTATCCTACATGTCTTTTTTTTTTTTTTTTTCCTCCAAGATGGAGTCTCACTCTGTCACCCAGGTTGGAATGCAGTGGCACAATCTCAGCTCCCTGCAACCTCCTCCACCTCCCGAGTTCATGCAATTTTCCTGCCTCAGCCTCCCGAGTAGCTGGGACTACAGGTGCACATTGCCATGTCCAGCTAATTTTTGTATTTTTAGTAGAGACGGGATTGCACTATGTTGGCCTGGCTGGTCTCAAACTCCTGACCTCGTGATCCGCCCTCCTCTGCCTTGCAAAGTGCTGGAATTACAGGGGCAAGCCACCACACCTGGCATCCTACATATCTTTTTAAACTATTTCCTATATGTCAGTCTCTTCAGTATTTCTTTATTATCAAAAACAAAGCAAACCAACACGATGAAACCCCGTCTCTACTAAAAGTACAAAAATTAGCCGGGTGTGGTGGCACACACCTGTAGTCTCAGCTACTTAGGAGGCTAAGGCAGAAGAATCTCTTGAACCTCGGAAGCAGAGGTTGCAGTGAGTCAAGATTGCACCACTGAACCACGTTGGCCAGGCTGATCTCAAAGTCCTGACCTCAAGTGATCCACCCACCTCAGCCTCCCAAAGTACTGGGATTACAGGCATGAGCCACGATGCCCAGCTTCTTTCTGTATTTTGAAATTCCATATCTTTTTATCCCCTTTGCTTTTCAAAATAAAAGATTCTGCCCTCTCACATAAAAGACAAAACAAAAAAACCAATAACTCCCCCCACCACACACACACACACACACACACACACACACGAGGGACATAGTCCTATCAACACACAAGGCACCTTTATTGCCATCCTCGGCACCTGGCCCAGTTGCAGGTGTGCCCTTTTTGACTGTCCATCTAGAACACCAACTCTACAAGGGCAGAGGACCAGGTGCACCTCGGCTCACACCCCATGGATGCTCGGCTTGAGCCCAGTGCCTGGCACGCAAGAGCACCATGCACACTTGGTGAAACAACTGAATGAGTACACATTCAGCAGGTAGAAGCGAAGAAAAGAGAAACCATCTATGGTGGTGGGAAAGTGGGGGCTGACGCAGGAGATGTATTTTTAAGGGGAATGCCCACCATTCACTTACTCTAACAATTCGACTGCATAACACTGCCCCATGTGCATAGCAAAAAGATCCCGTTACTGCCCATGATAGAACCCGTATGTGCCTGCTTTGTAAGGACTCTAAATACTCCTCTGTAATTCAAGGTAAAAATGGAAAGTCAACGCGAGTGTCTGGAACCAAGTCAATGTGAACAGGGGGTCAGAGGAACGTGCACAAGGCCTGAAGCTAGACTGGCTCACGCATGAGAAAGGTGTGTCTCCTGACCTGGCATGATGGTCTTCTTGCATTCCTGGCACTTGGATGAGTACTCGTTGGAATAGCAGTCTGTACAGAGCAGCTGGTCCTCCTTGGCAGCAAAGGGCTTGTCCACCAGTGAGTTTCTGCACTGCGAGCAGTGGAAACAGGCTTCATGCCAGTGCCGGTCCTTGTAGGATAAGTCCTGTGGGGCCAGACCACACAAGACAGTCAAGAGGCAGGATAGGAAGGCTTGGATCCCACAGCATTGGGGCCCCTTGCGAATCTGCAGGGCAAACAAGGAATGAAGGTGGGCCGAGGCACCCTGGCGCACCCACATTCATGCCCCAGGACCACCTAACTGCTGAAATCAATGAGGACTAGGCTGCTTTTCTCTTGCTGCATTTTAGACAACAGGTTAGACAGATGTGCATGTATGCACATGTCTGTGTGTGAGAGATGCTTCTCAAAAACAAAGGGATTTCCCTTAGGTATTGCCTGCAAGAAAGAGAAACAGAAAACATGAACACCTATCAATTTGTCTCACACCACATCCGGTGACAGAGAAACAGACTGCAGGAGGTCCTTGCCTGAGGGAGCCCTGCCCAACCCAGATCACCGTGGTCACCGGTGTGGCAGAGAGGCTCTCGGTGTCGGGATGTTCACCAGAAGGAGGCCCAAGGACTGACTGGTGGGAGAGGGTCAGGACAGACTGCTTGTGTGGGTGCTACCTGTGTGGATGGCAGTGAGCTGTGGGAGGAGGGAAATTTCAGGCAGAGAAAGAGCACAGACACAGAAGATCTGGGGACGGGGAGCATGTCAGATTGCAGGGACCACAGGCCGGGGGCGAGGAGGGCCCCCCGGCCTGGCTGGACCGGAACATATGGCTGCCTTTTTGCCTTTTATGTCTGCGTAGAGATTCCGTTGATCCTGAAGGCAGTGGCGAGCTGCTTTTCAACAGGAGAGTGAAGTGCTCAGACTGGGGGACAGGTAAGGGTGTGGGAGTAGAAGGGGGTGAGGGTGAGAGAAGTGAGACAAAAACTGGGCACACATGGGAGAGGCCCTGAGAAGACAGATGCATGCTTTTGAGTAAAAGATGAGAGACAGAAAGGAGCCCTGCAGAAAACTCGACTCCACACTTGGCTTCATCTTGCCTGAGGAATAAGAGAACCTTCCATAATGGCCTTTTAAAAATGACATACAGCATTTTTACAGTGCCAATAAAACATTAAAATAACAATCTATTTATGCCCAGCTCTATCTTAGAAAGAATATGTTTCTATTGCTGTCTTTGTGTTTCCAGCTCTGACCCCAAATCATCATCCATTTATTCATGAGGCAGAAACAGAATATTAGTCTCTGCACGGTTTCCTGGGCCAGCTTCCAGTTGGTAAGTATCCTGAACAGGGCGCAGGAGGGCTGTTCACGCGATGGCCCTGAAGAAGAGCCTGCCCACGCTGTTTCTGTTACTGAAACCAAAGTCGAAGCTGGAGTTATGCTGAGTGTAGGATGTGAAAACATGGATCTTGGCCTTGATTAGAAAGTCCTAAAACACCAACTAACTCAGAACCAAAACTAGAACAAACAGTTCTCCTTTGCTGAAGTATCTGTGTGTGTGTGTGTGTGTGTGTGTGTGTGTGTGTGTGTGTGTGTGTGTGTGTGTTTTCCTGGAACCTGGAACCAAACTGAAGTTATTTGATTTGGTGATCTCTTTGCGCATTTTGTTTTAGTTGAAGGAATTTTTAAAATGTGAACGCTGAGACACTTGGAAGACAGTCATGACTATGGCCTTTGTGAGGGGCGACCTCTTGTGCTATCCCTGTTGGAAGTTTACTTCCTAGAACATCTGGGAATAGGATTATTGCTGATGCAAGATGATAACGTGTGAAGGAGAGGTAGGGCACAGTGGCTCGCGCCTACAATCCCAGCTCTCTGGGAGGCAGAGGTGGGCGGATCACCTGAGGTCAGCAGTTCAAGACCAACCTGGCCAACATGGTGAAACCCTATCTCCACTAAAAATACAAAAATTAGCCGGGCATGGTGGTGCGTGCCTGTAGTCCCAGCTACTTGGGAAGCTGAGGCAGGAGAGTCACTTGAACCTGGGAGGCGGAGATTGCACAGCCTGGGCGATAAGAGGGAGACTCCGTCTCAAAAAAAAAAAAAGGAATGAAGGTAAGACGAGCATAGAGTGCTCTCAAAGCGGGACTAAATGCCCTGGTTTCTATGGGATTAGTTCTCACCTGAGCCCAGCACCCCTGAGTATCGTGGGTCCCCTGGGGTAGGCACTGCCTCCCAAGGGGACTCCAGGGCAGCTTGCTCAAATGTCCAAGTCCTCTCCATCCTTGAGAACCCAAACTGGGTATATACTGGGAGTTGAGGGCAGGGGGCTGCCCTGTCTTTTGTATTTTTAGCTTAAAGTATTTTCAGAAATCTGAGGGGAAAATCACCTGTGCTTTATGGGTTATTTTGACAAATGAAATACAGGACAAACTGCTTTGATTTGAGTTAATGTCTACACATGTGAACTCATGATAAACAGCAAAGCCCACAATTCACATGGACATCATCATTCAGGAACAGGCATGTTCTCCATTCTTTCCACGCACACGCCCCAGCTTCAAAAAGACATCTGAAACACCAGTGATGACCATCATTACCCCATCTGCGGGCTCCAGGCACGGCACAGCCCTGCAAGGTAAATGTTATTACTGAAGGTCAGAGAAGTTCCGTAACCTGCCCAGTCACATACCTGGCACGGAGCTAAGCCAAGCTTCGAGCTCAAGTCCTCCAGATGCAAAAGTTATTTCCACTGAACCAGCCCAGGCAAAATCCTGGTTGGGTCTGTGTTACTCTTTGCTTTCAAAGCAGATAGCCTTGAGGAGATGTGTGTGTGTATGTCCATTAAAAAAAATCCAGAAACGACCAAATTCTTGCAACTTTCTAGAACGTATTTTGTACCTAAATGAATGTGACTCAGCATTGCCTTTGTTTAGACTTTGAATAAAATCGAACAGACCATTAGAAGCCCTATCCACCCAAAACAGTAATCAGCCTAATTTAAGAAGAGATGGAGATTTGATTCATGTTATCACTGTTAGAATGCTGATTGTGGAAGAAATGCATTAAGAATAAATTTTGTATGGAAAAGAGCATGGCAGCTCCTCAAAATATTAGAAGTAGAATTACCATATGATTCAGCAGTTGTACTTTTGGATTATATACCCCAAAGAATTGAAAGTAAGGTCTCAAAGACACATTTGTACCTCCACCTTCATTGAAGAATTATTCACCATAACCAAAAGGTGGGAGCAAGCCAGGCATCTGTCTATCAACAGGTGAAGGGGTGAACAAAATGTGGTCTGTGCATACAATGGAATTTTATTCAGCCTTAGAAAGGAAAGGAATTCCGACTCATGCTACAACATGGATGAATCTTGAGGACATGATGCTAAGTGAAATGACAAATCGGTCACAAAAGGACAAATACTGTGTGATCTCACACATGTGGGATACTTAGGGAAGTCACATTCATGGAGGCAGAAGGTAGAAGAGTGGTTGCCAGGGGCTGGGATGAGAGGGAAATGGGAGTGAGAATGGGTCCTGTAACCCATTCATTCCTGAGGTTGCAATTTTTTGAATTTTTGCAATCAGACCTTGGCGATGATCTTGAGCAGTAGGATATATGTAACTCCGACATGCTCAGTGTTCCACTAATGGAATACTAGGCATAAATGGGTTGGATGGGGGCAGTATTTCAGATTTGCAAGAAGCAAAGGCTCTGGGGATTGGCTGCACAGCAACCTGAATGCGCTTACTACTGAACAGTACACTTAACAGTGGTTAAGGTAAGTGTGATGTTCTGTGTATTTTGCCACAATTAAAAGAATAAAAAAGTAAGTTTTGGCTGGGCGAGGTGGCTCATGCCTGTAATCCCAGCACTCGGAGGCCGAGGTGGGTGGATCACCTGAGGTCATGAGTTCGAGACCAGCCTGGCCAACATGGTGAAACCCCATCTCTACTAAACATACAAAAATTAGCCAGGCATGGTGGTGCCTGCCTGTAATCCCAGATACTCAGGAGGCTGAGACAGGAGAATCTTAAACCCGGGAGGTGGAGGGTGGAGGTTGCAGTGAGCCAAGATTGTGCCATTGTACTCCAGCCTCGGCAACAAGAGTGAAACTGTCTCAAAAAGAAAGTTTTGATTTTTATGTAGTAGGTGAAAAACACCTTTTCAGAAGTGACGTCTGTCCCCCTGTGCAGGCGAGGACAAGCTGCAGAATGTTTTCCATGACCCAGGACTCACTGTCTGGATGCGGCAGGCACCGGGGAGACGGGAGGAGATCCCTGGCCTCCCTCTGGGAAGATGGTAACTACCACAGCCCTGCCCAGGGAGGAGGCATTGCGCACAGAGGGGTGGCAAGTTATCAGTGACAAGAGAAGGAAAAGAAATACAATTTCTAGGAAATTTGCCTTTTGGGGCTGACCTTTAAGAAAAACTGAGGGAGAAATCTCCAAAGTCAACATGAGAGCGAAGCCACTAGATGTCACCACAGCCTGCACTCTGGTCATCGAGTCCCCAGATGGAGGAAAGAGCACATCAGTGTCCCTGGACAGACATGGAAAAGCTGGCTAAGACATGCACACGGACCCAAGGCACTGCAGAATTCCATTTTTCCTACAGTTAATATTTATGGCACTTTTAAAAATGCAATAGCTACGGTTTAAGACTGATCCGTTGACAGAGACATGTGACACCTGAAACTGTCCCTCTTAATGTGGATACTATCCACATGTTACTGGGCTAAGCATCCATGCAAGACTTGAGGACCTTCTGCAGGCGCAGCCTGTCCCCTGCGCGCTGCTCTATCAGATCCCACCTCGCAAGGTGCAGGCTGCATTCTCTCAGGACAACCTGGTCTGCTATATCTCCTAGGAACCATCTTGCCTTGGCTCCTGCGAGAAGCTGCCCTTTCCCTTCAGGCTGGTGTAGAGTGGTTGAGGCATGCAGAGATCCAGGTTTTGTCCTAAGAAACAGAAGACAGAGTGCCTTCCACAAAGTGCCTTTTCCTGCCCAGGGCCGCATTATCTCAGCATCATTCCCTGGGGCCGTCTGCACTCAGCTCCCAGTGCTTCTCTCAGCCTACCTCTATGAATTGCACACATAGGCATTCCTGAGTGAATATGCATGCAGCAGTTCCTAATTCTAAAACCTTCTACAGGAAACTCTTTTCCCTTAAGATAAATATTAACCTGTGCTCACGTTCTTAAGTTTTGTGATGTACAATAACTAAAAATACTCCATAAACAAGCTTGCATCACTGTTGTTGCTGGGTCCTCAGTGGGAACAGAACTGGCCCACCTCCCTGCTGCAGTACAGGGCGATGGTCTTCCTGGGCCAGCAATACCTGAACGCCAGCTGCATGCAAGCAGGATGGGAGAGCATGGGGTCCCACCGTCCACATCTCTTGTACCACTGTGGGGCAAGCGTCCACCCCTCTGGGATCCCAGGAGCCCGTGATTAAAGTGCTTGGTTATTTCACCCTAGAGGTTCAATTCAAGGGCCCAAATGCCAGACTGACTGAACTTAAATCCGGGCTCTGCCCTATGTCAGGTACATCACCATGGCCAAGTAATTGAACCTCTCTCACCAGATTTCTGACCTGTACAGCAGGAATAATAGACCCACTACTGGTTGTGACAAGCATGTATAACAGTTGCTGGTGTGTATTGCAATTGCTCAATGGATGTTAGTATAAGTCATTATTTAGATCACAGCTAATAATGAGAAGAGTTGCCTCAATGTGTCACTTGCTGAACCTACATTTCCTCATGAAGACAGTCCTGTCAATGAGAATATCTGCCATCTTAAAGTTCCATGTTGGTAACTCTGCCACTCTCCTTTGGCAGGTGCTTTTTCATTTCTCAGCCCTTTTAAATCTAAAATTCTTTTTCTTAATTCTTCATACCTATTTTGAGCCATACAATAACTCTATGAAATAAAGTTTTATTCTTATAGATGAGCAGATTCAATGTAACGACACCAAAAAGTGTTTTCTCCAATATTCCCACTGCCCTTCCACCTGAAATGATCCAACAGAACTAAACCGTGCTCCTGGTTTTTTACCTGGCACATCAGCCCCTTTGCAAGTTGACCCCAATTCGCTTTCCAACCTGACCCTCTGGTCTGGTCCCCTCTTCCTCATCTCCATACCTTTGACCATGTTCTGTCCCTGGCCTTGGAATATCCTTTCCTTTCTCCCCCAAAGGCCAAATCCCACTTGAAGTCCCAGCTGAAATCTCATCTGTTCTGCAAAGCTTCCTTGGCCAGAGCAATGCTGGCTTCAGGGAAGCCATGTGCCATGCCGGCTACCTAGCTTGTATGTCTCTTTCCAAATCCTGTTTGGAAACTCGTAGGTAACTAATTATGCCATGGGGTTTCCCTGTCACTCTCTGAATGGGGCGCTTAGTTTGTGTTTCTTTAGACGTCTGAGTCAAGTTAATAAATTCACGTCACTGCTTCCTCCTGGACTCGCTTCTTAAGAAAGTTCACAGTAAGGAGGAAGTGAGGAAATACTTTATGGTAAGAGGAAGGTAACTCAATATTGCCAGGTTTGATTTTTTTTTAGAGATCTTGGCCAACATGGTATTTGCTGAGTCTCAGCAGGAGGGAAGATTTTAGCCACACGGTTCCCTAGAGCTTAGAGGTAGACTGGAAAATGCCACCAAAAGGCCTAGAAGCGAGATTGTCATTGATTAAACCCAGGTGCCTGAGCCTGCGCTTCCTACCGCACTCTGAATCTTTACCTGTGAAGACCTAGTGCCAAGTGACCCTTTTCTTTTCTTCTATCTGTTCTGTCTGTCTATCTATCATACATCTGTTTAGAGACAGGGGTCTTGCTATATTGCCCAGGTTGGTCTCAAACTCTTGGCCTTAAGTGATCCTCCTGCCTCAGCCTCCCAAAGTGCTGGGATTACAGGCGTGAGCCACCATGCCCAGCTCAAGTGACTCTTTCCAAGCAGAAAAGCTCCAAAACCGATTTTTAGTTTCAGTTATTAGCACCATGCCAGTAGCTTAATTTTGCTATTTCCTTAGTACTCCATTGTGAACAGCAAACATGAGTGTAACAGAGATAGCACTTAGGTGCTGAGAGGCAACAGGGTAAGAAATACGGACACCTTGACAGACTTGCTGAAGAACTTTAAGATGGAAATATCCGGTTTTAAATTCCTCTAGAGAGAAATTGAAAACAAAAAGAAAGAAAAAAAGTCTTTTATACTTCCCAGAAAAAAATACCAAGGCTAATCTTGTGCTCACAGAAATGTCATACATTGCAGTAAAATGTTGATAAACATGTAAGATTAGGCCCACATACTTCCTTTCTGGTTTTGTATTTTTCCATTTCAGAAACATTCCTAACATGGGCTGTGCCTGTTGCTTGGCTCCAAATGTGTCCTTTTTAAGACTTTAGCTGAGCTTTAGTGGCAAGTGGCCTGGAGGGAGCCCTGGACCCCGCAGCTCATGGACGGTCTGGGTGGCAGGGTCACCCAGACTGAAACGGCTGGCTCCCATCCTCCCTCCTTCGCACCCCGTTCCACCAGGGCTGGGACCAGCCATTCTTCAGATCCATACGATTTCCCTTCAGAAATGGATTCTCACGTCATTCATGCTCAGCATTATGAAAAGATATTCTATGCTTGAGATCATCAGGTTTCCAACGGTACATTCTTTCAAATCCTTACAAATAAAGATGCGGAAAAATGGACAACAGCAGAAATGACAGCTCTGTGTTGGCACGTCACAGGTCTCCCTAGATGTTAACTCACTCAATTACCCCGACAGTCCCATGAGCTCGGAACCCCAGTTTATAGACATGGAAACGGAGGCTTATAGGTGGCAGGACTTGTCCCCTTCGTGTAGCTCGTCAAAGGTGGAGCCAGGGAGATTCGGCTCCGGGGTCCAGCCTCGGTGCATGCGACGTCACTGTTGAGCTCTGTGCACCTCTGCTGCTATGTCTTGCGGCTGAACTTTTGGTTTCACACACTGACAGGTCCTTCTCATGGAATCCATCCAAACAGCTTTGCTCCTGATCCTAGGACCCTGCTTGATTCAATTACCTTCACAAACAGACTTTTCTCTTGTAGGAGGAAATCCAAATAAATACACGTTTTCATTGCTCGTTACAAACTCTGTGGACAAACTCTACGTGGAAGAAGATCCAAAAAGGTAATTTTCTCATTGAGAACTTAAAAACCACCCCAACAAATAAAAAAGCACCAGGTTGGCAGGCTGGACCCTGAGAATGTGACTGGAGTAGCTGCTCTTCCCAGAAAAGAGTCCAGAAAGACCAGCGGCGGAGTCCTGTGTCACGCCAAGGACAGATGGATGGGTTTTTCAAACCTGACCTTACACCTTTCGCTAGGCTTGGTCAGAAGCCTTCCAAAATATACCAGAGGCATCTAGATTTAACCCGCATGTGTGAAAACCTTCGTCTCCTATTTCAGAGACCAGTTGCTTTCTGCTAAAATACCACTGAACTTTTCTGTCCATTACCAAACATTAACTGAGACTTTTACAGCATGATGGGTAAACCTCTGCCAAGTTGATAATCACTTCAATGTTTCCTATTTAATTAACTACAAAAGCTGGAAAGAGAGTTTGTGAAACAACCTGAGCCTGAATTCTGCAATCATGACCATCTAAAGGGGCCCACGAGAAGAGCAGGGGCTTTTGAATGAAGGTCACTCGATAGAGGCCAGGTGGTCACCACCTCTTACTCACAAGGACTGACTACATCTGGCCCGAGAGTCGCGTAGACAGGGTCCTGTCCAAGGTTGCAGGTGGCAGGTGGCATCGCATGCTAGGTGAGGACCCTCCGGGTCTGGGCTCAAATTGTACCTCGGATTCTTCCTAATCCCGTTAACCCTGGGCAGGATCCTCATCCTCTCTAGGCCTCAGCGGCTACTCCATAAAATGGAATGAAAAAAGTTCTTACTATACAGTGTTAGGAGGAATTTAGATCATGCAGTTTAGGCATTTACAAGTGCCTGGAACAAGTCATCAGGCAACACACGGTGGTTTCAATGACTACCACTAAAAGCTAAACCCAGAATGCTAGTTTCTGATCTGCAGATCTTTTGTTCTTGTTTATTATTAATTTTTTCTCTTCGTAGCACCCTCTACGCACATGGGTGGGTGTGGTAACCGTCCGATTTCACGGCATTGCTTGCAGACCCATGGAACATTCAAAATCTGGGTTAGGTGTGTCATCCAGGACTTAAAATCACCAATTTGTTAAATGCACAGTATTAGCAGCCATCTCTGGAACTCCAGCCTGTTTTTTATTTTTATTTTTTTAAGATGGAGTCTCGCCCTGTCACCCAGGCTGGAGTGCAGTGGCGCGATCTCGGCTTAAGGCAACCTCCGCCTAGCAGGTTCAAAATATTCTCCTGCCCCAGTCTCCCAAGTAGCTGGGATTACAGGTGCACACCACCACACCCAGCTTACTTTTGTATTTTTAGTAGAGCCAGGGTTTTGCCATGTTGGCCAAGCTGGTCTCCAGCTCCTGGCCTCAAGTGATCCACCTGCCTCGGCCTCCCAAAGTGCTGGAATTACAGGCATGGGCCACTGTGCTCAGCCCTATTTTTTCTTTAGTTTGTTGAATTTTTGAAGCCCAGAACATAGGTAGATCTCCCAAAAACTCTGTAATCAGTCTACAAAAATATTTTGTTAATATTAACAGGTATCCAAGAAAACATTCAGGAAGGGTGTAATGTCAGAGGATCATAACATTGTATTAGCACTGCCTATTCTCCACCATTATACTGGCCATACAAATCAATAATCTTTACCCTTTGAGATCACAGCATTTTCCCAGAGTAACTTAATAGAAAAAAAGGTTACAATTCAGTGGCTACATAGAGAGGATGTTCAAACTATAGAACAGGCTCTGAAGTCTTGCCTGTCTCATTGAAGTAGGTCAGGACTCTCAAAATTAGCCTAGTTCCTATAGGCATGCCAACATTTAAAATGTACACACATGAACACGTCCTTTAGAGAGAAGTAGCTGAGGCCCGTGGTGGCTGTGCTATTTTAAGAGAAGAGATTGGCCACCGGACCTAAGAGCGCAGTTCCTCTATCAGGTATCTCCCCGCCTGCCAGGACTGTGGGCTTTACTTCCAGAAAAAAACAGGAACATTTCTTTTCTATCATTGCTTCCACTACAAACCCAACTACCTGCTTATTTTTGAAAGTCAAGAAAATGACGCCTAAAGCATCAGAAGCCCCAAATGCCAAGGTCTCGCTTCAACTCAATGTCTCTTTTTGTTCCAAAATGTAGAAAATCATACAGTGTAACCCCACGTATCTCAAAACATGAATCCGAGTTGAAAAGTTCAGCACAATTCACTCCTGGCTTGACAGCAGCCTGGATGATTTTGGCTGCATTTGGGAGACTCTTGTTTATTTGCTCATAAAACACGCGTGGAAGGATGACTGGTTTTAAGGATCTTTCCACTAACTCACCGGAGAAACAGCAAGTGATTTTTGTCTTGTTTTTATTTCAGCCACTGGTCAGGGATGATTAGCCCCAAATATCCAAAATCTGTCCTTGAAAGTGAGAGTTACCCTTTGCCAGATGATATCTGAACCACTCACCTACTTAAGTATTTCTTTTGCAGGTGAAGTTTTATCATTGTATTTTTCTCGGGCCATCTAGTTCTTCCTCAAACTGGACATTTTTATTGATGTTTCAAAAATGAAAAGCGACAAAGAGAGAGGGTGAAGTGTCTGAAAGGTGTGTGGAAGGGACATGTCACAAAAAGAATAAGGAAGCAGTCAGCAGAAAGGTGACAGTCTGGAGCTTACCCTGTCCGCTGCTAGAAGAGTGTGAGGGCTTGTATCTACATATTAGAACCATCCTATGAGGCAGACCCCTGGTTCTCCCCAGTTATGTTTGTTTGTTTGTTTGTTTTTTGAGACAGAGTCTTACTCTGTCTCCCAGGCTGGAGTGCAGTGACATGATTCTTGGCTCATTGCAACCTCCACCTCCCAGGTTCAAGTGATTCTCGTGCCTCAGCCTCCCAAGTAGCTGGGATTACAGATATGCACCATCACACGCAGCTAAATTTTTGTATTTTCAGTAGAGACAGGGTTTCGCCATGTTGGCCAGGCTGGTCTCCAACTCCAGCCTCCAGTGATTCACCTGCCTTGGCCTCCCAAAGTGCTGGGATTATAGGCGTCAAGCCTATGTGCCTGGCCTGGTTCTCCCCATTTTATAGATGTGGAGATGTGCACGGAAGGGTCAAGTAACTGACCCAAGGCCATACAGCAAGTGAGACACGGAGCCCGGGCTGGAACTGGGCAGTCTGGTGGCCGAACTCTCACGCTTGGCCTGTTAAATACTGGTACAAGTGACCAGTGGTCTCTGCTGAACCACGCTGTGCCATCCCAGGAGAGCCGTGAACGCGTTTCCCCATTGAAAGGAAACAATACAAATCCTATCCTTCTCTCATTAAAGGAAAAGAGCCCACAATCTTCCAAGGACTTTGTGCTTTTATGTGCCCATTTATCCAGGAACCCACTCTGGTTCTCTCATGTACACATTCATTCATCAAATATTGACTGAGCACAGCACCTGCTCCACGTTACTCACCGTGGAGCAAACAGAGAAGAGGAAGAGAGCACCGCCCTTAAGAAAGTTACAGCGTTGGTAGGCAGCTGGGTGGTTAGATAAGGGCACTAATAACTAGAATACAGAAAATGTACTCAGAGACACTAAGCACGAAAGTCCTGGCAAGGCCCTCACCCAGTGCTTGTGGGCAGAGATCACATTAGCTAGAGGGAAGAAGCTTCTGAAAGGCTACATGCAGGGTCCACACCTCTCGGAGGGGGCTCAAGAGACAGACTTTAGTGGTGGATCAGGGCTTCAGCACAAATCACAGAGAAGCCTGTGTTTCTTGGGGGAGCACCGGGGACCTGCAGAGTCCCGTGGCAGGTACCTTGCAGTCACAGCCGATGGGCTTCCCACACTCCTCGCAGGTGTTGGCAAAGAGGGTCTCGAAGCACGCCACGCAGTATGGGCTCTCCTCTCGCAGGATGTACTTCTTGCCAAAGAGAGATTCGTTGCAATGGTGGCAGTCAAAGCGCTCGGTCATTTTGACACCTGCCTTTTCAGCAACCTATCAAAAAGAAGAGAAAATCCATGTCCCATTGAGCACTCTCTGAAAGAGATGCACGCAAAGACATTAACTGTCCCACTGTCTGTCATCTTTAGCCCAAAGGTGGTTAATTCCTCTGGATGAATAATTAAAACTCACCCTTTAATAGGTCATAATTTTCAATGATAACACTGTTTTTGGTTTTTTTTTTCATTAGCTAAGGCAGTTTTGTGTTTGAATGCATTCACTTCGTTGTTTGTTTGTTTGTTTTGAGACAGAGTCTTGTTCTTTTGCTCAGGCTGGAGTGCAGTGGTGCAATCTCAGCTCACTGCAGCCTCTGCCTCCCAGGTTCAAGCGATTCTCCTGCCTCAGCCTCCCAAGTAGCTGAGATTACAGGTGCCTGCCACCATGCCCAGCTAATGTTTATATTTTTAGTAGAGACAGGCTTTTACCATGTTGGCCAGGCTGGTCTCAAACTCCTGACCTCAGGTGATCTGCCCGCCTCGCCTAGCAAAGTGCTGAGATTACAGGCGTGAGCCACCACACCTGGTCACATTCCACTTCTTGAAAAGCACGAATTATTTTTTACTGTGTCAGAAAAAGCTATCTCAGTTTTAAATACAGGTAAGGGCTGGCACCAGAGCCCCCATCCTGTCCGGCTGTGACCCAGCCTTGCATTTTCCCCTTCTCCCTGCCCCCAAAATAGAAAGGCAGGCATAGAAATAATATGTCCATTTCTATAAAAAGATTTTCCATGAGCTCCTCTTTATGATTCATGATTTGAATAGGAAGAAATCACAGCGGCAAAAGGGAGGGAGATCTGACCTGGGAAACCTGAGAGTAGATGCAATGAGGCCACTATTACCCTTGACCTCGGTGCTGCATTGGGAGTGCAAGCTGACGTTGCACAAGAGAAACTGCCAAAGTCCCTGAGGATGAATCATTGCTCCCTGTGGGAAAGATCATCCTGCAGCTGCCCAGGTATCCTGAGAGCAGGATAAAGGGAAAGACTCACTTCCCAAAACAACGATATGGAATAGTCAGAAATGCAGTGGCTGCAGTCAGTGGCTCTCTGGGCAACACTTCAAGCCCTTTCAATAGGAACAAGACACTGGCAGGAACAAGACACTGGCAAGGCTGCGGAGAAAAGGGAACATTTATACACTGTGCGTGGGAGTGTAAATTAGTTCAACCATTGTGGAAAGCAGTATGGTGATTCCTCCAAGAGCTAAAAACAGAACTACTACTTGACCCAGCCATCCCATTACTGGGTATACACCCAGAGAAATACAAATCATTCTGCCATAAAGACATAAATAACATAAAGACACATGTACAGGAATGTTGATTGCATCACTTTTCACAATACCGATGACATGGAATCGACCTAAATGCCCAGCAATGACAGACTGGATAAAGAAAACGTGGTACATATACATCATGAAATACTATGCAGCCATAAAAAAGAATGAGATCATGTCTTTTGTGGGAACGTGGATGCAGCTGGAGGCCATTTTCCTTGGCAAACTAATGCATGAACAGAAAGGCAAATACTGCATGTTCTCACTTGTGAGTGGGGGCTAAATGAGGGAACACATGAACACAAAGAGGTGAACAACAGACACTGGGGTCTACCTGAGCAGGGAGGGAGGGTGGGAGGAGAGAGGAGCAGAAAAGATAACACTTGGGTACTAGGCTTAATACCTGGGTGATGAAATAATCTGTACAACAAACCCCTGAGACAACAGTTTACCTATATAACAAACCTGCACATGTACCCCGAACCGAAAATAAAGGTTAAAAAAAAAGGCGTCTCCACGCCCGGCACACTGCACTTTTCCTAGGATGAATACACAGTGTGCATAAGCAGCAAGGGACGGGCCCTTCTCTTATGACCATTCCTATAAAATCATGTCAGAATGATCCTGGAGAGAAAAAGCCTACCACAGGAATAGCTGGTGTGGAGAAATGTCCATAGGGCATTAAAAACAGACGATTTTCTTCAGGAATAAATGGCAATATTCCATTTCCTAAAAGTAGAAAGTTTTCTCTGTTGTTAAATAGGTACACCGGGCCGGGTGCGGTCACTCACGCCTGTATTCCCAGCACTTTGGGAGGCCGAGACTGGTGGATGACCTGAGGTCGGGAGCTCGAGTCCAGTCTGGCCAACATGGTGAAACCCTGTCTCTACTAAAAATACAAAAAGCGAAACAAAAACCAAATTAGCCGGGCATGGTGGTGCATGCCTGTAATGCCAGCTACTCACGAGGCTAAGGCAGGACAATCGTTTGAACCCAGAAGTGGAGGTTGCAGTGAGCCGATAATGGCACCTCTGCACTCCAGCCTGGGTGACAGAGTGAGACTCCATCTCAAAAAAAAAAAAAAATAGGTAGACTGGTTGGCTATGTAACTGTGAGCAAGGGTTCACAGGCTCTAAGAAAACTTGGTTCAATTTGCAGTCTTCAAACGATAGGAGAGTGAAATCCCAGAATCAGACCTTCTGAGGCAAATAAAATATTACCGCCTGGTTTATGATTACAGGAAATTTGATAGAGTTTATTAATTTTGTACTATTGCATATACACGGTCCTGACAACTGTAAGCAAGGAAAAGATCATCTTTCAAGCATCCATTCTTGGATATTTCTGTGTTTACAGAATAATTCTCTTCCAAGAGCAATAAATACACAGCTGGACACATGTGGCAAGCTCCGTCCTTCTAAATCAGTCTTCCTGGAGTTAAAGAAAACATTGCCTGGACATTCTTGTGATAACATCACAAGATGAGGCTCTTGAGCACTTGAATTATTGTTCTGAAACCCAACGTATAAATATCCTTTGTACCGCAGCCATCTCGGGTTGGAGCAGCCATGCTGGCACAAGATTCAATGCTTTCCTGTAATTGTTCAGTGATTGGCCTTGAAAGTGGCTGTCATTTATTTCATCGCAATTGAGAGCTGCTTTTCCAACATATATATTTTTCCGATAAAGGGTGCGATTTAGCTGTGGGACAAGAGGCTCATGGCCCATTCTGTGCCCACAAACATAAGAATAATAATTTGGGAATTTGAAATAAGAACCACGAAAGGACAGAGAACTATACATTGTGGAATTGTAAAAGCTGGAAACAAATCCCCAGATTCTCTATGACAACTTCCTCATTCTGTGGATGGAAAAACTGAAGTCCAGGCATATTTATGAAAAGGAGGGCCCACTGAGCTTTCTCAAATAGCCATCTGACTTAGAGAAAATGAACTCCCAATCTAACTTGAAAGGCCGTCTGTGTGGGTCAGGACAAGCACCAGCCCTGCTAGGGAAGGGAGACAGTCTACACCTCTGTCAATCTCTGCAGAGCTCCAATTCTGTTGGCAGCTGGTGAAAGGGGTGCATCTGTTTTCCTCCGAGGTAATAATCATGATCATGATGCTCATATACCTGATGTGTGTTTTTCACCTTCTCCGAATCTACAGGACCAGGACAGAAAAAAAAAAAATCTGGCCAGGCACGGTGGCTCACGCCTGTAATCCCAGCACTTTGGGAGGTTAAGGTGGGCGGATCACAAGGTCAGGAGATTGAGACCATCCTGGCTAACACGGTGAAACTCCGTCTCTACTAAAAATACAAAAAATCTAGCCGGGCGTGGTGGCGGGTGCCTGTAGTCCCAGCTACTTGGGAGGCTGAGGCAGGAGAATGGCGTGAACCCAGAGGCAGAGCTTGCAGTGAGCTGAGATCGTGCCACTACACTCCAGCCTGGGCGACAGAGCAAGACTCCATCTCAAAAAAAAAAAAAAAAAAAAAAAAAATCTAAGGGAATAAACTCTGAAAATAAGTAGGGTTCCACATTTGCTCAAAGTATGACTCAGGTTATGAATGTCATCATGATGAATGTCATCATCAGTGATACCAGCTCCCAGCAGGAACAGTAGCAGCTGCTATCTGCTCAGTGGGTCCACCTGGGAGGAGGCACCTGGCCCTGTGGTTCAGCTCCTAATTCTACAGAATTCTTTCTAAGAGTGGGTGGATCCCTCTTCCAACTTGTTCCTCATCTTCTAAGAGGTCAGTAGAGTTCTACAATGAGCAGAGAGCATTTCTACTCCAACCAACAGGACAGAGCATAAAATGGGCACCTGCAGGAACCTAGGAGCACAGTAGGATGCACTGTGTGAAAGCAGGCCCCTGAAGGAGGTCCACACAGTTACATACTGCACAAACCCTGAGCGTCAGAATAAACAGTCCGTGAGTCAATAAGCAAGCTCCAAGCTTCCCTTCTATTACAACGTGTTTAAAAGTATAATATAGTCCTATATTAGAAATCTCCTATAACTTGCATTTTTTTTTTTTTTTTTTTGAAACAGAGTCTTGCTCTGTCACCCAGGCTGGAGTGCAGTGGCATGATCTCGGCTCACTGCAGCCTCCACTTCCCAGGTTTCAGTAATTCTCCTGCCTCAGCCTCCCGGGTTGCTGAGACTATGGGCACGCACCACCATGCCCAGCTGGTGTTTTTTTTTTTTTTTTTTTTTTTTAGTAGAAACGGAGTTTCGCCATGTTGGCCAGGCTGGTCTCAAACTCCTGACCTCAGGTGATCCACCCGCCTTGGCCTCCCAAAGTGCTAGGATTACAGGCGTCAGTCACTTGCATTTTTTTAAATCCCATAAATACCTGATTGCTCATTCATTCATTGAATAAACATTGGTTGAGCTGGAACTATGTGTCTAATGTCACGAAACGTGCTGAAGATACAAAGATGACTAAGATGCAGGCCCCTCCCCTCAAGGAACTTGTCATCTGGTGAGGAAAAGAGATATATACCAAACAGACTACCAAGCCCCGTACTCGGTGTGTGCTGGAGGTGCACAGGTATGATGGGCACGCAGAGGAGGAGCCGCTGAGAGAGCAGGCAGGCATCCCAGTGGAGATGCTATCTGTGCTGGGAACAGGTCAGCCAGGTGATACGGAAGGTCAGGTCTCGGGGTGGAGTAGGCAAAGCCAGAGAAATGAGAGACAGAGTAGGTTAGGCAGAGAGCTCAGGAAGACGGAAGACCCAGTCAACAGCCAAGGCAATGAGGGCCTGGGCGCCTTGTTCATGGACTTGGGTGTGCCAAGCAGGCAGTGGGGTGACAGACAGCCCAGCGAAAGTTTACTGCATGGAAGCCTGCCTTTACTATGCAAGACGGCGGCCAATGACTTCTAAAAAATGTATCAGGGTATCACAGTCCATTTCTGAATCATTTCTTCAAATAAAAGTAGGACATCTTGGTTCTATAAGGACTTATTAACCTAATTGTGTACAATCCATTTACTGTCTCTGAACTCCTCATCCCTCCTGACAGGTTATCAATAATTCCTGCCCCTTAGCTGGTACACAGGAATGCTAAAAGCATCAGGCAACAGCTTGCAGGGAGATACCCAAACATAAGGTATCACCCCTTCTTGTTCTTTCATTGAATCAAATTCCAAACCACAGTTTCCTGGAGTTCTTATTCCTCACCAAGCTAAATCATTCCATGATGTCATTACCCCTTCGGCCCTGAACAGGGTATTTGAAAAGGGTGGATCTTAGGGTACAGGCTTGACTCCAGGTCAAGGGAACTGCCATGGTTGAGGCAGGTGCCAGGTGCAGCTCGGAGGTCTGGGGATGGCCCAGGGAAGGCTTTGATCTCTGAGTCTCTCGCCAGCCCAGCTTTGTCTCAGATATAAGAATAGGTTGGGTACAGGGGCTCATGCCTGTAGTTCCAGTACTTTGGGAGACTGAGGCAGGCATATCATTTGAGCCCAGGAGTTCGAGACCAGCCTGGGCAACATGGAGAAACCCTATCTCTACAAAAAACACCAAAAATTTGCCGGGTGTGGTGGCATGCACTTGTAGTCCCCACTACTCAGGAGGCATGAGCCCAGGAGGTCGAGGCTGCAGTGAGCCATGATAGCACCCCTGCTCTCCCACCTCAAGGAAACAGCCTCATGGTGACACAGACCATGTCTCAAAAAATAAATAAACAAATAAATAAATAAAAAGCATGTAAGAATAAAGGTTCAGAGAGCCAGGAAGCGACAATGCACAGCTCCTACTAACAATTCATACTAATTTTAAAAGTTCACAAGCTTATCAATGTGATCTATTTTTTAAATTTTCAGATTCAAAAACTGTAAAACAAAGTATGAGTGGGGAAAGTGTCAAAGCTAGAGGAACATAATGGGAAAAGGAAAACAGAAAGAGTAAAGGGAAGGGGAGAGGAGTAGTGACAGGACAAAGAAAGGAAGGAGGGGGGTAAATGAAATGAGGCGGAAGAGAGGCAAGGACCCCACATGCCAGAAAGCTCTTTGTTTGTTTGATTTTTTGAGACAGTGTCACTCTGTCACCCAGGCTGGAGTGCAGTGGCCCGATGTCAGCTCACTTCAACCTCCACCTCCCAGGTTCAAGCAATTCTCCTTTCTCAGCCTCCCAAGTAGCTGCGATTACAGGCGTGTGCCACCACACCCAGCTAATTTTTTTTTTTTAACCAGAAAGATTTCAATCAAAGGAAGGGCTGCCATGATAGACAGCCTCCCTTGGCTTGCTGGCTCAGGCCTTGAAGTTCCAGGAGCCTAGCAGATCCCTACAGGTAAAGCCTGAAGAGGTCAGATTAGCAAAAGAAGTCTATTTAAGCATCCTTTTCAATGCACCTTTTATTGACTACCTACTTTCATCTGATCCCAATGGGCCCATTTTCTCCTTCCCCTTTGAAACCTGAAGTGCTTCTCCCTATCAACCCTGCTGCAGGAGGTTCCTCTAGTGTAGTCATTTCCTAAGGAGAAATCTAGGAATGTTCCCAAGTTCTTGCTGCATGCAGCCCTTCAACACATGCAAAGGCAGCTTCGGTAAGTCAGTCCCTGGATCTTTAGATGCCACCGGGGATCCGCATGGGACATTCAATTGCCTATCAATAATCAACCAGAGCTTTCCAGAGCCAATTAGGAAAACTGGTCTATGTGGGCTCTTTTAAAAAATATATTATAAAAGTGTCATGTTTTCACGCAATGGCCCTGTCCTCTGCCAACCGTAAGCATTGGGAAGGGTGCCACTACCTGTCGCTGAGACCTCACCAGCAGGGAACACACACAGGACCAGGGGCTTTGTGAATACTTGTGGAATGCATGAACAAATGAATGAACGGGTGAGTGAATGCAAACATGTCAAAGTACAAACATATAGGCAAAAATCAAGCATGAAAAATGAGGAACGTATTATGTGAACAATCCACCCTGCATAGCAAACCCAACATGTAATGTGGTTTGGCATATGACATCATGAGCTTCCATCGCTGCCCTCGTCCCTCCTTCCAGATAAGCTGCTCCTTCCACAGCGGATAGAACTCTTCTTGTTGTGTTTGGACTCCAATCCCATGTGAACACACAGCTGCACAGTCCAGGATGTAGCCTGGCCAGGTCAAGAAGCAAAAAGCCAGCTGGGAGTCTTGCCCACTTTGGGAAGAACGCACAGATCCCCAACATGGGCTCCAGGTGTCAGCAGAAGGCCCTGATGTTCTACAGACACGTGTTGCCTATAATCAAAGATCCTCCATTCAAAGGCACGGGACTCACACCTGGAAATGTGCTCAAAGAATACCCTGCACTATTTTGTTTTCCTATGGATGGGAGTGTCTACACACAAAAACTGCTCACCCCCAACACTCGTCATTTGTCTAGCCAAACGATTTGTTTTCAACAGAAATTCTGATGAAATGGAGAGGGCCATCATGTCAAGGAAAGTTGCTGTTTTATAAACTAGAATAACGGATCAAGCCTTGGAGTTCCTAAAGAGAGAGGATCTCTTGAGCCCAAGAGTTCGAGGCTGCAGTGAGCTGCAGTGCTGCCACTATACTCCAGCCTGGGCCATAGTGTAAGACCTGGTCTCCACAAAAAAAAAAAAAAAAAAAAAAAAATTATATCAGTTGGATATGGTGGTGTGTGCCTGCAGTCTTAGCTACCTGGGAGGCTGAGGCAGGAGGACTGCTTGAGCCCAGGGGTTTGAGGCTATAGTGAGCTATGATAGCATCTGTGAAAAGCTACTGCACTCCAGCCTGAGCAACATAGTGAAACCCTGAAAAAAAAAAGGAAAGACAGAAAAAAAGTCTATCTCCCTCCACTTGAAATCTATTTTTAAATTGTTGCATTTTAAACAATCTTAGTTTGTAAGGTATAAAACTGACTAGCTTACCACTGTATAATATATTTACAGATTAATTTAATGAGCCTTTACTATATGCACGTACAGGCAGGTGTCAGAGGTGTATTATAGTTTACGTAAACTGGTAACTTCCAACTTAAAAATAAATAAATAAACATCTCCATTCATCTCTGGTGGTTCTGTGTGAGGCAATGTTTGAATAAGGTAAACTGCTGTCTTCTGAATTATCTTTTGATTATTGAATACTAAAAAGAAATGGGAAAACAATAAATATCAAATTTGTGATCTGAAGTCCATGACTACAAGAGGAGTTACACTTGTTCTGATGTCATTCAGGCTTTTGAATCCAGCCGACAAGAATGTGTTGAGTAACCACTGTTTTCCATGCGCTACGTGAGGCACCGGGAAGCTGAGATAAAACACACAGTCTATGAATGAGTTCCAGTCTAGTTCTAGCTCCAAATAATTTAAACACCTTTAAGATCCCATCTTGTCGTTTAATCTCAAAACACGTCAATTGCAGCCATGCAGGTCAACCATAGCTGCACAGGCTAGAATGGCGGGTGGCCTCGGGTCCGTCAATCACACCAGTGTGGGGACGGAGGGCGACTCCATCCTGCATGCTATGGCTCTACCATGCCTTCCCTGAGTGAGTTACGAACACTTCTACACCTACAAAACGAAAACCACCCACTCTTTTTCATGGCAGGGGTCTCCTCTCACCTCCCAAGTGTGGCTCACTCTTCACTCTCCCAGCCATCTGAGGTGCCTATGACCCCTACCCCCATGCTGGCCTTTCCCTTGGTGTCCAGCAGCTTCCATGAATGACTGGCCACCTCCTACTCACTGCAGTCCTGCGGCTCTGTGGGGTTTCTCTGGCACACTGCAACAGGGCTGTGTCCCGAGAGGCTTGCACACTTCCTTCTGCTTCATTCATTGACTGCCTGCTTTTCACTGGCTCCGAAAGTTGTATTAACCCAAACAGACAGGTCTATTTCCTTGTTGACTGACAAGCTCCATATTTATATACTGCAAGGACATTCTGGCATTAATTCTATTCACCCATGAAAATAGGGCAGCTGCTTCTGCCACAGACATCCCTCATCTCACTCAGGACTGTACGCCTGGAGGATCTTGAAGCCGCAGACAGATTCAGGGCAGTAAAGGCATGGGTCACGAAGGCTCAGGATGAGTGTGAAGTCTGAGTTCACACCACGCAAGATACCACCCACAAGCACTGGGATGGACCCGGGAGACCAGATGCTGCTCCAGACCCCTTGTGACATTCCCATGCAGAGAGCATGTTTTACAGCAAGAGGAAAGTCAAGACTCCCAGGAGCAAAGTAGTGATCAAATCTTTAAGAAAGGGAGAATGACAGCTGGTGGGGAGAATATTTAAGTAGATGCTACCAGAGAGCTGTAGTAGTCAGGGTTTTCTAGAGAAATAGAACCAACAAGAGATGTACATAGAGAGATTTATTGCAATGATTTATCTCACGCAAGTACGAAGGTGAAAAAGTCCCAAGACCCGCAGTCAGCAGGCTGGAGACCCAGGAGAGCCGATGGTGCAAGTTGCAGTCTGAAAACAGCAGCCTCTATAGACCCAAGAAGAGCCGATGTTTCAATGTGAGTCCAAGGGTGGAAAGGACCAACGTCCCAGCTCAAGCAGTCCGGCAGCGGGGCTTCCCTCTTACTCAGTCTTTTTGTTCTATTCAGGCCTTCAACTGTTTGGACGAGGCCCACTCACATTATGGAGAGCAGCCAGCTTGACTCAGTCTACCCATTCATATGTCAATCTCATTCAAAAACACCCTCGCAGACACACCCAGAACATACGACTGAATGTTTGGGCACCACATGGCCCAGTCAAGTTGACACATGAAAGTAACCATCACAGGAGCTAAAACTGAAATCCACAATTTACGATGACAGAAGAAATTCATTTGACTCACCCCAAAGTCAAAATGCCAGCCTAGTCTCCAGGAAGACACAGTTCTCAGCCCCTAGAGAAAGCACATGCATTTTTGTTTCAGATGGTCATCTTGAGGAAGCGACCTCAGTATAACGCAACCTGAGATGGACACTTAATAAATGTGGCTTTGATCAAATTCTCATAATAAAACCGCACAGAAGAACCCAACGTCTGGCGTTTCCATTCACCCAGGCTTAAGGAACTTTTTACCTCAGGGCATCTGAGTCAGAGAGCCACTTACCAACTCAGGCCCCGGTGCTGACAAAGGAAGCTGCCTGAGTCACAGAGGCTGAATAACTGGCCCTCAGCACAGGACGGAGTAAACTCCTGCTATCTAGTCTGATTTGTGTGTGTGTGTGTGTGTGTGTGCAATATTCTACTGGGTGTTTTTGACTGCAATTTAAATATCTTTCAGTACTGGAAGTGGCTTAACACGCAATCTTGGGTCAAAGAATGCAGCATAAGGCCTCATAGAAATAGTCAAATGTTAAAAAAAAATATTCAAATGTTCCTCCCGTGGTGTGTTTAGTGGTTAGAACTCCGGTTTTCAAGTTAAGCTGCCTGGGGTCAGATCTTAGGGCTACCATTTACAGCCTGGGAAACCCTGAGTTAAAGTTACTTTGAGCTCTGTTTTCAGTGTCTTTACCTGTAAAAATGAGGCTATCAAATATGTATACACTGTCTATGATGTCCAGACTTTTTAACAACTCTGCCAAAGAGGCAACATCATTGTCCCTGTTTCCCAGTGGAGGAAACCGAGACACCACGAGATTGAGTGGTTTGGCCCAGGCGGCACAGGTTGAGGGACCCAGATGTAAATTTAGGCAGCCTAGATGCAGTCCCCCGCATCCTCTAGCCTACCGCATCTGCCTGTGGCTATTTGTGAGACGGTGAGCTAAAATGAGACAGAATCTATGTGCCCAGAACAGTTTCTGGTCTTTAGTAAGTCCATCATTAGCCTTCATCGGCATATGATGGTGTAAATGCATTTTAAACCATGGCAGGCGAATAAACACCATGGAAACACAATTCTATGTATCAATTGATGATCTTCTAAATTGGAGGGTGATCTAAATCCAGTAACACTTGAAAAAATTTTATATAAATGCACAATGAAATGTTCTTTGAGTTTGGTTTTATTAAAATTAAATTGATAGACTAGGAATTCCTGTACTTCTAAGACTTGCTGCAAATATATATATATATATATATTTTTTTTTTTTTGTCTAAAACATCTTCAGGATAGTGCAAAACCTCTTTTCTTTAATACATTATTATAAAACACTCATTAGTAGAGTCAGCACCAGAAATGTGAGATGTATTTGGAGTTGTGTTTTGAGGACAGTTCTCCTGATTCTAAGCCCAAATTGTGATTTATTACCTTCCAAAATATGTGGAAGGGAGTGCGGGCCTTAAGTTCAGTGCTGTCTAAGTTCACTGCTGCTTGGAGGCCAGCTACACATTTCAGCTAACTGGGTTAGCCTACTTCCAATTAAAACCCGACTGGGGATGTGAAAGTAAATATGATTGATTCATTTAAAATCAGAAAAACAGTATTTTCTTCCCTCAATTTCTAGTATGCTAAGATATCGCACGAGTGCAACTTAAGAAAAACTTAGAATCTTTTTCATTTAAAATACGCCTTTTTTTTTTTTTAACCGAATGGTTCAGTTATTAAATGTCTACACGAGTCAAGGAGTGAGGTCACACTGCAAGCTCCACTTATTTCTATTAAAGGGAAATAGCCCGGACACCCCCGCGCAGACCACCGTGCCAGGAAAACCGGCTCCGGAGTCGGGCTTTGAAGCAAGGGGACAGCGTCACCTCCCCGCAGCCGCCGGCTGGGACCCGCGGCCAGCCTTTACCCAGGCTTGCCAAGCCCCTGCCCGCATGGCAGTGCCCCACCTGGTGAGGACTTGGGCTGTAATACCCCCTCTGGTGATGGGTCCGTGGGCTCCTCTGAGCTCCAGCGCCCCCAGGGTCTAGCCCCCTCTCATTGCTCCGCTCCCCTCTTCCCGTGGTCTCCCCACCCCCAGCCCCCAGGGATCTGCTCCCCTCTCCCGGGTCTACCCTACAGCTCATTTCCTTTCTCCCGGCTTCTCTCCGCACGGTTCGGCTCCCCTCTCCCAGTGGTCTTCTCCGACCCACAGCTCTACTCTCCACTCACCGGTCTCCCCAACTCCGGATCTGCTCCCCTCTCCCCGGGTCTCGCACAGGATTCGGCCCCCTCTTCCGAGTCCTGGTGGCTAAGCCCCTCGGCCTCCCTCCGGGGCGCAGGGAGTTGGAGGTACTCACCGCGCCGCAGCGGCCCGGGGACTGCCGGACGGGGCGGGCGGGCGCGGGCGGCTGGTGGCTGCGGCTCCGCTGCCGGCCGAGTGGAGCGCTGCGCGGCTCCCGCCCTCGAGAACCCCCTCCGTGTCATTTGACCATATAAGGAGATGCACGCCTCGGCTCGCAGGCACCGGGCGTGGGGCGCTGGGGGCGGGCGCCCCCAGGCCTAGCGGTCACCGTGCCCCCACCCCGGGCTGCAGCGCTGCCGGCCCGTGCCCTTTGTTTGCCAGGGCTCTTTCTTCTTGCCCTCCGGGTCTTGGGAGCACCGAGGTTATCCCGAGAGTCTCCTCCGACGTGGGCGTGAGTTTCGGACGGGGCCTGGACGCCAGTGGCAGGGGTCTGCCCACGCCGGGATCTCTGCCTGCTCCCAGGAGCAGGAAGCTGGCGAAGCCCGAGGAGGTGCCGGGGGCGGCGGAGGGAGGAGGGGGCCACTTCTCAGGAGGCATGTGCCTGGGATGTATTTGCACGGTGGATTTTTTTCCTTCTTACCCTGCAGATGTTTCTTTACCAAAAGAACCCCACAGATGACCGTAAAGAATCGTTCGTTCCACTAGGGAGGGGACTAAAGGAAGGTCCTATCCCCACCTCTCCCTCTCGGGGCCAGAAGACTAGTTAGACATCCTGGATTCCCCTCCAGAGCGGGAAAAGCAAAGTGAGCTGGGAGCGTGCCTCCCACATTCCAAGCCTGTGTCCTCTGAGTGAGGCTGACGCTGGGTAGGGACAGACGGCACTGTTCAACATTGTCGCAGGGAGAGCACAGGCTGAGCCCATCCCTGGGAGAGGGTGCATCGTGATAGAAACGTTTGCTCCTGAGCAGGTAACTGGTCCACTTGCAGAAACCAATGGACGATGAGCAGGTGGACAACAAAGGCGTCCTAGGCACTTTGGGGGCAGATGTATTATTTTTAACATTCAGGGCAGCTCATAGGAATACATCCTCCAGAGAAGGCAGGAAGAACTCCGTGATTGCCTTCTTTTAGTTGATACTCCCCATCTGGTAGCCCTCATGGATCTCCATCATGGAATCACAGAACTTGAGAATCAAGGGTTTCATCACCTTAGCTTCCACTCAGTGAGCACTAGCTCCATCTGGTATCTCATTTGATCCACAGTTCTTTAAGGTAAAGATTTTTACCAGATTTATGGTGAGGAAAGTTCAGCTCAGAGAGATTTGCTCAAGGCCACGTGAAAGGTAACTGTGCCAGCTGAGATTTGAACTGGAGTCCGGTAGATGGCAAAACCATGTAAGTATATTACGGGATCAGAAATGCCTGTCATCCCTCAGTCACTCAGGTGACTCCAGAGGACTGAGACTTGCCATAAGCCCAGCCAGAATTAGATGTGCGGAATACAGCCGTCCCCTGACCCCACCCCACGGTGTCCCTGAAACGGGACACTTCCCTGAAGAACCTGAGTTAAGGCCACCCTCCCTGAATTTCCGCTAAGTGTCAAGGCAGGCTAGTATTTTGAAATTCAGAGCAAAGTTTGTGTAGAAAAGGCTCCCAGCCCCTGACAGCTACCTAGCTGTGTTGTCGCTATCGTTACATATTAGGAAATGGTCTCCTAGTTCTCAAATGGTGAGCCTTAAGCTGCAGTTTGTAAAAACAAGTCCTAAAATGATGAAACATTAATTCTGCATTTATCTTCTTTCTGATTTCCTCTTGTCTTACATTTTGATTTTTTTAAGCTTTCTGACTTATGGGTGTAATCCATTTAACTTTGCTTTTTTTACTGATAGAGTTATTTAGTTCTGTTATTTTTCTTCTAAAAACTGCTTTAGCTGTGCCACATAGTTTCAGCGATGTTGTTTTATTATTAAGAAATTCTGTGATTTAATTTTGTGTTTCATTTTTGACCTAATGGGTAGCAGAACATTTTAAATGACCCTGTGGTAATTTGATAGGATCAGTAAAATCCAGACTCTGGAAGCAAACATACCTAGTTTCTACAACAACAATGCACAAAGAAAAAGAAGAGAGATGGAAGGAGAAACCAATAGATTAAAAAAAGACTTAGCCAACTGCAATGTATGGATCTTATTGGATTCTTTTTGTTTTTTGTTTTTTTTTTGGATCTTATTGGATTCTAATCAAAGAATAAACTAGTAGAAAATCAATTTTTATGAGACAATCTGGGAAAATATGACACTGACAGGCTATTTTCTAGTATTAATGAATAATTTATTTTAGGCGTAAGAGTGTGATTACACACATACATATATTTTTCTTTTCTTAAGTCCTTGCTTTTCAAGAACAGTGCCAAAATATTTCCTAGTGAAATAACATTATGTCTGGAGTTGTTTCAAAATAATTTGGGGTAGGGAAATGGATAGGGCCTATATCTATATGAAATACGATCAGCCATGGATTGTGGATAATCGCTGAAGTTTGATGATGGATATGCAGTAGTTTATCTTACTAGTCTGTCTCCTTTTGTAATGCTTGAAAAATCCCATAACGAAAAGATTTTTAAATTACAGATGAACATACCATTGGCTCTTTACCCAGCATTTCCCTTTATAGGAAATTATCTTGTAGATATGCTTGCTCATGTGCAAAACTATATACACACAAGGGTAGTCATTGTAGAATTGTTTGTAATAGAAAAATATTGGACCATGTTATGTGTTCATCAACAAAGGGCTTAGTTAAATGCAGTATGGTACATTTTAGAATTATTTATATATGTGGCTGTTAAAATGAACGAGGTAACTATATTTACTGATTTGGCATGATCTCCAAGATAAATCAACTGAGAAAAAATAAAAGTAGAGAACACTTTGTAGGTAGAAACCAACCACTTGTGTTCATGAGCAAAGAAAGGACCAGGGAAGACAATGTATACTTATAAGTGGTTGCCTCTGGGGAGATCTGGGTGGTCAGGGGTCATGGGGTGGAAAGGAGATTAACTTTTACTGTACACATTTTTATTTCTTGTAAATTTTGAGCTATGTTAATGTTGTGCTCATTCAAAAACTAAATATATATGTATTTGAGATGGAGTCCCGCTCTGTTGCCCAGGCTGGAGTACAACGGCGCCATCTTGGCTCACTGCAACCTCCGCCTCCCAGGTTCAAGCGATTCTCCTGCCTCAGCCTCCAGAGTAGCTGGGACTACAGGCATGTGCCACCACACCCGGCTAATTTTTTGTGTTTTTAATAGAGATGGGGTTTCATCATGTTAACCAGGATGGTCTTGATCTCCTAATCTTTTGATCCGCCCCCCTCGGCCTCCCAAAGTGCTGAAATTATAGGCGTGGGCCACTGTGCCTGGCCCAAAAGCTAAAAATATTTAAAAAATAAAAGCAACACACAGACTCCTTTAAGGAAAATAGGAAACAAATTTGTTAAACTGAGATGAATTGTAAGTCAAAGGAGGTTGGCAAGAAATAGAGGAAGGGAATGCAATTTCTGGGTTTAATGACATGTATGCTTTGATGAGCAAGTCCATCGAAGGACAAAGTATTAAAAACAAATTTTCATGAGACAATCTAGGAAAATGTGTTTTGAAAAGTTCCATCTGTCTTGTACATCATTATATTCCTGGGACCTTGTTATAGAGCATGGCACATAGTATGTGCTTAATAAATACGTGTATTGAATAAGTGACAGATCACAGAATTGTTTGTGACAAGTCTTTCACTATAGTGTGTAAGACTTGTGTAACGCTATCTATGGCAGATCTTTGAAGTCAAGCCAGGATTTGAATCTCTGTTCAACGTATGACTAGCTCTGTGATCTCCAGTAACTACAAAACTTCCCTAACCCTCAGTTTGCTAGTTTGTAAAATGAGTTAATAACATATAGTTTGTGAAATTGTGGCAAAAGTCTTTTGATGCGCATAAATCACTTAGCACTATTAGCACATTACTTGGCATGAAGTGGGCCCTTAGTAAAGTCTTCTGTTTTATTCAATGGCAAAGGGGAAATTAATCCAGAATAAGAAGTAAATGGACTTAACTCCCACAAGAAAGAAGAATTAAGGTTCAGATCCTGTTCTAAAGATGACAGATTATCTTCTTGAGAGAAAACCTCTCTGCTAAGGATAAAAGGCTAGTTCATGGAAGAAAAAAAAAAAAAAACATTAAGAAGTACTATTTCCTGGGGAAAGGATCAATGGTGACTGTGATGAGTTATTCAAGTTCTTCTTTTGTTTATTCCAATTATCCTTACATTCCTTCTTGAGACAACACTGCCCATAATGTCTCCCGTCTCTCCTGTAGGTGGGCTTCAGGGGGAGACACAGCTAGGAAGGGAGGAAAGAGAGGAAGAGACTTCCTGCAGCTAGTAGGTCTCAAAGCCTGGTCCCACAGGGCAGCAGGATCCCCTGCAAACCTATTAGAAGTTCACATTGTCAGGCCAGCTCCTGCTTTAACAAGCCCTCCAGGTGATTCTGATGACCAAAGGTGATTTGAAGTCAAATAAATACCTCTTAGGGCTTCCAACTCTGGACTCAGTAATTTACCAGAAATCTACAAAATGTCAGTTTATGGGGTGGGGGAAGGAGAGTGAAATAGAGATAGACTAAACATAGAGTAGACTCAGGAACTCTGAAATCCAGTTAGAAGTACTACTTCCTCTGTCAGTTACTTCACTCAGGGAAGCAGGAAGTAGAAAAGTTTCAGCCAGTGGGTCTGAGCCGTACAAATGCTGAAATTTCATTCTCTGGGAGAGGCGGAAGAAAGGCAGAGCTTCCAGGAGTGTGCTGGCAACTGCCGCTCTGTGGTGAGGTCGTGGTGGGGGAGGCTGGTGGGCTAGACCCATCTGTGCAGGGGCAAACAGTAGCCTCCTACCCGGATGGGGGGCTACCCCAGGGGGATTAGGATGAGCTCACCATTACCAGGTAGAAAGTGAACACAGGAAAACATGAGCTGGAGGTCAGACCCCCCTACATTCGTTACCCTAACTGACCACTGCCATCAAGATTGTTAAGCATTTTGTCACCATTACAGGATTTCACACAAGCTGCTCCTCCCACTCAAACCTTGGCCAGGAAACTGGTGGATGATTTGCCCTTGATTCAGAGGTAATCGTTCTTAATTGCCTCACATGGTTGGAAGGTGAGTAAGTGTCTAAGATCATAAACGCTGGAGGGAAGGGGTCACGAGTGATCAAACCAGCTCGCCTCCTGGCAGTGGGGTCAGAAGGCAAGTCCCTGCATGCCTTCCCATGACACAGTACCAGATCCCAGGATGGTGGCACAGAAAGCTGGGTTCACTTTTTCTGAAAACACTATTTGCCTGGCTCCAGCAGGAAAGTCTGTGGAAGATGACTCTACAGAGGCAGGGTGTACACCTGCCTGTGCCCGTGAGCTGGGTACAGTTGTGACGGGAGACCCAAGGGCCTCCAGCAAACAGGAGGAACTTGATCTGGTTACAGGAACGATCTTGCAGGATCCAAACTTTGTTCCTTTGCCTGTCAGACTTTCAGGAAAAGCTCAGCTTTCCACAAAGGGCAAGCTCTTTTCCTTTTCTTCTCCCTTCTGCTATGCTCTGGTTAGGAGGGAAAATGCTTGGCTCTCTCTTGAGATACAAAATTTCCATATCCCGTTTCTTCCCTCTCTCCTTTTTCACAAACTGATTTATTGGATGCAAATTGTCAGTGTTTCAAGCCTCAAAAACATGCCAGACTTTGAGCCAAATCCACAAACAACTCCATGATTCCGAGTTTCCCATCCTTGGTTAGAGTTTATTTGGAGCGTTGGATATAAGTTTCCATTGTGGCTTTGATTCCTCATTAAGAAAGGCTGTGTTTGGTACATGAATGACCAATAGAATGAAACTATTCGTACCCATAGTTCATTTGGGCCAGTAAATGTTGCTGGATGGTTTCAGATGAAAAGTATTTGTAAGGTAGACTCTGAAAAATTTTGCTTCTTATTTGAGATCTCTTTGTCTCTGATTTCAGTCCTTTTCAGCAGCAATCCATTCACTTCTCTGCTTGCCTCTCTTGCAGTTTTACTCTTTTTTTCCTCCGTCAACGATTCCAAAATCCATTTCAAGGGAGTATTAATGTCTAAAGTCTGTGCAAACCTGGCAAAATTCTCTTCTGAATGAACGGTTTGCTTCCCTAAAATACCTGAAATGGGAGATTCTTCCAGGCATTTCTGAAATGGGAGAGTCTCATGACTCACTTGTTCCTCAGAATGTTTATTTTATTTTATTTGAAACGGAGTCTCACTCTGTCACCCAGGCTGGAATGCAGTGGAGCAATCTCTGCTCACTGCAAACTCTGCCTTCCCTGGTTCAAGTGATTCTCCTGCCACGGCCTCCCAAAGTGCTGGGATTACAGGTGTGAGCCACCATGCCTGGCAAGAATGTTTATTTTAAATCACATCGAAATCTGTTATTCTTTGTGAATTAACTTTATGAGTCAAAATTAAAAATTTGAAATCCCAAGTTCCCTCTCCACTGCCACTAAGGTCATTTTGTGCTATTTCTGCTTTGATTAGGGTCATTAACAGAAAATCCAAATGGTCTAACTAGAAAGAGCCTGGGCTGGCCAGGTTCTAGGAGGGAGGGGGCGAACCCCAGGCCCAGGAGCTCCTATGGAGCAATGTGTGTGGCCATAGGTAACACCTTTCACCTTTTTGTGTCTTTTTTACATTACCTGTAAAACAAAGAATGTACCACCTCTCTTCTTACTTTGAAGAGTTATTTCACATTATCTAGATTTTCCTCAAGCCACTTTCATGGCTAATTGACAATGAGAATGTCTTCTGTGGCTAATTCTGCCCCATGGTACAGATTTGTGTGTGATGAACAACTATGCTTTAAGTTCTAGAGAGCATGTTTAGGAATATCTTTCCCCTATTTCAGAAGATGCTTTAAAACTGGACCTGGGAGTCAGGACAGAGCTTCCTGGAACAACTAAGCATCTTTCTCCATCATTGCTGTAGTAGTTGACTGCTGAAGTACCAGAAACAGATTTTCTAAAATATCTGACCTTCAGCATCTCCTGGCAGGACTGTTTGCCAAAAATAAAAAAACCTTCAAAAATTCTGGGCCATCCTAACACTATAAATATACTTGGAATCATGTGAACAGTCAGAGATGCTGAGCAATTACTCCTCAGTAGGACCAGAGGAGTCACTGTCTCCGCCGAGGGCTAGAGAGGTTCCGGTGGTAAATTACCATCAGATATCCAAACTCTTCATGTAGCCATCTTTGAACTCAAGGTGAGGGCTTTTTCTTTGTGTGTGTGTGTATATATATATATTTTGCCTTCCTTTTAATAACTTGAAATTCAATTTCCATTTGGCACATGACTGTAATGTAATCTCGATGCCCGACTTTGCTAACATTTTCTGGACTCAGTTGTCTGTCTCACCCTCTGCATGGGGGGGGTCTGTCTGTATTACTGTATTGCTTCTGGTCCCTTGAATTTCCAGGTCAGGGTAGACGCAGATGGAGCGAATGCTTGAGAGGTTTTCTTTTTCCAAGAATATGTTCGAAAGTGATGAGGTCAGGAAAGCAGACGCCGCGATCCTGTGCGGGATCCTGTCCGGGAGGGAGTCTTTGAGAGCCCTTGCGGCTCGTTCTCTTTGCACCTCACACGTTCCACCTGTGACCAGTGAGGGGCGAGCCTTTCATCCTGTGACTCCTGGAACTGCCTTCCTCACTCTCTTCTGCCTGGTGGACTCCTGTTTATCCTTAGACCAAATAAGGTATCCCCGCTAGGAAAGCTGCATGGGTAGCCATCATAGCCTCATTTTTGACCGGTCCACTCCTTCTTTCCCATGTTTATAACAACAGAGGAAAGACAGTGGGCTCCTTCGGGGCAAGAACTGAGACATTTGAATCTGTGTTCACAGCACTTTGCAACTTGATCAGTATTACTGAATTTAATTCACTTTTCTTGAAAATGCCTAAGCTGCCGGGCACGGTGGCTCACCCTTGTAAACCCAGCACTTTGGGAGGCTGAGGTGGGCGGATCACAAGGTCAAGAGATTGAGACCATCTTGGCTAACACAGTGAAACCCGGTCTCTACTACAAATACAAAAAAATTAGCTGGCCGTGGTGGCAGGTGCCTCTAGTCCCAGCTACTGGGGAGGCTGAGGCAGGAGAATGGCGTGAACCCGGGAGGTGGAGGTTGCAGTGAGCAGAGATAGTGCCACTGCACTCCAGCCTGGGCGACAGAGCGAGACTCCGTCTCAAAAAAAAAAAAAAAAGAAAATGCCTAAACCAATATAAGGCTGCTATACAATGGCTCTATATGACCCTGCTCAGAACAAACGCATCAGGCCCATTTCCCATTTAGGCAGTTGAGTTATCTGGGCTTGGCACTGAGATCCAGTTGGCAAATAACTTGAATTAAAGCAAAGCCGAGAACTTGGCCTTCCAGATGTCAGTAGATGCAAACTTGGGAATCTCTGCCTGAATTAAAGGAAGTAGCCCCAGGTTATAGCATCCACAGATACAATGAAGAGCTGAAAATGAGGATGCTGGGAAGTGTGCATGTGGACGTTCTTGGGATGGTGCTTCTTTCTCAGAGCCCAGCTTTTCTTCGCTAGTGAGGGTCTGCTTCTCCTGCCCCAATCCTCCCCCCACTGCCACCACCACCACCAGCCTAGGCCTTAATCGCAGAGAAGGTCACTCATTGAGGGACTTCCTTGAAGTCTGCATCCTGCAAACGGAAGTCACCATCTTAATTTTTAGGAGTCTATCTGGGGAATTCATGTCTTTAGTTTCTCTGCTTGGGGCATGTTGATTTTCTATCAAATGCTTAAAAACATTTCTGTCTATACAAATTGAATAGCAAAATAGAAAGTTAAACAAAAATTCCGTCTCCCACAGAAATTCCATAAAGTTTCTTTCATCTCTGCCAGCATGAGCATGTGTCATTTGTGGAAGCAGGCCTGCTTGCCATGACAACAACTCTTCTGTGGCTTTGCAGAGGCATCCTCCACGTTGTGGTGTGCTTTTGCTAGGCAGCCGGCAGAAATGGCCCACATAGGACCACTGCCGTTCAACCCCACCTGTTTTAAGGTGGACTCATTTGGATTGAGAAACTGGTATTTTCCCCGCACTTGCACATATTTTGGATGTATAAATATTTTCAAAAGATAGGTTCGACTAATATATGCACACCTTCCTTGACGATCACCATCCAAACCCACAGAGACGACTGGGAATTTCCAAGTCATGTAATCCTAATGTTGACTTGAGCATCCGCAGGCTGCCTTAGCACACTTTCCAACCAAGACTGGCACCAGCACTCTGGCACTTGCAGAATTACAGCCTTCCCTTACCAGAAGTACAACTTCACCCAGCCAGTTGGCTTTGTATTGAGAATTCGTTTATTTTGGACAGGTCTCTCTTCCTCATTTACAACTGGCACATGGATGCAGAGAAAGGAGAGCAGCTCCCGGCTAGAGCAGAACTAATGGGGCAGACAGTTAGTGAGCGTGCACCTGATGGCCCTGATCCTAGCAGTGGAGTTTGGAGGAGCAATCATTCGCCATCACTACCACCACCATGATTACCCCCATGATGTTTATCTTATTTATTAGCGTATTTTGAGTGCTGAGAGGGTGGCGTTTTTGGTATAGGAAGGTGAGACCCAGAGTGGGTCTTACTCTTAGAGTCTTGAAAGATTACTTTCTTCCCCTTTCCATCTGAAGCTCTCAGAAGAGAGGCAGTTTCAGAGGGACGCCTACATCCAGTGTGACGTAACAAGCAGCAGAGCGAGGGGAGAGGGGAGACCAGGCTGAGCCAAGGCAGCACCAGGTCATGGTGCCCTCTCTGTGGGTGCAAGAAAGCAGCAGGAGGTGGGGGTAGGAATGGCTGAGACGGGGGGCTGTGGCCCGAAGAAGGAGAAAGCCTTTGTGCCACGAGGCTTTAACTCACAGAGACGGAGGCTCAGAGACCAGCTGGGAGGAGCAGGCCCAGTGAGAACAAAAGGAGACCCTCTGCAGGAAAAATGGGCAAGTGAGGAAAAGAAAGAGACTATGGGGAGAGCAAGCCAAAGGAAGTTTTTGTTGGGGAAATGTTCGAGGAGTCTGTACTTGGCAGCTGTGCAATTTATATGTGTAAACAAGAGCTCTGGGTGTAATTCACCTGCTGATTTCTGGGAGTCAGGAATCGTTTCCAATGAAGAAGCTGAAGTTGCCCCCAGCAGTCTCCCATGATGCCCGTGTGTGGCTGTGGCTATTCTAAGTAGGCCCTCGCATGGCAAGCCCAGCAAGATAGCCAGATAGGGAAGGATAGGGGAGATTTGCCAGGTCTTTAGGTCAGACCCAAGTTAATAGTAAATTTTACATTTTTGTGCAATAAAGGCATTCATGTAATTTACAGCTTAGTGCCGGTTTAAATATGCATATGTGCTTAGGACCAGTGCTACCATTTTGTTCTTTGTTTGAGAGAGTCCCATTTCTGATGCGTTAGTAAATAAAGCGATATTATTGTTTACATGCCCATCTAGGCTCTTTGTCCCAGGAACGAGGACACAGAGGGGTGATATAAAATCCACCGTGGAGCCATCTCAGGGCTGGTTGTTCTGAAAACCTGGAGCTGCCTGTGTGAATCAGACTGGAAAAACACGTGGCTACACTTTTCCATGAAGCAGGTAACAAAGCCACAGTTCCTGCCTGGGAAACCTGCCCTAGCATCTCTGCCAGGAGAGCAAGCCGACTCATGCCTGGACGCCCACACGAGGGCCAGTGCCAAGTACACTGGAATGAAGGGACACTGCCGAGGATCAGGAATACCAGGAGCTCAGCCCAGTTACCAGGCTGAGCCGGGGATGCCGAGGTTACTGTGCGCACTCAGGCAGAGCTGGAAGCTGAGTCTGCCGTCCAGAAGGCAGAACCCAGACAGGGTTCAGGGATCACACCAGAATCGGGACACGGGAGAAGTTTGCTAACCTAGGTTCAACCCAGAATCAGATTCAGATTCAGAGCAGGAGGGCAGCAGGACAGTTTTGTCTCCCAAAAGGAATCAGGCCAGAGACGCAGCCCACCAGCTAGGAGAGCACTTGAGCAGTCTTAAACCCAGGCAGGTTATTGGCAGTTGCTTCACCTTCTAGTGACCTCAGTTGCACGCCTGCTTTCCCCAAGCAGATAACCCCACACAACTGCAAAATGAATTACTATTTTCTCTTCTCTGCTTCTAGAGGGTCCATGACCATTGTATTGGCAGTTGGAGAGGTGAGAGTTAAACTGAACGTGAGCCTGTGTCAGGGGCCGTGACCCATTTTAATGGAGGATCTCTAACAGCACCAGTCTCTCAGTAGATATCACTCAAATTGTGCTAGGCTACCTACTAGCAGATTTAGCACGGTGATGCCTTTTGAAGTCTAAAGTTTTGACTGCTAATCTCTGGGAAACGTGTCACATCCTATGCTATTATTTGGTGGTGGTGTCCAAAACCAACACGTTGATCTTTCTCAGACGAGAAGGATTCTTGGCACAGGCAGGCAGAGGGAAGTGTGTGGTATGTGCGTCTTCCTGTATCAGCTTGTGTTTCTGTTGTGCTGGAAACCTAAGGTGTCCGCACTGGTGGAAAAAAGTGCTGCCAGATTTAAGGTGAGGAGCAATGGCATGAGTAATCCTTTCAGATAGACGTTAGCAGTGCTGGACCCTGGAGGTGGCAGTTACAGCTGCCAACATTCGAAAATGGACTGTTATTTTAGGAAGCCAAGTGCTACACATTGAGCCAACCTCAGTTGAGATGCCTGAGGATCAGTACATAGAAGGTTTTTAAGATTCCACAGTTCCATTTCATCATTTACAAAATGTCCGCCATTTTGGCCCTGAACCTACAACTTGCTTATTGAATCTTTGTGAAATTCGAAGGGGAGAGGGAAACAGTAATATGACCCAACGTAAGAGAAGTACCAGCGAGCCTCTGTGGACACAGGTGTGTGCATAACCACCATCACTCTAATCCTTAGATTCATCCTTTCTCATTTCAGTCAAAAAACTGATTCTAAAATTAAGGCAGACTGACATCCACTACGTCCTAAACTGTAGACACATGAAAGGTTATTAGCACAATTTCCTAGTATTATCTTTGACTTTTTAAAATGTAACTTTTAAAGATAAAAACAGATTGTAACTTTAGAAACAGTATTATCAACTATCAATGCTGTCACGTACCGAGCGAATTTTTTTTAAAAAGTATAATATACAGTGTTGTTGTCGTTGTTTTTTCTCATTCTTTTTCAAGCACAGCTTGATAAATCTTGTCTCTTATTCCTGGTTTTAGATAGAATTCTGTTTTCCTCCTCAAGCAGAATCCTCATCTTTGAAACGAAGAATTTGTAAGTGGTCTTGAACTTAGGGGTTTTTTTACTTTAAAAGTTCTCATGGTTCCCAGCACTTTGGGAGGCCGAGGCGGGTGGATTACTTGAGGTCAGGAGTTCAAGACCAGCCTGACCAACATGGTGAAACCCTGTCTCTACTCAAAATATAAAAATTAGCTGGGCATGGTGGTGAGCATCTGTAATCCCAGCTACTCGGAAGGCTGAGGCAGGATAATGGCTTGAATCCAAGAGGCGGAGGTTGTGGTAAGCCGAGATCACACCATTGCACTCCAGCCTGGGCAACAGAGCAAGACTCCATCTCAAAAAAAAAAAGTTCACATCGTGTCCTTCTCCTAGTAATTGGATTGAGTAGAGAGCCAGAGGGAAACTATTGAGCAGAAACTTGTTGATTGCTAAGTGACTCATCCTCACAATGCCACCAAGATGAATAAATCTCACTCCATCCCTTCTAAGGGTTGAAGTCCAGTGTGACTGGAAGGGAGGGAGCCAGCTGAGTAAAGATGAAACTCCAATAAGTTCTGGTCAAGGTTAAGATATGGAAGTATACCCCACTTCTGGATATATATCTAAAAGAATTGAAAGCAGAGTTTAGAAGAAATACTTGCACACTTATGTTCACAGCAGCATTATTCACTATAGCCAACAGATGGATGCAACCCAGCCTTCCATAGATAGGTGAATGTGTGAGCAACATGTAGTACATCCATACAATGGAATCTTATTCACACTTAAAAAGGAAGGACATTCTAACACATGCTTCAACATGGATGAACCTTGAGGTCATTTGCTAAGCTTGAACGAGAGTCTCTTGAACCCAAAAGGCAGAGGTAGCTTGGATAACCAAAAGGTATACTCCTCAGGAAAATAGAAAAACCAAGCTAGTGGTGGAGGATGAATTCCATTTTGCCCTATTGAAACAGAAGCAGTTTGGGGACGGCCATCCAAATAGACAAATTTCCCAAACTTGTAGAAATGTAAAATTCAGGGGGAAGGTTGGAGCTGGTGGTATGAACATAGGGGTCATTAGCCAAATGGTAGGTAAAAACCAGTAGAGCAAAAGAGCAAATAAATAAACCAGGAGAGTGACTGAGGTCATGTAAGAAAGCACGTGGATGGTTAGGAGTGGGTCAAAGGTCAAGTTGCAGGGGAGCCTAAGGTTTAGGGGGCAGCATCCGCAGAGGTGGCTGAGGAGGCAGCGTCAAGGAAGGATGAGGAGAAAGAGTCAGAAGCAGGGGCAGTGAAGCCAGTGACTGACGCAGCCGAGGAGCGGTGGCTCGGGGCTGCTGAGAGTGTGTTGCACGTGGCAGCACAGTGGCTGTTGGTGACGTCTGAAGGTGATCAGTGGCATGATGGGGACAGAAGCACACTGCAGTGCGCTGAGGGTGAGTGACAATGGAGGGTGTGGAGATGGTGATATAAGAGGTCTGATGGGAAAAAAGGGAAGAAATTCCACATAGCTCAGTAAGGAAACTGAGGCCCAGAGAGGGCAAATAACATGCTCGAAGTCAGAGTTAATGGTTTAGAAGGACAGGATGCAAATCAGGACAGCGTGTGACTGATGTGACTGCTCCCGTTTCCTGGTTCCGTCCCTTCCACCAGGCTGCCTCCTGAAGCAAGGCAGTGATCAATTTCTGAGCTCTCATGACCCATCCTTATAGCGTCTCCTTCTTAACCAGCACAAGAAATAAAATAGTCAAACAGAAAGGCAAAGCCTCTCCACAACCCTCTTCCCTATTTCTTCACTCTCCTGACAAAAATGGACTGAAAAGTTTCCAAAATCAGGAAGCATAAAGCCTGATTTCTTTTTCTAGTCAGACTAAGGAAACTATTTATTTTCTTTCCACTCTCTTTTAAAGAAAAGAGGAGCAGCACCTCTTCCTGGAGCTATTCTAGCAGTTAACAACAAAGCTAAGGGCTACTTACCATAGAACTTTGTAAGATATCAGAAAAAAAAAAAAAGCAGTTTACAAAAATTTTTTTAGAGGCAGGGTCTTGCTCTGTCACCCAGGCTGGAGTGCAGTGGCACGTTCACAGCTCACTGTAACCTCAAACTCCTGGGCTCAGGTGATCATCCCACCTCAGCCTCCAGACAAGCTGGGACCACAGGTTCTCCACCACACCCAACTAATCTTTTTTAATTTTTATTTTTGTAGAGACAAGGTCTTGCTATGTTGCCCAGGCTAGTCTTGAACTCCTGGCCTCAAGCAATTGTCTTGCCTTGGCTTTCCAAAGCCCTGGGATTATAAGTGTGAGCCGCCACCACACCCAACCCCAAGCTGTTTTTCTCCTACTGGATGCTTACAGCGCAGAACACTTCTGTGACCCCCAGATGGGTGTGATTTTCCCTCCACATACCAAACAATTCTGCAAATGATTCTCCAGGACACACCAGCTAGGTGTCCTCAAATTCAATTCTGACACTATCTGCCTGGAGTTAGATCCCACAGGGCTCAGTTCCACAAGACTGCCACCCTGTACTTCAGATGCCGCTTGCAAGTAGTAGGTTGTCACCTATACTTCTGACCAACAGGATATTAATTGGGGAGAGGGGTCCTAGAACCCTTGCTAGAGCAGCTCACAGAACTGAGGGAGGCACTTTATTAATGTTTACCCATGTATTATAAAGATATTATGAGGGATACAGAACAAAGCATAAGGTAAGGCATGTGGACCTCCTGTGTCCTCCTTGGGGTCACCACCCTCAAGGAACCTCCCTATGTTTAGCCATCCGAACACCCATCTGAACCCTGTCCTTTAGGGTTTTCATGGAGGTTTCATTGAATAGGCATGATTGATTAGACCATTGGCCACTAGTGATCAACTTAACCTTGGGCCCCTCTGCCCTCCTGGGAGGTTGAGGTTGGGGCTGAAAGTCCCAACCCTCTAGTCAAGCCTTGTTCTTTCCAGTGATCAACCCCCTTCCTGAAGGTACCTAGGACTCCCCAGCCGCCATTATCTCATTAGCGTACAAAAGTGCTCTTATCACTCAAGAGATTTAAAAGGTTTTGTTTTGTTTGGTTTGGTTTGGTTTTTGAGACAGAGTCTCGCTCTGTCGCCTGGCTGGACTGCAGTGGCAGGATCTCAGCTCACTGCAACCTCTGCCTCCCGAGTTCAAGCGATTCTCCTGCCTCAGCCTCTAGAGTAGCTGGGGTTACAGGCACACGCTCCATGTCCAGCTAATTTTTGTATTTTTAGTAGTGATGGGGTTTTGCCATATTGGCCAGGCTGGTCTCCAGTTTCTGGCCTCAAGTGATCCATCCACCTTGGCTTCTCAAAGTGCTAGGATTACAAGTGTGAGCCACCGCGCCTGGCCAGATTTAAAGGATTCCAGGAGCTGTACGTCAGGAAACTGAAAGAAGACCAAATATCTGTTTCACAATATCACCAGCTTCTTTACAATTCCTCAGTAACCTATGACTTACAATTTTCTCTAATACAACTGTCGTCTAAGTGATGTTGGCTTACTCATCTTTCAATCCTGAAAGTTATATTAGTATATGCTTGTTGTACACAAACGCAGATGTATACAGATACTAGAACATTCTTTAAGGTAGCATAAGTGGGGAAACAATCTAAATGTTTATAGGTAGGGGCAGAGTCAAGTCATTCGTCCATACAATGAAGCAAGCACTACACCGCTATAAATAGTGAGGCAAAAATCTCACTCTCTGGGCCAGTCTTCAAGACAGGGTGTTAAATGAAAGAGGAAAGCGCAAGTCATTGTGTGGAGTGTCCTACCATTTGTGAGGAAAGGATGTGTGGCCATTATACATGTTTGGAATATCTCTGGAAGGATGCACAAGGAGTTGGCAATAGTAGTTGCTTCTGGGGAGAACTAAGGAAGACTTGAAAATGGAGGGAGGGGGAAAATTACTTTTCATTATTCTTTTTGTTCCTTCTGAATTTTGCACCGTGTGCATTGATTATCTGGTTAATAACTAAAATAATATAAAATAAATAAATAATCAGCATCTCTTACCACAGCAAAGGCGGTTTAAATAATGTCTTTAAACAACTAAATTCAATAACACTTTTAAACAAAGATTGAAGATGGCTTCACAATGGGCAAGGAAATAATATGTGACACAATTTGCAAGGACAAAAACGGTGTCTGTGAAAATCACATTAAAATGTGTTGGGAAACAGCCTGAAGAAAAGCTGTTCCTAAAATAGAACCAACAACAAATAAATAAACAAATAAAGTAAGCAATGCAAATTTCTTAAAAGCACCGGGATTCCTGCATCTTTAAGTTACTTCTTTGTGGTCCTAATCCCAAGTTAAGCACCAGGGACTCCTTGGAGCCGAATGGTACCCCATGGTGGGAGCATGGCCCATATGGTACAATTAATTAGATGATTTCAGCAAAAATTACATCTTTGACTCAGTGTTTTATACAATAGGAATAGATGGGGAATATTAACAAGAATTGAAATTGTGTGTGGAACCATATTCAATTAATTTCAAGTTTAATTAAGCCAGCTACTCTTAACCCCTATTTTTAAAGAGTGCCTCAAAGAGTACAGCCCTCTCTCTACACTTTAACATCATTAAGAATCCCAAAGGGTTTTTGTTTATGTGGGTTGTATCTATTATATTTACTGCATTAGAAAATAGAACTTAGAAGCTAAAAAATTAATTCATTTAAAATTAACAACATTAAATCCATAACATTTTATAATACGAATGTTTTCATGAAAAATAATTATACTTTTCAAAACAAAACAACTAGTAAGAAGAGTGGTGTGGTTTTGTATTTTTGCAAATCTCTTTAACATTGAGCCTAATAGAAGACAGCTGGAAAGCTCAATTCTTATGTCTGCTTCTGCATTCGATCTGTTGAGTATGTGGTTTTGGTTGAAATTTATGAAGGAAACGCAACCTTATACAGAAATGTTGTTGGAAAAGAGAAATATTTTGATAGCCATCTCAGATCATCATCTCTCTCTCTATATATAGATAGATAGATTCTACACCAAAATTTGACAAGCAGTTGTTTCTTAACTACTGCTTAAAGATTGCAATGTGGAATCTGAAACCACATCAATAAACTTTTCATACCCTATTACATTAAAACCCATTTGGTCTATCTTAAGCTTTAAATAGATCTTTAACCTACACATTATTTTGTTAGATTTAGAAAATATTGCTTCTATAGATCTTCCAAATGCTGATACATTTCATTATACAATATTAACAAATTACAGTAATTGATATCACCATCCATCTAATCAGAAAAGTTTTTACACACTGGGAAGCTGCCACGCTCACAGTTTCCCAAAATGCTAATTTCACCTGAAAACTCAAATTTTATCCTTGAGAACAAAAACAAATACTGTCAGTTGTTTCCCTTAGAATGACAGGCTACTCTTCATTTTTGGGAAAATATCTACTGCCAGAATCTAAGTATGCTTTGTCTTCAGTTGTTCTTTCAACTGAAAATGGAAGAAACAGCTTGTTGAACTCACAACTTGGGCCGTTGCACAACTGCCTTTCCGCAAAACAGCCACAGTTCTTTGATATGAGCAGAAGTGCTTCATGCATCTTCCCTTTCGTCACTCTGAATATTAAAAAGATACGTGTTGCGGCCAGGTGTGGTGGCTCACACCTGTAATCCCAGCACTTTGGGAGGCCGAGGTGGGTTGACCACGACGTCAGGAGATTGAGACCATCCTGACCAACCTGGTGAAATCCTGTCTCTACTAAAAATACAAAAATTAGCTGGGCGTGGTGGCGTGTGTCTGTAATCCAGCTACTTGGGAGGCTGAGGCAGGAAAATCGCTTGAACCTGGGAGGCGGGGGTTGCAGTGAGCCGAGATCTTGCCACTGCCCTCCAGCCTGGCAACAGAGCTAGACTCCATCTCAAAAAAAAAAAAAAAAAAAGAAAGAAAGAAAAAAAAAGGGTGTTGCTGGGCACGGTGGGTCACGCCTGTAATCCCAGCACTTCAGGAGGCTGAGGCAGGCAGATTGTCTGAGCTCAAGAGTTCAAGATCAGCCTGGGCAACATGGTGAAACCCAGTCTCTGCTAAAACACAAAAAATGAGCCAGGTGTGGGGGCGTGTGCCTGTAGTCCCAGCTACTCAGGAGACTGAGGCAGGAGAACTGCTTGAACCCGGGAGGTGGAAGTTTCAATGAGCCAAGATCTTGCCACTGCACTCCAGCCTGGCAACAGAGCTAGACTCCATCTCAAAAAAAAAAAAAAAGAAAAAAAAGGAAAAAAAAGTGTGTTGCTGGGCACGGTGGCTCACGCCTGTAATCCCAGCACTTCAGGAGGCTGAGGCGGGCGAATTGTCTGAGCTCAGGAGTTCGAGATCAGCCTGGCCGACATGGTGAAGCCCAGTCTCTACTAAAATATAAAAAATGAGCCAGGTGTGGGGGCATGTGCCTGTAGTCCCAGCTACTCAGGAAGCTGAGGCAGGAGAACTGCCTGAACCCGGAAGGTGGAGGTTGCAGTGAGTCAAGATTGTGTCACTGCACTCCAGCCTGGGCAACACAGTGAGACTCCATCTCCAAAAAAAAAAGAGGATGTGTGTCCAGGGTCCAGATTTAATAACATTAATACTTGTTACTGTTGTTTTATCAAGGTCATTCTGGAAAGTGACTGGGCTTTTCTTTTTCCCCCTACTGCTTGGTGATGAAGTATATCATGATTACAAGGTGGTTTGGAGCCACCAGCTTGGTTCCTGCTAAGGCACTAGGAGTCTTTCTACCGCAACTTTTGTACCAGCATAAATGTCAACACAGTGAAAAGATAAGTAATATTTTACTAGTATTAAGAAAATAGCTTCAACCACACAAACTCCTTGAAAGGGACTCAGGGGTGTAGGGACCACACATTGAGAACCACTGAATTATGTTTTGTAATAGAAATGGAGGTAGTATATTTTCCACCATGTGGGTAAATGGTGGAGATTCAGACACAGTCTGTATAGCTAGTGTTTTGTATCTGTCCTTATTTTTGACTCTGTGAATGGCCACCCGAGGCTGCCAAGGGCTCATCACTAAGATGGTGCTGGGCTTATTGAGCTGGATATCCTAACTCCTGGGCCTTCTGGTTTGAAAGATGTACAGGCCAGGCAGATGAGCACCAGGGCAAGCCACCTGGCCCACAGGAAAACATTCTCCCCAACAGAAACCACTTATTTTCTTCCTGTTGAAAATAAGCCTCAGAGACCCAGGCGGTCAAACAACACCAACAAAAACAAACAAAAACCCATTTTAATCTCATAAGTAGGTCAGAGTTGCATATTTCATGAGAATTGGGTCCAAAAGACCAGGTACCACTAATTATCCAGATATTTCAGTTGAGCTGATTTAGTGAGCAGTTTCCGTTCTGCACTTTACATTTTTGTGAATGCAACTGTGGATAAAGTATGTGCAGACCTAGAGTATTCTATTTCTTCTTTAAGAATATATCTCTCTGTAAAGAGTATTTATTCATACAGTAGCGCCCTCCCCCTGCCCTGCCTTATCTGTAGTTTCTCTTTCCACACTCTCAGTTACTCATGGTCCACTGTAGGGCTGAAAATAGATTGAGTACAGTACAATACAATATTTTGACACAGAGAGGCCACATTCACATACCTTTTATTATAGCACACTGTTATAATTGTTCTATTTTATTATTATTTATTGTTACTCTCTTACTGTGACTAGTTTATAAGTTAGAACTTATCATATGTATGTATACACAAGAAAAAACATAATATATGCAGGGTTTGGGACGATCCACAGTTTCAGGCATCCACTGCGAGTCTTGGAACTTATCCCCACCAGATAAGGGGGGACTACTGTGCAATATTTGTATATGAGTATTTTATTTAGTATATGTCTGTCCACAAAGTAGGCTTTCCTGTACCCATACATTAGAAAGACAGACAAGTAGATCTATAGAAGGCCACTGGAGAATCAGAATATGCCACACCAAAATCTGTCACACCAGAATATGCCACTTTGGCATAAGGATTTTTTTTTTAAATTTTTTATTTTCATAGGTTTTTCAGGAACAGGTGGTGTTTGGTTACATAAGTAAGTTATTTAGTGGTGATTTGTGAGATTTTGGTGGACCCATCACCCAAGCAGTATACACTGCACCAAATTTATAGTCTTTTATCCCTTACCCTCTTCCCACCCTTTCTCCAAGAGTCCCCAAAGTCCATTGTATCATTCGCATAAGGATTGTTTTTAAGGATTGTTTTGAGATGAGGGCAATTAAGAAGCAGCAAATGCAGAAAAAGCAGGACATAAATTTCCCTTTGTGAAGGTGTTTCTCCTCCCCTCTTCCATACCAAGAGGAGAATAACTCTTGTCACTAGAGACAGAAATTCAGCACCAAGACAGGTCTGCACAAACAAACCTCACCAATATCACCCTTACCTTTCATTAGGTTCCCCTATATGTTTACTCTCCCACTTCTACAAGCCCAGGTTGCTTTTTGCTTGTTTTGTTACTTCTCTGCAAATTTATCACCCTTTGTTAAAATGGCATATAAACTCCTGGGTCTAACAACCTCTTTGGTTCTTCACTTCTTTTCTATGAATGTCCCTTCACACAAAAATTAAAATAATAACATAAAATAAGATTTGTGTATCTTTTCTCCTGATGGTCTCACTTTTGTCAGTGTAATTAACAGCCCCAGTTAAGGAACAGAAGAAGGTTGAGGAAAAATTTTATTTTCCTCCCTTAAACTACGTAGTCCAGTATGACCGAACACACATAGTCACTAAGGGAAAGTGTTCAGCTGAGGGTGGAAGGGGATGCACTGGCCAAGGTTTCAAGAGGAGAATTGACTGCTTGGATTCAGTTCTTCATTTTCTCGAAGATAAGTCACCCAATGCCCCATTGTGTTAGTCTGTCGGGGCTGTCATCACAAAGTACCACAGACTGGATGGCTTAAACAACAGAAATTTATTGTCTCCAAGTTTTGGAAGCTGGAAGTCCAAGATCAAGGTGTCAGCAGGGTTGGTTCCTTCTGAGGACCTTGAGGGAGCATTTGCTCCATGCATCCCCCTAGCTTCTGGTGGTTTGCTGGCAATCTTTGGCATCCCTTGGCTTGTAGACTTACTTCCCTCATCTCTGTCTTCAAGTGGACATAGTATCTCCCTGTGTGTGCGTTTGCCCAAATGTCCCCCTAATATCCCCTTTACGAGGACACCACTCATATTGGATTAGGGCTACCCTAATGACATCCTCTTAACTAATTACTTTGTAGCAACCCCATTTCCAAATAAGGCCATAGAGTTATTAGGAGTTAGGGCTTCTGCATATGAATTTGAGGGAGAGACACTCAACCCATAACACCTTCACTAATAATACTAGCAAATTATTCATAAGTAATAGTAACATGAGGAAGAATCTAATAGAGGTGGGGCAGAGAGAGGGATGGCGAGGAGGAACCAGTGCAGATATCCCTAACTTTTTTGGCACCAGGGACCCATTTCATGGAAGACAATTTTTGCATGAATTGGGAGGTGGGGGGCAGAGGGTTTCAGGATGAAACTGTTCCAACTCAGATCATCAGGCATTAGATTCTCACAAGGGGCACACAACCTAGATCCCTCACATGTGTAGTTCACAATAGGGTCATGCTCCTATAAGCATCTAACGCCTCCACTGACCTGACGGGAGGCAGAGCTCAGGTGGGAATGCTTGCTCGCCTGCTGCTCACCTCCTGCTTTGCGGCTGGGTTCCTAACAGGCCACGGACCAGTACCGGTCCATGGCCCGGGGATTGGGGAACCCCTGAACTAATGGGGCAAAGTTTAGGAGAACAAGGGGCTCCATCCACACCATGAGAATGGGGCACTGGGGTTGTACAGAGCCAGTGGTGGCCCAGTATCCCTGTGTCCCTGTCCTATACTGGATCCGGCTCATGAGACAGATGCAGTTTATGGTCGGACTCCATGTGGTCCAGTCCTCCCTTGATAAAGAAGGTAATCCAATGGGAAGAAAGTGAACTGTCCCCGGTCCCATCGTCACTGGCTTGTCTCTGGCTTGTAAGGACCGCCAGTTTCACATGGAGTGTCTGGGACAGAGTCCTCACAGATTTGATTTGGTGCCAGTGATCTGGGGCTTTGTGGCAATCTTCTGCCCTGCTTGAGGTTACAGGCCAAGGTTCAAAGACCAGCGACCCAAAAGCCTGGTCACTAGAGTGTGGATGTTGGGTGGGGTATTCACAACCACTCTACAGAAAGCCCAATGCCTGAGGTAAGACCATAACCTCAACTCTCCTGATCTAAAAGACAAACACTCTTCTCTAAGACAAAGGCTATCTCTAGGACAAATGCTATCAGAATGATGAAAAACAATTTTCTGCCCATTTTTTTTTTTTGTTCTGACAGATGTGACTGATCTCTGGCAACAAAATGCTCCAGATGAAAGAAATCAAATACTGTCTGCAGTTTAACACTGCCACTAAATTCCATCTTTAGGTTGATTTTTGTGTCCTCTTTATCAATTCACTGCTTAATTGAGAAAATGATTGTCTAGCTCAGTTATACTATGCCTTGCATTGGCCGAGAGAGGTATCCCGGTCTCATGACCCTGATAGCGTAACTGTCAAATGGAAGTACTTCTGCGAGGCAGAGGGCACAATTCCATGCATGAGCTTGCAATGCACGGTCTATGCCATCAGGGACTCAACATTCTAGGATTTAGTTTTCCAGATTTGTTTCTTTGATTTAATGGAAAAGATGTTTCTATTTCCCACCCTGCTATTTTTCTATTTTTGTATTGAGACCAGAGTTCATTGGTACATCTTTTTGTTCCCATCAGCTTTTTCCCCTCTTGGGGTCCTGTTGTGTGCACTGGCAGCGTAGCTCAGAGGAGTTGCCCCTTGGAAAGAATTACAGTGGAGGACGGTCCTTCCCCACATGCATGCAAGTCCTCCAACACCATGCATATCCAGCAGTGATCTTGGTGGCGTTATGGACCAGAAAGGAAAAGCCATAGTAAGAAACAGCTGTTTGGCTTGAAGGTGTGTTGGTTTGCCTATGTTTGTAACTTGCTTGCTTTTTTGCTTTGGGTTTTCAAGATGCTGGTGCTATTGGTGACAATGGCAAGGACTCCTATGTCTTGTGAACCATAACCAGCTCCTGGCATTCTCAAGTTGGTGGCAAGATGAATGTCATGTGCATGGGGACTACAGAGGCCCCATGTGGATGGATCCTTGGTGCTTCTCAGATAAGACAAAACTACTTAGGAAGCAAAATTGTGATGGGAATAGTGGGTCACATAAAGAGAAATATATATTTTTTATTTATAGTTTCCTCTTGGTTGAATTTACTTTTTCATTACAGGATTATAGCACTAAATAAGACATGATCTACAAACCAAACCACAAGCCACTTAGAGACATCAGGACGATGAAAATCAATTTTCTGCTAATTTGTTGTTGTTGTGACAGATGTGATTTATCTCTGGCAAAAAAAAAAAAAAAAAAAAAAGCTCCAGATGAAAGAAATCAAAATTAAATACTGTCCACAGTTTAATACTGCCATGAACTTGCATCTTTAGATTGCTTTTTCTTGTCCTGTTTATTTTATCAATTGACTACTTGATTGAGAAAATGATCGTCTGGATCAGTTATACTATAGGTTGCACTGGCCAAGATACCAAAATCATTGCAGAACCACTGTTTTTCATTCTGATAGTTTTACTCAGTAGACACTGTCCCTCTCAGATAACTAAGAAATCAGAGTAAAGGCTTCCATCAATAATGTCAGAAACTAATTTTCTCTCCTGCTTCTTGCCTTTTCCTGCAGCTCAGATGGCATGGGAACCCATTACAGTTCCCTCATAGTGGAAAGCAAGCCGAGGATGCTTGCATTGGGCCTGACCCAGGAAGTGGTGCCAGGTCCCTGGGGCAGCTCTTCCCTTCCTCTCTCTGATGTTTGCCCCCAGAGGAATGAAAATTCTTCTAGATTTTAGTACAGAATAGAGGCTGTCAGTGATACCCATATGTTAGAAAAAGCCAACGGAGCAATAATGTCTCCAAGAAATGAAAGATGCAGCTTTTAGAAAGAATGGAAATTACAGTTCAGTTTTGAATTACTTGCAAGCCACTTGAAGATTTCAAAAACCTATTTCATCAACTCTAACAATAGCCCTTTACTGGTATAATTATCTGCATTTTGCAGGAGTAGAGATTGAGGTACAAAGAGAGGACATATTATACTTGCCTGAGGCTTTGATGAAACTTCTGACAATATCAAGGGACATATACTTCTAACAGTATTTTTAGCTACTCGATGAACAACAATTGCTTCTCTTTTTAAAGATCACAGTCACTGAGGAATTCACCATATTTCTGTAGTAGGAAGAATGTTTATATCTGTGTCTTGTCTTTCTGGTTAAAGGTATTTGCTTCCATCACACTACCTGACTTCAAACTATACTACAAGGCTGCAGCAACAAAAATAGCATGGTAGTGATACCAAAACAGATATGTAGACCAGTGGAACAGAACAGAGGCCTCAGAAATAACACCACACATCTACAACCATCTGATCTTTGACAAACCTGACAAAAACAAGCAATAGGGAAAGGATTCCCTATTATATAAATGGTGTTGGGAAAACTAGCTAGCCATATGCAGAAAGCTGCAACTGGATCCCTTCCTTACACCTTGTACAAAAATTAACTCAAGATAGGTTAAAGACTTAAACATAAGACCTAAAACCATAAAAACCCTAGAAGAAAACCTAGGCAATACCCTTCAGGACATAGGCATGGGCAAAGACTTCATGACTAAAACACCAAAAGCCATGGCAACAAAAACTAAAATAGACAAATGGGATCTAATTAAACTAAAGAGCTTCTGAACAGTAAAAGAAACTATCATCAGAGTTGAACAGTCAACCTACAGAATGGGAGAACATTTTTGCAATCTACCCATCTGACAAAAGGCTAATATCCAGAATCTACAAAGAACTTAAACAAATTTACGAGAAAAAACAAACAATCCCATCAAAAAGTGGGTGAAGGACATGAACAGATACTTCTCAAAAGAAGACATTTATGCAGTCAACAAACACATGAAAAAATGCTCATCATCACTGGTCATCAGAGAAATGCAAATCAAAACCACAATGAGATACCATCTCATGCCAGTTAGAATGGTGAGCATTAAAAAGTTAGGAAACAACAGATGCTGGAGAGAATATGGAGAAATAGGAACACTTTTACGAGTGTAAATCAGTTCAACCATTGTGGAAGACAGTGTGGCAATTCCTCAAGGATCTAGAACTAGAATTACCATTTCACCCAGCAATCCCATTACTGGGTATATACCCAAAGGATTATAAATCATTCTACTATAAAGACACATGCACACATATGTTTACTGTGGCACTGTTTACAATAGCAAAGACTTGGAACCAACCCAAATGCCCATCAATGATAGACTGGATAAAGAAAATGTGGCACATATATACCATGGAATACTATGCAGTCATAAAAAAGGATGAGTTCATGTCCTTTGCAGGGACATGGATGAAGCTGGCATATTCTCAGCAAACTAACACAAGAACAGAAAACCAAACACCACATGTTCTGACTCACAAATGGGAGTTGAACAATGAGAACACATGGACACAGAGAGGGGAACATCACACACTGGGGCCTGTCGGGGAGTGGGGGCCTGGGAGAGGGATAGAATTAGGAGAAATATCTAATGTAGATGATGGGTTGATGGGTGCAGCAAACCACCACGGCACATGTGTACAAATCTGCATGTTCTGTACATGTACCCCAGAACTTAAAGTGTGTGTATATATATATGGTATTTGCTTCCTCTTTGGCAATGTAATGGCCACACCATGTCATCATCAGGGGTGTCTTTCTATATTGGATGCAAGTTTTTACCCGGTGCATTTGTCAAAGTGCTCTTAGCTCTTGGAAAACAGGTTGTCTGCTCCCATAAGGAAGCGAGAAGAAAAGAATTTTCCAGCTTTCTAAAAGGCAATGTGTGTTCTGTCTTAGCCACTTCCCATCACTCCCAGCCTCACCAGGAAAAGTCAGTATTCATTTTTGATGTATAAAAGTAATTGCATCTAAGTTACCTTAACCAGGCTCCATAATTCAAGTCAAAAGCAACCAAAAGCAGAATGAAAAACACATGGTAAAGAATGGAAACAGCATGGTCTATTAAAATACCTTTGCAGTTTGCTTTTATCTCTCCTTCCAGACATCCTGCCTAGGGTCGCTCTCTTCTGCTCTGCACCAGGGTCCCCCTCCTCCCTTCCCTGAGCCAGCAGTCCTGGAAGGCAGCCTTTGATGTGAGGGCTCCCCACTCCTGCATTTACCTTCTGCAAAATTACAGGAAGAGGCTGGCAGCCCCTGCGCTGCTGCAAAGACCCTGAAACAATGCAGAAGGGGGGCCAGGCACTCAGGCGGGGATATTTTCCACTTATTTTGTGGCACAGAAGGGAGGTGTATGAGAACACACGCACAGCAACATCCGGCACTCCCACACTTAGGCACAAATAGTGCTGGGGTGCAGATGTTGCCGGGGAGGTGTGGGGTTGCAGAGAATTAGCTGAGTTGCTTTGAAGCTTCTCAGAGATCTCTACTCACATGGCCCTATCACTCCTTGGTGAATGGTGCAAGGTTTTGGCTTTTTCTCTCTTTTCCTTTTTTTGATAAAGACTTATGTTTATAGAACTGATCAAATAGGAAGGTATTTCATGGGCTGTAGCCTAAAGGATCCAACTAAGCTATCTGCAGAGAATGGAGGATGCCTGAGAGGGGTGTGTGGGAGTAAGAGAGCCGCCCTTGGCACTGTAAGAATCCAGGCAAAAGGAAAAAGAAAACCTGCAAAGATGGTTTATAGCAGGGGACTGCAAATTTTGGTGGTTCCCCACACCAGGAAGTACATTTTTACATCACAAGCACTTCAAAGACCCTCACATTTAATGCTAGAAAAATATACTGTCATGAAAAAATTCTGGAAAGAATTTCTTACTATGTGAAAAGCATTCTGTTCCCTTTAATTCTATTTTTTCCTGCTCTAGTCAATGTCATTTTGTTGTTAAAAATGTACCGATCTCAATCCACTGAACTGATTTCATGACCCATAGCATGAACTATGAAACTGACCCCGAGCTGGAAACACTTCTGTTTCAGTAAAGCCTGGACAAGACAGAGTGTCTCGTGAACACGTGGAGAGGGCAGCAGAAAAGCACCCCAATTTACAACAATGTCACAAAAGAAAAGCGAGCTCTGGGGCTTGGGGGATGGAGGTGCAACTCTCAAATGTCAATAATCAATAGGAGAAACGTGTCCCTGACTTTCAAACAGAGGCCCTTGTGAGGGAGTTACGTCATTGGTCCACCTTATAAGAAACTTTACTTCGGCATTTCTTGTCTTTCACGTGAAAGGAATAAGAGTGTTTGAGGTTGCAGGCAAGCATTTAGGTGTTGAAGAATCCCTCTAAACCATTGTGCTTATAGTTAAGGCAGCTTCACTAGGCCCTGGGTGCCTGGGTATGAGGCTTTGGGCTCAGAGAAGGGAGCCCCTCCAACAGGGCCCTGAGAATCTGCAGTTACACCTGTGGACCTCACACACTTATTAAAAGTGCTCTCAAAAGTGCCTCAGTTTGGACCATAAATTCAACGGTCACCCTGAGTATGAATAACTGAGAAAGGTATATCTAGAGTATGCAGTCTACTTTATTCTTATTGCTTTGTCACAAAAACACACAACCCATGTAAATTCACCTCTGATTTCTAACACTGTGATGCTCATATTAAGGAAAGGGTCAAAGTAACGCAACCGGGTACCAGGTAAGTAATCCTGTTCCGAGAGCTCGTGGTCATAAAAGGTTCCAGTCAGCTGCAAACCTGCTGAGGGTGTCCCCTAGTCCTTCCCACCTGGAGGAACAAAGGTCCTTTTAGATTCCAGTCCTGGAGGTCCTGCGCCGTCCCCAAGTGGGTGGAGGCATGTGTATACGTGTTAGGGGCGGCCCGTGCCATTCATAGGTGAGATCTAGATATAGGTCAGCTGACACAGATTTGGGAGCCAGGGGCTTGCCGAGCTGTGAACTCCCCATATTCCCCAAACTGCAGCTCATCTCCAGCTTCTAGTTTCCCTGCAACCCCACTTCTTTTGTCCTCAAATAATTCTCGTGTCCCGTTGGCTTGCTCCCTCCCTGGTGGATCAAAGCTGGCTCGTTTGCTGGGTTTTGGAGCTACCTTCCATCCCTGAGAGGCTGTGCTCCTCATAGACAGCCAGCCTGACTTGGAGGCCCGCTTACTACCCACTCCTGTGGACAGACTCTCCCACTACGCCCTTCTGTGGACAAGCCCGCCTGTGGCTGCCCCATGACCACGCTTGTCCTGTCCCTTGGCTTCGTGTGGGTCAGCTTGTTCCGCCACCTTGCTAGGCTGGTTCCTGGAGCTTCTATCTGTTGTGGCCTGGGTTGCCACCCTGTCCCTGGTCACCTGTGTGGGCAGACCCTGTGTCCCTCACTGGAGTACCCTGAGCTAGGCCGCCTCAGCTCTTCCTTACCTGCTCCTCTTACTGTGGGGATCCTGCTTCCAGCTCTGCCCTTGGCGGCTGCTCTATAGTCTGTACAGACACCCTGTTTGACGGGAGGCGTGTCATGGCCTGTGCCTACGCTGGGCTTTCATTTTTACTTTGTAACCTACTTTTATCAAACGTCTGTGGTTGCTTAAAAGTCAATAATATATTTGGAGATCGGGTGAGATGGATTGTTTCAAACCTCACCTTGATAAGATAAAACAATGTTGAAAGTTGACTGTGAGCCTTTGGCGTCCTTTACTGCAGAGGAGAAGGGCAGAAGGGGATGACCTGTCCTGTTTAATGCGGCATACAAAACCCGAATCTGGGATCCAGAGATTTCCGCCCTCCCTCCACTGCCACAAGGAAGGAAAAAGGACTTAATAAACACCAGAGATTTTACTGCACAATATGATGGTAAAACGATCGCAGTTCTGCCTCTTAGTAATTGGTAGCAAAATGATAGTCTCCCAAAATGTGCACGTCTGAATTCCTGGAACCTGTGAATACGACACCTTACATGGCAAGAGGGTCTTTGCAGATGTGATTAAGTTAAGGATCCTGAGATAGGGGGATTATTCTACATCAACTGGGCAGCCCCCAATGTAATCACCAACGCCCTTATATATGAAAGACGGAGGCTGGAGAGCCAGGGTGAAAGAGAAATGGGAAGTTGCTGTGCTCTGGGCTTTGAAGATGGAAGAAGGGGCCATGAGCCAAGGAATGCAGGCAGCTTCCAGAAGCTGGAAAAGCTGGGGAAACATACCTCCCCTAGAGCCTCCAGAATGCATCCCTGCTCATACCTTCATTCTGGCCTAGTGAGACCCGTTTCAGACTTCTGACCTCCAAAAATTTAACACAGTAAATCTGTGTTGCTTTAAGACAGAACGTTTATGGTAATTTGCTAGGGCACCCATAGGAAACTAGTACAGCGACTAGAGCTCCTTAGTTCTGATACTTTTCTGGATTTGTTCCCTCATCTGCAACTGAGGAATTGTGATTGTCCCTGCACCAGGTGGCTGCTGTGAAGACGGCAGGACAGTGCAAAGCAAGTCAAGCCTACGGGGTATTTTCTGCCATACACCGTGGGCTCAGTTGACAGTAACCGTGGCTGTTAGTGCCTCCTTGAATCCCTGCAAGTGATGGACAAGGTTACTGTTATTATTCTCATTTTACAGGTGTGGTTCTGGGAAGTTAAAACCTTGCCTGGGCCCAGTGTGAGTGGTAGAACTAGGACCTTGCACCCTGGCAACCTGACCCGCCAGCTCCCAGCTCCCTTCCTTGACAAAATGCAAGTGTAGTGGACGTTTTTAAAGTGAAGTTTCAGTGGTGAACAAGGGATATTAAACTTGGATCCTAACAAGAACACTGTGACCAGTGATAGGCATTGTTGGGGCTCAGCAAACGACACCCCAAAGTGTGGCACTGTGGCCTGCCGAGTGCTTTGAATCGAAGCACACTGGAAAGGCCTCTGAAGCAAAGTCTGTCTCTGATCTTCTCCTGTCCTCCTCCTGTTTCCTTTCCTCCCTTAAGGCAGGTCAGAGAAGCCAGAACCACTCTTCCTACAAAATAGAAGTAGGCCAGGCGTGGTGGCTCATGCCTGTAATCCCAGCACTTCGGGAAGCCGAGGCGGGCAGATCGTCTGAGGTCAGGAGGTCGAGACCAGCCTGGCCAACATGGTGTAACCCCGTCTCTACTAAACATACAAAAAATTAGCCGGGCGTGGTGGCGGGTGCCTGTAGTCCCAGCTACTTGGGAGGCTGAGGCATGAGAATCGCTTGAACCTGGGAAGTGGAGGTTTCAGTGAGCTGAGATCGAGCCACTGTACTCCAGCCTGGGCAACAAGAGCAAAACTCCATCTAACAAAACCCTAGAAATATTACTGTAAGGTTTCCCTGGCCCTTTTGTGTAGGAATTGGCTATAAAAAAATTCCCAAACCTATCTTGTCTGAAAGGAGATCCTAAGACCTCATTCCACAGAGGTCCTGCCCTGTGTCTGGGAGGAAGAACTCCCAGACCAAGATGAATCAGAGCAGACAGGCCTTGCTGTGGTTCCCCACTCAGTCTGTTGCCATTAGGCCATACCCTTTATGCCCAATCACATTTTTACGCCACTATACACTCTTCATCAAATCTAAACATAAAAATGGACAGTCTTCTCTGGGATCTTTGGGTCCTCATTTCTGAAGCCTCCCATGTCATGAAATAAATGAGTTATGCTTTTCTCTTGTTAATCTAGATTTTGTAATAGGAATGCCCGCCATGACCCTTATGATGGGGAGGAAGAGTTTTGTACCATTCCACCTCTACAATATGAATTACAGTCAAAAAGTTTCTAAGATCTCAAATTAAACATATACAAATAGATGATTCACACCTTCATCCTTCAACAGACATTTATTTAGCGCCTACTAGGCACCATTTACTGTAGTAGGTATTGGGGATATCTCAGTGAATAAAATAGAGTTTCTGCATTCACTGGAGTTCACATTTTATTGGAGGAGAGATAAACATATATATATATATATATATGTATGCAGATGTGTAGATGTGTGAGATAGCAAGTAAATCAGGGTAAGGAGTTAGAGATTGATAAGGAGTGTCATTTTAGATGAAGTGTTTAGGGGAAGCTCTCAGATTGGGTATGAATGAAGGAAGGAGGAAGCCTTGTGTTTGTCTTGGAGAAGAGTCTGACCGAGATGCCAGCAAGTGTGATAGGCCCTGGGGCAGGGCAGTGTTTGGCACAGCTGGGTCAGGGCAATATGACTGGAACCCCTCTAGATGGACAGAGAGAGAAGGAAGAGAGGAGGTCGGATTCTTGGGGCATGGATCACGTAGGGCTCTGTCAGCTACGGTTGGAGTTAGGATTTTATTTCGACTTGGGAAGCCATTGGAACATTTGGGAAAAGGAGACACACTGTCTAATTTAAGTTACAAATATGATCCCTAATTTTAAACAGAGACCCGTGGTTAAATGGAGCTCCCATTGGCCTCTGGGGTTGTCTGGTTGCTCCTGCCCGAGGCTGGCGGAGGTTTGCTGACACTTCCCAGGAAAGAGTGAAGCACACCAGACAAAAGTAGAAGCAGCTCAGAGCAGCATGCCAGAATTTTGCCAGGGCTCATCAGCAGCCGGAGTGGAGGATATGCTGCCGCTGCTGCTTCATAATAGTAGCTGAAGGGTTCATCAATCCTTCTACCCAACTTTCATTATTTTAACAATGTTGAACTTGCCACTATGAGTTTCCAAACTGGCTGACTTGTGGAGAGCCCTGTCTTAATTAGAAGGTCCTCATCCCACTCTTTCTTACTGCCTGCAGAGTTTTTTCACCTGAGAGTGTTTGCAGACACGGAACTGTGGGTGTTCTTATTTCTCCCCTCACTTGGATGATCGCCCGTGCGGGTTAATTGGAGTGCCGACACATTTGCACCTGCTCATAGATTTTTGCATTTTCAATTTGCAAGAGTCGAGAAACAGGGGCCAAAAAGGAGTTTGTCTCAGGCACTTTCCACATCTTAGCTTTATGTCTTACACGCGCTATTGTTTTTTCACTGGACCTAACTGATTTGAATGTCTTGTTTGACCTCTGTCTTTGATTTTGGGATTGGAAGGGCATAAAATTTGGCCATTGGTTCTCTATTCAATGTAAATAAAGTTGAAGAGACTATTCTCTCGCGCCTGCTTTTTTGGTTCCTAAAGTACATTTAAAGAGAGCAAAATATTACAGTTTCCTAGTAAGTTAATTAAAAGATTCTGAAGAAAATTGGACAGCTTTTCAAAAAGGAAGTTTACAGAGTTCAGAATTTTTTCAGCATTTCCATTCTCTTCTCTTCCCCCAACACACACGGACTCATACAGAGACACACACAGACACACGCAGAGACACGTGTACACAGAGACATGTGCACACACAGACACACTCACACAAACTAATACTTTAGTAAATGGAAGCTTCCAAGTCAGGGAATCTACTCCTTAAGCATACATTATCATCAGATATTAATACTTATTGCGTCCAAAAATTCCATTTAAAAAATACGTCCTTATGCTGCATATCGAAAGGTAGGGAGTGAATCTGAAACCTGGTTCCCAGCCAGGATTGCAGAAGGGAAAAGTACTAGCCAAGAAGAAATACTTCTAGCTCCTTCCTTTGGATTTCAACACTCCTTGAACCCAGCTGAATTAAACACAACAGTTTGGTTCAGCAAATATTTATTAGGCAGCTGTGCACTGTGTGCAAGTTACAGTGCTAGCTCTCAGGGTTTAACTAGGGTGGATGAATATACTTTCCAGCCTCTTGAGAAGGTGCTGAAACTAAAGGGAGAATTAAAAATGAAAAATAAAAATAAGTTCAAGTCCTCATTCTTTTTTTCTTTCTTTCTTTTTTCTTTTTTTTTTTAAGGAGTCTCTCTCTGTCACCCTGGTTGGAGTGCAGTGGCACGATCTCGGTTCACTGCAACCTCCACCTCTCAAGTTCAAGCAATTTTCCTGCCTCAGCCTCCTGAGTAACTGAGATTACAGGCACATGCCACCATGCCTAGCTAATTTTGGTATTTTTTAGGAGAGGCAGGGTTTCCCCATGCTGGCCAGGCTGGTCTTGAACTCCTGACCTCAGGTGATCTGCCCACCTCAGCCTCTCAAAGTGCTGGGATTATAGGCGTAAGCCACCGCGCCCGGCTTCACTTTTAAGATGAGGTCCTTTCTCCGTTGTGGGGACTTTTCCAAGTTTCTAGTGGGATTAGTGTGAAACTGGCGTTGCACTGCCTGCATTAGAATCCGGCTTCCCCTGTACTGCCTCTGTGCCCCTTTGCTTCTCAGTGCCTCAGTGTCCTCACCTGTAAACAAGGAAACCAGAAGCACTCCTCACAGAGCCACCCTGCACATCCTGTGTGTGTGTGTGCAGCACATCCAACACTGCTGCACACGCCATGAGCACTCAAATGTCAACAACTACTATCTCTCTAATTCAGAGCTTTATTTTAAATTTGGAATCCAAATTAGTCCTATTTCAGATTCTTTATAAAAATGAGTTTTTCCTTTTTTCCCCTTTTACTTTGGGGAGCCAAGAGACTTCCTTATTTCATTTTACAAAATGTTGGATTTTTGAAATGTCCAAAAGAGAACACAGAGAAGTGAGGTAGCCTCGTCCTTCAGTCATTACCCACCCCTCAACACATCTGGCATATTTTCTGGTACCTTCGAAGAAGTCCTATCACTTTCCATCTCCATATTGTTCACATTCCTTCCCACCTGTAATGTTCTCAGTGTCTGCTAATTTCTCCTTTCCTCGAGGCGCCACGTCCCTTTCTCTGTAAACTTTACCCCAGGTATTTAAAAACATCCATAGATTTTTGCCCTCAATACCTGAAGCATTCGTTTATGTCATTCAAACCATGTTGTCCCTTGCATATGGCAACAGGGTTGCTCTTTTGCAATTCAAGTCTAATGCCAACTGGATCGGAAAGTACTGGAAAGAAATCCATTGGCCGGGCACAGTGGCTCACGCCTGTAATCCTAGCACTTTGGGAGGCCAAGGCGGGCGGATAGCCTGAGGTCAGGAGTTCGAGACCAGCCTGGTCAACATGGTGAAACCCTGTCTCTACTAAAAATACAAAAATTAGCAGGGTGTGGTGGCCTACACCTGTAATCCCAGCTACTCAGGAGGCTGAGGCACTAGAATCACTCGAACCTGGGAGACGGAGGTTGCAGTGAGCTGAGATCTTGCCACTGCACTCCAACTTGGGCAATAGAGTGAGACTCCATCTCAGAAAAAAAAAAAAAAAAAAAAAGACATTATCTTTAACTTGGTTGCACCCTCAGCAATGAATGACACGGTTCTAAGCTTCAGTTTCCTTTTCTGAAAATAGGAATAATAATAAAATTAATAATAATGTTTATCTATAGGGCTGCTGTGTTAAATGAGCTTAAACATAGTTCCTGGATATCATGATCATTCAATAAATTTTAACTTTTTTTTTTTTTTTTTTAGATGGGGTCTTGCTCTCTTGCCCAGGCTGTTTTCAAACTCCTGGGCTCAACCAATCCTCTTACCTCAGCCTCCGAAACTAGCTATTATTTGTAATAGACTAAATCATTCTGGTTAGTTATTTACAATTTTTATAATTGGTGGTAATAATTAGACTGTTTTGTGTTTGCATAGAATTTTGCATTACCAAAACTTTCATGATTAGTCTTACTGTAGAAAATTTAGTAAACTATTTAAAATGTAGAGAAAAATGTAAAATTACTACTAATCTTATCCTTCAGAATCAATAATTTTATATATTTTGGTGTATTTTTTTAATTCATATATTATGAATATTGTTTTCTAGTCTGAGTTTTAAAAATTAAAAGTTCTATGCAAACTTTATTTTTGGTGGTTGCATATATTCCATACTATGGCTGTATCATATTTTATTTAACAATACTTCACTTTTGAGCTATTGCACTGTTTGTTGGTTTATTACGTATTATTATATATATATAATGTTTTCATATAACCCATTGTGCCTTCATCTTAACCATTTCATCTTCCTACAAAGGATACGACTTGGAGTAGAATATTCAAATCATGTCATTTTCTATTTTGTGTTCATGCAAAACCGTGAACTGATACATTGAAATTAGTCTAGATTTATCTGCACAGAACAAGTCCACGCAAAAAAACACTATGATATCTTTTACTTAACATGAAAATAAGTGGTTCCCACAGCCGCTTCAGATACGATCTAGACATGCTTACTCTTTAAAGACTAGAATGACAGCACTTTGGGAGGCTGAGGCAGGCAGATCACCTGCGATCAGGAGTTCATGACTGGTCTGGCCAATATGACAAAACACTGTCTCTACTAAAAATACAAAAATTAGCCGGGCATGGTGGCAGGTGCCTAAGTAATCCCAGCTACTCGAGAGGCTGAGGCGGGAGAATCGCTTGAACCCGGGAGGTAGAGGTTGCAGTGAGCCGAGATCGTGCCACTGCACTCCAGTCTGGGTGACAGAGTGAGACTCCTTCTCAAAAGATAGATAAATAAATAAATAAATAAACAAACAAACAAACAATTAAAAAAAAGACCAAAATGAAATTCTTGCACTTTCCTCTTAATATCTAATTACATGTTCCTCCTTAATAAAACACATCAAGCATGTTTCATACATTGTTGCCTTGATATAGTTTTAGTTCAGTTTAATTTTTCAGTATTACTTTCTAACTGCAACAAAAGTCCTATGTTAAAATGGATTTTTTATTCCTCTTTTCTCTATCTAAAATGTATCCATTAAATTCAGATGAAGTACCAAATTGTAAAATATTAAATTGCTCAGAACTTATGTGAGTTCTTTTCTATTTTTCATCCATAGTTTAGTGTATTAGAGACTAAGTGAGGAGGTGCTGACAAATCAATGGTAATAAAAAAAAATCATTAAACAGATTTTGTAGGGGCATGGAGGGCATACAGATCAAGGCACAAGGTGGTTGAGTTTTTCATGATTCAAAAGGGACGAGTAATAGTGTAGAAATCAATTACCAGATCATACTTTAAACTGATGTTATATTGCTATATTCTAATAACATGTCTTATCTAAATCTTTTTTTTTACTTCTCATCTATCCAACTATTATGAATATTTTAATATGTTGACTAAACAAATTGGTCATAATGATATATAGAGATAACCAATTTTCAAGGAATTAGATTTTGAATTAACAGTAAAAGATGTTGACCATAAATTGGACAGAAAGTAGAAGACCCAAATAATTTGATTTTTAATATACCTAAGTATATATATACACATATATATGTTTTTGTTAATTATAATTTACAGTTTCCCACATAATTTAATGTTTTTGGATTCACCTTAAAATATCTCACAGTGGTATTTTTTTTTTAAAAAAACTACTATTAAGTTAATGGTTAATCTTTCAATCAAAGACATCTTAGAATCAATAAATAATTAAGATAATCATTTGCAAGAATAGTTATCTTTGAGTAGTAAGAGTATGTATGATTTTCCATTTTCTTCTTTTTGCTGGTCTGTATTTTTTATAGTACCCATAGATCATTTGTAGAGTGAAAAAATAAAAACAATCAATATAATTTTACCTCTTTCTTTGGTGGGGAGAGAATGAATTAAAATCAGTCTCTGGGCCATATCTTGTACATATGAAATATTTTAGAGATCGGTAGAAAGCATTCAGGTCCCTGTGCTTTAGGTCGTGGGAATGTAGTGAGAGGCATGGCTTGGCCTGGCCTTGGGGATCTGAAATCAATGGAGAACTCTGGAAGCTCTGAATAGAACAATGAAACCTAAAAGTACGAAATGTGCTGAAAGGCAAGATGGTGGGTGAGCAGTCAGGGAACCCTGTATTGGAAAATATGCAACTTTTCATGGAAGTTATGCACTAAAATATTTTTTAATATAAGAAAATGCCTCCAAAATGTCATCATTTGAGTGGATTAGTCAGCTACTCAATTAAATGCCAAAACTTGTGTAAGGGGTCAGATGGATCTCAACATGTAATAGACCTTATTCCAGCCCATCCTGGATACCCCAAAACCCTAACTTGGTCATTACACATTCTATGTATATACTGAACACTCACATGTACCCCATAAATATGTAAAATATTATGTATCGATAAAATTTTAAAAGCTTAGCAATAAAATAAAATTCAAATAATATTCCTCAAGAAACAAATAAAACAATGATAATAAACTTACATACAGCAAATATGAGCTACAATAGCATTAATCTGTAACGCAGGTGTTTATTAACACTGTCTTTGGACCTCAGAATAATTTAGAAAAAAAAAAGACTGGACAGACAACTTTTTTTTTTCTTTTTAGATTAAACTTGATAAAGTGTCTTGCATGGAGTCTGGCTAGAGGATGTTTATATATATGATGTCTATTATCATATATATGGCATTCTATCAGTATTGAGATTGTTACACAATTGACCAAAGCATTACTTAGGACTGTGTATCTTGGAGTTTGCCCTGCTCTGGAAATTGTAAAATATTCATGCATTTCCTTTTCAAAGCATGCAATAGCTCTCTGGGCTTTCAAACCATCAGCTGCGAAGAGTCATGTTGTATAAACACACTTTCCCAGAGTAATCAGACTCATCAGTAATTTGCCTTTTCAGCCCAGGCTTTCCGGAAATTCTGTCAGGGAGAAAAAGTTCAAGTGCACTGTGGTTTGCCCCCTTTCCAATGTTTATTTTATAATATTTCTTCTTTTGCTTTCCCCTTAAAAAATGTTTTCCGTTGTTTAAAACGGATTCCCACTGACAGGGGGCAGGAGTTCAATTTTATTTAAATCTCTCCTCATTCCCGATGAGCAGGGGTTCTCTGTCTTCAAGCTGACGCCCCCGGTAGCTCTGGGCAGGGCGGCTTCTGTTCTCGGGCTCTGTCGTTGGTGGAAGCCAGCTGCCAGCACCACCTCCTGCATCTCTGCTGTGGTCGGCGAGCTCCCAGTGCCCGAGAGCTTCCTCCCAGGGCTGGGACACTCCCTCTGCATGGATCAAGATGCCCACAGAGCTGCTGTCCAAGCCTGCTGCAGAGACAGGCTGGGAAGGATGGCAAGGGTGAGAGAAGAGCACGGGGGAACCAGTGGCGCTTACCTGCGATGTCAGGGTTCTGTCTTCTGTCCTCCAGCCCGATGAGCAGGGACAGCGGCCGTGCAGGCAGATGGCCGGGTTGGTTGGCCCCAACCTTCTGTGCAGCTGCCAGCCAGCTGCGCTGCCCTTGTCAGTGGCGCTATAAATAAGGCACGTCTGGACATCGGCCAGGCCCGGGAGATAAGAACCCAGCCCCTGGCTCCCACATGCCTTTTAAGGTCTCCAGATTAAAGGAGGCTCAGCTTCCAGATGGGAAGGGGCTGCCATGTCCTCACTTGTCCTGCCTGCTTCAAGGACAGCCCAGGCATCATATTTTCCAGGAATCCAAAGGGTGGCTGAACTGGGAAGGCCATCAGCGCCAGAAAGGGACCTCACTTTGTCATACAAGAGGCAGAGCCTCCAACAGGCTGCCCAGCTCCACCTCTGTGCACCCCTCAGATTAGGTGACTGGCTTGGAGGCCCAGGAGTGGAAGGATACTTCCCCCAGGCCACACAGTACCTCAGTGAGCTGGGAAATGTGGATTTCCAGTGCTGCCTTTTGGAACAAGCTCACTGACCTTCTCTTTGGCTTACGAGGGCCTTTGCTTGGGTGAGAAGATGTTGGGAAGACCGAACAATCGGCTTAACAAATGCCAGGCATTTGTGAAGTTATGGAGTGGTATACATTCGCAGAAAGTTCTCTGCCTCCCTATCCTCCCTGCTCATGCGTGATTATGAGGGTTTCTTGAGCCACACACTGTTTTCTCTATAGAATTACAACAGTGAAATCTTCCCGGAGCCTTTTTAAAGCCATACACTAGGAGAGGAAAGAGAAAACTGATTTGGGGGACCAACAGCTCCTGATTCTTCCTTAATGTCTTACTTACGAGTATGCTGAAAAGGCACTCACCCACGACGAGGGCCAGCCTCTTCCGAGTACTATTTGGCGACAGCTGTCTGCATTACCACAACAATCCTAAGCCCGCAGATTTATTCCAAGGAAAGAATAGTGGATGTGGGCAGCGACTAACCGCAAGGACATTTCTCGAAGCTCTTTTTTTCTTGGAATTAGGAAAAGTTGGAAACAACCTAAATGGCTAACAAAAGGGGGCTGATTAAACGAGAAATAGTGTATAAAAAAGCAGAACAGACCAACCACAGTGGCTTATGCCTGTAATCCCAGCATTTTGAGAGGCAGGAGGATCACTTGAGCCCTGGAGTTCAGGACTGCAGTGAGTTATGAACGTGTCACGGCACTCCAGCCTGGGCAACAAAGCAAGACCCTGTCTCTAAAAATAAAATCAAAAATAAAGCAAAGCAAAACATGCTGCAACTTTTAGAAATGTCAAAGGAGAATATTTAATGATATAGGAACAATGCATATAATAATATATTGAAAATAAAAAGAAGGTCATGGCTCTGCCTGTAATCCCAGCACTTTGGGAGGCCGAAGAGGGGCAGATCACATGAGGTCAGGAGTTCGAGACCAGCCTGCAACATGGTGAAACCCTGTTTCTATTAAAAATACAAAAAAAAAGTAGCCAGGCGTGGTAGTGGGCATGTGTAATCCCAGCTACCTGGGAGGCTGAGGCAGCAGAATCGCTTGAATCCAGGAGGCGGAGGTTGCAGTGAGCCAAGATCGCGCCATTGCACTCCAGCCTGGGCAACAACAGTGGTCACCCTTGAGGGGAAAAGGGCGTATGTATAATATGAAGTTACTACACACAGGTAAGCACCCCCTCTCTCACACACACACACACAGCCTGAAAGGATGTGCCACAAATGTGGAAGGTGGTGATGGATGGAGGAACGGACATGGCTGATTTGATGTTCTTCTTTGTCTTATATGCAATCTCTAAATTATTTACAATAATGTTGTATTCCTTTTATAAGAAAATTAACTTCACCCAAAATCTTAGTTTCTGCAAATCAGAAGACAGCTTTCTGTGTTTCTGCATTAATGAATCTCAGTTTATTTTAAGGTTACAGACTTCCTTGGGATTTCCCCACTCTTTCGAAAAACCTATGTAAGGCCCAGAAGCTCTTTTTCATGCCAATTCCAATGATCTGATGTAGCTGGATCTGTCGAATCCTCCAAGTGCCCGTCAAGGCAAAGGCAAGGCAAGAAAGAGAGAAAGAAAAGAAAAAAAAAAAAGCACTAAGAGAAAAAGAAGGAAAAAGGAAATAAACTTTATATAATATATACAATCATAATGTATATTTTTATCACACCCAGTCACTTTTATTCGACCTAACATGCCCCATTTATGCTCCAATCAGGACATTAGAAAGGCACTTAATGGGCCTTTTGTTTAAAGGAGGTGCATGTTCTGATGATTGTTTTGTTTTTTAAAAATTGTTTTTAACGTAAGTTATGACCTCCCGATCTGACTGTGTGATATAGAGGAACTCTTCTTTTACTTAGAACTCATTTTCACTGATATGTATGTTGGAAGAGGGGACCCCTTTCCTGACCTGGCTCCTGTAGTACGGAGGGCCCGAAATCCTTTAATTCCCTCGTCTGTCTACAGAGACCAGCATGGGGTTGCCCCCCCATGAACAGGACCTGGCCTAAGACATAGCACCGGGTGGTTTCAATGCTTCTGTGTTGAGTCTTATTGCCAGAGGAGCCTCTATGACAGACACAGCCCTGGGCAGAGCCTGCAGGCTGAGACCCATTCTCTGGACTATTATTTGAATTTGCGGTGCCGAAGCCCTGCTTGGCCTATCCAAAGTCCTTCTCGAGTAAGTGCTGACTGCCTACCTCAGAGACTAGCCAGCTGAACCATGGAAAGCATCCTGCAGGTGTCCAGGGAAGAGGGGGCACTTCCAGTCTTAGGTCAGCCTCTGGAGTAGGGTAGAGTTTCTCAAGAGAAGGACAAGATCAGGAAGAGATGGCACTGAGAGTCCTAAGGAAGGATCTCTCTTGGAGGAAGCTAGGCTGGAGGACAAGGAATTGGGGTGCCCAAATAAAGGACTTTCTGAAAGGGCTCACCAGTTTGCAGGGCTCATCTTTGATCTCTGGGAACAGCCCCCCAAAATGAATGAGAGGAAAAACAGTTTTCTCTCTACCCTTCATGAGTTCTTAACTGGGATGCCCTGGAACACAAGACAGATCAACAGGAGAAAAACAAACAAGTTGAATATTAAATAGCGTGGATACCTTCTATATCCACGGGAGTTACACAGTGAGCTGAGCAAATCTCTAGGGTAGATCCAAGAGGGAGTTGAAACTTTGGACTGATATATTATTTTCTGAAACACAGAAAGAATGGTGTAGGAAAGCCCTGTTTTGGGGGAGAGGAATGCCCAGAGAAAGCACAGAAAATGAACAAAATGGATCATATTAAGTTGGCACCTTCTCCACAGATACATGTCAAGGGATTTAGTCATCCTTCTCTTCCTGGTGCAGGAATGGAGATTTCCTTCATAGATGTAAATACTCTTCAAAAGGGTAACTTTTCCAGCATATTTAGGGGTGGTGTATTTTGGTCTCTAACAACAGCATCTGTTGGGACTCAGGAAACAATACTCCTGAGTATGGGGCTTTGGCAAATTGACTACTCAGAAGGCCTCAGCAACAGCCTCAGCAGCAAGCCCCTCTGACCTTTTCCAGCCTTCCTATCTTCCACCTCTTTTCCTCCCCTGCAGCTTTCAAAGAAACCAGAATCCTCTTCCCATGGTGGGTCATAGAAATCAGAACTCTCCCGCAAAGCCAGCCATAAAACCTGAAAGTATGACTCTACCCTTCTCCTGCCTTTCTGGGCAAGAGCTGGCTGTAAAGAAATTCTCTGAGCTGCCATGTCTGAAAGTAGATCATAAGATCTTCATTCCAGAGGGCTCTGCTCTATAGCTGGGAGGAAGGATTGCCACACAGAGAGGCCAAGAAGAATCTGAGCAGACAGGCCTTGCTGAGTTTTCCCACTCAGCCTGTTAGCATTAGATCATTCCCTTTTCATCGTATTTCCATGTGACTATCCATCCCTCATCAAATCTAAGCATAACAATGGACAGCTTTCCTTGAGTCTTTTGGGTCTTCATTCTGAAGGCTCCCATGTCACATAAAGCTTCGATGAAATATTTTTTTTTTAGACAGGTCTCTTTCTGTCACTCAGGCTGGAATGCAATGGCGTTATCACAGCTCATGAACTGCTGTCTCAAACTCCTGGGCTCAAGCAATCCTCCTGCCTTAGCCTCCTGAGTAGCTGGAACCACAGGCATGCACCACCATACCTGGCTAATTTTTTATTTTTATTTTTGTAGAGACAGGGGTCTTGCTATGTTGCCCAGGCTGGCCTCAAACTCCTGTGCTCAAGTGATCCTCCTGCCTCAGCCTCCCAAAGTGCTGAGATTGTAGATGTGAGCCATCGCACCAAGCTTATTATGCTTTTCTCTCGTTGGCCTGTCTTTTGTTAGAGAAGTGTTGGCTGTGACCCTTCTGAAGGCGAGGAAAGGTATTGTGCATTTCTGCCTCCACGCAGCCCTGTTTCACATTCTTCCCGCTCCACGCTGACTCACTCTCACAGTCTTGGGGATGGGTGAGATGTGAGGCAGGGTGCCTGCCTGACATTCACTACCCACAGCAGACACTGTGGGAAGGAGCCACATCTGCCGGGGATGCCATGGCCAGGATTTGGGGCTGTGGTCAAGACTGGGCATGCCAAGGAGAGGAACTGCCCATGAATGTGGCACTTGCCTGTCTTCTACAGTATCATAGGGGAAAGGTGGACAGATATTTCTTGGTCATGTTTTCAAAAACTTGGAGACCAAAACCACAAGACAGATAGGTCTGAAACAAACATTTTTTATTCAATTTGGGAAATATGTACTGAGCCTCCACTGGGAACCAGATACTGACAGGCACAGGATAGACAGGACGGAGACTCACAGATGGCCATGAGCTCCTCTAGTTTATCACCAGCTATCAGCCTGGGTGAGGGCACCCCACCATGGGCAGTGTCTCCTGCACAATCTCAGCACCCCAGGCCCATGCACTCAGGCATTTTGCCCGTGGGACATAAAATCTTCTTGTTCATCCATCAGTGTTGTTCATTCATTTTTCCAAGAACTGCCCGTGGAGCTTCTTCCACGTGCCAAGCATTGTACTAGGTCTTGGAGCCTCAGTCCTGAACATAACAGAAGAACCTCAGGTCAAGGAGCTTGCAATGAACTAACTGTGCACTGTTGTCATAGCCTGAGGCTCTCACCTTGAACCTGGAGCACCTTTCCCTTATAGTCACTGTAGGTGCCATTTACCACTGTTGCACCACCCTCACCTTTGAGGGAGTCACTGTCACTACAGCTTCTTGCTCTGGGGTGGGCAGCCTTAAACTTTCTGTGAACCTGGTTCTGTGGCTCCTGGAACCTGCCAGAGCTGAGCTTTGTACATGGGATGGGGCGTATCGTCCGGTCAGCCACCTGCGTGCGGCACAGGCCCACGGCTGTAAGCCCAGCGCTGCTGAACCTGCCGGGGGGGTGTTTGTGCTTCTCATCTGTCACAAGGACCAGCCAGGCCCACGTTTCCCTCCATTTCCTCTATCCCACCCAGCTAGACTGCTGCTGGGACTGCCTTTTCCTCCTCTCCCTCCCTGAGCTGAGAAACCATGGGGTTGGGGGTAACGCACCTGGCCCCTGGCTGGAGGGAGCTGGGTCTCTTTCACCATGGACAGACTTTTCCCTGCTAGCTTGGTGGTTTGCATGTCAGAGGAAGACAGCTAGCCAAGGAGCCAGAGAAGGATAACAGAGAGGTAAGAGGAGAAGCACTTAGTGCTGGGGCAGAGAGAGTAGGGTTTTAGGAGGGAGTGCATGAAACGATATCATTTTTTGTAAGCTGAAAAGAGTGTAGACCAAGGAAAGCCTTGTTTTTCCAGACTGGAAAGTCCTCAGATGCAGAACCAGTGTGTGTTGGGGTGCAGAGGATGAGTGGTTTGTGAACCGCGTTGCTTACCAAGCGCCTGTCTGTAGAATCTGGGAGGACAAGCCCAGCCTCGTTTTCAAGTGAATACCTTTGATTGCCTAACCATTCCATTCGCTATTCCTGAAACCTCTACATAAACATTTCTTCGCACTTCCCAGAACAATAAACAGGCAGGAAAGATTGCATAAATGTCCAGTAAATGTAAATACATTTACGATCAGCTCTGGGAAGTTTCAACCTGAAAAATAGCACCACCATTTGCTGGTGTACAGAATCCAGGCACCTCTTCTTTTGGAACTCGGCTTATGCTGAACCTAGTTTAGGTGTTGAAATGAACCATGTTACCCTATCAGGGAACTGACTCAATAATAATCTCAGTATGGTGTTAAGGAGTTTGGGCCATAACCTGGAAAGATACAGTCCCAAAGGCCATAACCTTGAGTGTTGAATTCCCCAAAGACACACATCCTTAAAGTTTAAATCCCCCAAATTTCAATCCTTAAAGATCAAAATCCCCAAAATATAATTCTAGAAAAAAAAAAAAGGAAAATTCTTTACAAGACATTTATTTACATTTTTAAAAGGGGACTTATTAGAGAAACATAAAAAAAGTCTACTTCATAGGCCACTAAATGGAATAAAATAGTCAATAATAACATATATCTTTTTACAAGCATAAACACTCTAGGTATACTAACGATAGTCGTACAGGTATAACAGTTACGAGCAGGTGAACCAGATTCCTAACTGTGGTCATGTGAACTATCATTATGGACAACTTGTCTTTTGATGAGATTGATCAAAAACTACATGAGGCCGGGGGCCATGGGCTCACGCCTGTAATCCCAGCACTTTGGGAGGCTGAGGCGGGCAGATCACGAGGTCAGGAGTTCGAGACCAGCCTGACCAACATGGTGAAACCCCGTGTCTACTAAAAAATATACAAAAATTAGCCAGGGGTAGTGGTGGACGCCTGTAATCCCAGCTACTCAGGAGGCTGAGGCAGGAGAATCACTTGAACCCAGGAGGTGGTGGAGGTTGCAGTGAGCCGAGATCACGCCACTACACTCCAGCCTGGGTGACAGAGTGAGACTCCGTCTCAAAAAAACAAAAAAGCAAAAAAAAAAAAAAAAAAACAAAAAAAAAACCTGACGTGATGGTCACTACCACATATGCAGTCACCTAAAGAACCGAGACCTTGAGAAATTTTGTCCTTCACAAACCTGGATATACAAAAAGGACGTCTGTACTTATTGAGAATGCACACAAATAATGCTTACATACAAAATCAACATTGTGATAATGCACTTTCATGGAGTCAAATTTGCAAAAAAAAGAGCATAAAACAAATTAGAACTCTCTCAAAGTCTTTACACGATTTAAACCTCCAGTATTGGGAATGATGCAAGAACGAAATATATAGCAGAGAGAATTGTAAAACATAATGCTGCCAGTTTAAAATAGTGGGAAACGAGTTTAAAAAGAACCCTCCCCCACATAAACTAAAAAGAAAATTCAGCATGTGAAAAAGTGTAGCACAGGGATGGATCATGGGCGATTGCACAGAGATAGTCCACAAAAGCTGGCTGACTTTCACTATCATTAATTTTATTTTGAAGTCTTACATCAAAAATTTTCTTTTAGGACACGGCCCTCCTCAGAGAATACATTTGCCTCCATTTTCTATATGATGCTGTTCTTTTTGAAATTCTTCTACGAGTCCGTGTACACTGACATGAGCAATCCCCGTTAATTTTTCCCATCTTCTGTGCCATGCGTCTAAATTGTTTTGTGTACAGGGAAATTCATTCTGCACGCACGCCTATACAGACCCCAAATTTGGTGGAAACAACACTGCTGATCAAACAGCAACAGCGCTGTATGTTACCTTATTTTAAACATTAGGGTTTTAGGCTTTAGAAATTTTGATCTTTAAGGATTTCGGCATTAGGTATTACAAAGTTCAGGACTGTAATGCTTTCCAGGACTACGATTGGCACCTCATATTACATTATCATATCTTCAGCAAGAAAGCAAGCATGCTTACTGTACGCTGAGGACAGGGCTGGGCTTTTCAAACATCAGTTAAATTCAGGACATCACTCTGTCTCAAGTCACATGCTAAAAATAGACACAAAAAATGGAATATAAAAGTATACCAATAGGTCAGTATCACTCTGCGCATTCCGGATCCTGTGTACCTTTATTTTCTCTCCCTCAAATCCCTCTCGAATTTATGCATAGAGTCTTTATCCACACCAGCTTACATTATACATGACAGCTGGTGATCCCTTGGCTAAACTTATTTGTACTCTAGCAGCGATCGACACCCTCAATCAGAGGGACGAAACGTGAACGGGTGACATGTCAAACCTCAAATAGGGGCTGAGGGAGAACATGGAGTGGACCAAATGCTATGCCAGCCCCTGAGTTTATGTAGAAAGCCACTCCCAGATGTGCCTGTCAGTTGCTGTAGATAATGGGCTGTAATCTGGTCAACGAGACTCTAATTCTAGAGCCGTCTTCACCATGTGGCAGATCACTGGAAAAGCCTGACCCGCCCTGGAGACATGATACTGGAACGGAAGGGACCCTGGGCAACTCTGCTGCTCCCCCCCACACCCTTGCTGTGTGACAGGTTGGCTGATGTGGACAAGCATCAACGACCTCCTTTGCTGTCTGGCTTCTGGTTGGGTTTAGCCAATGGGAAGACTCACCCGGAGAACAAATGCAGGAGAAGAGTGAGGCCAGGTCCTCAGGTGCCCAGGTCTTCCCTGGATACCAGTTCAGGAAAAAGCCACAAGGTAAATAGGTATTTTTAAAATTTAAAATGTATTATTGTGGAAAACATAAAATTGACCATTTTAACCATTTAAAATATACAGTTCAGTGACATTAAGTATATTCAAATTGCCGTGCAACTGTCACCACCATCTCCAGAACTCTTTTCACCAGCCCCAACTGCAACTCAAACTCTGCCCTCACTGAACACCTCTCCGCTCCCCACCCACCCCCCACCCAGCACCTGCTGACCCCCACTCTACTTTCTGTTTCTATAAACTTGATCGCTCTAGATATCCCCTCCAAGTGGCATCATACGGTATTGGATCCTTCTGTGACTGGCTTATTTTACTAAGTATACAGCCCTCAAGGTTCACTCCATGTTGCAGCATGTGGTAGAATCTCCTTCCTTTTTCAGGCTGAATAATACTCCATTATACGGATAGACCACAATATTTTGTTTATTCTTTTACCCATGGATGGACACCTGCAATGTACAAGGTCAATATTTGCTTTCTTCATTAAATCACCAAATAGTCTTCAGAATAAGTTCACGCAGACATAACTTAAACATCAGAAAAATTCAGCCTGTGTGACTCAGGAGAGATGTTAGAAGAATGGGTGTTTCATGAAGCAGGTGTGTATCCCAGCCTAGGAATGTAGGTTTGCAGGATACATCACTCTCTTTATTTCCTTAGTTGTCCAACACCATTTTGGGAACATAAACCAGCCTGTTAAAAGATGCAACGTGGGAAGCACTATGGCTAAGACTCTGCCTGAGTATGCGGCTGGAAGGGGGGTGACACAGTTATTTTCTTCAATCCTGTGGATGTGAAGTGGGCCCCAGAGGACAGAGGCACACGTCTCACTGTCAGGAGTCATGGAGCAGCCTCAGCTGCCTGCATCATATGGACTGTTTTGGAGCCTGGAGAAGGAAGGCTGGGACCCTGGCTTAGGCCTTTGCCTCCGGTCCACTTCACAGCCCTTCTCCTGCCTGCTCTGCTCCGGGTTCCCAGGGCACATTGCGCTGGAGCCTCCTTTCCCAGCTTCTGGGGCTTAGCTGGGTGGTCCCCTCTCTGTGCCTATGCTGGTGTCTCTGGCAGAGCTGTGGTCTCTTCCGTGGTTTGAGCTTCTTTTGGGTGACCCCAGGCCCCAGGCCACTGGCAGTGGCTCCTCCTCACTCTCCCAATTCAGCCTCTCAATACCCCCATCATCCGTGCACCTGGTGCCTAGTATAAGTTCCCTCTGTTGAAATTGCTTGAAGTAGATTCTGTTTTCCTCCTTAGACCTTTCATTTATTTATTTATTTATTTATTTATTTATTTATTTATTTTTTAGACAGAGTTTCACTCTTGTTGCCCAGGCTGGAGTGCAATGGCGCGATCTCTGTCTCCCAGGTTCAGGTGATTCTCCTGCCTCAGCCTCCCGAGTAGGTGGGATTACAGGTGCCCACCACCTTTTTTTGTATTTTTAGTAGAGACGGGGTTTCACCATCTTGGCCAGGCTGGTCTCAAACTCCTGACCTAAGGTGATCCACCCACCTCGGCCTCCCAAAGTCCTGGGATTACAGGCGTGAGCCACTGCCCCTGGCCCTATTTAGACCTTTTAAACCATTTCTGGAGGTTGACAGAGTTTATGTAAATTAAAGTGTCATTATATATGAAGGTCTGAACAAACTAACTAGAAATATAATCCCATCCTCGGAGCCTCTCTATTTTATATTTTCATGTTGAAGTGAGCTGGGTGTCCTCTAAGATCGGTAGAGCGACACTTTGAGAAGGGGAATTCCCTAACCAGCCTAAATCAGTGAATAGGATTTTGCAGAGGGAATTAGCCAAATACACTCCAAATTAGGGAAGAAGGGATTCTGACAGCTAGAAAATGCGAAAGTCCAGACTACAAAGGGTAGCAGCAAAGCAGACACGAAAAATGGAGCATAAATACACTAGCCTTTCATTTAATTAATCACTTTGATGAGTATTTAATTAGAAGAAAACTCTATTGTATTAGAGGAGAAAATGTCTTAAATTTAGTGGTAACAAAATGGATTAAATCAGCGAGTTCACGGGACTGTGTATCTGACAGCAGGAGAGCCAAGAGCTGGGCTGGGCAGCTGAGGGTGTAACAGAGCACTGTCCAGGTGCCTGTTCAGGTAGGGCAAGGTTGGGAGGGGCAGGACTGCAGCACCCAGGCCAGTCTCCAAGGCTTCCTTCCATGCACCCAGGGCTCCAGGTAGGTGAGGCAAAGTGAACTCATGAACACCTATTGATTTATGGCACTATCACCCACTTGAGCCAGAGATAGAGCAGATGTTGAGCACCCAAGACTTCCTGAGCACAGAGGCTCGGTGCATTATCAGCTGCTCTGCCCTTTACAGTATCACGGTGAGGTCATTAACAAGCAAAGGAGGTTGATATTGATGAGGGGTGGAGCAGCACTTTGTATTACGGCTAGTTCCGGCTCAGGAGAAGACCTGTGGAGAAACTTACAAAGGATGGGCTCTTTTGGGCATGTCCCATGTTGTAAGTGGAACCCATTTCACCAAAGGAGTGAATTCCACTTAGAGTACAGAAACTCCAAGTGAGCCAAAGAATAGGGAGGTGGGGCCATGCACACCATTATAGCGGAAGGAAGTGGCGTATGTTTAGCTTGGAAAAGCTGCTCAGGCGTTTCTAATGAATCCCTGCCTCCACCTCCAATCTCTCTGTCTGAGAGTTACCCTCAAAGATATTTGCAACAATCCTCTCTTAATGGCATATGAAGAAACTAGAAATCACAATCATTTGTGTTTGTTCCTTTATCATGGTTTACCATAGATATATTATTTAAACCTTACTTGATCCAACAATAATGTATTTTGAGTTTCATTCATTCATACATTCATTCAACAAACCCCTACAGACAGGGGTTAAGTGACAGGTGCTAGTGCACACAACCTTGGGTATTGATTTCACATTACCTTAATGTAATGGCTTCTTATTACCTTAAAAACCCAATGCTTCTGCCATATTAAGAAGAGATGTCCAAATAAAATCCATGTTTAATGATTCATTCCTGATTCCCTAATTGACCTTTTCTTTTTTTGAGACAGAGTTTTGCTCTTGTTGCTCAGGCTGGAGCGCAGTGGTGCAATCTCAGCTCACTGTAACCTCTGCCTCCTGGGTTCAAGCGACTCTCCTGCCTCAGCCTCCCAAGTAGCTGGGATTACAGGCATGCGCCACCATGCCCAGCTAATCTTTTGTGTTTAGTAGAGAGGGGTTTTCACCATGTTGGTCAGGCTGGTCTCGAATTCCTTACCTCAGGTGATCCTCCTGCCTCAGCCTCCCGAAGTGCTGGGATTACAGGCGTAAACCACCGCACCTGGCCCCCAATTGACTTTCAATTAGTCCCCGTTTTATTTTTAGCCACTCTTTAGCTTTGTGTAATAGAATTAAAAGTTTGAGTCTGGTACAGTTTGAAAATTCTTGTCTCCTGTAGATGAAATTGCTAAGAAACAAAACAAACAAACAAACAAACAAACAAAATCACTCTGAGCTTTAAGGTCCCACGAGGGGTTAACTTTTCAGACTGCAGTCACTGGCATTAGCTTGTGCTCAGCACATGGGCACCGTTGAAGACATGTGGACCCAAGTGTCTTGGAAGCACAGCCACACAGCTGTTGCTGTGTTAACTAATGTGTATTTTCTGTGATCATGTCAAAGTTACTCCTGGCACCTAACCGGTAATCCAACCCTGGCACTGGGCTGGTCCAGTGTTGATGGAGAGCTTCTATCACTACAGTGGGAGGGATGGGTTGATTTTGATCATCTTGGCACTATAAAGAGAATTTAGGAAAGGGGGTAGAAACTGGCTCTGCAGGCAAAGAATAGAGTTAGTGTTAACAAGCAGAACACGTAGGATTTTTGAACTTGGAAGCTGGATGTCCCCCTAATTGTCAGATGCTGAAACTTACACAGTGGAATATTTTCAGAAGTCTGAGATAAGGGAAGGCATCCATAATAGCAACTATTCAGGAAGACATTGAATTGGACCACATAAAAAGTAAATGGCATAACATAACACATGACTTACAAGGGTTAAAAGGCAAACACAAACTGGAGAAAATATTATATGACAAAGTGTTAATATTACTAATACAGAGTTTTTATACATTAATATAACAAAAGTAATCAATCCAATAGAAAATTTGGTCAAGTACATAAAGCTGTTAATTTACCAAGCAACAACAAAAGACGTCAATGACCTAATGAAAATGTGCCTAACCTCACTAGTTATAAAGAAGTACAGGCCCAGCACGGTAGCTCACACCTGTAATCCCAGCACTTTGGGAGGCCAAGGTGGGCAGATCACTTGAGCTCAGAAGTTCGAGACCAGCCTGGGCAACATGGTGAAATCCCATTTCCACAAAAAATACAAAAATTATCCAGGACTGGTGGTAGACTCCTGAGGTCCCAGCTACTGGAAAGGCTGAGGTGGGAGGATTGCTTGAGCCCAAGAGGTAAAAGCTGCAGTGAGCCATGATTGTGTCACTGTACTTTAGCCTGGGCCATAGAGGAAATAGTCTCAAAAAAAAAAAAAAAAAAAAAGTGCAAAGTAAAAAACACCCTAGCAATATCAAGATACCACTTTTTCCTACCACACTGGTAAAAATTAGAAATTGGCAGTAACCAAAGCTGGTGCCACTGAAGGCAAACAGCAACTCTGGTGTACTGTCAGTGTGAGTATATATTAGGTCAGATATCTGGAGGGCAAGTGTGATAGTTAATTTTGTGTCAACTTAACTAGGCCGTAAGGTGTCCAGATATTTGGCCAAACAGTACTGTGGGCGCTTCCGTGAGGGAGATTTGGATGAGATTAGTATTTGACTCAGTGGACAGAGTAAAGAAGAATGCCCTCATGGGTGGGCCTCATGCAAATAGTTGAAGGCCTGAATAGAACAAAAGGCTGGCCCTATCCCAAGTAAGAAAGAATCCTTCTCCCTGGTGGTCTTCATCAGTTGTGAATCATCGGGTTTTCTTGGCTCTACAGCAGCCTGCTGGTTTCTTTATCTAGAACTAGACATCAGTTACGCAGATTTGAAACTTAGCAGCCTTCATAATTGCATAAGTCAATTCCTTACACATCTCTCTGTTGTTTTTTGTATACATAGGTAAATAGATCTATCCTTTTTCCTTTGTTTTTTCTCACATATGTGTGTGTGTATATATATATGCACACAAATATATATGTATCCATATATATATGCACACAGATCTAGAGGTCCCTAAGAGCAGTTTAACAACGTTTGTTAAAATTTAAAATAAGCATGCCATTTGATGTAGAAATTCCATATCTAGAACTCTGGTCTAAGAACATGTTTCATAAGATGGAAGAATTGTCATCATGAACATATAGTAGAAAAAATGGAAACAAACTGAATGCTTTCCTGCAGAGTTTTATTAGGTTGGTGCAAAAGTAATTGCAGGTTTTGCCATTTTTTTTTTATAAGTAATGGTAAGAACTGCAATTACTTTTGGGGAGGCTAAGGCAGGATGATTGCTTAAGCCCAGGAGTTTAAGACCAGCTTGGGCAACATAGTGAGACCCCCATCTCTACAAAAAATATATATTTTTTTAAATTAGCCTATCATGGTGGTATGTACCTATGGCCTCAGGTATTCAGGAAACTGAAGTGGGAGGATCTCTTGAGCTCAGGAGGTTGCGGCTGCAGTGAACCATGGTGTGGCACCACAGCACTCCAGTCTGAGCAACAGAGTGAGACCCTGACTCAAAAACAAAAAAACAAAAAACAAGATGAAATATGGCTATATTTATTAACTTATTATATAGTGAAAAAGCATATTATAGGCTAGGTGCATGACTCAAGCCTGAAATCCCAGCACTTTGGGAGGCTGAGGCGGGTGGATCACCTGAGGTCAGGAGTTCAAGACCAGCCTGGCCAACATGGTGAAACCCCATCGCTACTAATAATACAAAAATTAGCCCAGCGTGGTGGCGTAGGCCTGTAATCCCAGCTACTTGGGAGGCTGAGGCAGGAGAATCGCTTGAACCTGGGAAGCAGAGGTTGTAGTGAACTGAGATCTCACCATTGCATTCCATCCTGGGCAACAAGAGCAAAACTCTGCCTCCAAAAAAAAAAAAAAAAGTAAGTGTCATGTATAGTATGTATAGTATGATTCAACTAATATAAATGGCATATTACTTGTGTACTTATATGCATATTATGGAAAAAGCTGTCCAGAAATACATTTAATACAATGTTAACATTAGACCCAATGGGTCACGTGTGGGTAGTGGGAAATTGGGTTTTTATTATGTTTGATAATAAACACATATCTTTTTTTTTTTTTTGAGAAAGGATCTTGCTTTGTCATTCAGGCTGCAGTGTAGCAGCATGATCACAGCTCACTGTAGCCTCAAACTCCTGGGTTCAAGCTATCCTTTAGTCTCAGTCTCCTGTGTAACTGGAACCACAGGCATATGCCACCACACTCAGCTGATTGTTAATATTTTTGTAGAGACAAGGTCTTGCTATGTTGCCCAGGCTGTTCTCAAACTCATGGGCTCAAGCAATCATCCTACCTCAGCCTCTCAGAGTGCTGGGATTACAGGCATGAACCACTTCACTCAGCAAATATGTATCATTTTTAGTCAGAAAAAAGGTAAGTTATGTTTAATCAAATAATAAATATCCACAAAGATTCAAGGGCTCAGCTGGAACTAAAATTTTACCTCCCGGATTCTCTGTCTAATCTCTTCTCACCCACCGTGTTGTGCAGCTGCTGTACGTTGCACCAGCAATCCCAAGCCATAAAAGTTCTTTCCATGGGTAGCGGTATGGTGGGAGTCAGGGGATGCTCCATTAGAAACTTCTGAGACTTCCCTGACAAGAAATAGGAAGGTTCTCAGGTTCCTCCATCCATTTTGGAAGAATTTCCACATCCTCTTCTGAACGTCACCATGTCAACAATGACAGCAGTAACAAAAGTGTCTGATGTCCAAGTGGACATACCACTCTCAGTTCAAAATTCTGTTTTAATAGAAGCACCAAGATAATAATTGGAGGTATGACCATCCTTGGCAGCAGCCTCAAACAGTTACAGTCCTACAGCAGAGAATCCAGTCGCCCCTTAGGAATGCACATTCGGCCAGGCATGGTGGCTCACGCCTGTAATCCCAGCACTTTGGGAGGCCGAGGCAAGTGGATCATCTGAGGTCAGGAGTTTGAGACCATCCTGGCCAAATGGTGAAACCCTGTCTCTACTAAAAGTATAAAAAATTAGCTGGGCGTGGTGGCAGGCACCTGTAATCCCAGATACTCAGGAGGCCGAGGCAGGTGAATCGCTTGAACCTGGGAGGCGAGGTTACAATGAGCCAAGATTGCACCATTGCACACCAGCCTGGGTAACGAGTGAAACTCTGTCTCAAAAAAAAAAAAAAAAAAAAAAAAAAAAAGATGCACATTCACATTCAAGCTAACAGATGCTCACGTTTTAAAAACTGATTATGCACTTTGAACCTGTTTACATCTTCAGCAATCTTGGATATTATGCCGTGTTCCTAAGTTTATAACAGGCTGTACAAATTAGCACTTTCTTGCATTTGTCTGAGCACACCTGTTCTATACTTTTGGTAGGAGGTGCTCTTCGGATTTGAGCTTGAGCCCTGGTTCACCTGGAACATCCTATTCAACCATTACCTTCTCCAGGCTTTTGTCTCTCTTGACAAAAAATTCTCAACTGTATTCTGACATTCTGTGGCAACATCTCAGTTACCTAACTTCAGTCTCACTGAGTCTTCTTAAAATTGTGGCAACCAGAACTTCCCAAAGAGAAAATGAGTGATGACTGGTACAGGGATGACATTCAAAGAATTGTACTGATGGGATGCTGGCCAATCGGAATGGAGTTGGGCACAGACGCCTTCTGCTGTGGAGGTACAGGGGTAACAATCAGGTTGCTGGAGCAGGCAGCAGTCCAGTAGAGAGTGGGGGGACTTAGGCATCTTCACGCCATCGTGGGGCCACCTGGGAGAGCTTGTTACCAAGGAATAAGGAAGTATTTCAACATTTTAATAACCAGAGGGTAAGCTTTGGTTTTGTGCTTGGGTAATGCTTTCTGTCTCTTTCCATCATTGTTCCTCCATCAGGCTTGCATTTCAAAGAGGAGAACTGATTTCTAATTCCAGCTTCTCACTGAGCACTCATGAGGACTCCTGCCAAGTAAAACTAGGGTTTGGGACACATCAGAGGGTTGGGTCAAATGACTCCCAGCAACATGAGTCATTAATTCCAGACTTTGAACTTCTTTTTCTAACTATAGTCACTTATTTACACACACAACACGGATGCTTCAAGTGCCAACAGCCAATAACCTATAACCCGAATGACATTAGGCTGGGACTGAAAGAAGTCAGGCAGCGGGCGGGCAAGCCTTTTAAAGAAAACCGAATCCAAGATCCACAACCATGGAACTACGTGCCATTGGATCTCCAGTAACTCTGAGGATTAGGGGTTGGACAAAAGAAATTTTTATTAAAAAACGTTTATCTTAATTGGCTATTCCTGTACTTTATGTCAGAATTTCCCGTTTTGTTGTTTACTTCCTTTTTAAATTGGAAACCTCCACTTTCATTCTCCTACCCTCAGATAGCAATCATCAGGATCATTCGCTCTCTCCCTATATTTTCATTTCTTCCAATTTCTAGCTAGGGTGTTTGTGTTCAGGGCAGTGCCATGGGCACACCACATGGGAGGCAGGAAAGCCAGTTATCAGCGCATTCAGGAAACAAATGCCAATAAAGAAGCATTAATGTGAATGATTTGCCTTTGAGTCAGTGAACAAATACCATTCCCTCCAGCCTTTGCCTCTCCTGTCTTTTCTACTGAGTGAATCAGAGAGTACAGACCTGACTGTTGGCCATACCACAAAAGACAGCTGGTTAGAGGACAAGCATCCTTCTGAGGTTACCAAGTCAAAGCCACCTGGGAGTAGTCCTGGGTCCCAAGTCACACACTGAAATTCCTCTTGCTTACGACTGGAGTAACTGTGCTAAAAGCTACGCTTTAAAGTTGATTTTGGGCCCTGGAGTGGGAAGCTTGTTGGATTCAGGGAATCTAACAAGCTTCACCTCCCCAAAACACACCTCCTAATATCAGCACATTGGGGCTTGGGATTTTACAGTTGGTTTTGGGATGGCAGTGGAAAGCTTGTTGGATTCAGGGATATGGGGGAATAAAGAAAGTCCCGTGTGCCTCTATGTGCGTGTCTGTGTGCATGAGCGTGTGCGTGTGTGCGTGTGTCTACTTGCAGAGTACCAAGGAATGTGAATTAGGTGTGAATCCTTTCCTAAGTCTGTTGTTGGCACACACAAAAGGGAGCATATTGATGAGGATTACAACTAGCAGCCAAGTGATCATGGTAGGAAAGTATATTCCTGGAACATCCCCAGAATCTTCCAACTGGGCTGAACTGAAGACACCCTATCCTGTGTAGCACAGAGATAAACTGTGGGGGAATAAACCAGATGGTGATCTGAATTATTAAGTAAGGAAAAAGGTTGGATTCAGACTTTTGAGCTCACGGTGACACCCACCCATTTGGAGAAGATGCATAGAAAAAAATCTCAAGGTACATATTTAAGGGAGCAAAGAAACATCAAGAGACAGCCTCAGACTCAACATAATGCTTTAGAGATTTTCTCAAGGTCTTTGTGATAATACATCTTTCCTTTGACAATTATGCTTTTTATGTTCTTCAGTGACACCATGAAAGGTGAAAATAGGGTCAACTATTTTGACAAGATCTGCATATCTATACATGAAAATAGTTAATTTGATGTCTGAGACACATGGATTCTGGGCAATTGTAACATGTTTAGCAGGAGTTTGAAATCATTAAGCAGACAAAGCATTGAGCTTCTGAGCATTCAAGGTCTAAAGGAGTGTCCCCCATCAAAGCAACACACATATATCGCTTACATTCTGCTGCAAGCCCAGCCTAGTTGGAGGGAAAGTAATGGTGGTATTTACCACTTTTAAGAGGACAGCAGTCACATTGCAAATGAGCTTTTGCAACTTCATTAAGAGCCTGGAGACCAATTTAGGTAACATACTGAAGTAATTAGCTCTAAAAGCCCGAGGATGGCATTTGGGTGGAGGAGATGATGGTGGACAGACAGCCTCCGAGTGAGAAGGCAGTGGGGTCTAGAGGTGCCATGTGAGAAGGCTTCTGGCGATGCCAGGTCAAGCAGGTCCTGATTTAAATATAAAATATTTTATTGATTGTGCTTGTATTCAGATTGAATGACCACTCACAGACCTTTGCATCAGAACTTGAATGGAAGCATTAAGTTGGTGATAGAGAGATACATAATGCGATTATAGAATATATTTATCATTTTATATATATATATACGTATGTATGTATCTAGTGGTTATAAACTTGTTTGGGAGTTTCACAGGCACACACTTTTGAACCAAAGGGAACAGAACACATTTTGTCAAATTCAGCAGGCTCTTTAATCATGTTGGGTGCCTGGTGTGGAGGCTACACTTGAATTTTGGAAATGACAAAATTTTGTTTACCCTTAGTAAAATATAGTTTCCTGGTTTGGGGCCTGGGCATAAGAAAGCCTTTTAAAAGAGGCTTATTGAAATCTCTTAAAAGTGTTCTCGGACATTAAGAAAACAACAGTCAGTTGTATTAAGTGCAAATGTTGTAGAAACGTAGAGGTTATATTTCATCTAAAGTACACATGAAATTCAACAGTCACAGTAAAGTTATAAAAGGTCCAGGAAGGGAGAGATTTGGTTTTGCTGAGCTAAAATTGTTGAAAAATAAATAGTGACATTTGACAAAATCAAGATGTCACCATATTTGTCAACGTCCCCTTGAAATGAACTCTTCCCTGTGTAGAACGAGAGGCTGTGTTCTCCAGTTCACTTCACGGTGCCAGAACATTATAGTTTATGAAAATATGGAAGGTTTTAAGCCAACATAGGTTGACCTGTAAAACTCTCCCGACACATGTGAGTGGTCTTGGCACTAACTGATTCTCTGATTTCTTGTTGGTACTATAGTGAGGACATTTGCACAGAGGCACAAAGAATTGTCACTTAACTGGGAGAGGTGAAAGGTGGCCACAAGAGATTAGTGATCATATCAGGCTGGATTTCTACCCTCAAGCTGAAAACTATGGACTTCAGGTCTAAAAGCAGGGTTGGTTGAGTACAAAGAAGGGAATGAGGGGGAAGAAGGATGTGAGAGTGCTGGAGAGGAGGACGGGGGAGAGGACAGAGAGAGGGAGCTGGGGGCGGTGAGAAACATAAATAGAAGATGCATGCCAGGAACAAGCGGGACTGCAGCCATCTTGTTTTGATTTAGAAGACATCTAGAAAATAAAATGTCACATGAAAATGCTACCACACACCCAACAATTTATTTGCCAAGGGGATGGATGGGATTCTCCTCCAAGAAAAAGTCAAAAGGATAAAGTAGATAACAAACCTTTCTAAGCATATCATGAGGAACTAATTCAAGGAGTTGCCTAATCTTCTCCGTGTGTACTTTTTTTCTTACATACAGGTTGTGTTAGTCCATTCGAGCTGTTATAACAGCTACCATAGACTAGGTGGCTTGCAAATAACAAAAACTTATTTCTTACGGTTCTGGAGGCTGGGAAGTCCAGGATCAAGCAGCAGGCAGATGCGGTGTCTGGTGAGGGCTTGTTTCCTGGTTCATAGATGGTGCCTCCTCACTATAATCTCACGTGGTATGAGGTGCAAGGGAGCTCTCTGGGGTCTTTTTAATCCCATGCATGAGGGCTCAGCCCTCATGACCTAATCACCTCCCCAAAACGTACCTCCTAATACCAGCACATTGGGGCTTGGGATTTTAACATACAAATTTTGGGAGAATAGAAACATTCAGACTACAGCACAGGTTTTGACCTGTCTCAAAAAAAGCAGCTGTGTAACTGGTGATAATAATGTACTGTGACATATCCATTCTTCCAATGCATAATGTTTATTCTCTTTTTTCATAATCATCTATTTCTATGTAATCTTGGCACTTTGGGAGGCCAAGGCAGAAGGATTGCTTAAGTCCAGGAGTTTAAGACCAGCCTAGGCAATGTAGTGAGATCCTATCTCTACAGAAAAAAAAAAAAAAAAATTTTAATTAAAAAAAAAAAAACAGTTGTGGGCATGATAGCTCACACCTGTGATCCTGGCTACTTGGGAGGCTGAGGTGAGAGGATTATTTCAGCTTGGGAGTTTGAGGTTGCAATGAACTGAGGTTGTGCCAGTGCACTCCAGCCTGGTTGACAGACTGAGACTCTGTCTCAAAAAAAAAAAAAGGTATGATTAAAAGGGCATCCCAAGTTAATATTCAATTTGGGACAGGAATCAAACAGAAAGGACTTTGAGTAAGGAGGCAATACTCATTTTCCCTTATGAAGCTATTCATTGATTTTAAAACACTTAAGGTGGGCAGGAAGTAGAAGTTCAGATTATAAAATAAAACAACCACAAAACAAAAACATCCTATTTCTTTTTTCTCAAAACCAACCTCTCCAATAAAGGGTGAGATAGCCAGTGGTGGGAAGTTTGAGTAGCGGAGGTAAAAGGTTACTTCCAAAGGCTTTAGAATTCAGTATGGAAAACCCAACTAATTCAGTAGAAAAGGAACCCTTTAGGTATTTGGCCTCACATTGATAAGTGTGGTACCCAATTAGCTCTTTATTCTAGAAAGTTTCAGGGTTACTCTGTTCTCCCACTGTGCTAACATCATGAGGGGTAGATGAAGATATTAAGGTAAATGATTTTGTCCTGCTTTAATCTCTTGTTTTGATATACCAGGGCATATCCAGACATTTAAACCCAGAATGTCATTAACTCCGTGTTCTATATGTAGATAATGAACTTCCTCTTACCCCCATCAGTGGGCTCTGAAGGGTCATTGATTGTAAACTCCTTTGGCTTAAGAAATTCTAGTCTTGACTCCAGAACTAATGTGCAGGTCTGAAAAGAATGTGTCCCTTGGCCGATGTCCCTGAGTAAGCCAAACAAGCAAACAGAAACTAATCAGGAATGTCTGCAGCTTCCCAGTGATCATATTCTCTTCTTCATAAATTGAGATATTTATGGAAATTTCTAAGTAAGCTGTTTTCAGTAACATTCCAGAAGCAAGAAACTCAAGGTCTCTTTTGCTTAATGGAAAAGAAAAATGCAGGAGGGAGAGGGAAAGGGGAAAGAAGTGGGGCAAACAAGAGAGCAAAAGGCTGCTGCACGTAACTGGGTTTGGAAGAGCTAGGGTTCCACATAAGATGTCTGGAAACCTTGGCTAGCACTGCTGGGACCAAGGCCTCTGACCCTGGTATGATTTTCCAGTGGCCTTATCATTTGAACTGGCCAGACTGGCCTTAGGTTCTCCTCCAGGGCTGGCTGGCTGCAGCTGGGGGCTTGGATCCCACTGCACCCTTTTTCTGTGGTTCTGTTTGTCCCCTTTAGTGTCTCTCCTCTATTTCCTCTTGTCTTAAGTGGTCCATGTCACACATTCATGCACCCATCTGGTTGTAGGCACACGAGTTTGCAACCTCTGGACCCTCTCTTAAAGGTTGTGGATTCAGTAGTGTAAGTGTTCTTAGCAGGTTCCAAAGAGATGCAAAAATTGGAACAGGAAGGTACCTGCCCCCAGTGTGTCCCATCAATACCTACCTGGCAGTTTTTCTTATGCACCTAGCCCTGACATTGTAAGCTTTGACAATGCCGGGTTGATCTAACCACATAGACCTACCCACCGGTGACTCCTAACCCACTTCAATCTCATGGTGTGAGCATGTGTTGAGTCTCCTAAGAAGCTCCTTGGAAAAAAGAAGACAGTCCTTGTGGCTCATGCCAGAACCAACCTCTCCTGCCCCCTCTACCACAGCGACACCTACACACCGATGTCAATCCCCGGATCAATCTGTACATGCTGATTTCTACGTGAGGCCTATGAAGACTTCCGTGATATCCATCCTTCCAGCCTGGGGCTATTTTGGACTTTGACAGAGATTTGGAAACCAGAGTGGGAACCATACTGCCAAATAATTTGGCAGAAAAGCACTTTATAGAAAAGCAGCAATTCAGAGTGTGGTCCCATCTCTGTGACTGGGGCTTGGTCATCAAGTGCAAGCTGGCGCTACAGCGTGAACAAAGATGCAGAGGTTGGGCATGGTGGCTCACACCTGAAATCCCAGAACTTTGGGAGGCCAAGGCGGGAGAATCGCTTGAGCCCAGGAGTTCGAGACCAGCCTGGGCAACATAACAAGACCCTGCCCCTACACAAAATAAAGAAATTAATTGGGCATGTCGGTGTTCACTTGTAGTCCCAGCTATTCGGGAGCTGAGGCAGGAGGATTGCTTGAGTCCTGGAGGTCAAGGCTTCAGTGAGTAAGCTGTGATGGCACCACAGCACTCCAGCCTGGACGAGAGAGCAAGACTCTGTCTTTAAAAAAAAAAAAAAAGTACAGAGCATATTCCTTTGCAGTGCCCGGGTGTTGGCAGACATCCGTGCTTACGGCTATCACCTACCCCTTAAGGGCTAAGAAAGTGTTTTCAAAAATCTTATATACTGAAAATTTAGTTCTTCCCCTAATAAAAAGTCTGGTATCAGCTCTTAAGATAATTTTTTATCCAATTATACATGTTTACCTACTAATTTCAGAAATAAAAACACTGTTATTCTCACCATCTAGAGTTAGCCATTGCTAATAGTGTGGTTTATTTATTTCTGTTAAATAAAAGGCATGGGAAGTTATTGTTTTAGACTGAGCCCTGGGGCCCCAACAGACAAGACAAGTCAGAATGGAGTCATTTATGTGGGTGCCACCTGATCAAACTGAACTTTAAAACTAGCCAGTTTTCCAAAACATGAGATTCACACAACCAACCAGAAGGGTCCCGGTTTACCTGAGCTCACATGATAAGGGAATCCCTTCTGTTTTAATCCTATAAGGAAAATGACTATGAAACAACCAATCTGCTTTTTGTTCCTTGTTTCTGCTTTCTTCAGGCTTTTTCTGCCCATAAAGCTCATCTCTTGAGCTCAGCCCATCAGAGTATCTTTCTAAATCTTTACAAGGGATTCTGCCTGATTCATGAACCATTGATAAAAGCCAATTCGAACTTTAAACTAAGTTGTTGAAATGTTCAGTTCCACTCTTTTTTCCCTAATATATATTAAAACTAGATATAAGAAGAATCTTAGGCTCATACTGTATATTCTGTTATGGATACTGTTTTTTTTCCATTTAACATTGGGTCAACATTTTCTCCTTAGAAACTTAGATTATGAAAACGATCAAGTCAAATAACCAAAAACAATTCAGATAAAGCAGAATGCTATCAAATGGAAACTAAAGGCATCTTGCTTCAACTTGAACCCCCTCCTACACACACAGTAGTGTACCCCAGGAATAGCCACCTGTATCCATTTTACTTGTTCATCTAAAACAATTTAATAGCACATATTCATCCCTCTGGTAATTGATCCAATTTAGATGAAATCTATTATCTTCCCATCACGTAAGTGAAGAATTTGGTTCACAGATATTTCCCCCCATTTTCTCCACCCCTCTTCATTTTTTAATATTTATTTTCATTCTTCTATTCTACATTTATAGAATATAAAACCCCCACACCACCTTGCACCCCCTCTGCCCTTCACTTCACGACTCTTAAGCAATTCCATTCATTTTCTTTGATAGAATTCACAACATTTACATTCTCTTCTTCCACTATTTTGAATGGTATATCTGTACTTTGCCTATAAGGTTGATATCAAATACTAAAAACCATGAATTTTTATAAATACTATGCAGATGCAAAGATTATTCGTCAAATGAACCCAATAGTAAGGATGGATATACAAGAAAAAATATTAACCCATATCATTAAACCTATGACTCTTGAAGGAGAAAGACATAATTTTTTTTTTTTTTAATCTGGTGCCATGGTTCCCAAACTGCAGTGCCCTGGATATGCTACAGCAAATTCACAGAGTCCCTGGGACTTTCAAATTCTAGTAGGGAAGATTATGATGCCCACACCATGTGGACTCCAAGCTGGAGGTAGTTTGTAGTTTCAGCCCTAGATGATATGCTGTTTGATGTCAAAGGCAAGTCACTGTAATAAAATAAAACGTAAAGAAAGGAAATGTGGGCCAGGTGCAGTGGCTCACGCCTGTAATCCCAGCACTTTGGGAGGCCGAGGTGGGCGGATCACCAGAGGTCAAGAGTTCGAGACCAGCCTGGTTAACATGGTGAAACCCCATCTCTACTAAATACACAAAATTAGCCAGGGGTGGTGGTGCATACCTGTAATCCCAGCTACTCGGGAGGCTGAGGCAGGAAAATTGCTTAAATCTGGGAGGTGGAGGTTGCAGTGAGCCGGGATCATGCCACTGCACTCCAGCCTGGGTGACAAAGTGAGACTTGGTCTCCAAAAAAAAGAGAAAGGAAATGTGGGTGATGGCGTCTTGGTTTGCTAGGGCTGCCATAACAAAGTACCACAGATTGGGTGGCTGAAATGGCAGAAATTCATTTTCTCACAGTTTTGGAGGCTTGAAAGTCCAAGATCAAAGTGTCAGAGGGTTTAGCTGCTCCTGAGGCCTCTCTCCTTGCCTGACAGATACCATTGAAGGGAATCAAAATATGGCATCCCAAAATATTTTTTGTCTTAAGGACCATATTGAGTTGAAGGCAGTTAAGAACCAACAAATATAGGAAGATCTATCTGCTCTCGCCTTGTCTCTCTGAAAGCAGGGCATAAATTTCCCTATGTGAAGTTTTCTTCCTTTCCCTTGGAAGAGAAGTGCACTCTTACCAATGAGATGAGGAGTCAGCACTGAGATGAGTTTGCATGAACAGACCTTACTAAACCTTATCTGCCATGCGTTCTCCCATATATTACCTGGTCACCAACTCAAGATTCACCATCCTTTGAAGCCCAAACCCCCTTTCTTTGTCAAAATGATATATAAGTCCCTGAGTCTAACAGCTGCTTTGAGTTCTACTTCTTTTCTGTGAATTCCTATACATGTAGATACTGAGAAAAATGATATATCTTTTCTCCTGTTAATGTATCTTTTATTAGTTTAATTCACAGGCCCGAAGTATTAAACCTAAAAAAAAACTGTCCTCCCCTACACCTTTTCTCTTTGTCCTGGCGTGGCCTTTCCTCTGTGCATGTACATTTCTAGTGCATCCCTTTCTTTTCTTTCTTTTTCTTTTTTTAAAATTTGAGATGGAGTCGCACTCTGTTGCCCAGGCTAGAGTGCAGTGACGCCATCTCAGCTCACTGCAAACTCCACCTCCCAGGTTCAAGTGATTCTCCTGCTTCAGCCTCCTGAGTAGCTGGGATCACAGGCATGCACCACCACGCCCAGCTGATTTTTGTATTTTTAGTAGAGATAGGGTTTCACCATGTTGGCCAGGATGGTTTCGAACTCCCAGTGTCAGGTGATCCACCCGCCTCGGCCTCCCAAAGTGCTGGCATTGCAGGAGTGAGCCACCGTGCCCGGCCCCTTTCTTATGGCCTCATTTAACTTTAGTTATCTCTCTAAAGGTCCTGTCTCCAAACACAGTCATACTGGGGGTTAGGGCTTCAACATACGAATTTTTAGGGGACACCATTCAGTCCACAACAGGTGGTGTTTAATCTGATTGTGATGTTCAAAAAGTGCTTCAGTGCCCTATAGACATGAATCCGAATAATACAAAATTGTGGTTATTACAGAATAAAATAAAAATTTTATTTATTTCACTTTAGATGTATTTTTTTTTCCAAATGGTTGCTATGTTGTTAGGGCATAAATACTTACCAAGTTGTTTGAATGTGATTTCTTAACATAAAGAACTGGTGGGTATGTCTTTGGCCTAGAGCCAGCATGAAGTGATTTCTCAGACACTAAGGGTGCTGTGAGCAGAGCCTCTGGCGGGATGGGCGGTCTTTCCTTGCACTGTGGATGGCATAATGTAAGGACGTGGTCCTGGCAGCAGGGACTCTCTGTCCTTTCTCTAATGAACATCCTCACTTGGGCCCTGAGTAACAGGAGTCATCGTCTCAGAGAAAATGGCCACAGTGGAAACTGAGATCGAAGAAGGACAATTTTTGGCTTTTGAAGTTAAAACATGAAAACCAAATCAAAACAAAAACACCTTTGTCCAAGTTTTTAAAAGGGAAAATCCGTGTATAACACCATCCGGCAGAACTGGCCTGTGTTCTATTCATGACCTTCATCTCCTACCCTCCCAAGCCTAGATAAAGTGAGGGAAGGAGCAGAGAGGGGCAAAGTAGGAGACGATGTAGGGAAGTGGACACTGATAATGGTATGTGTCGAGTCTGTGGTAGGCACAGAACTGGCAGCAAGTCTGGGGCTCCACGGTCAAAGGGTCTGTGCGCTCAGTCCTAAGGGTCGTCCTGGGAATACGACCCCAGGGTATAAATAGGACCCCAGAGACCCTGCTCACGGTGCCAGTTGGGGCTCTGGATGGAAGCAGAAATGGGAGAGATGGTGGTTGGAGTGGAAAGTAGGATTCGATGTATTTCAATCTGAAATGACTGAAAAAAGACTGAAACGATCTTGAAATGACTGGCTTGATTTTCTCCATTAGGTGGAATGGGCGCGCAAGGTAAAAGTTAAAAATCACTGAGAAGAGAACAAAAGAAGATGCATTTGTACATGCTTGAGTTTATAGGTCAGGAATGCCACACCACTGTCTGCTCCATTAATTTGTAAACATTTTCTTGAATGTTCAAGAATATGATTTGAAGAACTGAAATATCTTTGAGACTCAGTAAAATGAATCTCTAGTGACTGTTTTGGGTATTTAGAAAATCTAAATATCAAGGGGAGGTCTAAACTTATTGTATATAGTGGGTTGAATAGGGATCCCCCAAAATCACATCCACCAGGAATCACAGAATGTGATCTGTTTGGAAATAGGGTCTTTGCACATATAATTAGTTACTTTTTTACTTTTTTTGAGATGCTGGATTTTGGATGGGCTCTAAATGCAGTGACTGGTGTATTTAAAAGAGGAAGGAGAGGCAGGCGTAGACCCAGCAAGACACAGGGAGAAGGCAATGGAGCAGAGATTAAAGTCATTCCTTCCCAAGTCATTGAATGCCAAGAGCCACTAGACATTGAAATAGACAAGGATGTATTCTCTCTAATGCCCAGGAAGGGAGTGTGGTCCTGTGGGCATGCAAACTCTGGACTTCTCTCAAAAAAAAGCGTGAGAAAATACATTTCTGTTGTTGGAAACAAGTCTGTGGTCATTTGTAAGGGCAGCCATAGGAGTGGACTGTCCTTCTTAAGCATCACATGTACCTCTGTGCTCCACTGGGCATTGTACAAATGAAGGCCCATTTACTGCCCCTTTTTTCAGTTCACCTTTCTTGAGTGCCAGGGTAGTCTGGACACTCAGGGTAGAGAAGAAAATGGCATAGATCGGAGCTTGGAGCTCAACTGGGGAGACCAAAAGTTGAAGTAACCGAGTCCTATATTGGAAATAGTGGTGTGTGTATGGGGATAATCACAGGGTAGGAAAGCAGGGAGCCAGGGAAGCATGGTGCCCCAAAGGCCAAGCCAAGAAAGTATCTCCAGAGGGAGGGACTGGCTGGGGGTGGCCAGTGCCCTAGACGTATAAAATAGGACACAGAAGGGACCCTCAGCTATGCAGAGTGGAGGCACCCATGCCCTTGACAAAGAAGTCTTGTAGAAATGTACTAATGCCAGCCCCATTGGAATTGCTGGTGAGGAAGTGAAAGAACTGGAGACATCAACCTTCCTGAGGGAGTTCTGCTTCCAAAGGGGAGCAGAAAATCGAGAGGCAATTAAAGGGGGCCTTATTTGGTTAGTTTGTTTTTATGTTTAAGATTGAAGATAGTGTCACAGGCACTTGAACAAGAGCAACTCCATCTTGAATAGGGGCTGGGTAAAATGAGGCTGAGACCTACCGAGCTGCATTCCCAGAAGGTTAGGCGTTCTTAGTCACAGTATGAGACAGGAGGTCGGCACAAGACACAGGTCACAAAGACCTTGCTGATAAAACAGGTTGTGGTAAAGAAGCCAGCTAAACCCTGCCAAAAAGAAGCCAGCTAAACCCTGCGAAAAAAGTGACCTCCGGTTGTCCTCACTGCTCATTATACACTAATTCTAATGCATTAGCATGCTAAAAGACACTCCCACCAATGCCGTGACAGTCTACAAATGCCATGGCAATATCAGGAAGTTACCCTCTATGGTCTAAAAAGGGGAGAAACCCTCAGTTCTGGGATTTGCCCACCTCTTTCCCAGAAAACTCATGAATAATCCACCCCTTGTTTGGTATATAATCAAGAAATAGCTATAAGTATACTCAGGCGAGCAGCCTGTGCTGCTGCTCTGCCTATGGAGTAGCCATTCTTTTATTCCTTTACTTTCTTAATAAACTTTCTTTCACTTTACTGTGTGGACTTGGCCCGAATTCTTTCTCATGCAAGGTCCAAGAACCATTCTTGGCATCTGGATCGGACCCCTTTCTGGTAACAACAGTGTAGTGTGTATGCTGATGAGAAGAATCAGCAGAAAGGAGAGGCAAGAGGGTGAGAGACAGGAGGAGGAAAATGCAGGGGAAGTCCTTGGGTAGGAGGAAAGGGTGAGACCCAGTGAACAAAAGAGGCAATTGCCTTGACTGGGAGCAGGGTGGAGCGTCAGTAACAGTTGAGTGGGGAGAGTTGGTGGTGGGGGGGTGAGGTGGTTCTCTTGTTGATTGCTTTTCTTTTCTCAGTGAAATAAAAACCAAGGTGATCAGCTGAGAATGAGGAAGGGGAGAGGGTGCTGGGGACCCTTGGAGAGAAGATGTTTTTGCATCTTCTCTGCAGGTGTTCACACCCTCTGCTGGGCCCCCAGGTGCCACACGGAAGCCAGCTGTGAGAAGGTCAAAGTCAGATCACTGAAAGGCCCGCAAGTCACCCCCAGCGGTTGCCACGGCACTGCCTACTGGACTGTCACTCCTCTGTTTATAACTCTCAAAGAGCACCTGCAAAGACAAGGTCTAAATTCCTTGGCTCAGACTCGGAGCCCCATAATGGGCCCCCGGCAGACCCTCCTATCTCCTCTTGTCCTGCCAGATAGGCAACTGCAGGAGAGTGGAGAGGCCTGGGGCCTCCCTGACTTGTCAGAAGTGCAGTCCCCATCACTGAGATACAGGACCTAAGACAGCGTTGCTCGGGAGTGAGGGGAGGGACCAGCAGAGGAGCAGCCTCTACTCACCTCGGTGTGCTCCCTGAGGACACACAGGCCCAGTGCTGCCAGTGCTTCCTATGTTGCCAGAGAATAGGAAACACAGAGTGTTAGGTGTTGCCGGAGCAGTTTTCTGTACTCTGCCGATGAGCTAGTATTATTATTTTTTCAGTGCATTATCTTAAAGCCCCCGCTAGTATCGTGGAGCAGGTTCTCTTCCTATGAGCGGGTTAGACTTGCAAGACTTCCCCAAGTGAACTCTTAAAAACATTTCTTCTTTAATGTTTCTACAATTCTGTTGGGAGCAGATGGGTTCCAGATAAGCCTATGCCAGAGAACAGGCACCAGGAAACCATGTTTGTGCTAACTGTTCTATTTTGGTTTTGAGTCCTCTAACCTTCTCCTCCTTCTGCAAACTCATTTCATCTAAGCCTTTGCCAGGAGGACAGCCCTTGCTGGTCAGAGCAGAGAGACTGAGGAGAAGAGGCTGGGTGGGGGTGTCTGCAGGGTTGGGGAAGGAAGAAGATTCCAGTTACTTAAAAGGCACTCCACACGTTGGGGTTGGGGAGGTGCAGATGGTAATCCCGTGTGGACATTGGTCCTGTTCAGCAGCCCTATGTTGAAAGCAATGGTGATATGTGAACACCAACACTGAATAGAAACCTAGAGCTTGATGCATCCAAAGTCTTCCAGGCCCAACCACCTGCCTACGTGTGCTCCATCCCAGGTCCTCCTCCAGTGGGATCACTTGTTCCTGTAGGGTGGTGCGGAGCCAAGGACACACAAGCCACACTTGGGTCTGAAGGAGTCACCTGCTTTCCAGTGTTGTCTCTCCTCTTGCTCAATGTCAGGAGACCACTGACAACAGAGACTCGAGGCGAGCTTGGGAGGACACGCATATGATCTGTACATAACAAGAGTGAGGCCTAATCTGTGCACGAGTGGCTCGTGTTTGTACACTTTTTCTACCTTGAAGATGTGTTTGAAACTCTGCTGCTTTTCTGTACTTCAGAGAGCTTAGGCAACAAGGACAAGACATCAGATACACCTTTTTCCAAAAGTGTACATACTCTCGTTGTGGTCTAATTATAATAACAAAAAAACCAGGAAGCAGCTTACATGTCTAATGTGAGGAGATGTCTCATAAATTATGATGTACCAGTAAGACGGGTCCCATGTAGCCAGCCACAGAAGAACACGCTCACCTGTCACCTTAACTGAAGAAAGTTGGATATGAAAACATAAAAAATGAATAAGGAGCACAATCCCACTCTGTCATACAAAAACTTTTGTTATATAAAAACACCCACATACGTGCACAGAAAAAAGACTGAAACAGTATTCTCTAAGATATTAAAAATGTCATCTTTGAATAAGACTGTAGGTAACTTTTATTTTTTTCTTAATAATTTTCTCGTTTCCTTAGCAATAAATATTTATTATTTACATAATAAAATGTGTATGCATTTTAATTATATATATTCTATTATATATAGTGTTTGTGTGTGTGTGTGTGTGTGTGTGTGTGTGTATATATATATATTTTTTTTTTTTGAGATAGTCTCCCTCTGTCACCCAGGCTGGAGTGCAGTGGTGCAATCTCAGATCTCAGCTCACTGCAACCTCTTCCTCCTGGGTTCAAGCAACTCTCCTGCCTCAGTCTCCTAAGTAGCTAGGACTACAGACACACACGCCACCACACCTGGCTAATTTTTGTAGTTTTGGTAGAGACAGGGTTTTGCCATGTTGGCGAGGCTGGTCTCGAACTCCTGACCTCAAGTGATCCATCTGCCTTGGTCTCCCAAAGTGCTGGGATTACAGGCGTGAGCCACCATGCCCAGCCTCTTTCTGTTTTTCTTTGTGAAAAGCAACAGCTCTGCCAGGGAGCCCTCTTTACAGCTCCTGCCTCTCTCTCAGGCTGGTGGCTATCACATTTTCCCCGTCCCTCCAAGTCCCAGCTGGTACGTGCTTTTACTTGTTGCCTGCCCTAAGGAACACCACTATCCCTTGTTAAAACAGTCCTCTTATTAAACTCGTTGCAGACCTCCCTCCTGCAGAGTGCCGTCTGTTTCCTGCCTGGACCCTGCCTGGCTCGGTGACTTTTGTGCTCAGCCCCCAAGCTTTCTCTGGTTCTCTAGAGTCTGAATCAAGGAAACCAAGTTGCATGTTCTGTAGACTGGAAAAGCCATTCTGCCAAGTGTAAAACTGGCTATTGTAAAAGAAAAAGAATCACACAGGAAAAGAGGCATAAGAAGTAAGTAGTAGTCATCTTTTTGGGGTAAAGATTTGTTTTCAACCTGAATTCATAGACATGTTGAGCAAGCAAAACTCATGGAAGATGATCACCTTTTTTGAGCATCATTTCTTTGTCAACAAATTAAAGGGTTGAAAAAGGGCCAGTCCCTTAACTTCCTTCCTTCCTGTGTTCATATCCCTGAGGGTGACCCAACATCAGGTCAAGAACACATTTTTCTCAGGCCCTCACAGTCCTCACCTCCTAATCTGGGATCCTCATTCTAAAGATGGGTCTATGTCTCCTGACGTCAGGGCTGCTCTGAAATGTTGACCTGAGGGATGTGAGCATGAGGTCAGGTGGGAACACGCTTGGGTGCATGGGTGTAGCTGAGAATGCTGGCTCAGAACCTCTGCCCAAACTCTACCTGCTTTTTGGGTACAGCCTGAAGTCTATTGCTTATTGAAGACCTAGCTCTTCTCTGAACTCTGAAACAATTCGCCATGAATTTAGTGTACCATTCTTTCTTTCCTGAATTAGTCTGTGAACTCCCAGATCACCTACCTTATAGGGATGTACCTCTTAGCACTTCCCAGGGTGTTGGATGCAAACAGTGTTGTGTAGACCCCAGCTGATGAACAGACATGTGAACTGTGTGTGGCCCATGACAGTTATAATAGAGATAATTACCTGGACATAATAACTAGCACATGCTTTACCCTCTACTGGCTACTATATTGTGTTTGCCCAGACAACCTCATTTAATCCCTACAAACATCCCATGAGTTAGGTAATATCCCTATTCCTATTGCATGATGATGGAATTTAGGCTTAGAAAAGTTCAGTAACCTGCTAACAGTCACACAATTATAAATAGCAGAGACTGAAGCCCAGGTTCTTAGCCCCTCGGTCTTTCTGCCTTTTTCTTTGGTGACCATCCCCACTCCTCCATAATAATGTGATGACAATTTCAGTGAACCATTCCATCACATGAGACAGGGTGCTTATGCCTTAACTGGACACTTTAATGAGATCAAGAGACTCGGAGTTCACAAACATCCACACCTGTCAGGGGAATAATAGGTCTCCTTTAACAGTCTTGCCCTATGCTAGGCTTCCTTCAAGTGGGTTCACACCCAATACAGACCCTTCTCTACACTCAGAACAGTCAACATGAACCTAGAGAGACAAGTACAACTTTTCTTTTCTTTTTCTTTTTTTTTTTTTAGATGGAGTCTTGCTCTGTTGCTCAGGCCGGAAGGCAGTGGCGTGATCTCGGCTCACTGCAAGCTCCAACTCCCGGCTTCATGCCATTCTCCTGCCTCAGCCTTCTGAGTAGCTGGGACTACAGGCACCCACCACCACGCCCGGCCAATTTTTTTTGTATTTTTAGTAGAGACGGCGTTTCACCGTGTTAGCCAGGCTGGTCTCGATCTCCTGACCTCATGATCCTCTCGCCTCGGCCTCCCAAAGTGTTGGGATTACAGGCATGAGCCACCACGCCCGGCCACACCTTTTCGAGGGGCCTCTGCCTGAACTTTTCCACAACTCTGAGCCAATCTTTTTTTTTTTTTTTTTTTTTCCAGACCTGGTCTTCTGTTTTAGCTCAGGGTAGAAGCTCTTTTGGACTCCCAATTTTAAAATGGAACAGAAAAGAGAATGACTAAAAAATTCTGTTAAAGGTGCATTTTGGCCAAGTGGCTCAAGGGCATTTCCGTGGTTCAGAAGGTTTTTTTTTTTAGCATCCACTTTGAGAAACCCTGCAGCAGCTCCCAGTCTGTGCCAACTTAGGTTTTGGCCTGATGAGATGCAATGTTCACGCTCAAGTCAATAAAATGAGATGAAAATCACTCTTAGGCTGTGACGGTCAGATTAGGACCACAAAACCACATAAAATATTTGGTCATGAAATACTTTCTCTGATGCCCTGGACTGGAAAGTCTGACTTAAAATTTAATGAGGTGATCCCGAGATTTTAATTTTTGTAATAACATCCCTTAGGTTGATTTGTTCTCAATATTCTCTGTCAATTGAAGAGTGTAAGCTTAGAAATCATGACCTGGGGTGGGGTGTGGGGAGCACTGGAAAGCAAACATCAGCAACCCAGTTAAATTTAGTTAAATTAGGGTATTGGAGAGTCTGAGGAAAAGGACATTGGGTCGTGGGGTGTGGAGTTGAAAAACATACCTTTTCTAAGAACTTGGCAATTCAAATTCTGGCCACGATCAATCACATTCCTCAGGCTCAGAAAACATGGAAATGCACGCAAAAATGTTCCTTAGTTTTCCCCAGAACAGGCAGGAATTCTTTGAGGTGGAAAGTAAACAGAGCTATCAGCACATCGGCCTGGGTTCAGTTCACTATTTTTAACGAACTGGAAGAAAGAAAATATATGGCCCTGTTTTCTTTGCTTGATTGATGTAAAGAGCATTTTTACAGAAATATGCATTTTCCACTAGATGTATCTGCCATAGCATCTCTCTACTCACCCATGAGCTGCCTGTGAGATCCATACACATCTCCTGGGCAATGAGTCTGATCAACCAAACAGACACCAGGGAGTGGGAAATGTCTAGGCTGTTCCCCACTTGTGTCTTTTTGTTGTGGTGGTGATAAAATATACATGATATAAATTTACACTTTCACCATTTTTAAGTGTACAATTCAGTACCATTAAGCTCATCTGTAATATACAGCAACCAGCACCTCCATCCATCTCTAGAACTCTTTTCATCTTCTCAAACTGAAACTCCGTCCCCATCAAACACCAGCTCACTCCCCATTCCCCCTCCTCCCAGGCCCTGGTAACCTCTATTTGATGTTCTGTAAGAATCAGGCTGGAGTGCAATGGTGCGATCTCGGCTCACTGCAAGCTCCACCTCCTGGGTTCACACCATTCTCCTGCCTCAGCCTCCCAAGTAGCTGGGACTACGGGCGCCCGCCACCATGCTCGGCTAATTTTTTTTGTATTTTTAGTAGAGATGGGGTTTCACCAGGTTAGCCAGGATGGTCTCGATCTCCTGACCTCATGATCTGCCCACCTTGGCCTCCCAAAGTGCTGGGATTACAAGTGTGAGCCACCACGCCTGGCCTCACGTAGCATATTTTCAAGGTTCATCCATATTGCAGCATGTGTCAGAGTTTTCTTCCTTTTTAAGGCTGAGTAATATTCCACCATACACACACACCACATTTTGCTTATCTGCTCTTCCACTGATGGACATTTGGATTGTTCCACCTTTTGACTACTGATGTCTGAGTCTCTGCTCTAAATCCTTTTGGGTATGTCCCCAGAGGTGGAGTTGCTGGGTCATATGGTAATTCTGTGTTTTAACTTTTTCAGGAGCCACCATACAGTTTTCCAGCATTTCATGCCAGCACACTGTGCTAATTTCTCCACATCCATGCCAACACTTGTTATTTTCTGCTCGTTTTGTAACAGCCATCATAACAGATACGAAGTGGTACCTTCCCACTGAATGTCTTTTAAAAGAAGCACAACTGAGGAGGTGCTTCAAATCGGGTGGCAGTTATATCTGGATTTTGAAGGAGTTTTTAAACTCACATCCCAGAATCTTTTGAGTATGTTTTATAAACAACAACAACAACAAAGGAAATGGAACTTAAATGAGTAAATGAAAACAGAATGAAGAGATAACAACAATTAGAAAGAGGAAAAGTTTAAATATCTAAATTGACCCAGCAGTGGCTTAACTAGTGATGTATACATCTGTCTATACATCCGTCCCTGCGTTGGCCTACGGGAAAGTTCACAGTTGACCCCAACACCAGCACATTTTGGTGGAGTCTGGCTTATTAGTCGAGCAGTTCCTGAGACGATTCACCGGGTACTCTCTCTAAGCAGAGGCCTTGGAAATGGAATCCCCACTCCTCCTCTTTAGGGCACATCTCCAGGGACAACCATTAACAACATCACACCCAGCCTGCCAGTTTGAGGGTGGACAGTTCCTCCACTGAACCAGGAGGACGGCAGGGTGCACAACACAAGGGCAGGGCTTACATCCGCGGAGTCACAGAGGCCACCGCCTTTCTGCCTTGCCCTCAGTTCTCCCAATTCCTTAAAAACAAAGAGCATTCCCCACCTGTGATCTTCATCCCAGCACGATCATGTGCACTGGGGAAGTCATCTCAGCTTATACACAAGGAATCTGAGGCCTGAGAGGCGAAGTAACTGACGAGGTGACCCAGGACAGCACAATGAGCTGAGTTTTGTTCTGCTGGCTTGGTCTTGAATGACAGTTGGAGCTAGGGGAGTACACTGTCCATCCTGGAACCAAGCCAACTCCACCTCCAACCAGAGGGATCCTCCTTCATTTTTCCCCCACACATGAGTGCAATAGTCCTAAATCAGAGGACAACACCAGACATCTGTCTCACCAAACTCGTGCGACTATATCAAGAATATCCTATGTGATGCCCCTGGGGTCTAAAAGCCAGCACTGCTCTTGTAGTTTCAAAGAGGTCTACAATGCCAGGTCACATGGAACTGAATCTATCCCGTAGCCTGTTGAGAAAAACAGTAACTGAAATCACTGCATTTGAATCTCTGGGGATTCATGGTGGCCTCCTACTCTTTGTTGTCATTCATTGTTTTACAATATTGTTTAAATTAAGTCACTTAACTTTCAGCTTCTTCAGCTATTACAAGCTTTCCGAGAAAACAGAGCACATGTTCTTCTTTTCAGGGCATCTCCCATGCTTAGCACAGGTGACTCACTAGTGCAGGCCAGTTGTAAGTCCTATGTTATCCTTGGGGCCCCAACTCCCCACCAGTCACTTTCTGTCTTCCCACACTTACATGAGCTCAGACTTGCTGTTTCATCTTAAATCTAGATGGCACACAGCACTGTTAAGATGCTTAAGCAGGTAAAAATGCGTGCTGTTTGGCGAGTCAAGTAATCATACAGGTACTTTTTGATCTTCAAGTATAAGATTTGAGTGGGCTAATTTTTAAATGAACATGTGTCTATTTCTGAATATAGAATTACAGTAAGGATGACATAGTAGAACTTCACTTAAAGTTGGTGACTAATGGAGCACTAGACCTAATTCACTTGCGCAAATTAGAATAGATTGGTAGGCTTGGGCCATGAGGTAAGTATATCAACTTGTATCAGTTTGCTAGGGCTGCCATTGTTAAGTACCACAGACTGGGTGGTTAAACAACAGAAATGTGTTTTCTCACAGTTCAGGAGGCTGTAATTCTGGTTGGTTTCTTCTGAGGCCCCTTTCCTTGGCTCATAGATGCTGTTTCCTCCCTGTGTCTTCACATAACTTTCTTTATTCTGTATGTGTCTGTGTCCCAGTCTCCTCTTCTTATAAGGACACCAGTCAGATTGGATGAGGGCCCATTCTAAAAACCTCATTTCAACTTAATTACCTCTTTAAAGACCCTGTGTCTAAAAATAGTCACATTCTGAGATAGGTGTTGAAGTTAGAACATGAACACATGGATTTTGGGGAGACACAATTCAGGTCCTAACACAATTAGAATGTAGATGCAAGGAAACTGTTAAACATTTGAAAAAAACTGAATGATCATGGATTATTATGTGGGACTTCAGCCAGATACTGAGAGTAGAATGAGCCAGTAGGCAGTGTGATGCCACATTTCCTATGTGCAGGAGCTCAGGTGTCAGGGAGAATGGGGTCCAGGATCTAGCTCCAATGCTGCCAGCCACATGGAGATGAAAAATTTGACAAGGAGAGAAATGTGAGAGGCAGTCTTCACACCTATTAAAGAGAGATGATAACAGTACCTCCCCTGTAGGCTTGTTATGAGGATTAAAATAAGGAGCCTAGACCACTGTTTAAGTGAGGGGTCATGAAACAATGAGCCCAGACCAGCATTTACACTTTAGTTTGCACATGAATCACCTCAGTCATCTGGCTAGAAAGCAGATGCTGACTCAGTAGGTCTGGGGTGGGGCCTGAGACCCGGCACTTTTTTTTTTTTTTTTTTAAAGTCTCACTCTGTTGCCTAGGCTGGAGTACAGTGGTGCAATCTCTGCTCACTACAACCTCCGCCTCCTGGGTTCAAGCAATTCTCCTGCCTCATCCTCCTGAGGAGCTGGGATTACAGACGTGTGCCACCACACCCAGCTAACTTTTGTATTTTTAGTAGAGACAGGGTTTCACCATGTTGGCCAGGCTGGTCTCAAACTCCTGATTTCAAGTGATCCACCTGCCTTGACCTCCCAAATTGCTGGGATTAGAGGCGTGAGTCACTGCACCTGGCCAGACTCTGCACTTCTAACCAGCTCCTTAGTGGCATAGATGAGGCTGACCTGGGGCCCTCTGGAGCCTTGGGGTCTAAGATATTTCGCCCTGTGCCTGATAGACCTGTAGTGCACACGCAGTAGAGAGAGCTGCTATAAATACTACTGCTACCTCCATGTTGAGCTTAATAGAAACCTAGTCCTCCGACTTTTCATTCCTCTTTGATTGGGCTACTCTTAATGGGTGAAGCATAGGCAGGCCACCCTCTTCTACCCACAAAAGTTTTCCAAGTTAATTAAGAACACACAGAGAATAAATCTATGAATCCCTTGGGCTCTGGATTTCTGATGACAGTGTTTAAGGCATGAGTTTGGGTCCCAGGTCCTGTCATTAACATTTTGTTTATTTATTCCAATGATGATCATCAATGACCAATTGCTGAGTCCTCTCTGTTTCCTTTGGAATCAGCATAGGCTTCAAAGGCAAACTGGCACAAAATGTTAGCCTAACCCCTCTGATTGCTCTTCCCTCTACTCCCTCTATACGCCCCCGTCTCCCCAAATCTTGATCCTCTGAATCTGCATTGCCTTCACAGCTCTCTGGTAACTTCAGATAGATTTTCTATTATCTTGTCCAGTTTTGTTTTTTTTTTTTTTCTTTTTTTGAAATGGAATCTTGCTCTGTCACCCAGGCTGGAGTACAGTGGCACGATCTTGGCTCACTGCAACTTCCACTTCCTGGGTTCAGGCAATCTCCTGCCTCAGCTTCCAGAGTAGCTAGGATTACAGACGCATGCCACCACATCTGGCTAATTTTTCTATTTTTAGTAGAGATGGGGTTTCGCCATGTTGGCCAGGCATGTCTTGAACTCCTGACCTCAAGTGATCCATCCATCTTGGCTTCCCAAAGTGCTGGGATTACAAGTGTAAGCCATCATGCCCGGCCTACTTTTCTGGTATTCTTGGAAGGGTGGGTCTGGAACATTCTGGTCAGCCATGGCTGGAAAATATAGTATTACACACTGAACATAGAGATATTAGTGATTCTTGGGATGCAAATTGTAGCTATGTATTTTTTGAGAGTTTCCTTAAATTAAATAGTTTTTTTTTTTTTTTTAAATCATAAGTCATTTGTAAGAAAAGAATCCCATCTTTTCTCTCTGTGTGAAGATGCAGTTCAAATGCCCCAGGAGGAGGCAGAGTATGACTCTAACTGATGATAAAGACAGAAATGTTAGGGAGATTTGGGGAAGGTTTCTAACCATGATAGAGTCAGTAGTGTTAGACTATCCCTCCTGCTGAGAACAATAAAAGCTGGAAAACATACACCATAAACAGTTTGAAGGTATTGAAATGCAATGAACATTGGCAGGACCAAACATGAGGCAATCCTCGAGAGGAGGGACCCACTGTGGGGAACTGGCCTCTTTCCTTAACCTTATTTGCCAGTTCTCTGCCTGGGTGAGCAGGACGTTCAGAGTCCCACGGGGCTGAAGAAAGACAGGTTGAAGTTCAGGGCTAGAAAAAGGGCTAAAGTGCATCAACAAAGGAGCTGCAGAGAAATGAACCTTCTATACACACTTTCCCTTGAAACATTTGCCAACTCTTAAGGTGTAACAGGCAAGCCTGAGAAACCAACAGAAAGTTGCAACTTGAAGGTTAACGAGATAATCAGGGATTCCAGCAGCCACAAGGTGCTGGGGAGACAGTGATGGAGTTTAAGACCTAGGAAGGAGGACAGGCATTGGTATGACTGAATCTCAGCTGAGCTCCCAGAAGGGCCCTGTCTTAGGAATAAGGGCTACACCACAGAGGAAAGGGCAACACTGAAACGGACCAATGCTGTCTGCATAAAATTAACCATGACAGGGTCATGGTGGTCAGCAGGCATGCTCTCTGCCTGCAGGTGGAAAATTAATCCAACCACAGAAGGACATCTTTCAGAGCCCCTGTGATTTTCAATATGCAATATCTGTAATTCAAAATAAATCACGAATCATACTACAATGAAGCCGAAATGACAGAACACCAAGAGAGGATTAGCACAAGAGAAGATTGGCGCAAATTGCCAATACAAGTCTTGCAGGTAATTTATTGAGTTATTAGATTTTAAAATAACTATGATTAATATGTTACAGTTAAATGAACAGTTTTATCATAAGATTAGACTCAGTATAAGAAAGGATTAGTGAACTAAAGACAGGATAAGCAAAAGTATTCAGATTGAAGCATGGAGAGGAAAAAAGATGGAAAACACAAAATGGGACATGAAAGACAGGGGACAGGATGGAAAGGGCTATGTATGGATAATTGGATTACCAGGAGAAGAAGAGGAAAGACAGAGAATGGGACAGAAATGGTATAATTTTTTAAAATATTGCTGAAAAATACTGTCTGCAAAATTAATAAAAGACCAAAAACCATAAATTCAAGAATCTTGGAGAATGCCAGCAGATAAATATAAAGCCAACAAAATCTAGTCACATCATAGTCAAATGGTTGAAAGTGAAAGATAAAGGAAAGTTTTAAGAGAAGACATAATAAAAATATGCATTATCTTTACAACAGTAAGAATAAGACTGATGACTGACTTTTTAATAAAAGTCTGGCCAGTTATCTGGCCAGAAGACAATGACATCTTTATTGTGTTGAAAAAAAAAAATGCCAACAAGACATTTTTTAACATAACATCCTCATTAAAAAAATATTAAATGGAATTTTTTAGGCAGAAAGAAAATTATTTTAAAAGAAATTATAAAAATACAAAAAAAGTAGTGAGCACACTTACCCTGTAAGAGTAAATATGAAGGTAAATTAAATTAATAATAATAATAACTAGGAGTTTGAAATATGGGTGCAGTATATGACAATAGCACACACATAAAAAAACAGGAGAGGTGTAAATGAAGTTAAACTGTTTTAAGTTTCTTTCATTATTCAGAAATAAGTAAAAGTACTAATTTAAGATAGGCTATACTAAGTCAAGGATAGATTCTTAATCTCATGGTTAATCAACAAAATAATAATACAAGAATGTATAAGTAACATGCTAATAGATTAAAAATATGAGCTAAAAATGCTTATTGATAAATAAGGTAATAAGGAAGAAATAAAGGAACAAAGAAGAGAGAAGACAAATGGAAAAAAAATAGCAGGATGATAGACAAATCTAAACATATCTGCAGTTGCATTAGCTGTGAATAGATTAATATTGAGATTAAAAGATAAAAATGCCAAATGGGATTTTAAAAATATCATCATATACTGATTATAGAAGACATATCTTAAATATAAAGACACAGATAGGATCAAAGTAAATGGATAGAAGAGATACCAAGCAAATGCTGACCAAAGTAAAGCTAGTATAGATAAATTATCAACACATAAAGTAAACTTTAAGAAAAAAAGAGTTACTAGTGATAGGGACATTTCATAATGATAAAAACACCAAATCAACAGTAAGATATAACAGTCCTAAGTTGCTATGCACCAAATAACATAGCTTTAAAATATATAAAGGAAAGGTGACAAAACTAAAAGGAGAAACAGACAAACATAAAATTATAAGTGGAGATTTTAACATACCTCTCTCTGGGACTGTTACAAGTGGACAAAAAAATCCACTAAGAATGTAAAAGATTGAGCAACACAAAAAATCACCTTGGCTTATTTGAGAGATATATATATATATAATAGAATAATGCAAGCAACAATGATAGAATACAAATTTTTCATGACCACAAAGAATACATAACAACGAAGACCATATTCTGGGCCATACAGCAAGCCTTAACAAATTTCAAAAGGCTGAAATCACATACAGTATATTGTTTGATCACAACGGAATTGAACTTGAGATCAAAAGGAGAGAGAAAACTGTCAGATCAATACATATTTGAAAAATAAGAAATACATTTCTAAATAGCCTATGGTAAAACAAAAAATGGAAATGAAATTGAAATATTTTGAATTGGCTCATAATGAATATATATCACATCAAAACCTGTGAGTTGCAGTTAAAGCAATGTTTAGAGGACAATACATAGCACTAACTGCATATATTATAAAGGAATAAATGTTGAAAATTAGCAATTTAAGTTTCTGTCTCAAGAAGCTGGTAAATAAATATAAAAAATAAACCAAAAATGCCTGGGACTAAATGCACATGTTAAAAAAAAAAACAGAAATGTTGAAAAATCAATGCTCCTAACAGAAGAAACAATATGATAAAACACATCAGTTAAATGAAAAACAAGCACACAATAAAAAAAACCGACAAAACTGAAAGTTGATGTTTTGAAGACTTATAACATTAGTAACCTCCTGTCCATACTACTCAAGGAAAAAAAAGGGTAAAAACACAAATTGCCAATACAAGAAAACCAGAATAGAATATACAGATGTTAAAAAGATAAAAAAGAATGTGATAAACAACTTCATGTCACTACATTTGACAATTAAATAAAATGATCAAATTTCTTAAAGACACAATTTATCAAAATTGACCGAAGAAATTTGAAAAAAGCATAATCCTCGTAAAGAAGTTAAATCTGCAATTAAAATCTTGTCCCCATAAGAAAACAATGCACTCTAATAATTCACTGCTGAATTCATCAAACACATAAGGAAGAAATCATATCAATCTTATAAAAACTTTTCAGAAATTATAAGATAAAGGAAGTTTTATTAACTCGTGTCATGAGGCTGGCATAACCTTGATACCAAAATATGACATGGACATTACAAAAAGAAAAATTATAGACCAACATGTCTCATAAACTCAGATACAAAAATTCTGAACAAAATATTAACGAATTTAATACAGTGATATTTTTAAAAGATGATGAAGCAGACCAATGGTGTTTATTCCACAAATTAAACAATTCAATAATTTATTCAAAATAAAGAATATAATTCATATATTAACTGAACAAAAGATAAAAATCATATGATCATCTCAAATGATGCCCAATAAACCATTTGTAAAATTAATCACCTAATCAGATTTTAAAAGTTGGCAAAAGGGGAATTTCCTTATTATAAAATAGAAAGTCTACAAAATACCTATAGTAAATATTATAATTGTAAAATATTGAATACTTTCACTCTGAATTTAACTAAAACAAGAATGTTCACTAACACTACTTCAATTTACATAGTGCTAGAGGCCCTAGTGAGAGTGACAAGCAAGACAGAGAAATAAAATTTTAAATACTGGAAAGAAGAACTACAACCGTCATTACTCTCAGATGATACAATTGTGAATGTAGAAAAAAACTCCATAGATAAATATTAGAATGTGTTTATCAAGGTCATTAAATATAAAATAAACATACAAAAATGTATTGTATTTCTATACTAGCAATAAACAATTGAAAAATGAAATTTAAAAGAATACTGCCACTTATAAATATCAATAATTTTTTTTTTTTAAGATGGAGGAGTCTCCCTCTGTTGCTCAGGCTGGAGGGCAGTGGTGTGATCTTGGCTCACTGCAACCTCCGCCTCCTGGGTTCAAGCAGTTCTCATGCCTCAACTTCCCAAGTAACTGGGATTACAGGCATGTGCCACTATTCCCTGCTAATTTTCATATTTTTAGTAGAGACAGGGTTTCACCATGTTGGCCAGTCTGGTCTCAAACTCTGACCTCAAGTGATCCGCATGCCTCGGCCTCCAAAAGTGCTGGGATTACAGGCGTGAGCCACTGTGCCTGACGCTCAACGTTTTTAACAAGCCTATTAATAATAACTGCAACTCAAAATGTGTAATTCTTCACCAAATTTTACAGAATATTGATGAGAAACATTAAGACTTACATAAGTGTTCTTGAATTGGAAGACAACAATATTATTATGATGACATTTCTCTCAAAATTCATCTATAAATGTATTTTGTAATCTCATATAAAATACTAACAGATTCTTTGTTGAAACCTGACAAGGTGATTTTAAGTTTATGTGGAATTGCAAAGGGCCATGAAGACAAAGCAGAGATCGTTTTGAAACACCCACACACACAATGCAGAAAATAGTCAGCGGTCTTCCTGATTATTAAGATTTCTTATAAAGCTAGAGTAATTAAAATAGCATGCTATTGGTATAAGGCTAGAGAAATAAACCAATAGAGTAGAAAAAGTTCAGAAACATACCCACACAAAAGGGCCACCTGATTTACCTGATTTACAATAAAGGTGCAACTTTATCGTTGTAAGGGAAACGAGAGCCTTTTCAATAAATGGGGCTGGGTCGACTGGCTACTTATGAAAAACCATGAGTCTTGACCTCTATCTCACACCACAGACAAAAAAAAAAAAAAAAAAAAAATCAATTGCAGATGGATTATGAGCTTGAATGAAAAGAGTGAAACAGTAGTTTCTTTAAAAATGTAGAATATCTTTATGACCCTTGGGTTAGGCAAAGAGTTCTTAAACTGTACCTGCAAACCACTAACCACACAGAAAAGTTTGAAAATTTGTTTTTCATTAAAATGAACAATTAAGGGCACCATTTAGAGACTGAAACATCAAGCCACAGACTGGAAAAGATATTTGCAACCACAACATACTAAAGACAAAGATGAATATTAAACAGATACTTTTAAAAACTCCTTTAAGTAAATAAGAAAAAGGCAGACAAATCAGTTTTTAAGCCTGGGAAGGAGTTGAACAGGCACTTCACAAAAAGAGGATATCCAAAATGCCAACATTCTTATGAAACACAGTTCAATGTCATTAGGCCATTAAGAAACACTGGAACCACAAGAAGACATCTCTTAGGCATTAGAAAGATTGGCAGGACCCAGTGTTGGAGAGAACATGGAACAATTGGAAGTGGTACAACCACTTATGTATTAAAACTAAATATATGTCTACCACATGGCCTAGGAATTCCAATCATAGGCAAATAACCCAACAGAGATATGTGCATGTTTTTATCAAAAGACATGTTCGAGTATGTTCATAACAGCTTTATGCATACTGTCTCAAAACTATCAAGGACTCAGATGTCTATCCATAAATGGTGGTATAAAATGCAATAAAAAGAACAACTTACAGCTACATGCCAACAGGGAAAGAAAAGCCCTTTCAACAAACGGTGCTGGGTCAACTAGCTACTGTCTGTGCAAGAATCACAAGACACACTGAGTGAAAGAATACATACAGTATGAGACTGTAGGGTCAACACACCTGACAGCAAGAATTTAAGCATACCCTTATAACGACCCCATATGGCAGATGCACTTGAATGTGTGCTCCAAATGGCCGACCCTGACAGACATCTCAGGCCCTGTCTTGTCTTGTGGAATATTGGCCTACAGGGGACTGAGGCCCTGAGTTTTGGGTTAAATGAAGGTGGTTGCCAGGTGGAGGTCATTGGGAGGAGGGTGTTAAGAGAAAATGCGGTATAAACTACATGTTTGCAGATGCTTGTGGTTTTCCTGCCTGGGCCCCCGTCACTGGACTCTCCCCTGTGTATAAGCCCCTGATAAAATCCCATGTCTCATTTCCTGGCTCTGGGTCTCTTCGTCAGCCTCTGGAATCTGGAGACTTCCCTACTGAGGTTCAGAGGGATTTGGCATGATAGATACCCTCTTTGTAAAGTTTGAGAACAGGCAAAATTACTTTATGGTGATGGAAGTCAGCATTGTGCCTATGTTGAGGGGCAATTTGATTGTGTAGGGGCCAAAGACCTGCATCTTGATCTGGAATTTTTTCTTATTTTTGAGATAGAGTCTCGCTGTGTTGCCCAGGCTGGAGTGCAATGCTGAGTTTCTGCTCACTGCAGCCTCAAGCGATCCCCCTCTGCCTCCCAAGTAGCTGGGACTCCAGGTACACGACATCATGCTTGGCGAATTTTTAAAATTATTTTTATAGAGATAGGGTGTTACTGTACTGCTCAGGCTGGTCTGAAACTCCTAGGTTAAAGTGATCCTCCCACCTCAGCCTCCCAAAATGATTTACAGGCATGAGGCCACCACATCTGGCCTTGATCTGGAAATTTATCAAATGTCCATGTAAGGCGGGTGCCCTTTTTTACTGAGTTTATGTTGTGTCTCAATGATTAAATATTGTTTATAAAGAAGTCTTCCTCCCTGAAATCCCCTCCCCTGTCCTTTATCCAAACTCTCTTTTTGGATGTCAGTTTTCAAGGTCTTACTTGTGCTTTTCTGCTCAATTTTATTCCAGTTAAATGTGAGATCCATGGTATTCATTCTACCCTAATCAACCTACACCTGGTTTGTTGAAATCCTTATAGGTCCAAGGTCACTGTCAGGCACGAGTGTGCAGCAGGGCAGTCGTACAGCACCCTGTGCCTAGAAGGGTTTAATGCTCTGCTGTCACCAACTTGAAGTTCTTAATTTTGGAACAGAAGCCTCCAATTTCATTTTGCACAGAACCCTGAAAATTATGTAGTTGGCTCTGCATGCAGGCATTTTCATCCTCAGAAGGCACAGAGGTCGGTTCATGTTTTCAACCGTTGCTGCTCATTAGAATAACCACAGTTCCAGAGATTCTGAGTTAATTGGATGGGGGTGAAGCCGAGGCATGAGGAGTTTTTAAACTCCTGGCTCATTCTAATGCTCAGCCAGGGCTGGGAGTGGCAGATCCAGTTGGAGAGGTCATGCCAAACGGATGGTTTACCAAATATCTGGAGGGCTTAGAGGATGGAGGGATCACTTTGGGCTTGGGGTTGGAGGTGAAAGCCTGATGTGAGTTTATGGGGTGAGTTTATGGCAAGAAGTCAAATGTTCAGTGTGATGGCGTTCCAGGCAGCGGTACCTGTGGGCCCAAGAGCTGCAGGCAGAGATCCTTCTGGATAGGAATAGTGCTCACAGCCTCCTTCCTCAGCCAACATTCTTATTCTCTCATCAGCCAGTGAAAACCTGTTGATTCTGTTTTGTAATGAAGCTGTAAAGGTGTGAAAGAGAAAACGATGGACTTAGCCTCCAGTTGATTTTGAGAAGAGAAGGGCTCTGAGGTTTCAGATGTGGGTGCCGAGCTTGGTGGCTGCCGTGGAGGAAGGAGTGTCGGACTGCACGTCAGAAGGTAGAGCTTCTAGTCCTCATCCTACCCCTGGCCACCCAAGACGCTTGCCCAATTCAGTTTCTCATAAAAACTGGACTGATCTGATCTAGAAGTAATTTTCCATTTCCACAAGGCCATAAATATATGGTATGTATCTTATTTCATGGGTATCGATATTGTCTTATAAAGTTATAGATGATAGACTATTTATATGGGTCAGCAATTATAAAGCAATTGAAGTCTCTTAAAATAGGAAGTCCATGGACAGAATCCAGCCAGTAGAAGTTTTTTTAGCCTGAACAATATTATTTTTTCAAAAGTGTATTGTCGGCCGGGCGCGGTGACTCACGCCTGTAATCCCAGAACTTTGGGAGGCCGAGGCAGGCCGATCACAAGGTCAGGAGATCGAGACTGTCCTGGCTAACATGATGAAACTCCGTCTCTACTAAAAATACAAAAAATAAACATTAGCCGGGCGTGGTGGAGGGCGCCTGTAGTCCCAGCTACTCGGGAGGCTAAGGCAGGAGAATGGTGTGAACCTGGGAGGTGGAGCTTGCAGTGAGCCGAGATCATGCCACTGCACTCCAGCCTGGGCAACAGAGCGAGACTCCATCTCAAAAAAAAAAAAAAAGTATATTGTCCACATTTTGAGATTTCATATTAAAATGCAGATTTACAGTTTCTCTTGAAACAACAGGAGATCTGACAACTCTAGGCCTGCTTTGGGCAATTCTTGCAGACACTGGTGCTCAGGAGGGGCTGCCCTTTTGGATAGAGCATGCACTTGCCAGCTCACCCCAGTCCCCACCACTCCCTATTCTATCCCAGTCGCCTCGTTGACTTACACCAGCAGTCAGATCCCTAGGGGTGCATCTAAGTTCCTTCACGCGCTGAGGACTTTGTAAGGACTCCTTCAGCAGAATGTTCATTGCCTGCTTCTTACTGGCTTAAAATTAGAAGTAGGTTTTGTTAGAAACGACAGTCTAATGGTATTAGACATTCTTCCATTCCCTCGTTTGTCTTGTCTGACTGTGACCACAGAGCACGTCTCTGCTCTCCAGCCTCAGAAATGATGTGACCTCTCTTCAGACATATTGACTCTAAGAAAACAAACAAAAACTTGGTAACTGGGGCTTCTGCAGGAATGTATGTTCATTTCCATCTTCCTGTAATCCACTGCATTCTTCAGGCCCTCTGAGTTTTCTAAACATTCAGGCCAAGTGATCTTCAAGTTATTTTTCTAACCACAGTTATCCAAATCCTGTTTTGTTTTCTCTCTTCTTTCCAAGTGTTCAGTTGGCGTCACTTAGGCTTTGTTGGGGGCAGCTGAGTCTTTCAGGGTCAGGGGTGTTTTCCTTGGTTGTGGTCTGAAGACGATTGGTGGGATAAGAGGCCAGCCCACGGCTTTCATCGTCACCGCTACAAGGCCACCTGCCAGAGACGCCTCACCCCTGACCTTCTCCCAAGGATGGGCAGGGCATGAGGAGGACTGGAGAAAGGAACCCAGGCTGCCCCACCCTCCCTGGCAGCGCCCTCAGTGAGACTAGTCCGTGGTTGTTTTCTGTGTTGGTCATGGATCCCTCCCCATGCCTTCACCTTTTCCTGCGCGTCAGGCAGGAGCCAGTCAGTGTCGTCTGAGGGGTGCAGCTTGGGCAGAAGGCTTCAGGCAGCCCCTGCCGTGAGGACAGCGAAGGGCACCCTTGGGCTCCATTTGTACTTTGATAAGAACTAGAACTTCATATCCAGTGTCCAAGTCTAAAGTGATCCTGGCAGACTCGGGTCTGTGATTAGAAGCGCATGGAACATGAGAAATCATTAAGGTGCGGAGGAACATTTTGAAGTGTGGCCCGTCGCAGGGAGAGGGTCCCGTGTCCCCTTCATCAAGCTGACCAGGCCACCTCCAAATCACCCAGCCTCCACTCTCACCAGCCGCCACCCTTCCAGTCATCCTTCTGAGAGAGTGGGGAGGAAGAGCAAGGTTCTTTCCTCCACCTTCATATTTTCTTGTAAATGCAAAACCTTTGCCCCTAAAGGAGGCCACTTATGAAGAAAGGCTTAAGAAGTGACCTGAAAATAAAACCACAGCTGCCCAACCCACACTGGGGAAGGGGTGGAGAGGTGTAAAATGTTGTGCAGGGCACAGCAAGCCCACTCCCCAGGGCCGCTGTCTTTCCACGACCCTCTCCCTGGCTCCTCTTGAAGTCTGTGCACTTGGAGTGAGGCCACGTTTCTGGTTTTTCGAGGATGAAAGCAGCGGCAGATCCCCTATCTGTGGAGTCATTTGGCAGAATCTGCATGTGGTTGATATCAGCCATTGAAGTGAAGTCTCTTAAAATAGGCTTCTGGGACTCCAGGCACTGATGTCCTCAAAGCTCAGTGACACCAGAAGCTAAGAGAGCTTGCGTAAAAATAGCCAGGGGAGAGCGGGCGGCACTTTCCCCTGACGCATGCTCACCACCTCCTCTCAGCTGTCAGCACCTCTATCCTCTGATGTCCCACCTTCCCCCTATTATCCAGCCCTTCTTCTCCCACTTGCTCTCCTCCTCATAGCAGAGCCACTGAATGATTCCTGGCCAAGGACTGATAAAACCTGGCCGTCATATTTCCCTGTGACTAGCATTTGGGAGACTATGGCACATCAAGTTAGATGTTTATTCTTTAAAAAAACGATACACGTGGGCCGGGCGTGGTGGCTCATGCCTGTAATCCCAGCATTTTGGGAGGCCAAGGCAGGTGGATCACTTAAAGTCAGGAGTTTGAGACCAGCCTGGCCAACGTAGTGAAACCCTGTGTCTACTAAAAATACAAAAATTAGCTGGGCGTGGTGGTGTGCGCCTGTAGTCCAAGCTACTCGGGAGGCTGAGGGAAGAGAATTGCTTGAGTCCGGGAGTTGGAGGCTGCAGTGAGCTGAGGTTGCACCACTGTACTCCATCCAGGGCAACAGAGGGAGACTCCTCTGGAAGGAAAGAAGGAAGGAAGGAAGGAAGGAAGGAAGGAAGGAAGGAAGGAAGGAAGGAAGGAAGGAAGGAAGGAGGAAGGAAGGAAAGATGGAAGGAAGGGAAGGAGGGAGGGAGGAAGGAAGAGAGAGAGAAAAAAGAGAAAGAGAGAAAGAGAAAGAAAGAGACAAAGAAAGAAAGAGAGAAAGAAAGAAAGAAAGAAAGAAAGAAAGAAAGAGAAAGAAAGGAAAGAAAGAAAGTGAAAGAAAGAAAAGAAAGAAAGGAAAGAAAGAGAAAGAAAGAAAGAAAGAAAGAAAGAAAGAAAGAAAGAAAGAAAGAAAGAAAGAAAGAAAGAAAGAAAAGAAAGAGAAGGAGGGAAGGAAGGAAAGAAGGAAGGAAAGAAAAGGAAGAAAGAGTATTTAAGCTGTGTCTACATGTATGATCACCTCCAAGATTAGGATAGAAAATATAACTGAGAACAGCCTACCAAGGAGGACACCTTAAACTTGATTACATTTTGAGGCAGCTGGTTGTTGCTACTGCTGTTGTTTTTCCAGGACGTTAGTAATAATCACTCCCTCCTTATTTCTGAGCAACTATTAAACAAACCCTTATCAAGCTGGCATTCCTATCTCACCAGGGCTACTATGTCCTGCTGTGCAGAGTGTGCACTGCTGAAGTCCAGACGGCACCATTCCCATCAACGAGGAGATTAATAGTGTCCCCTGGTCTTGTGCAGTGTGGCAGCACTACCACCCACAGTTTCCCTGTTGTCTTCTTCCCAGTTCTTTCTGTTCTACAGATCCCAATAGGCTGATCTGGTAGGTAGGAATAGAGGCCCTTAAGATACGGGGAGTTTGAATTAAAAGGAGCTCCCTTATTCCTTCCCTCTGCCCTATTTCAAGTGTTGTTGTCACCCAGGCCATCTCTTTGCTTTCCCTTTAAATATTTCCTTTTAAATCTTTTTAAAAATCCCTATTATCACTTTGATCTAAGATGTTATTGATCTTGTTGTAGGAAGTCTGAGAACTCTCGAAGGGCCATTGACAAAAGTGAGTTCTCACCTTGGCCACGCTTATTCCCCTAATCTCGTCCTCTTCTGTCTCTCTACCTGAGAAAGACAAAAAACGAGGAAGCCATTCACTGTCAAGAGAGACTGCCTGGGATTCTAACAGCAAAGTGGCATCAATATTAATTGAAAGCTCCTTCAGCTGGAAGGGATCTGAGAGGTCATCTACAACCCTTTACCCAGTGAGAGGTAATCCAATTCCTCTCGATTACGTTAGTGACTAAACACTCATCATCTCACCGGATAGTCCAGTCCATTGTTGACTTTGTTTTATCATTTGATGCTCTTTGAGCCAAAATTATACTGAGCCAGAATCAACCGCTCTCTGGCTGGAAGTCCCTACCATGTGTCGAGCAAGGCACTGGCAGCTGGGGACACAAAGGTAAATTAAAGACACACGCTGCCTTCCACGAGGTCATAGCCAGTGACTGTTCCACAAAGGGATGACCACAGTGAAATAGGCAGAACACGAGAGTACCCAGCAAAGCCCCAAATTCAGCGGAAAGTTCTGCAGGTGACCAAACTGGGTTTTGAATGTTTTGTTTTCCAGAAACACTCATTACAAGCTACTCTTCATCTACATAACAGCTCTGTAATTTTTATAACAATAATTGTATCCCACCTTTATCTTCTTATATTGTAGTTTAACGTCATCATTGCCTTCAGCCATGTCCTGTAGCACATGAATTTTTTTTTTTATTACAAGGGTTTTCCCTATCTAACGTCCCCTTGGAAATGTTAAACCCCAAGCTGAGCCCAGTATTCCCAATGGGACAGCATGCAGAGAACCATTATTTCTCATTGCCTTGGTGTTCTAATCACGTGGCCAGTGAGTAGATTCCTGTATTTCGGAGGTCATTGTTTGATGGTTAAAACTTAACCCCCTGCTGCCCAAATGTTTTAGGGATAAAAAGTTACAAAGCCAGGGACTCTACTTACTGTTTTCAATTAAAGCAGCTTAGAATGATCCACTTATGTGCCTTCTGCTTGGCACTTGCACTGCGTTATAGTGGCCTGCAGTTCACCTTGCCAATGTCAATACTTCTCTGAATGAAATCAAATTGCTTGCAACTTGGAACTTGGACCTGCCTGTTTTCCTTACTTTCACCGTCATCACGGAGACCTGTGCATCTGAGTCATAGGTCTCATGTCTTCCCGGAAGACATCAGAATAATTTTACACAACATATAATGGAAAGGGACAATTCCATGCTTTACTCTTTGTCAACTCCTGTTCCCAGAGACAATAACTTCAAATTCTTTTATCTGGTTCTTCTAAACCAGATAGTATAAACAAGTTATTTGATAAAATGGAACACTTAGCTCGGTTTATCAAATAATTTGTTTATATTACTATTTCTTGCTTTTAACGTTTTTCAAATGTTTCTTGATTTTAAATTGTTATTTAGGTCTTACGTACTGTCTTGTTCTTGTGGGAAATAAGGTACCGATTAATTTAAACCTCACTATTTTCCTCACGCTCACCTCTTTCTTTTGCCTTCCCATGCTTTCAATATGGTGTTAGCAAACATTTTTTGTGAAATCAGTGTATGGTGATTATCATTATGACTCTGTAAATATTATACACACTAAGCTTTGGTTTTGGTTTTGTTTTTGTCTTGCCATGACTCTATTTCCTTTCTTGTTGTATTTTATAGATTTAACAATTAACTCATTTTTCCCTATTTGCTTGCTTAGTATCTGTCATTAATTCATTTTTAAATTCTCCACTGGGAATGTACATCTCCTAACAAACTGATACTTTATCAGCTTAATCCAACCCACCCTTTTTCACATCCTTCCTCCAGCCCCCCGTCATCCTGTTCCAAACTGCATTGATTGCCTTCTAGCTGCAGAATTTCTCTTCACCTCCCTTGTGAGAATTCCTTTTCCTTTCTCCTGGGTTGTATCTCTTGATTCCCGGATATTAAACCTTCTTTTTGAATTTTTTTGAACATTTACTCATTTTGGTAAAATACTTTCTTATGTAGCTTCTTTTTTTCACTTAATTTTTTGTTTTTGTTTTAAGTTCTGGGGTACATGTACAAGATGTCCAGGTTTGTTACATAGGTAAATGTGTGCCACAGTGATTTACTGCACCTATCAACCCATCACCTAGGTATTAAGCCCAGCATGCATTAGCTATTTTTCCTAATGCGCTCCCTCCCCCCACCCCACCCCTGACAGGCCCCAGTGTGTGTTGTTCCCCTCCCTATGCCCATCTCTTCTCATTGTTCAGCTCCCACTTATAAGTGAGAACATGCAGCATTTGGTTTTCTGTTCCCACCTTAGTTTGCTGAGGATAATGACTTCCAGCTCCATCCATGTCCCTGCAAAGGACATGATCTTATTCCTTTTTATGGCTGCATAGGATTCTGTGGTATATATCTTACATAGCTTCTTAAGAAAGAGCGCATGGACAATAAAATCGCTGACATCATGAATGTTCAAGTACTTTAGTCTGTGTACACACACATATAACTGTCATTTGGCTAGGTATGGAATTCTAAGATGGAAATTATTTTCCTTCAGGATTTTGAAGGTATTTCTCCATTGTCTTCTAAGTTCCAGTTCATTGTTGAGAAACTGAATGCCATTTTCATTTGCATCTGTTGAATTTTTCCTGGTTAACTTTACTTCTTTCTTTCTGGAGAAATGTAGGAGTCCTCTTCGTCCCTGGGGTTCTGGGGACAAAGAGAACTGAAAGTTTACCATGATGAGTCTTGGTTTGAATCACTTAGAATCCTTTCAGTCTTGAAACATGTCACCTTCAGTTCTGGAAAATTTTCTTGTGTTTTATCTTTGATTATTCCCACCTCCATTTTCTCTATCTGCCCTTTTTAGAAGTTCTAATATCTTCATTGGATCCACCAATGTTCTTATTTTTTCTTTTCTATTTTCTCTATTTTTTGCCTTTTTATTCTGTTCTTTAGGACATTTCTTCAATTTTTAACTTTCAGTCCTAATGAATTTTATTTCTGCTATCACAATTTTATTTTTTAAAAAAGCTCCATTTTGGTCTTTGAATGTTTCTTTTTATTGAATCTTCTGCCTATCCCATGAATACAATGTCTTCCTTTACCTCCCAGCATATTAACTTCATTTTTTAATGTCCTTCTACTTCTATATTTTCTGTTTTTTTATGAACTTGTTTTGGGGTGTGTGTGTGTGTTTTGCTGCCTTTCACGTTAGAGATTTTGCTTAAATATTTTATCTTTGGTTATACACTCATAAGCCTTACGGCTGCAGAAACCTCAGGTAAGTTCCCTTTATTCCTCATAGCACAAGCAGCTATTACTCATTTTACATAAGTTTATAAAATTGCCTTTGGAAAGAAAATCAAGCTCCATCTTTGATTTATTTTTAATTCAGTTTTAATTGAGTATTAAGTGTTCAATGCTACATTTGAAAAGTAATTTAAGAATCCAAACTTTGATTTTCTAAAGCCGGAAGTACAAATATCTAGGACTAGATTCTAAAATGTTCTTTAAAATAAACATTCCTGGTTGAACGTTGTATAACACGATCTCTATTGCCAGAGATCCTCTTGCAAGAAAGACATTTGTTGTCGTGGAAAATAGAGTAGGAAATTTAGAGGATGAGACTGAGTGAGGAAGAGGCTTAGAAATGAGCTCTGGAAATGAGGAGAGGGAAGTGGCTTTCCCAGATCCGAGGACTATCCCCATGTGGGACTGGTGGTAATTGGTGTCATGAAGCACTCACTATATGCAACTACTGTGAGTCCTATGCTCTTTATGTAGATTATCTTGTTTAGTCTTTACAATTTTATGATACAGTTTTCTTGTTTCAGAGGTGAGGAAACAGAGACTCAGGGAGGTGAAGCAAAATGCTAAATTCTATGTAAGGAGCATTAAGCGACAGAATTGGAATTCAAGCTTAGTTTTGCCTAACTCCAAAACCCATGTTCTTGAACTGTTGACCCTCCAAACTGGATTCTAACGCTATTCCCAAGGATGAGACAATGGACTTTTATAGTAGTGGCTTTAGAAAGAGGACCTACAAATAGAGCTACAGTTTAACGGATGATCTGAAACAGGAAAGGCTCCCTTGTCCCTCTCTCAGGGCGTGCGATGGGGCAGTGGCTCGCTTCTCCAGTGCCCCGCTGCTCAAACCTCTAGGGGAGCATACAGACAGGCAGGCCGTGGGGCTCCAAGCACAGGGCAGTGTCTCAGGGTGAATGTTTACAGCTGAAGCCCCAGTGGGCATGTTTTACAGGGTGGTCTTTTAGTTTAGCTGTCTATAGGCTGCTTGTGTTAACCAGCTCAGTTAGACCCTCTACCTTGTCGCAAAGTCAGAGGCTTTCTGTATCCTGGGTTCTTGCCTTGGTGTACCAGAAGAATCAGATCACACGTGGGCTTGGAGAATGAGTGCAAGGTTTTATTGAGTGGAGGTAGCTCTCAGCAGATGGGGCAGCCAGAAGGGTCATGGTTTTCCCCTGGAGTCGGGCCACTCAGAGGCCTGGGCCCTCCTCCGACCGCCCTGGCCAAATTACGTTTTTCTGCCAGTTGACCGTCTGCGGGCATACCGATGCCTGTCAGTATGCTACCAACACCCTCTGGACATCCAGCCACCGTGTGTTCCTCCGCCAGTGTGTTTCTCTTGACATCCAGCTGCTTGTCTTCTTCCCGCCCATCCGCTCCTCTCAACATCCAGCCACTTGTGTATGTGCCCCCGAGGGTCTCAAGATTTTAATAGATGGGGGTGTGGCAGGCCAGGGTGGTCTTGGGAAAGCAACATTTGGGCGAGAAGGCAGGAGTGCCTGTCCTCACCCAGGTCTGTGGGCGCAGGCCCGGGGTGGATCCCTCACCAGGGACCCGCCTTTCTCTACCCAGTACTTCCCTGCCCCCTCCTGTTTCAATTCGTTACTCAGAAAAGTGTGTTTTCGGACTTTTTACTTTTGGATTTCTGGCCCCAATCAGCCAATAGCAGTTCATTATAGAATCTACAGAGACACCGTAATCTTCCTATTTTAAGACACAGTTTTAATTGTAGTTATGCTGAACTCTCTCCTAAGACAAGCAGCAGCTTTTTATCGCCTGTTATCTAGGGTGTTGCTTTCACAAATCCACACCCTCTGGGCCTGTCACAGGCAGCCAGATCCTGGGAGTTCTCAGTCAGTTGCTTTGCTGACAGTTCTTCAGAGGTGATGAGCTGTGTGTGAAGGCCCCCTTCAGACCATGGTCCCACGAGGGCATTACACACCAGGCATATGTGCAGAGATTGAAAACTTCTCAAAGATTTCATGTTCTATTCCGAGAAGTAAGGTCTAAAAATGGAAACCCATTTTAAGTTCTTTTGTGGTTGTACTTTTGGCAACATGGAAGGAGGAGAAACCTACACAGTTTTGTGTTGCTTTGTGGTTTTTTATGTTTGTTTGTTTTGTTTTTTAAGACGAAGTGTCACTCTGTCACAATGGTGCAATCTCGGCTCACTGAAACCTCCGCCTCCCGGATTCAAGCAATTCTCCTGTCTCAGCCTCCCAAGTAGCTGGGATTACAGGTGCACGCCACCACACCCGGCTAAGTTTTGTATTTTTAATAGAGATGGGGTTTCACCATATTGGTCAGGCTGGTCTCAAACTCCTGACCTCAGGTGATCCATCCGTCTTGGCCTCACCAAGTGCTGGGATTACAGGCATGAGCCACCATGCCCAGCCTGCTTTGTGTTTTTGATTTACCAGGCTTTCTCTGGTACTATTTCACAAATTCAGGCTTGATAGTTACTTGCACACTGAACTGAGGTCAGAATGTCTAAGTCAAATATCAGGTGATCTGCTGGAAATGGAGAGAGCAATATTCTTCTTATCCCTTTTGCTCCAATAAGTGTAAGATCCTATTTCTTGTGCTGAAAATCTAAATACACGATGGAAGCCTTATTTTGAGATTTTCAAACTTCAGTAGAGAAGCGTCTTTGTTTTTCTCTTGTGTTCTGCCAGCCTCTTGCGTAGAAATAAGCCAAGTTTTCTCCTGCTCTCTCTAGGGGTAGAAAGAAAGACCTTGAAAGCATCGGATATTTGCATGGCTGAGTTCCCTGGGAGGGTAGAGATGCCGGTGCCCATCCATGTGCTACCAACAACCTCTGGACATCCAGCCACTTGTGTGTTCCTCCGCCAGTGTGTTTCTCTTGACATCCAGCTGCTTGTGTCTTCTTCCCGCCCATCCGCTCCTCTCAACGTCTAGCCACTTGTGTGTGTGCCCCCTAGGGTCTCAGGATTTTAATAGGCACAGGATGGGGGTGTTGCCTCTCTGGGACTGATTAGACTGTTTTCCTAATCGGAGCATCCAAGCCCACACTTACAAGGAAGGGTTTGTAGTTAGAATCTGCAGTCCTCTCATTCTGCAGCTTGTGCATCAAAGCCTCAGCCTGGCACGCAGGGGGAAATGAATGTGTCCTAACCTTTTGGGCAGGCAGGCCCCAGAGGGAAGGCGATGGCCCCAGCCGTTATTATTATAAATAGTTAACTTGTGTTCTCCAAACAGAGGCATGTGTGGCTATCTCAAGTTGCATGTTAACAGAGTTCTGGAGAAAGCAAATTTTCCAGTCGCCTTTTTGATAAACACATTCTTGGAAAGGACAGTCTGCTACCTAATGAGAGACCCTAGGGAAGATATTTTGAGCAAGTCTAAGGCCGTCTGTCTGTACTCTTTGTGCTCACAGTGTGAAGTACTCTCTAGTTTAATTCTCAGGGGTGGTGAATCAGGACCCAGCTGGCAGCTGTGATCAATATCTGTCAACCACCTAACTTTGAGCCAGGTGGGCAGCCAGATCCCAGGATGTGGGACTTTTCATGACCTTTTCTTGGACGTGACATTCCCTGCACCCATCACGGCTACAGGGATGTGAGGAGAAGGGGTGAGGAGATCCCTCTCAAAGCCCTCAGCCCTGGATTGATGCTCTGCCGCCTTTCACTTGCCCTTTTGTCTGGACGATCCTGTCCTTTGACAACCAGCACACACATGGTCAGGCCTTTTACTGGAGTGAGGAAATCTTGAGATACAGGTGATGTAATGAGCAAAATACACGGCCTGGGTCACATGTTATATACACGTGTGTGCACCTGTGTGTATGTGCTTGTATTTGATCTCAAAGGCATTGTTTGTCCTCATTGTCTGCTCAGTCCTCTTGGGGACAGTGTTCTTTCTTTGCCATACTTCCATCTTTGAAGCCACAAAGATCTCTGGATACATAGAGACCTTTTCCTACTAGGCTTCAGATCCTCCCTTCAATTTTGGGAATAAATGAATCTCCTGGAACTAGTTTGCTTTTTTGTTCCTCTGGTATTTCCTGGAATAGGTCCCTAAATAATTTCTGAATTGCCCTTGCCATTACTATGAGTAATTCATTCCTTGCCTGGCCCAAGAGCTGTCTGATGGGAGTGGCCTTACAACTCTTACAAGTTGGTAGTCCCTGTCTTCCTGGCCTCCACTGCCTTCTCTCTCCCTCTACTCCCTTCCCTTCTATCTCCCCTTTCATGCCATTCAGTTAAACTCTATACAACTGCCATGTCTTAAGGTCAACATGGGAACTTCATGTGGTTCAACCTAATCACTTTGTCAACTGGTTGCACTATCTCTGGAGTCTCCTTCCAATCTCCCATTTTAGATGTCACAAACATGAGCCTCCCCACTCCCACCTAAGTTCCCTTCCCAAGGAACAAAGTTTCTAAGAATTTTTTTTTTTTTTTTGAGATGGAGTTTCTTTCTTGTTGCCCAGGCTAGAGTGCAATGGCATGATCTCAGCTCTCTACAACCTCTGCCTCCCAGGTTCAAGTGATTCTCCTGTCTCAGCCTCTCAAGTAGCTGGGATTGCAGGCACCCACCACCACGCCTGGCTAAATTTTTTGTATTTTTGTAGAGACAGGGTTTCACCATGTTGGCCAGGCTGGTCTCGAACTCCTCACCTCAGGTGATCCTCCCCACTCGGGCTCCCAAAGTGCTGAGATTACAGATGTGAACCACCATGCATGGCCTGTTTCTAAGAATTTATCTCAAATAAACATTAGAACAATCCTTTGAATCTCAATAACTTAATTCTGGTTCACACCTGCATATTCCCTTCCCAGTCAAGTGATGAACCTTCTCAAATTCAAATAGGGTATTTTCATGCCCCACTGTGAGCTCAAAATCACAACACAAATGATCCTCTTTCTAAATTTAGAGGATTAGAAATATCTTCATTGAAAGTCCTCATATAGAAAGGAAAAAAAAAGACAAGTTGTTATTAAAGCAAAATCAGCAATAAGACTGTCAAATATCAATGTCATTTCATATTATGAGCATGTTTTAGTAAAAAATAGTTTTGCATAGAAAAAAATGGGGGTTTTTGCATAGAAAATAGGTGAAATAGGTATCATATGAAGAACACATCAAAAATAACTGGCTTAAGCAGATTTATTGAAGATCTTAAAAGAGCATCTCAAAGGCAGTGTCCTTCACTCTTGACTCAGCACAGGAAGGCAGGAGTGAAGGGACAGTCTTGCCAAGTCAACCTGGCCAACAGGACAGCACTGAGAATAGCTACTGGCTCCCATCCTGAGGAGGCATCTCTCTTGTCAAGTCTGTACTCTTGAGAGTTCTGAAATGGAAACAGAAGGGAACGCAGGCAAAGCCTTCTCTGAATTGTCCAAAGGAGATTGTATGGAGGATAGGAAGCAGTCTGGACTTGCGAGGTGTCTGCCTTTGCCATACACTGAACGAGTGGCCTGGAACATGTCCATTCACCTCTCAGGTTCTTTATCTGAAATGCGGGTGGCTAATAAGGTCATCACGGGGCTGTTGTACTGAGATGAGACCATCTGGGAAGTATTTGACCTAGTGGCTAACACATAGGTCCTTAAAGATTTATTGAATCAAAATTCAGTCAGAGTAACCTGTGTCCCCCACTCCTTGAAGCAGTTGAAACACTGGGAATTTCTGAGTCTACTTTGCTTGGAAACAAGAGACATTTTAATAGTATAAGAAATCCTGTGATGCAAAATGTCATCTCTATACTCCTTCTGTTGTAGAGAATTAGGAATATCTGTGAAGAATCTGAGCGCTCAGAATGAAAAAAAGAAGAACAGAAAAAGATAAGAGTGGGAACTATCCATGAGAAAGCCAGATGGAATTAAAATCCCCGAATTATTTTATCATAGAGACTACAAAAGACAGAAGTCACCCCACTTCCTAGCTTCCCACATTCACCAATCACCTAGGTAAGTATCTAGATTATACTACCTAGATTAAAAAATACCTAGAAAGTCTAATTTTGACCTGCGATATGTCAGAAAAATGTAATGTCTTTCATTTGCCTACATCACATCTGGCTTTCTTCTGTACTCACACTCACAGTTAGTGAAACCCAATTATTTCAGCATCAAAGTGGGTTAAAACCTTAGCTTGATCCAATATCTGAATTAGTTTATTTAGGAAGGGTTCAATCTCTCCTTCTAAAGGTCATATTCTTTCAGGTAGCTTCTCTCTTCCTCTTCTGCTTCCCTATAGGGATGAGCGGTTGCTTATGTGGCAATCTCATGGCATTGGGGAAACCAAGTTGTTGAAATCCCTGGGTGCGCTTGTTCTGCCCTCTGGTTGCTGGGAACGTATCTTTTCCATTTGACTGCTGCATGTCCTATAGGTGTTCACAGTTGTTTTGACCACAGTCGTGTATCTTGTGATCTGCTTCTTAAGTAGGGCCTTGGATGACAACCTTACTTCAGCTCTGCCTGGGGACCTTTGGATTTGAGGTACAACATAGTAGTGAGTTCCTGAGTTTTTGTCTCACAGATACCAGAGTAGATTTTGGAGAAGCTGGCAATCCAGAAACACTAATGGGAGAAGACAAAATGCCCCAAGAAGGCCCTGCTCTCTTGAGCCAACAAATTAAGAAAGGGGCAGCCTAGCAAAGTAGAAGGATAAGAAAAGATGTTCAATGCAAATATCATCTTAAATGAAGCAGGACTGGCTGTGTTAAGGTTAGATAATGTTTGTTTGTTTATTTATTTATTTTTTGAAACGGAGTTTCACTCTTGTTGCCCAGGCTGGAGTGCAATGACATGATCTTGGCTCACCGCAACCTCTGCCTCCCCGGTTCAAGCGATTCTCCTGCCTCAGCCTCATGAGTTAGCTGGGATTACAGGCATCCACCACCACGCCCAGCTAATTTTGTATTTTTAATAGAGACGAGGTTTCTCCATGTTGGTCAGGCTGATCTCAAACTCTCATCCTCAGGTGATCCACCCACCTCGGTCTCCCAAAATGCTGGGATTGCAGGCATGAGCCACCGTGCCCGGCCAGATAATGTGTATTTCAGAGCAAAAAAATTTATGAGGGATGGGAGGTAAAAGTTTTTCTACTACTAGAAAAACGTAGTAGTCCTAATTGTATATGCACCCAATAATACTACCGTAAAATATGTGAAGCAAAAATGATAGAACTCAAAAGAGAAACAGACAAATCCATAACTATACATGGAGACTTCAACACTCCTCTCTCCAAAACTGAAACAAAAACTAGACAGAAATCCAGCACAGATATAGAAAAACAAAATACTACCCTCAAATAGGATCTATTCCGCGCTTACAAAACACTCCACTCCAAAACAGCAGTATCTATCTTTTAAAGCACCTACAGAAGATATACCAAGATAGACCACACCCTGGACCTAAAAATGAACCTTAATACATTTAAAATAATTGAAACCAGACTGGGTATAGTGGCCCATGCCTGTAATCCCAGCATTTTGGGTGACTGAGGTGGGTGGATCACTTGAGGCCAGGAGTTCAAGACCAGCCTGGCCAACATAGGGAAACCCTATCTTTACTAAAAGTACAAAAAAATTAGCTGGGTGTGGTGGCACATGCCTGTAATCCCAGCTACCAAGGAGGCTGAAAATCACCTGAACCTAGGAGGCAGAGGCTGCAGTGAGCTGAGATTGTGCCACTATACTCCAGCCTGGGCAATAGAGCGAGAGTCTGTCTCAAAAAATAAAATAAAATAAAATAAAATAAAATAAAATAAAATAAAATAAATGAAATCATACAGAGTATGTTCTCTGACCACAGTGGAATCAAACTAGAAACCACTTATATAAAGTTAACAGGAAAATCTTCAAAAACTTGGAAAAGAAACATTACACTCCTAAATAATTTATAGGTCAAAGAGTAAGTCTTCAGGGAAATAAAAAATACATTGAACTGAATACAAAAAAAATAAAACATATCAAAATTTGTGGGACACAGCTAAGTCCATGCTAAGAGGAAATTTTATAGCACTAAATGCAGACATTAGAAAAGAGGAAAAGTACCAAATCAGTCATCTAAGTTCTCATTTCAACAAATAAGAAAGAAGAGCCAAATAAACCTAAAGCAATAGAAGGAAGGAAATTTAAGAAGATAAGAGCAGAAACAAATGAAGTTGCAAACAGAAACCACAGAGAAAAATCAATGAAACAAATATCTGGTTCTTTGAAAAGATCAATGAAATGGATGAACCTCTAGCAAGACTGACAAAGAAAAGGAGAGGGAAGACATTAAATATCAAGATGAGAGATAAAACAGGGGATATCTTTACAGACCCTACAGACACTGCAAGGATAAGGGAATACTACAAACAACTCTACATACAAATGTAACAATTTAGAAGAAATTGATCAATTCCTCAAGACACACAAACTACTCTAACCCAGTATGAAATAGATAATATGAATAGCTCTGCAACTACTAAGAAAATAGACTTTTGGCCGGACACTGTGACTCACGCCTGTAATCCCAGCACTTTGGGAGGCTGAGGCAGGTGGATCACTTGAGGTCAGGTGTTTGAGACCAGCCTGGCCAACATGGTGAAACCTCACCTTTACCAAAAATACAAAAATTAGCTGATTGTGATGACAGCCACCTGTAATCCCAGCTACTTGGGAGGCTAAGGCAGGAGAATCACTTGAACCTGGGAGGCGGAGGTTGTAGTGAGCCAAGATCGCACCACTGCACTCCAGCCTGGGCAATAGAGTGAGACTCCGTCTCAAAAAAAGAAAAAAAGAAAAAGAAAATAATCTTTCAAATTTAACACCCACACCCCTCACTACCCAAAATCTCCAGGCCCAAATCATTTCACTGGAGAATTACACCACATTTATTTTAAAGAATTCTGTACTATCTCTTCTAGAAAATAAAAGAGGTGCAAACACATTTCTATTTATTTGATGAAGCTAGTCCTACCCTGATACCAAAATGAGACGTAGACGTTGTTCTTACTAGAGAAAGACATTGTTTTCTCCCTGAGATCAGGAGCAAGGCAAGAATGTCCTCTTTCACTGCTGCTATTCAACATAGTGCAGGAAGGTTTTACCAGTGCAATAAGGCAAGAAAAGGAAATTAAAAACGTGTACCTCAAAAAAGAAAATTGGTATTAACTTCTTCATTGTTGAGGCTCAGAGAAGTCAGGCAACTTGTACAAGGTTTCATAGTAGACAGCAGAAGCAGGATTCAAATCTACCTTGAAGAGAGGAAGCTATTGTGTTCCATACTACAGGGATCCATCACATGCCATCCTAAATGAGTCTGTGTGAGATCTTCACTCTCTGAAGTCTTCTGTCTCTAGAAGCCTCTGGTACCATGGTGGCACCAGCAAGGCTTGTCAGTATCAGCCCCAGATGATGGCAGCTCTAGACACTGCCCCTCCCATTGTGGTCATCCACTGATATCATTGTCATACATACAACAGAGCAAATTTGGGTGTACCACCAGCATGAGCCACTGTTTTCCAGAGAAGACAAAACCAGGGCATTGGTGGGCTTTGCACACAGACAGTCATTAGAGAATTCAGTCCTGTCAAGAAGCAAAGCATAGCTACTAGGCCAAGAGTTTTCAAACCTTTTGGTTGTAAGACCCCTTGATGGTTTTAAAAATTATTGAGGACCCAAACAGCTTACAGTACTGATATTTAATATATCTGAAATTTAAACTGAGATATTAAAAATAGTCCATTTAACAATAAACCCATTATATGTTTGCATCACATAGTATATATTTTATGAAAATTAAATCTTTTTCAAAACAAAAATATTTAGTAAAAAGAACTGGCAAATTGTGAGGCATGGACTGTGAAGGCCAGAGTGGTTCCTGCCTTCTTTGAAATTCTCTTTTTGCTTATGATTAGCATCACACAATGTACAAACTTACTTCATTGCCCTGAGTTCTTTGCTGATGTTACACATGTCAGCATTGCCCTTAATGAGGTCCTTTCTGATCTTGGCTCATATTTTTTGGCCTGTTCAGAATCTCTGTCAAGAAGCAAAGCACAGCTTTGCTATGTTGCAGTGCCACAGTTGGAATCCCTTAGTACCTATTGACCTTAGCAACAGAATCAACAAGCTCAAGTTCAGGCAGTGAAAAGCTCTGTCTGGGATCTGCAGGAAAATCTACCATGTCCCCATGAGCATTAGAGCCTGAAATAAGACACTAGAACTCTCAGACATCAGTTTTATTTTTGTTGATATAAAAAAACAAAGTGATCTTTCTGAGACTGATTTTTTTTTTTTAATTTAAGACCAAAGAATATAATCCTTGGTCTTAATTTGCATGGTTTTACTACATTATAAATTGATATACTGTAAACTAGCCAAAACATGGTATGTTATCCAATGGGCCTGAGATCTGATTTCAGCTTAATTTCACATCAGCTGTGAGCATTTGGACAAATTACCTCACCTGTGTGAGCCTCAATTTTGTTAACTGGGTCAATGGAGATTTATTATATAATTTATTTTGAATAAATGATTTTGATGGCCATATGCCTCTACTCAGCCTTCTCAAACCCTGGTCTTACACAAGGACTTCAGTAATTAATAAACTGTCTGATAACTATTTGATGAATATCTGCCTTGTATCCAGCTTTGTGCTGAACATTTTTGAGGAAATAAAACAAACAATACAAATCCTTTGCCCTTAAGGAGTAAGTAATCTAGCATGAGAGAGAGAATTTACAGATAGATGCTGTGTAATTATTTATAGAATCTTAAAAATTGGAGAAGAACTTTAGGATTTATCTATGACAACCTTCCAGTCAATGAATACAGTAATTTATTATGGAAGATCAATGAATAATAGTAGACCAGCAACAAGTTGAATGTCCATTACTAACAGTGTGCCAATCACAGCTAGGAAAAACACTGTTTGAATATTTATCATGTGTCAGGTATTTTTTTTCTTGGAGTTTCACAAATATTATTTATTTAATCTTTCTGTCATTCTTCTGAGAGAGGTATTGTTTATATCACTATATTTCAGAAGGGGAAACTGAGGCACAGAGACATTAAATAAGAAATCAGAGCACATATCTTAGAACAACGTCAAACAATATTTTATGCCACTCCATATTTTTTCAAGATCATTTCATACTGGACTTCAGCCTATTTACTGTTACAGGTATATGCTAATTTTTTATTTGTCCTTGTTTATATTTTAAATATAATCTAATCAGAGATTTTCTTGTGAGGTTACACTGGCTTCCGTCAATGCCTCCATCTTCCTCTTAATTAACCTTACAAGTTTAGATGTTGTGATGGTGTCTTTGACACTGCATTTATTTCAAGCAAAAAAGTTGAGGTCTCCATGTATTAATGCCATTGTGAGTATTGGTGCATGCACACACAAAGTCCTAAGAATTATGCTTACTTCTCCAAACTTTGCTACTGAGAATGACCTCATCTTTCTTTAATGCAACATATACCTCCTCTACTCTCCATAGGATAACATTTTAGAATTTCCTTTAAGCATTTTCCTCTTCCTGTTCAAATTTCAACTTCAATTTTGCATGAGCAGGTCGGTGTGTCTCCTGAGAAAAGCACTGGTACTCAGGGGTGTAGAGATAGGCAATGAGGAGAAAGCAGCCACATAGATACTTTGTCTAGAGATAGGCAATGAGGAGAAAGCAGCCACATAGATACTTTGTCTAAAAGACGTTCCAATCAGATTCCAAGTAATTTTCATTGGGTGGTGACTGAAGCCACCCTAGAGCAGAGGCACTGAGCAAGTGTAAAATTTAGGTGAGGGCAACCTTGCGCCTCTACTAACAACAACAACAAAAACAAACAATCCAAACCAATCTCTGACCAATGCATTGCAATGAGATCTCTTCTGAGAGAGGCTGTTTTGTTGCCGGGTTCATTTTGCCATTTGGTCTCTAAGGGATGCCTTTGAAACAATTCTGATATTAAATAAAAACCAACAAACTTCTGTCAACTTAAAGAAAATATGTCATATATACACCATGGAATACTGTGAAGCCATAAAAAAGAATGAGATCATAGCTGGGCATGGTGGCTCAAGCCTGTAATCCCAGCACTTTGGGAGGACAAGGTGGGCAGATCACTTGAGGTCAGGAGTTCGAGACCAGCGTGGCCAACATGGTGAAACCCTGTCTCTAATAAAAATACAAAAAGTAGCTGGGCATGGTGGCGGGCACCTGTAATCCCAGCTACCCAGCTACTCGGAAGGCTGAGGCATAGGAATAACTTGAACCCTGGAGGTGGAGACTGCAGTGAGCTGAGATTGCGCCACTGCTCTCCAGCCTGGCTGACGGAGTGAAACCCTGTCTCGAAAGAAAGAAAGAAAGAAAGAAAGAAAGAAAGAAAGAAAGAAAGAAAGAAAGAAAGAAAGAAAGAAAGAAAGAAAGAAAGAAAGAAAGAAAGAAAGAAAGAAAGAAAGAAAGAAAGAGAGAGAGAGAGAGAGAGAGAGAGAGAGAGAGAGAGAGAGAGAGAGAGAGAGAGAGAGAAAGAGAAAGAGAGAGAGAGAGAGAGAGAGAGAGAGAGAGAGAGAGGGAGGGAGGGAGGGAGGGAGGGAGGGAGGGAGGAGATCATGTCCTTTGCAGGAACATGGATGGATCTGGAGGCCATTATCCTTAGCAAACTAACGCCAGAACAGAAAACCAAATACCACACGTTCTCACTTATTAGAGGGAGCTAAATGAGAACACATGGACACATAGAGGGGAACAATACACATTGGGGCCTACCAGAGGGTGGAGGATGGGAGGAGGGAGAGGATCAGGAAAAATCACTAATGGGCACTAGGCTTAATATCTGGGTGACTAAATAATATGTACAACAAACCCCTGTGACTTGAGTTTATCTATGTAACAAACCTGCGCACGTACCCCCGAACCTGAAATAAAAGTGTCTTTAAAAATCACAATTTTTTTAATTTCGAAAGGAGACTTTATTTTTTGTAAAGGGTTATAGCCTGCAAGGTGGCCATCCTGACAGGCTGAAAAGTGTAGCCTCTGGTTGAAACCCAGAAACAGTGCTTCCCAGGATGAAGGGCTAAAGTGGGACTTTATGCTGAAAGGATTGGCTAAACATACATATTCAACAGATTATAGGAAGAGCCATGAATATTAATGAAGGCGGTCCTGACACATGCATATTGAACAAGCATGCAGGTTACAAACAACCTGTGTTCACTTTGGGGTGGAGACTTAACATTTAAGTGTGTTATAATTAGGCCCGATAGGTCAGAGGTTGAAGCAGAGACACAAAATCACTGAAGTGAGCAGCCTCTGTAAAATGGCCAGAACCAGTCCATAGTGGGTGGTCCCTTAACAGGAGAAAGTTACTGAAATCAGTCTCTTATGGAATCAGAGCTGTAGTCAAGGTTGGTGGAACAGGGAGTAAGTTACCCAGTGTCTGTGAACTGGGTGAGTTGTAATTGTTGTAATCTTGCTTATCTAGAGGCCAGTACTTGTTTGGCTGCTAGAGAAAAAGAAACCTTGGGGCAAACTGAGCCTAGTTTATTCTTTTAGTGCAGCGAGTGTGACTTAACCCTTGCCTGGCATGGCCCTAGGTCCTGCTGTAATTCAGTGTCTTATTGCCACAAAGAATCTGTTTTGTCAGTCTTACAATCTCTATTTTAACGTGAATGCTGGTCAGTTATGTTTAAACCAAAAAAGGGAAAGAATATAAGAAAGTATATCCTACCCTCCACCACGTCATGACTGGAAATTCAGTTTTTAAGGTTTCTCCGGGGTCCCTTTGGCCAAGAGGGGGTCCAATCAGTGGTTGAAGGGCATATAATTTTATTTTTATTTATTTATTTTTTTTCCCGATGGAATTTTGCTCTGTTGCCCAAGCTGGAGTGCATAGCATAATCTTGGCTCACTGCAACCTCTGCCTCCTAGTTTCAAGCAATTCTCCTGCCTCGGCCTCCCAAGTAGCTGGAATTGCAGGGATGAGCCACTGCCCCCGGCTAATTTTTGTATTTTTAGTAGAGACGGGGTTTCACCATGTTGGCTAGGCTGGTCTTGAACTCAGGATTTTATTTTTAGTTTATACTTCACTCCTCGTCTTCTAAAAGAAATAGGACTTCCATGATGTTTTCACTTTCTCATAAACTTGCAAAAGGAAAGATTTCGAAGAACCCAGTAAAAAAAGGAGTGCTTTGCTTCTTCTACAAGTTATACGTGCACATTTTTATCATCATCTCAGTACCTAGGCTAGCGGCTAAAACTGTCATGCCAGTTCAGCAATGACCCTAATCTAGTAGGAATGCTATGGAGTGTGACCCTGGGTGGGGGGCGGGGGCGGAAACCAGGTGAGGCATGAGTAGAAGAAAAGCAAACCCAGATTATTTGTGCTTTCCCATGTCACAGTGGGTGGCAATGATGTTGAGATGGTTTGAAACATTAAAGAAATTTCTTAATATTAATGCTATAGATACTGGAGAGCATAGTGAGAAAACAAATCCGAAAACTTTGGTTTAGTTTCACCGAAATAATGTTGATTTTATTCATATAAACCTTTAGTTCTAATGTCATTATTTCACGTAGCAGAGTAACAATTCTACGGCACTATATGTATGTTAGATTCATACTTTTGTAATTTTATTTGACTGCTAGCAAACTCCACATAGGATGACCACATGTTCTAGATTTTCCAAGAATAATCCAGCTTCATTTTGGTCCAGCTGTGTCAGTAAATTATGACAACTTCCCCTAAGAAATTCTATACCCAGAGAAGTTATTGTAGTTCACAAAATCCTACACTGACTTCAACATTGCTGAATGACAGGGCTACTTGGCACACCAGATCTTGGCAAAAGAAGGGTGGAGACAGGAGTGAGGGGAAGTAATTTTTGTTTCTCCCCTTTTGTGCGAGACTGACTCTCTGACTTTTGGAAGCAGGGTCTGTTGGGGTACATACTTGGCAGCTGAAGTAGGGTCTGTGGAACGCCCTGACCAGATCCCTCTTACTGGCGAGGATGCCACCCCCAGCTGCTATCAGCACTTGCTTCATAAGGCTCACACCTGCCCCTCCTTCTGATAACTGCCCTGGGGTTGGTGGGGGGCGCTCCTAATCATGAAACTCTTGGGAGATTTTGCCTTTCCCTGGGGGAGCCCCTCAGCCAGTGACTGGATAGTACTGAGCGGAGAAATCTGGGCTCCTTGACGGAAGGGATGACAACTCTGTGACGCCATTCATGCTCCGAGCCTCCCCATGGGATCAGGCTGAGGGTAGATGTCAGCCAAACCCAAGCCCTTGCCAAGCACCTTCTCCTATCCTTTCCTGCTTCTCACAACTCCTTATAGATTTTATTGGAGAGCTTAGCATCCCCAGCTCAGATCCTTCTTCTAGAGAACACCCACATCTTATCCAACTTATGTCTTTCACCTAGTTCTCTCTTAGTTCTCTCTTCTGCCTTTTACTTACATCCAGCTGGACCATAGAAAAAAGTAAACTCAGTCACTTAATTCATTTTGCCACAAATGGTGATAGCCTTGACCTTCTTGAAAGTACTTACATTTTTATAAGAAGATCTTAACCAGGCCGGGCGTGGTGTTTCACGCCTGTAATCCCAGCATTTTGGGAGGCTGAGGCGGGCGGATCACCTGAGGTCGGGAGTTTGAGACCAGCCTGACCAACATGGAGAAACCCCCGCCTCTACTAAAATACAAAAAAATTAGCCAGGTGTGGCAGCAGGTGCCTGTAATCCCAGCTACTCAGGAGGCTGAAGCAGGAGAATCACTTGAACCTGGGAGGCGGAGGTTGCAGTGAGCCGAGATGGTACCACTGCCCTCCATCCTGAGCAACAAGAGTGAAACTCCGCCAAAAAAAAAAAAAAAAAAAAAAAAAAAAAAAAAAAAAAAAGAAGAAGAAGAAGAAAGAAGATCTTAACCAAGTTAACTGAATTGGAGTTTAATGCAGTGTTTGGGTGGATATATCTAGATATATAAATCCTGGTCAAGACATGGCAGACCAGTAATTCCCTCTGTTAAATGAAATTTGCAGGAGTTTATTGATTTGGACTGGGCGCCATACTGGGTCCAACAGACCAAACCAATATATAATCACTCATGCTCAATGAAACTAATTAACTTAGAAGTACATTCAGGTAGCAAATAGCTGAGTTTGGGTTGGTTACAGCAGCTGCACTTTAGCCAATGGTAGACAGCCAGCTGAGTCCAATAAAGCACCCAGCTGTAACCAATTAAGTTATTCTTGCCCCACTTCTGTTTCCTGTCCATTAATGCTGCCTGATCCTGTAGTAGGCAGGAGTTCTTTGAACCTGCTCTGTTTCTGAGGGCTGCCCTGTTTAAGAATCTTTTTAAATTCCCAAATAAACTCTGTTAAATTTAAACTTGCTGAAGATTCTTCCTTTTTAACACTTTGAACCAATGTTCTTTAAATATTAGTGGAACATCTGTCTAACAGCGAGGATATGTTTTCTTTAGGATGGGATCAGAGGAGGGAAGGGAAAGGTCCCTGGCCTCTTCTATGTTGCTCTGGATGAGTCAGTTCTGTTTCCAAACAAAAACGAACCCTTGAGATCACTTTGCCCAACCCACTTGAGGTAGTAGTAAAGGTCATTTGCTGTTTCTTGAGCATGCCCTTTTGGGATAAATTTTCTAACCTCTTAACTCATCACTTTTAATGGTTTTTCAAAATATTCCTTCCAGCCTCCCAGAATAGAAAATATAGTAACACCCATGAGAGGGGTTAATTTTCTCCGCCATGTGCTATTCCCATTGGTATGTCCTTGCTCCATCATAGCTCATTGTCCCAGGGAAGCTGGGAGACTGACCTTTCCCTTAATCCAAATGCGTTTGTGCATCAAAGGAAGGGGTTGAAGCACAAAGAGGAGATTGACAGGGATTCTGTTACAGGCAGATTTGCCTTTAAAAGTCTGTCCTCAAGGTGAACTGAAGGCATCTCACACCACGTTTCCGACTCTCATGTGTGAACCCACAAATACTAGAGTCCTAAAATTGTATTCCCTTCCTCTACCACACAAAGGTTCATGGCAGTGGGATGGGTTGGGACACGGGGTGGACAGGGATGATCGGTCAGTTGTAAATGTGCTACTAGGATTCAGAGACCACCTATACACTCAGTTTTCATGGACTGAAGTTTAGAAAGCCTACACATCTACTTAAACTTTATTTTTAAAAAAGAAATTATGGGGACCTTTGGAAAGTCAGACCATTCATGATAAAATCATCCTCAGGAACTGTGCAGAGAAGGCCGATTGTAAATGAAGACATTCGGCTGAAGTGCTCCACGGTACTACAGAGGCTCTGTCTGGAGGCAAAACATGGACAGGACTTCTCTCAAGGACAGTAGATAATGGAAGAGGTTTTGTTTAATCTACATCTTCTGAAAAGCTTTCTGTTTGCATGTCTTTTATATACTCCCTTTTCTTTCTTGTCTTCTTTTGGATTGGTTATTCTTTATTCTTTTCTCACCTTCTATGTATTTGAATACTGTAGTACTTCTTTTTAAAACATTTTATGGTGTGTATTGGAAGTTTACAATGTGATGTTATGGGATACATATAGATAGTAAAGTAGATTAACATATCTATCATCTCACATAGCTACTTATTTTGTGACAAGAGGAGCTAAAATCTACTTATTTAACAAAACTCCCTAACACAATTTTGTTAACTCTAGTCCTTACGTTGTACATTAGACTTGTTTATCCTATACTACTTTGTGCTTAATTTGGTGGTTACTTGACTTATCAATTCTAATATTAACACTCTCACTGCCCAGACAGTACAATGATTTTAGAGTACTTTATTCCCTGCATTTTCAAGCCTCCACTGGGATACTTTTACTTCTCCCTGTAAAAGACTTTTAATATTTTCTTTAATGCAGGACCATTGGTCACAAATGATTTCAGTTAGCTTGTCTAAAAATAAAGAATATTTAATATTTAAATATTAAACCAACTCAGTTAATACTTGAAGACTTACTTTGAAACATTCCTGATCTGTGTCTCCCTGTTTCTTCATTACATCTTTTCTGCATTATTTTCCTTTTCTTTCTAAGTTTTATTTTAGGTTCAGGGAGTACATGTGCAGGTTTGCTATATGAGTAAATCATGTGTCTCAGGGGTTTGTTGCACAGATTTTTAGTCACTCAAGTAATAAGCATAGTACCTGACAGGTAATTCTTTTATCCTCACCCTCTTCCTGCCCTCCACCCTCAAGTAGTTCCTTGTGTCTATTGTTCCCTTCTTTGTGTCCATGTTACTCAGTATTTAGCTCCCACCTACAAAAGAGAACTTGCAGTATTTGGTTTTCTGTTCCTGTGTTAATTTGCTTAGGATAACGGCCTCCAGCTCCATCCATGTTGCTGCAAAGGACATGGTCTCATTGTATTTTTTTTATGGCTGTGTAGCGTTCCATGGTGTATATGTTCCACAATTTCTTTATCCAAATCTCGTTATTTTGGTTTCAAATTCACTGTTGAGATTTTAATTCATCATACCATTATTTTTAAAGCATCTTTTTACTCAATCATCTTTAATTCCCAAATTTTGAAATGGTGAAATGGAAATGTACAGTTAGTCTCCTTCACATCACTATACATTCCCTGTTTTCCTGTTAGAAGCACCACCTCCCCTTTTTAGTGCCCTAGGTTCCAATATTTCTCCTTGACAAAAAGAGTCACCATTGTCCATCCCTGGCCAACCCAGCCCTCCTTGGAGTGAAGCCCCGTGAGCGCCTGTGAGCTACAGTCAGAGCCCCAGGATTAACCACAGTGCTGGGGGAGGCCATGGAGCTCATGTGTGGGACTATCTTATTCAATGATTAAGGAAATGGGTCTGGAAAGGTTAATGATATGATGTTATTTCTCACAGATTTGCATTTAAGAGCTTTTCCATATACTGTAGAACGTGGTAGACATTTCAGGAGTCCTTAGGCGATTTTTGAGGTAAGGAGGAAAATTTCCCAGCTTTATAGTGTAGGTATGAAAAGCAAAACATAATTATTTGTTTATTATATTTTAGTAATATTGCCATAAGGTATTTTATATCAGCATAGTAGCACTATAAACAATTTCCTTATACCATTAGGACATCTTTGATACAAGAAAAAAAGCAAAATACTGAGAAGGAGAGCAACAGAACAAGAGGGTGAAGGGGAAGGGGAAAAGGAAATGAAAGGGAAGAAACAAATGGTCACAGAGACCAACCCTCATCAATTCCCTTCTGGCCATGCCAGCCTGGCTGAGTTATCTGCTATTTTCTGCTGTCTTTAAATTCTTGCTTCCTGACACATTCACTCTTTATCTTGATTCTGTGGCACACATTCATCTCCCTCCTTTACATACAACCCAGATCCTGGAGCACTTTATAAGAAGTACTTTCGGCCGGGCGCGGTGGCTCAAGCCTGTAATCCCAGCACTCTGGGAGGCCGAGGCGGGCGGATCACGAGGTCAAGAGATCGAGACCATCCTGGCTAACACGGTGAAACCCCGTCTCTACTAAAAAAAATACAAAAAACTAGCTGGGCGAGGTGGCGGGCGCCTGTACTCCCAGCTACTCGGGAGGCTGAGGCAGGAGAATGGCGTAAACCCGGGAGGCGGAGCTTGCAGTGAGCTGAGATCCCGCCACTGCACTCCAGCCCGGGCGACAGAGCGAGACTCCGTCTCAAAAAAAAAAAAAAAAAAAAAAAAAAAAAAGTACTTTCTAGGATGCGCGTACAGTTGGTCCATGACTTACAAGCGTTTGACTGACAGTATTTTGACTCAATTAAGGTAGCCATATAACTATTTTGGTTTTCACTTTTAGTACAGTATTCAATAAATTGCATGAGATTTTCAACACTTTATTATAAAGGAAGCTTTTTGTTAGATGATTTTGCCCAACTATAGGCTAACATCTTCTTTCCTCTATTCCTCTCTAAAGGAATAGGCTAATGTATGTGTTCTGAGCACCATTAAGGTAGGCTACACTAAGCTGTGATGTTCGGTAGGTTAGGTGTATTACATGCATTTTCAAATGGTGCTTAGTGAGCACCATTAAGGTAGGCTACACTAAGCTGTGATGTTCAGTAGGTTAGGTGTATTACATGCATTTTATAATATTTTCAATTGATGATTGATTTATCAGAACGTATCTCCCTTGTAATTCAAAGGGCACCTGTACTTTCAATACCTTACCCAAGAGACTTTCCCCTGTAGGGAAAACAAGACTGCACTCCTTTGACATATTCCAGAAAACCTCTGTGGTCATCTTTTCTCCTCTGAAGCTATGGCTGGTGAGACTCAGTCACCTTCTATTGAATTGTTGTCTCTTATTGTTTAGTATATATAAATATGGCATGCAAAGTTTGGTCTAACAGGTAGAAAATGTTGATCTGTTGAGATTGAGCCTCAGTGAAATGAAAACCTTTGCAACTTTCCCTCTTCCTTTACTTTTTACAAGCATTTAATTTATCAAATGTGAATGCATAAATTAATTTCTTATGGCACGTAGCCTTTGTGAAAATCAGTTCCATAAAGATCAATATCTATTCCTTTGGGCCTTATAAAAAGCTAATTTAGCATGTTAGTTGTGTAAAGCTCAGACTCTGCTACACATACATTCCTGGATGTATACATTCCACTTTGCTGGTAATGGAAGGAAACTTAGTCATTGGCCTGCTTTAGGGCATATTTGCCCTAAAGAGTTTCATTAAGCCATCATTGTTCAGATAACCCCAGCAACCCATATCTTACATTTATAACTGGTCAGGAGCATATCAGAGCTTCTCCAAGTTGACCTCCCTGAGATGACAGATTCATCTTCCAGATTAGCTCTTTATACGTCAGTCCTCTGTGCCTGCCACCGCCCTCTGGGTTGATCAGACTTCTCAAATAGTGCATGAAGTTTGAAATGTCCATCAAATCCAGTTGATTTTTATTTGTTTTTCCAAAGTTGGCTTCCAGCCTATGTCTGGCCTCAGAATGAAGCTGCTTTGGAACCCCTCCCACTAGTAGATTCAGAATCAAACTGTCCCATCCGCGTTCATTGCGCCTGCTCCGGGGGCTCTGCCTGTTGTCAGATATGAAATATACAAACAAATCTCGCTTCAAGATGTCTTGTTTCCATGGATTGTTTTTAGTTGGGATAAGCACCTCCCTATGCTTTTTGCGTTTCTTCAGCACTAGTGTATCTCCCGTCACTCCTTTCTTCCTCTCTCCATTTTCCTTTATCTGGATTTACTGATGAAGCCGTTGAAGGTCCTCCCAATGAGCATTGAAGGTCGCTCATTTTTTTAAGTGCATGAAGAGTAAATAATGAGTTTCGTCTGGTTCTAAAAGAGACGTTCAGGGGTGAGTTCATAGCAACACTTTCTATCTGTTGAAATAACATCCCAGTGGCAGAAGCTGCATTTGTGTATGAAGTAATACATGTAACAATCTTTAAATCATTATATAAATACAAGCTACTTACATTTACATTTAAGGTAGCTGAAGTGAAGGGAATACTAGCAATTAGTGGCGACTGACTCACACCTAAGTATTTCAGCTTCTTTCCTCTATTCCTTTCTAAATGACCATTTATTTTTGTGGCAGGACTCATATACTTAAAGACATTTTCCCTGAGGTCAGCCAAATGCTTTCAGGCACTCAATTGTACTTTGCAGGCCCAGGCACTCAAAGCTAAGTGTATGTGTTGACACATGCGTACCCAGGATGACATGGGCAACGAGCCCAGACCTGTCCCCAAACTCTTCTCTGTCCCTGGCAGCAGGCATCAGTTTCCATTCAGCCACTGCATGCTCCTGTGTGCCCCAGAGCAGGAACAGCAGCAGGGCGGGAGCAGGGAGCTGCAGACCAAATTAGCCCTTATCCTGAATGTCATTCCACTGCCTACAGGATGAGAGCCACGCTCCTTGGCAAGGAAGCCCAGCCCTCCACTAGCCAGTCCTAACCTCTTTCTCCAAATTCACCATCTGCCAGCCTTGCTCCCTATCTCCCTGCTGCAAAAAATGCCTCTGACGCCAGCCGAGTTTCTTCATACCTCTGTGTCGTTGCACGTGCTGCCCTGTGGCAGGGCACGGCGTTGTTTGTCCACAGGCCTTCCTCTCCTTCCTTGCCACGGTCACTGTGGAGGACGTGGCTCGCGCTCCTGACCCACTGATGTTGAAACTGGCCATACCACTTGTGCTGGCCAAGGAGATGGCGACAGAAGGGACAGTGCTGGATCAGGACCAAGCACCTAAGAGGCATGCAGGTTTCTGCTCACTTCTCTTGCACTTCTCCATCTATCATGAGGAGAACATGCTCCGAGTAACCGCTGACCTCCAAACTTGGAGCCAGGAGGAGCCCAGCTGAAGACAGTCCGCAGCCTGAAGCCAAGTTCAGTTGAGCCCAGTAATGCCCAGTCAGCCCGTGGACCAGGAGCTAGACACAAATGCTTGCTGTTACAGCCACGGATTTTGGGGGTCATTTATTACAAACCTTATTGCATATTAAATGTTTACTACTTATTTATTGCATTCCTCAGGTGCAGGCAAATGTGGGCACACACCCTTATAAAATTGTTTCCCACCTGAAAAAACTCCTACTGATTTTCCAAGACTAAGCTAAGATTTGCGAACTAGCAAAACACAGGGCCCTGATAGAAAGGGAAGAGGTGGATACATTTGGATGAGGCAAGACAGGGAGCAAAGAGTTCCTGCTGGGGGTTGTGGCCACCTGAGACTGCAAAGGGTTGAGCAGTGCCTACGGGGAATCCGGGGCAAATGTGGGCCTGGATCAATGGCCCTACGGGTGGCATACCAAATAGAAATTGGGGAGAACGAAACCGTGAAGAAACTTACTTTTTAAATAAGGAATATCCCCTGGGCTGTCTGTGAAAAAAAGGGACCGTATAACTAGTCCCTGGGGTACCTGGGATAGTTGGATCCTGCCCTGGCCATGGGCCATAAACTTGCTCCTGTTTCTCCAGGAAACATACACACAGCTATTCTCTTCTGCCAGGTTCAACTTCCTTTTGGTTTGTTAACTTTGACTTCTAGAGAGTAACATAGCTGGGCATTTTCTTTGTTTTTTTTGAGACGGAGTCTCGCTCTGTCCCCTAGGCTGGAGTGCAGTGGCGCGATCTCGGCTCACTGCAAGCGCCTCCCAGGTTCATGCCATTCTCCTGCCTCAGCCTCCTAAGTAGCTGGGACTACAGGCACCTGCCACCAAGCCCGGTTAATTTTTTTTGTATTTTTAGTAGAGATGGGGTTTCAGCTGGGCAATTTCAAATAGAGGCCTTTTCTGTTTTTGAGGGCTAAGATCCAATTTTGCATTATTAACATCTATTTATGTGTGTGTGTATATGTATATGTATATGTATGTGTATATATGTGTATTATGTATGTATGTATATTTTTCTCTGATAACTTAATGCTGCCTTTGAGAGCACAGGCCCCAGCTCCCTGGTATTTCTGCTACAGAACTCTGGCAGGCACCCAGGGACTTGGCTGACCCAAGGACCAGAAGCATGTGGGACCAGTGCCTGGGCCTCCCAGCCAGGTTTTCAGCCCTTGCCATGCTGCCTTCTATAACTGACCCCTTGCCCTCTGCAGAATGCCTGTGGGTTTGAGGCCATCCCAGGGGACTTGCTGCTAGCTGCTTCCAGCCGGTGACGTCCACGGGCTTGGAGGCCACGGCTCCACAGGCAGCATGCCCAGCACACTTACCAACAAGAGTGCACCCAGAGGCTGCAGTTTCGGCTCTTGATGGGCCCTCTTGTCCTGCTGTGCCCATGTGTCCCAAGCAGGTGCGTGAGGGAAAAGAGAGTCAGAATCCCTTCTGCACTGATGGGCTCTCAAGAGGCATGATATGTGCTTGCATGGAGAGGGCCAGTGTGGATTTAGAATCAGCCAAACAGAACTGGGTTTGAACCCCAGCCCCCTGATGACACCTGTGTGACCTGGTGAGGTGGCCTGGCCTCCCTGGACCATAATCCTCATGGGAAACATGGTTGCATTTGCATTGGACCTGCTTCCGGGGTGCTGGCTGGCCCAGGGCTCAGCCTGTCTAAGTGTTCAGTGATGTCTGTCTCAGTATTATCACTGCCTGAGCACCACGGCCTGCAGGCGGGGTGAGGCAGCGCTGGGAAGGGTCCATGGCTGGACCAGCTCTAGTGTTGATGAACGTTTCCTTTATAAGAGGTGCTGAGGAAGCACTGTCCTCATCTAATCCTCCCAACAAGCTTGGGAGTTTGGTTTGTTAATCCCCAGGTCAGAATCGAGGAAGTCATCTCCCACGAAGGCCACTCAGCTGATGGACAGAGTCAAGCCTACATCTGACCTCCCTGATCTGCTTCCCCAGGAGTCCAAAGACCCAGATGTCCTCCATGTTAGCTCGTTTCCCACAGCGCTGCACTTCGTCATCCACACCAAAGTCGGGTGGAGTTAATTCCCTGCTAAACTCATCCTTGGCTCTGCAAGATGAATGCCGAAACCTTAGCCTCAGTCAGCAGAGGGACCCTTCACACCCCGGGGGCTGCAGCTCCAGCTCAGCCCTCAACACCCATCAGTGCACACAGGCTATTTGACCCCCTTGCCAGCTCCCAGGCAGCCTACACTTGTGTCTGTGTGCTTGTGCTGCTGCATCTTCCAGGGACCATGCTTCTCCTCTAATGCCCTGTGTAAGTGTGACCTCTCTGGGGAAGGTCTGCCTCATCCCCTTGAGAGATGCACTTGCTCCCTCCTCTGGGCCTTCATAGCATGGTGTTCATTCTTCACTGCATGGCGCTATCATTAATCAGTTTGCATGTACGCTAGGAGCTCCTAACCAGTATTTATTGGATCTCTACGAGCCTGGGAATCTGTAAGTGCTGAACTTCATGCAGGCAGGACTGTCTCAGCCACCTGCTGCCTGGGTGCCTCTGGGCAGGCCCTTCAACTCTGTGCTCAGGATCCTGATTTGCACAATCAGCTGAAAATAGCATTTTTTTCCTAAGGTTTTTATAAAAAATAAATTAGTTAATATAGATGAGGTGCTTAGAATAATGCTTGGCTCACAGTAAGTAAGGGCTAATAAAGATTGACTATTATTATTATACTCAGTAAATATTAAATTTATACATGAAAATAGCACAAATGGAAGTCCAATTTAGCCTTTTGCCCTTCACAGACCGTAGGTTCCCTTTCTTTCATATCTATAAAAAACTTTCTGCACAAAGTAGCTACTCAACATTCATTAAATACAAAGAATAAATTGGTTTAAATATCACAGAAAAGAAGGATGCGAAACCCCACACCACCACTTACTGGAAGATATCAAACACTCAAACCATAGGCTATTACTAAACTTCAGTTTGTCTTTAAATAAAAATTTCTGGGGGGACAGAGTCTTGCTCTGTCACCCAGCTAGAGTACAGTGGCATGATCATAGCTCACTGTAGCCTCAAATTTCTGGGCTGAAGTGACCCTCTGCCTCGACCTCTGAGTAGCTGGCACGCACCATCGCACCTGGCTAACTTAAAAATAAATTTCTTTAAGAGATGGGGTCTTGCTATGTTGCCCAGTCTGGCCTCAAGCAATTCTCCAACCTCAGCCTCCCAAAGCACTGGGATTACAGGTATGATCACCATACCCAGCTTAAAATTTTTATTTCTTGACTGACAATCAAGAACTTTCATTGGAAGAACTAACAGGGAGTGCTGCCCCTTCAAGATATTTCTTACTTGTTTTAGCCAAATTGGTTTCAGTTTGGGTGAGATTAGATTTTCAGTTGTTTTTTAGTAATATAGACACACATTACTATATGCTTATTTTATATCCTCTGACTTCGAGTGTTCTCAATGGCTCTAGTCATAGAATCATCTAGTCTTTAGGAAAGGAAGAGACCAGAAGGGCATTAACATATATTTAGTTCTGACCGTGTGCCAAGCATAGACCTTTGGGTTCAAATGGTCTCGTCTAGGATATGGGATAAGTAAGAACAGAACAGTTAAATATATGTGATGAAAAAATTTAAGTATTTCTGGAATCTATAATGCAACAAACCCATATCCCCCATTCTCTTACACCATCCATTTGTGCCACAGCTGTGTCAGGTATCTATGCCATGATACAGCTGGGCACCTCAGGGGGGCCAGGAGAGCAACATTAACCTCTAAGCTCCAAGCAGTTTATATTTGAGATTAATGCTAAGGTGAGCTCACAAATAGCGTAATGGGCAACATAGGACATATGAACTAAGACATTCCATGGTTCCAAAGTGTAGCCATACTTACACTTTTAAAATTTAGGGCTAAATTCTGCAATTTGCATGGAAGCGTAAGGTACATGGACATTTGCATCTGCTGTACAGTTATTTGTTGTGAGAACGAGAGAGGTCTATCTTATGATAATTAGCGTATTGAGTGTTTATCTTATTGACTAGTTATTGAAAAAGAATCTCTTAGTATTTTTGCTTTGCTCCTCAAGTTTAGTAGGGAAAAAAGTAAAATGAAAACAAGGTAACACACAAAATAAGAAGAGTACAAATTCATTTCTTATGATCGTTAGTAGCCATAAATTTCAAAAAATGCATTTGCAAGCAGTATAGTTGATGTTTCAGAAACTATTGGAATGATAAGCCAATAGGTTGTGTAATTGTATATAATAATTATAAAAGCAGTATGAAAACTTGTGTTAGTTTGAAGGCAACCACAGGTATTATTTAAATGCATCTTTCCTTTGACAAAGTAGGTATAATCTAGCTGAATCATACTCTTTAGACCGTCTGCTATTCTCTTTCCCCCAAAAAGGCTTAGGGTAAAGTAAGTCTTTCATTGTGTTATGTCCTTGTGTGAAAAAGTATTAAACAAATTTTATTGACCTGATGGGAACCAACAAGTAAAAAGCTAGTTATATAAAACAGGCAGCTATTTTAGAGACTTAAAAAAAAAAAAAAAGAAAGTCAAATGAAAACCAACTCTGCCATCTGGTGTAAAAACAGATCATTACAACTTCTTTCTTCAAACAAAGCACAGTGGCTATTCCAGTTATTCCTCATTTATCGTTGATTATCATGACGTGGTGAGAATTTTGAGCGAGTGTTCCCCCTCTCCCTCCTTGGGTAACTGAAGCTTGCTGTATATATATTTTAAATTGTTTATGGGAATATTTTTAAAATAATTACTAATTTACTGCCTTATTAAGTGAGGGTCGATGAACCCAATTACATCTTTCCTTGATGATGCAGTGTGCTGACTGTACTGGTCCATTTTCTGTTGCTATAGCAGAATACCACAGACTGGGTAGCTTAGAAGGAAAAGAAGTTTCTTTAGCTCATGATTCTGGGGTTGGAAGGTCCAAGAGCATGGCACCAGCATCTGGTGAGGGCCTTTCTGCTGTCTCATGGCATGTGGGAGGCATCCCATGGCAAGACAGGGCAAGTGTGCATGTCAGTGCAGGACTCTCTTCCTCTTCCTATAAAGCCACAAGTCCCCTTCGTGGGGGCGCACCCTGATGACCTCATCTAATACTAGTATTTCCCTTTAAGGCTAAAAGTTCCCATCTTCAAATTCCATACACAATGGGAAACTATTCAGCCTTAAAAAGGAAGGGAACTCTGTCATTTGCAACAACATGGAGAAACCGGGAAATATTACACAAAATGAAGTAAGCCAGGCACAGAAATACCATATGATCTCACTTATATGTGGAATCTAAAAAAGTCAAACTCATAGAAGCAGAGAGTAAAGTGGTGGTTACCAGAGGCGGGGTGGTGGAAGGATTGAGGAAATGTTGGTGAAAAGATTAAAAATTTTCAGTTACACAGGAGGAATACATTTAGATCTATGCACAACATGGTGATAATAGTTAACAATATGCTATTACTATGTATATGTCATATACTTGAAAATTGCTAAGAGAGTAGATTTCAAATGCTCTCACCAAAAGACAAGTATATATGGTAATACATATGTTAATTAGCTTGATTTAGCCATCCCACAATGTGTACATAGATCAAAACATCATGTTATACACCATAAATACATACAACTTTTACTTGTCAGTTAAAAAATTGCAAATTAAAAAATTAAAAGAAATTTTAAGTCAATTGTTGGGTATACCAGAAGAAGGTGAAATTACTTCATTAATGTAATTCCTCCAAATGTGTGCTATTTACTAAAATACACACTGCTCTTAATATCCTGAAAAGATGGATGTTGCTATTAAATGCCATATGTTTTCTTATAATTCATTAAGGTTATAGTTTTTTTTTATATTGTATTGTAGGCCTATTAAACTGTTTACTCTTAAAAGAAGTCCAGCAACAAAACAAAAAATTGTAGACTTTCTGCTGTTAGGTTAGGAAACAAAACACGTGAGAAACTTATCAACGCACTCTCCAAATTGGAGTTAAAAGGTGTTTATTTTTCACCCCTCCCAAACCTGCTGCTCTTGCTGTTTTGTTCCAGTGAACGGCACTGCCTCCATCTGGTTTTCAAGCAAGGACTGAGAATTTTCTGTGATGGTCTCCCTTTTCCTCAACCTACAACACTCAGTTAATCCTGTCTTCCCGTCTTTTTTTTTGGAAAAAAATTATTTTGGCCGGGCGTGATGGCTCACTCCTGTAATCCCAGCACTTTGGGAGGCTGAGGCAGGCGAATCACGAGGTCAGGAGTTCGAGACCAGCCCGGACAACATGGCGAAACCCTGTCTCTACTAAAAATACAAAAAATTAGCTGGGTATAGTGGCGGGCACCTGTAATCCCACCTACTTGGGAGGCAGAGGCAGGAGAATCACTTGAACCCGGGAGGCAGAGGTTGCAGTGAGCCGTGATCATAATACTTATACTCCAGCCTGGGTGACAGTGCAAGACTCTGTCTCAAAAAAACAATTACTTTATTATGTATTTATTTACTTATTTTTGAGACAGAGTCTTGCTCTGTCATTGGGGCTGGAGTGCAGTGGCACGATTTCGGCTCACTGCGACCTCCACCTCTCGGACTCAAGCAATTCTCCTGCCATGGCCTCCCAAGTAGTTGGGACTACAAGTGAATGCCCCATGCCAGACTAATTATTTATTTATTGTATTTTTAGTAGAGACAGTTTTCACCATGTTGGCCAGGCTGGTCTCGAACTCCTGACCTCAATTGATCGGCCTGCTTCAGCCTCCCAATGTGCTGGGATTACAGGCATGAGCCACCATACCTGGCCAATCATGTCTTCTTGTATTCTCCCTCTCAAATTCACTTACATCTCTCCACACCCTCCATCCCGTCCATAATCAGGTCACCACCATCAGCTTCAAGGGTTTCCTGCATTAGCCTCCCACCTCCAGTCCTGCCTCTGCTATCCACTCTCCCTTGAACCCATGAGCATCCACTGGCTCTTTGACGTCACCTCTGTTGAACACTTCTGTGGCTCCTCAGCCTGTGGGATGGGGTCAAAACTTCTTAACAAGGTTTAGGCGACCTTTCCTGACTTCTCCCATGCCTCCACCCTGTTCCCACCCAGCTCAGGCTCACTGCAAACATGGTGAACTCCCACAGTCTTCCAAAGCTCCAGGTCTGCACGTGCCCTTCCTCTTCTCTGAAATAGTCTTTCCTAATCATCTCAAGACCCAAGTAAGCATCCCTTCTAGGACCTCCGGGATGTCACCCTATCCTTCCCCCACCACAGCACACATCACACTTTCTAATAACTGAGTATTTGCTTTTGTGAGCACAGGGACTGTGTCTATATGTTCATTGCTCTGTGTCTGTGCCCAGCACACTGCCTGACATGCGGTACCTTCTTGACGTGGCATCCAGTGAGCCCAGTGTTTGACAATATCTGTTAAAGAAGAGCTTGGCAAGTGGAAGAGTATGAATTCTGTCCCCACACCACTCCGATTCATATGTTGATGTCCTAATTCCCCAGTAATTGAGAATGAGACTTTATTTGGAAATAGGGTTGGAGTAGATGCAGTTAGTTACTATGAGATGAAAGTACCAGGTTGGCTCCTATTTAAAGATGACTGGTGTCCTTCTAAAAAGGGGACATTGAAACATGAACAGGAACACAGAGAGAACACCATGTGAGCACCAAAGATTGCCAGCAAACCACCAGAAGCTGGGAGAGAGGTCTGGACAGATGCCTTGCACAGCCCTTAGAAGGACTCAAGCCTGTGCACACCTTGCCTTTGATCTTCCAGCCTCCAGATCTGAGACAGTAAGTTCCTAATGTCTCAGCCACTCAGTTCATGGTATTGTGCTACAGCGGTACTAGGAAACCAGCACAGATAGGAAAGGGAATGATGATAAAAGGAACTCTGAAGCAATTACTAGTTTTCCTTTTTGTCTTCCCCATGCACAGCTGCTGAAAGCCGCATTTTAAACCTGAGAGCCTGTCAAGACACACATAGGCATCCAGGGAAAGTCTGTTTTGGGTGTGAACAGCTAGGAGCTGGCTGTGCTTCTTCACTTCTGTGCTTTTTGGTCTACAGACTGATTTCTGTCATAGTGAAGCCATCCTCACAAGGTTCACAAGAATTCTGGACAGAAATACAGTTATAATTGAGCATTAATCAGGCTGCTCTTTGACCCACTTCATTGTAATGAAAAGCACTAGATACTGACCATTTGCTAGATACCGACCACTCACTAGATACCGACCACTTGCTAGATACTGACCATTCTCTAGATACCAACCTCTTGCTAGATACTGACCACTCTCTAGATACTGACCGTTCTCTAGATACCAACCTCTTGCTAGATACTGACCACTTGCTAGATACTGACCACTCGCTGGATACTGACCATTCTCTAGATACCGACCACTCGCTAGATAACAACCACTCGCTAGATACTGACCACTCACTAGATACTGACCACTCGCTAGATACTGACCACTCACTAGATACTGACCACTTGCTAGATACTGACCTCTCACTAGATAACGACCACTCACTAGATACCGACCACTCGCTAGATACCGACCACTCGCTAGATACTGACCACTTGCTAGATACGGACCACTTGCTAGATACCAACCACTTGCTAGAAACTGACCACTCGCTGGATACTGGCCACTTGCTAGATACTGACCACTCACTAGATACTGACCACTCGCTAGATACCGACCACTTGCTAGATACCAACCACTTGCTAGATACTGACCACTCGCTGGATACTGGCCACTTGCTAGATACTGACCACTCACTAGATACTGACCACTTGCTAGATACCGACCACTTACCAGATACCGACCTCTTGCTAGATACTGACCACTCGCTAGATACTGACCACTCGCTAGATACTGACCACTTGCTAGATACCAACCTCTTGCTAGATACTGACCACTCACTGGATACTGGCCACTTGCTAGATACTGACCACTCACTAGATACTGACCGCTTGGTAGATACTGACCATTCACATCCCCACTGTTCCCACAGATAGCATCTCTGATGTTAAAATCAGAAGGTTTTTCTTTAAGAATTGCTTAAGTAGATCCTGAATTCTGATGGAACAGCTGATGCCAACCCATTTGAAGAGCTCCACAGAGGAACTGAACTGGCCTGAGAATAAAATGGCTTCATCTCTCTATCCCATGACTTTACCTTGTACTCTTGACCAATCAACAATCTCCACACTTCATGCTACTCAAACCCTTAAAAACCCTCCTAGGGGAGATGGATTTGAAGTCTCCCTGTCTCCTCATTCAGTGGTCCTACAATTAAACCTCTCTCTCTGCTGCAACCCAGTGTTTCGGTGTGTCGACTTGCCATGCATCAGGCAGTGGATCTATTACAGTCCCAATACGAAGAGGCATTCTTCAGACCTCCAGACACTGGCTGACCGGCATTTACTGTAAATCAAGAGGCTTAGGCTTGCCAACTGAAAACACAGGTTGAAGAAATGGAGGTGAATTCCAGGTAAGCTGCAGTCAGGTTGAGGCAGCACAGTGGACACTGTAGGCTACGCCCAGGGCTTTACACACCGTCTCCCTTAATCTCCCCAGTGTTCCTCATTATCAAAGGATGGTTTGCTTTTCAGCCGCTCTGCAGTTAAGGACAAAATTCTCAAGTCTCAAGTATCATACAGTGGGCATGATGTTGAGCTTTCTTAGTAGGGCCTGGCCTGCTGATCACCTCCCTGCGACTCCCTCAACACTACGTCAGCAGCTCCGGGCCCCCAACCCACAGCAATACCACGTGTTCTCTGCAAGCCTGTTAACACTCCCTGCTTGCCCAGCACCTGTGTACCAGCTTCCATCCAGGCAATCCGGCGAACTTCTGTATCATCCACGAGTGGCAAGCACACCTTCTCCATGGAGGTTTGTATGTAGCCTTGGGAAAGGGCCGTCTCTTTCAAGTTCACCTTGCTCAGGTATGCTCTTGCAGCCTCGGGAATCATAGAGGCAGCTGGTTACAGGTATTTACTTGCTTAGAAGAGCTAAATAATTCACTGCTGTTTAAATCATTGTGTAGTCCCCTTTCCATCTGTTAACTGGACCCAGACTCATACACACAGGAAAGGATGGCTGCGTATTCATTTTTAGATGAGAAAACTGACACTCTGAGAAATCAACAGATTTGGTAAAAACCACACAGCTGTGGTTATTTCTGCAACCTGAGCCCTCCCTCTGCTGCAGGGTTACTGTGCACAGCATACCCTGTGTGTGACCCCCGTACAGTTTCGTGTTGCTCACTGATATCTGAGTATGTGAATGTTGCTTGTTAGGGGATGGGGGCCTCTTTTATTTATTTGCATCATGAAGGTGCATAACATATGTCAGTTCCTCAAGAGCATGACCAGGTCTCTGGGAGGCAAACAGTTGCTCTTCAGGCAGAGTGGGAAGGACAAAAGAGCTGGATGGTTTCCCAACTGTTCATACACTCTTTCCAAACACATTCACGGAGGAAAATCTCCTCCCTTCTCCCCGGGTCAGTAGCAGAAGAGAAACTTCTGAGGAATGAGACTCTTCCTACTCCTCGTGGGAACACCCCCACCATGCTGCTGGCTTTGCTCAGTGCTTTGGGTTTGGGAGTGACAGTTAATTTTCTGTGCAACTTGTTTAGGCTATGGTGCTAAGTTGTATGGTGAAACCCGAATCTAGATGTTGCTGTGATGGTATTTTGTAGTTGGATTAGCATCCGCAATCGGTTGACTTTAAGCAAAGCAGATGACCCTCCATGTGGGTGGGCCTCATGTGAACAGATGAAGACCCTGAGAGGAAAACCGGAGGTTTCCCAGAGACGAGGGATTCTGCCTCCAGACTGCAACACAGAAATCCTGCCTGCACTTCCAGCCGGCTGGTCTACCCTGGAGATTTCAGACTCACCAGCCCCCACAATTGCATAAGCTGATTCCTTAAAAATACATTTCCTTGCATATCTCCAAGAGATGCTGTTGGTCTGGAGAGCCCTGAGTGACATGGAGGCAGTCACCATCCAGGAGATGCTCAAGCAGCCATTGCTAGTAACAGAAGCAGCTACATCATTAAAACCCTTGGGGTGGCTAAATCTAGAAGAACTTCCAGGTCACTTTCTAGTGTCACCTGGAGAGTCTGTGGAGGACAAGGAGGCATGTGTCCAGCAGACGACACGACAGGGGTTGGCAGTTTAGCAGCTCCCTGCTGGGAAACTCAACAAGCTCAGAGTAGCCATGTTGACGGGCTCTGGGGTCCTGGGCTGGAGAGACATCAGGCACCCTGACGACAGGGGGGTCCCCGGTGAGCTCAGGGACCCCAGCAAAGTCCTTGACACAGAACAGAGGGAGGCAGGGGGCTGGACAATAAAAATAAATCCCTGGTCACCTAGTGCAGTGAGGCCCTGAGCTACAAAAAGTGTGGCTAACCCCTGGGTCCTGGTACAGGTTTAGAAGTGTCATGCCACAGTGACTCTGAAGCTGTGAAGAAATTATATCTAACAACTAGTGCCAAATCTTTAAACAAGAGTCAGTAAACTGTGGCCCGTGGACCAAATCTGGCATGCCTGTTATACTTTATGTCCTGCCAGAATGGTTTTCACATTTTAAAGGAAAAATACTTTGTGACATATGAACAGTCTATGAAATTCAAATTCCAGTGTTCGGGAATGACATTTTATTGGAACCCAGCCATACCTGTTCCTTTGCATATTGTCTGCAGCTGCCTTTATGCTATGATGGCAATGCTGAGTAATGGCGACAGAGACCACTTAGCCCACGCTTAAAATATTTACCGGTCTGGCCTCTTATAGAAAGAAGCTCCTGCATTAAAACATCATAAAGCACTTTGTCTTTCTGGGAGGATTATAATCAGTGTGCCCTGTCACAGGCCTGTAGTGTGATAAAATCAATAAATAAACAAGGAAGCCCTTAGAAGTTTTCAACACATAAAAAATTCCAAGAAAAAAAAGCAATACGAGTATTTTAACAAAAACATGTGGTCACCTAACTCACAGAGGAACATGCAATGTTAAGTCCCAACCCCTGTACAGAAGCGTTGTTGGGTGCTGTGAGCTTAGCAACACATGGTGCTTTAATGCTACTGTAGAAGGCAGAGGTGGTTTTTAAGCACTGGTTTTAAAAGTGGCAAATCCAAGACCAAAAGTCAAGGCATGCCTTTGCCTGTCAGTGAGCACAGAACCCAGGACTGACCGGGTGGGTCCCCTGTCCTCAGAGATGCCACCTTGCCCTCTCCAATGAGGGGACTGTAAGAGTGGCTCGGTCCAAAATCATTTCCTTCTGGGGAGACCAAGTACAAGTGTTGCCATGCTCTTGACAGTTCCAAATGCAAGTCTCTCCTCTTCGTTCCAAAGTGAGGAGGCTACTGAAGTGGAATTTCTGCCTGTGGAGGGAGAAAGGGGCAGTGAGCAAAGGCTGTCACCCTGCTCAGGTTCTGGCCTCTTCTCTGTTGTCTTTGCAACAGGGAGATCGCTACTGTGATTAAGCAATGACCCTCTGGCTAATTGAGTACATTAATCTCTTGCAATTGGAACAACATAAACCCAAGGTTTGGAGGAACCTTGAAAGTCCTCAATACCAGCCTCAAAACCACCTCCAGTTGGAAAGAACAAAACTACACAGTGTGTAATTGATATCTACAGAAGCCCAACACCTCAGCCCTTGGTTTCTGGGCATTTCTTCTGTGTCTTAATCTCCAAGGCTTGAGGGCTGTCCCATCCTCCTGCCCGATATAGATTCTGTGCACAGAATTTAAGCACATGCACCAAGAGGGAAAGAATTGAATCAGTTTTCAAAAGATGCTTCAGTTTGAAAATATGGCTCTCTTCATAAAATGTCTAGATAATCAAGGGAAAATATTATCTTAAAAATATTCTTTGCTAAAATTGTTTTGGTTACATGCCTTTGACTTTCTGGACACATATCTTCTGACTTAACAATAACAACAGTGTCGTCACAGGAAATGAGCTTAAAAGGAAATGAGCCAGCTCAGAGCTCGGCCTAATCACTAGGAAATGGCCCTCATCTTTTCTGTAGGTTGTCAATCCCCTAGCTCATCAGTGACCCCTAAGAAATGCTGTGCCTTGTGGCATCATTATGCTTCATCATGCAGACTGATGAGTAAACTTATGCTTACGCCTTTCCTATTCCGTATTAGGTGTTATCCATTCAATTCCACTTCTATGCAATGGTGAAGTCCAGTTTTGATGATACCTTCTTCTTGCAAATAGCCTTTCTTGCAGGTTAATGCAGGGTCTACTGCACCTTGGCCCAAGTGGCCTCAGTTAATAGTTGACGAATGAGTAAGTGAATGAATGAATAAGTGGATCAATAAACCAATCTGGATTTCAGGACCCTGATATCACAGGAGACGAGTAGAAGGAGGAGCCTTTGAAGTCGGCCGTGTCAGCTTGCTGGCAGGGGCCAGGTCATTGCCCTGGCTCACTTCGTAGAGACTGTTCCAGTGACACGTTCCTCATAGCGTGGTGAAAACTGAGGTGGGGAGAAGTCATTTCTTAACTCACCCCTGGGAAGCCTAGGGCAAGTGGCAGGTGCCTTCCCCCGTGACTCTCTCTGTCTCCCAGGCCCACTCCCATGGCCTTCCTTGTCTCTCACGGCTGCGTCTCTGCCTTCAGGATCAGGGATCAGGGGAGACTGTTGTCAGGGTGCAGTGGGCATCACCAAAATCCTCATCCTCCTGTGTGGCAGCCCCACCTAGAACGAGGTTGCAGTCAGGGAATCTCCCTGCCCCACGCTGGAAAAAGCAGGCACGGAGGATTCTTTGAAAGTGAAAATGCCCGTAGAAAATTTCAGACGGTGTCGGAGCACGTGCTTGAAGTCCAGGGTGCGGTCTGCCGGCGGTTGATGTACTAGGGGAGAAGAGTTCTCTATTGACGCAGTAGGTATTACTGCTGGGTGGGTTTGCCTCACACCCTTTGTTGATTCACAGCCTCAACATGCACACAGGTGAGCAGTAGTAACTGCCCTCTCCTCCGCCTTTCGTCACATTCCATGCAACACCAGTTCCTGTCTCTCTCATTCCAAGCTGTCTCCTAGGTCTGCTAAGCAATATACTAGCAATTAGTGATGACTGATTCACACCTAAGTATTTCAGCTTGTTTCCTCTATTCTACAGTGCCCTTCCCTCCTCTTGTCCCTCCTGTACAAGGCACTCTGTAGCAAACTTTAATCTGATTCCATTAAACAATGCAATGCCCTTTACATTGCCTAGGGACAGGTCTGAACAGATGCCTGCAGCCTGCCTTGAGTGCAGCCTGGCCTCCATCTCCTCAGCCACGCTCTGACCACCATGGCCATTTGGCCTCCCTGTCACCATCCCAGGCTTCCACTTGCGACCTAGGCTAGTTGGGTTTAGTCCGCATCTACCTCCTCTCTCCTTATGTTGATTTCTCGGAAACGCGGCTCACAGATTGCTGCTTTCCAAAGCAACCCTGTCTTCTGTATGTTCTTTCTGAAGCCCTTCCTACCAACCACTGTCCCAGCACCATATGATGACTTAGTGACATGTCTTTCTCCCTCACCCTCCACTGAGCAGGAGCCAAATGCCTAACACAATGCCTGACATGTGCTTGGAGGGTGGTGCAACAGGCCACCCCAAAATAGGTCACTTTGGCCGAAGGATTCTCTTGAGCTGAAGGCACTTGAGAAACAGCAGATACAGGAAGGGCATTCGAATCACCCCTTTTCTTCCTAACAACAAGAGATAAACTCTCCCATGTTAAAAATGTATTCGCTGTAAAGGGAGAAAAGAATCATTCTTCTATGGGGAGTCATAGCTGAGCGAATTTTGCATAAACAGACCTTTTAAAAAATAATTCTTATTGGCCAGGCGTGGTGGCTCATGCCTGTAATCCCAGTACTTTGGGAGACCGACGTGGGTGGATCACTTGAGGTCAGGAGTTCGAGACCAGTCTTGCCAACATGGTGAAATCCTGATCTCTACTAAAGATACAAAAATTAGCCAGGCACAGTGGCATGCACCTGTAATCCAAGCTACTCGGGAGGCTGAGGCAGGAGAATCACTTGACCTGAGAGGCAGAGGTTGCAGTGAGCTGATATGGCACCGTGGCACTCCAGCCTGGGCAACAGAGTGAGATTCCATCTCAAAGAAAAAAAAAAAATTAGTTCTTCTCTTCCTTTAGCCTCCCCACATAGTTGAGTCACTTGTCCACAATTCCTATTCAGTATACAATGTTCCACTCTAACCCCAGCCTTGGGTGTCCATTTCCTTATGAGGGTTTTTGACTCAGATAAAACTGGGATTACATTTGTTTGCTTTTCTCCAGTCAACCTAGGTCAATTTAATTCTCAGGCCCAGCCAGGGACCCTAAGAGAGTAGATGTAAAGTTTTACCTCCCCTACATGCTCAATAAATAAACACTGAGTGAACCTGAGGCCCAAAAGGTGTAGGTGAGAGATGGTACCTTCTAGATTTCCTTGACCTGGTGTAACGTAAGAAAGTTAGGGCTGTGACATATGTCCAAGTCCTTCTCTTAGAGGTTCTAGCTTAACCAGTTGTTACAAGGCCCCCCAGGTGATGGTGAAGTGCAGCAGTGATTAAGAAGAGGGCCTCTCCCCATATTGGACGATGAGAAAACTGAAGCCAGCAGAGCCTAAACAACTTGACCAAGCATGCAGTTAGCAAATGGCAGAGCCCAAAATGGAATGCAAATGCCTCAACTCTCCTTGTCAGGAAAGAAGTAGCTGAAATATCCAAGTGCACCAGGTAGAGTCCCAAAGGAACCTGCCACCATCAAGGTGGGGCAATTCAAAGAGGGACTGTTCACAGAAAGATAGCTTTCAATGGCCATTGTATAGGAGAAACACACAGGATACTATGGTGTCCCACAGCTGGTGGTAGCCACACAGTTACCACCCTAGGCTGGAAGATACCTGGGAAGAGGGAAACTACCTGAACCTGGAAGGAGGGAGATTAGCATAGAGTTGGCTTGAGAGGAACAGTAACGTTTGGCTGAGGAACTCGGGCTACCCAAGGTGACCTTGCAGGAGAAAATAAGTAGAAAAGCACCCTGACTTCATTCTCCACTTCCCCTATCTTCGCCATCCTCAACTTCTGCAGGGGCTCCCTCTTGACTGAACCCAATCAGAAGCTGGAGGTCATGGACACCCTACTGATGCAGCTCATGCAAGACCCCTTCTGGGGCAGAGTATGATGGAAAAAGATGAGGAGTGGCTCCAAGGGATCAATAGAATATTCCAGCACGTAAAATTATGTACTTGTGAATCTTTCCAGAATGGTCATGGTAAGTATAATTCCACTTCCTTTTTGGAAGCCATTTGGGCAAACCGCTAGGCCAGTGCTCATTCATGTTCAGTATCTAATGAACACAAGAACTCTCTTCTTCTGCTTTCTCCATGGTTGTCACCTCTCGCCTCTCACCCAGGTTCTTATTTTATACACAATTGTCCACTTGATCGAGGTGGCCCTTGATCGTAGTTCCCAGAATATTTTATAGGAAAGAGCATGAGACAATGGACTCACAGACTGCAACCTAGACGTCCGGTGGGCAAGCAGCAGCCTGCTGACTCAATTTCCTTGACTTTGAAATGGGGAAGATAGAGTTGCTACACTGCCTCTTCATGGGCACGTTATGAGGCCTAAGTAAGGGGCTTTAAAAAGCTTTATGGAAAACAAGGACAAAGTTACACAGCATGAATGCATCACTGGGGAAGAAATTTTCCTCTACAATGAAAGACCTTGCTGCTAACTTATTCTGTGCAACTAATGGTTGTTGGAAGCACAGACCTGTAAGCTCTGCCCTTGAAATCTTAACTCATTCAACATCACAACCCGCAAATGAGGCAGGACACATTAATTGCAGTTGATGGACAAGAAGGTGAGTCCCTAGGGGTTGAGTAACTTGAGCGGCCCTGGGAAGTCTGGCCGCTGGGATGCAACACGGTGCAGCTCCGAGCCCTTGTTCTTCATCTGCCGGTGTGGTCAGCCTGGAAAGGGGGTCCTGAGAATGAGGGAACACATGTGAGTGCTTAGGACCGGGGCTGGCATGGAGTGGACGGTTGGTAACTATTCATTATTAACTTTCCTGTTTGTTACAACTTCTGAACGACATTGACAAACTTGGGTACACCTGGCCAATGGCAAAATACGCCTCACTCAGATTCCGTCGCAGCCCTGTGGTGATGGGGTGATGTCAGCCCTATTCTAAAGAACTAGAGCTCACTTCAGGGCAGCGGAGAGGAGTGGAGCTAGAACCACGGAGCTGTCCTTGTGTTTAAAAAGGTGGCAGGCTTTTCTTCTTGACTAGAAAGGTCACTGGAATTTGTGCTTAATCAGCAAATGCCGCCTGTCAGGACATATGAGTTTTTGCTTCACCTGCCACCTAAATGTGCTTCTTTTAGCCACCTGGACTTTCCTCTTCCTGTCTTCCACGTTAGTTCCCATTGCTCAACCAGGCAGTAACTCCTCATGGGCTGGGACATTTTATTTCTAATTCATCTGATCTGAAACACTACCAAAGACATTGGATGGGTGTGGAGCGTGTTTCCTATTATCTCTTAAATTGCATGTGAATTTCCTTCTTGAGTATCTTATATTCTAGACAGGCCCCAGGAACCCCTCATCCTTAAAGAAATGTGCGTATCTTTCAGGGGATGCGCTGTAACTCCAGTCGGAACTGAGTCGGAATTCTGGCTTCGAGACTGTTCTCATCCCTGAGGGCTTCAGCCACTCACTGAACCTCCCTGAACGGGACTGGAGCCTGAGGGCTGAAGATAATTCATGGAAAGCACTTAGCACAGTCCCTTCCTGCAGAATGCCCTTAAAACGATGCCATCATTTCCCTTTCTAAGCGTTCTCTCCCTTCCTATTTTGCTCCTCTTGTTATTCATGCAGTCTCTCAAAATAAAAGAGACTCGTAAAATGTTGAGGAGATCCTGAGATCATTGTCCTAAACCTCTACCAGCCCATGCAATACCCTGAATATTTTTTCCCTTCCTTTTTCCCTAATTCAGATTGGTTCCTGCAGGTGGAAGCACCCGCCAGTAGTTTCCCACACTAGCCGGGGCGCCATCTCCTGGTCATCTCGGGAAGATACATATGTCTTATTCATTAAGCCTTTCTGGCCACAACAAGCAAATGTTCAATTCCAGTATTATTACCACACACTTTTAAAAGAAATAGGCAGAATAGCAACTCAGATAGAATACGGACGTTTTTGTATCTTGGTATCTTTGTTTTAACTTATCACAGTACTGGGGATGAGAGATACAATTTATAAATTTACTTGTCTATTTATTTTGTAAAATGGCTTTCATCTGAAGAGTTGAGCTTTTCAAAAGTGGGTGAAATTTTGTAGAAAAGTAGCAAATGATGAGTAGGAGTCAGTGTAATTAATGTTTCTGGCGGAGTGAGTGCATTAGTGATACTGAATGAGGTTTAATGAGGTTCTTCTACACCCCAATCCTTCCTGTTCCCCAAAGCAAAGCAGAAAGGTTAGGACCTGAGGGGGCTTCGTTGGCAGTGGCGCGGCTGTCTCCCACGCGATGCATTTCCTCCACGGAGCAGGTGGAGCGTGTGAGGGAAACGCATTCACCATTTGCCCCCTTGTGGATCACTGCTGTTGCTTCTCAGGAAAAATTTGGTCCTGCTGTTCAAACACAGCAACTTCTGGGTGCTGGGGAATCACTGGTGACCCCTGAGCAAAACCATTTCCCTGCGAAGCACCAAGGGGAAGTGTCCTTTCCCAGGGGAGAATACTTCAGCAGGCAGAGCAGGCTGCAAGGCAGGGATGGAGAAAGAAAACGCTTCCAGCAACACTGAGTCGCTGCTAGGTTTGTGAGGGAAGCTGCACATCAGATAAAAAATTCAAAGTCCTCACTGTGTTGCTGAGGTGGACCAGCTTTTGCAAGTGACACAGTCAAGAGCTTCATCAGGCACACCCGTGAAATCTGCTGGTGAAACAGAGGCAGGGGGTTGAGAAACTCACTATCATTGCCATCAGCAGGAAATACAGGGCGTGCTGACTGCCTGCCATTTCCGCTCCAGACGCCCCACCCTCACTTCCCATAGCTTGCAATAGCTAAAAAGTATAGCTAGAATAGTTGCTTAAAATACAGATGAGTCTAGGTTATTTGGGTTCCCAAGTCCCTTTTTTAAAAACATATTCCTTAACGTCCAGCCTACCACATTGTGTTGTGGTAAATGCATGACTCCCTGATACAGCAAACAGAGACGCTTGTTCTCTTATATGCAAATGGTTATGACTCTATGACCAGGCAACTCGTTAACAGATAGCTAGATAGCCATTCATAATAACTGTTGTCATCTGAACCTCAACATTTTGATACAATGCTCCCAGCTTTTAGCTATCTTTTTTTTTTTTTAAGACGGAGTTTCGCTCTTCGTAGCCCAGGCTGGAGTGCAGTGGCATGATCTTGGCTCACTGCAACCTCCGCTTGCTGGGTTCAAGCTATTCTCCTGTCTCAGCCTCCTGAGTGTCTGGGATTATAGGCACCTGCCACCATGCCTGGCTAATTTTTATATTTTTAGTAGAGATGGGGTTTCACCATGTTGGCTACGCTGATCTCGAACTCCTGACCTGAGGTGATCCACCTGCATAATTTCTAAAGCAAGTTACTTTATTCAATTCAATGTAAATATCTATTTCGGCAATAATTTACGTTAGCTGTTATACCAAGAAGTTGTTACTTGACAGAAGACTTTCTATGAGCATTTTCAATTGAATTTCTGTCTATGTGTTTGTTTAGTAACTGAGGCCAGTTTTTGGTTCCACTTACTTGAAATTTTTTCTAGGGAAAAGATCTCTTCTAGCTGTAGGTCTTTACATCTGTTCCCACCTCCTACCTTGTTAAAAATACCAAAATTGTTAGAAATAGATAATCGATGCCATGAAGAAAAGTCAGTACAGAGACAAAAGACCTCTCAGCAAGGCCATCTTTACTTTCTGCAGAAAGGGCGCTTAATTGCAGATGGAACAATGGTGGGAGCACACTTGAACAAAGGAAAAGCAGACTTATTTATTTGGGTCGTCCTTACTGCAGTGTCCTGCATCCATTAGCTGGAGCATGACCTCACAATCTTAAACTGATACCCGATTTGCTATTAGCCTAAAACTGTCCTAAATAGGTAAGTGCAGGGAAGAACAAAGAAGTTGCTTACAAAAGGTTTAAGGAAGCAGAAACATTTCCAAATAAGGAAGGGGCATAGGCTGTGAGCTGGGATGTGCCTGTGAACATGTCCGACAGTTACATAGGATAGGGCTTAACAAAGAGTTATTAGCACAAAGCAAAGAGGCTTGAAGAAAGTTGGCCTCTAAAAGGAACCATTATTTCTAACACTTATCATTTATTCTTTAACAAGAAGGGGAACTTTGAAGAAGAAACTTTTTACTTTCTACAATCCCTCCTCTTTTACTTTATAGTTTTCCTCTTGAAACTTGCTTAACAGGTCTTGGCTTAGTTGTTTTGATTAACTCTTGGATGTATGGTACAACGTAATACTTGATGTTTTATGCGACCACCGGAGCAGGCGCCAGAGATGAGGCAAGTAGGCAAGGTAAAAAAAACTTTATTAGCTAGCCAACGTGAAGGAGGAAAGGGCGAAGTTCACCAATCTCCGGCGTTCTCCGGTGAGGTTCCTAGGTCCGCATATGAGAAGGGGCCGAAGAAGTTCGCGCCCGACGTCTGCCCGGAGCGGTTTTTTATGTCTAGGGCCTGGGAGTGGGAGGGCAGTAGGCGGGACATGGGCGTGTCTGGGGGCGTTCCATAGGCTGGGCTAGGTAGGTTTCAGTCTCCTCGTTCGGACGTCACGTTGCGCCTGCGCAGTTGGTCTGCATTTTTCCCGGGCGCGGGCTGCATTTTCCCGCGCGCGCGGGTAAGTTGGTGATGAAGAACCCGGAAATGCACCATCTTAGTCGTCTTTGTCCTCTCCCCCCGTCCAGACAATACTGAAGAAGAAGGAGTATACTTATTATAGTTGTTAAAGAGGTAAGAATTGAAGCTATGTTTTCTTGTTTGTTTGTTTTTCTCTTTCTGGTTGATGAATGCCACAGTAAAAGGGATAGCCAATTGAACTAGAGCATAAGTACTGCTGTAATTATTTGGCAGAGTGTCCAGTAAAGGTCCTCCATAATCCCACCATACATCCGCTCAGAGATTAATAAGGGCAGACTGATGCGTCAGCTCTGGGAAGTACCTGACTTCACTGCATCCTGTTAAGTCTCCAAGGAACGCCACATTTTTCCCCTTGTCATTGGAGACATGAGGTAAAATTGGTTTTCGAAGATGGAGACTGGGTGGCCCTCAGGGGCTGACCCCACAGGGTGTTGAACTTCAGGAAATAGCAGAGAAAGAACTTGGCACAATTCATTATTCCAGGCAGTGGAATCTTGAAAAAGAGCTACCATGCACTCCACGTCTGCTTGATTTGCGGACCATCCCAGTGGAAAGGAAACAACCTGGGCCTCTGGCCTACCGTGTGCACAAGTGTAACAGTCGCTTTTGTTTAAAGTGTGAACAGAATTCTTAATCCACTTTAACCAGGCATTTATATCTTTATATCCTGTTTCAATGGCTATGGTTTGTCTTAGGTCTCCTATTTTTATTACTGAGACCTTGCTTCTGTCATTTGGCATGAGGCGAGGCATAGTTTGATTGCATACCTTTGGGAAACGGGCAGTTGTAGGAGGTGGAGGAGGGAGAACAAAGTACATCTTAAAGAAGCCTATAGAATCCTTTCCAGCGACCTCTGCTCCTAAACCTTAGAAATGCTCTAAAGTGGGGTTAGAGTTGCTACTGGTAGGAATGGTAATAGATACAGGCACTGGGTTAGGAAAGGAAAGGAAAAGATAGACTAAGCTTTTCTTAGCTTTAATTTGGTAGGGCTTGATCCAGGAACAATGGCCCATGATTCTGATGATAATGGTGCTTGCTTGACTCGGGTGTGATGTGTCCATCCCTTTCCACTGTAGGAACAGCAGTCTCCATGGTTAGCAGCACAAGGTAGGGTCCTTCCCAGGCTGTCTTGAGTTTCCCTCCTTTCCACCCTTTGATGAGAATGTGATCCCCAGGCTGGTGCTGATGCACTGGAAACTCCACGGGTGGAGGCTGTGCTAAAAGACCTTCTGTTTTAAGGGAAGAGAAGGTGGAGGACAAACCAAGTACATCATTTCTAAGAAATTGATCTTTTGTTTTAAATGTGGGGACATCAGCAGTGGACTTTATAGTCCTTAGTGCCTTCTTGCTGAGACATTTCCTTTGGCACCTATTTTTATTAGTTTTTAGACCAAAGAAAGCCAAATACCATTTTATATTTGCCAGTGCTTCCTGTATGATTTTATACCAGATAAGCTAAATTTTACCTTTATGTTAGTGTGCTGTTAATGTTAAATTCAATTTTAATAAAACCTTGTAGACATATTTATCCATTTTTAATGTCTGAGCATAAGGTAAGAATTTTATAGACTCTTTTTAACCTTTTATAATTTTTGTTAAAGAGCAGGTTAGTACTTTAAGAAAAACCCGTTGTGCTTTTACTTTAATGTCCAGCTCACAGAAAAACTGGATGATACCCCTTTAACTTTAGCCAATGTTTACACACAGAATTTCCTTTACAACTAACATTTCAAAACTTGCTTAAACCTTCAAAACAAAAACTTTTTTTTCTCTAAGATAACCGTTCTTTTCCAAAGTGAAATTCCTTCATGTTTGTGGACTAGACTGCCTAAGGCCACAGGATTGTAAATTAGGATTATATATGTTACACCGTTAACTTTTAACAAACCTTCCTTTTGTTGAAAACCTTGTAAGTTTGGGGTTTCAATTGTTCCTTGCTATTAATAAGACTTCGTTTAGTCCATATTTAACTTAGAATTGGTAAAGATGGCTCCTTCCTGATTCTGTAAGTATTTTAAGGCTTGTCTGAGCGCAAACAACTCACCATTGGGCAATTTTCCTAACTCTACTTCTACAAGAGTTTCCCCATTACTTACTGAATATCCACTGTTGCTTTTCCCCTCAATCTTCCAGAGGAACCATCTATTGTCCTGACCTAAAGGGAGTTCCTTCTAGGTCTGGTTGGACCTTTGTGTGGTAATTAATTAAGATGTAGACCCTCAGTTAGAAAACCTGCTGGGTTAAGGGAATTATTCGTGGTTTACGTTAAATCATCTTTTTCTAACAGAATAGCTTCATATTTTAAAATTTTTGAGTTAGTAAGCTTTTTCTTTTTCTTTTTTTTTTTTGACTTAGGATAGTTCCGACCTGGTGAGGTGTGCTCACTGAGGTTACCTCTAAAAGTTATTTTTCTACTTTATTCTGTTAGCAAAGCAGTTGCCACTACAGATTGAATGCATTTGGGCCATCCGCCAGTTACTGGGTTAAGGATTTTTGATTAGGAAGGCTACGGGTTGTCAGGTTTCGGGCTACGCCCTTGTTTACACTGACAACAAGGTGGCTGCTTAAGGAGGGTAAAACTGGGACAGCAGCTGCTTTTTGTTTTTGGTCCTTTCGTTACCCTTCTAATATTTTAACATAACGCCCTAAAGGACTATCAGAAGGAATCTGATCACCTTCACCTCTCCCTGAGTCCCTGAGTTGGCTTTTCTCCCTGTCCTTGTTTTACTAGAAACATTTCCCATGTTGGGTAGTTGGTCAGGTTCAATCTCCTGAAATTAGCGGAAGGCTCAACCCCTCAAACCAGGGGGTGCTTTGCCTTGCCTGTCCCGAAAGGTCGGAAGGTTGACCTGTCTCTTTTTTTATATGTGTGTGTGTATATGTATATGTGTGTGTGTGTGTGTGTGTGTGTGTATTTATCTTTAGGTATCTCTATATCTACCTGTTTATCCATTCATCCATCCCTCCATCCATCCATATATAAACTCTTTTGTTGCATTGATCTGTATGTTTATCCACAGGCACATTTCACAGTCTTGTTTACTGTTTTTGCTTTCCTGGGTCTTTCCCATTTCTATATAATTTTAGAGTTAGCTTGTCAATTTCTACCAAAACAACTCAGAAAACAAACAAACAAACAAAAAATTTTAAAAAGCCCTGCTGAGATGTTGATTGGGATCATGTTGAATATATATAGATCGATTTCACAGTTGGAGAAAATCAATCTGGGGAGACTTATATCTTAATAATATTGAGTCTTTCCATCTACAAATTACTATATTTTTCTTTTCATGTAGGTGTTCTTTAGTTTCCCACATCAATATTTTATAGTTTTTTGCATAAAGGTTTTGCATATTTTTAATTAAATTCATCTCTAAGTATTTAAGATTTTCTGATGCTCTTTTAAATGGTACTTCAAAATTTTTTCTTCTTCCAATTGTTGTTGGTCTATGGAGATAAAATTAATTTTATGCATTCATCATATAACCTCTCAGCAAACCATGAATACAAGGGACCTTTCTTAGCCCAATAAGAGGCATCTGTGAAAAACCTACAGCGGTCATCATACTTAATGGTGAGAGACTAAATGTTCTCCTACAAAGATTAAGAACAACATAAGGATATTTTATCTCAGCATTCATATTCAACTTTTTACTGGAAGTTCTAGCCAGTGTAGTAAGGCAAGACAAAAAAGACACAAATTAGAAAGGAAGACATTTTAAAAGTCTCTATTTGGATATGACATAATTATTTATCTAGAAAATTCCTAAGAATCTAGAAAAAATGCTTCCATAACTAGAAACTATACACTATATATACCTTATAGCTGTAACTAGTTGGGCAAGGTTGCAGGATGCAATGTTGATATATGAGAGTGAAGCATATTTTCTATATACCAACAATGAACAATTGGAACTTGAAATTTTAAAAATATTTTAAAAAGCATCAAAAGAAATAAAAGACATAGGTATAAGGAAGAGAGCCCTCACTAGCAACCAATTTTGCTAACACCTTGATTTTGGACTTCCCAGAGTTCAGAACTATAAGAAATAAATTTCTGCTGTATTAAGCCAAAAGTAAAAAAAAGTGTAGGTATAAATCTAATAAATTATGTGCAGGATCAGTATGCTTAACTACAAAACACTAAAGAGAGAAATTAAAGGAGAAATATATCATGTTCATAGTTTGGAAGACTCAATACTGTTAAGATGTCAATTCCATCCAATTTGATGTGGAGATTCAACATAATCAAAATCCCAGTAAGCTTTTGAATCAATAATAATCAATTAGGTGATTCTAAAATGTATATGGAAAGGCACAGGAACTGTTTGGAAAGGTCAAACAATATAGTTAATTGATTTTTGACAAAGATGTTAAGATAATTCAATGGAGAATTATTAATAGTAATTTCAACAAAGGATTAAAGAAAGAGAACCTTAATGTACACCTCAGAACTTTTTCAATATTAGCTCATGGATTATGACCTAAATATTAAACATGAAACTAAAAAAAGTGCAAAAGAAAATGTAGGAGAAAATCTACATAACCTAGAGTTTAGCAAAGAGTTTTTAGATATGACTTCAAAAGATAAATTTAATTTGATCAGTTTGGGCGCAGTGGCTCATGCCTGTAATCCCAGCACTTTGGGAGGTCGAGATGGGTGGATCACTTGAAGTCAGGAGTTCGAGACCAGCCTGGCCAATGTGGCAAAACCCCATCTCAAATAAAAACTAATACAAAAAAGTACCTGGTCGTGTTGGCGGGTGCATATTAATCCCAGCTACTCGGGAGGCTGAGGCAGGAGAATCGCTTGAACCTGGGGGCTAGGGCAGTGGTTGTAGTGAGCCGAGATTGCACCACTGCACTTCAAGCTGGGTGAAAAAACAAAACCCTATATCAAAATAAATAAATAAATAAATACAAAAAATAAAAATAATTTGATCAAATTTAAAAGCTTTGCTCTGTGAAAGATACACAGGAATACAAAGAGAATAAAAAGATAACCAGAGAATGAAGACAAACCAAAAACTAGCAGGATATGTTTGCAAGTCACAAATCTAGTAGAGAACTTGTATATGGAATATACGAGGAACACTCAAAACTCAGTAAGGAAACAAACCACCCATTTCTTTAAAAATGGGCAAAAGATCTGAATGCACACCTAACAAAAGAAGATACAAGGAGAGCAAGTCCCAAGCATATGAAAAGATAGCAAATCCTAAGCAAATGCAAACGTAGCAAATCCTAAGCGTATCAGCAGATACCCAACAATACTAGTCATTAGGGAAATGCAAATTAGAACTACAAACTTTACATACAAAACGCAAACTTGGAAATAAAATTATTATGAATTTCAAGATGGCAACAGCAGAGCATCAAGCGAAGTGGGGAGCCCCTCTGTGCACAGGGCCCCATGTGACTGTGTAGGCCACCTGCCTGCAAAACCAGCCAACACAATTTGTGCCAAAAAAGAAAAATGGCAAAGTAGAAGCTTACTGTCTTCAGCAGGTAAGCCCAAAATTACTGACAATCTTGATATTCATAATGATCAGAACTAAAGCAAAATCAATTCTGGTTAGATGCGAAGGTGGCTGATAACTTGTTAAATTAATTATTTACCAGTTTGTTTCATGATATAAAATTTTCTCAAAACATTTTCTAAAAGGAGACGAAATCCACAACAAAAATGTAAATACATTCCATTCTACTATTCTCTTCTTGCCTAATTTTACCACACGATCAGTGCCTTAAGTAGCAAGATGATACAGGTAACCATAAAAACAGAGTGGGCTTAAATCCTTGCTTTTTCTCTGGTCTGAATTTTAAAATCTTACTTGGGCATAGATTTCTAGAAATTGTTGAAAATAATGTCTTCTTCTAAAGAAAAGCATAAACGCACTTAGTCAGCATAGTACAAATGACTTTTTCTTTCTTTCTTTTTTTCAAGACGGAGTCTGGCTCTGTCACCCAGGCTGGAGTGCAGTGGTGTGATCTCGGCTCACTGCAACCTCCGCTTCCCGGGTTCAAGAAATTGTCCTGCCTCAGCCTCCTGAGTAACTGGGATTACAGGCACCCACCACCACACCTGGCTACTTTTTGTATTTTTAGTAGAGACGGGGTTTCATCATCTTGCCCAGGCTGGTCTGGAATTCCTGACCTCATGATCCGCCCGCCTCAGCCTCCCAAAGTGCTGGGATTACAGGCGTGAGCCACCGCGCCCAGCCACAAATGACTTTTTAAAAAGTTGCAGATCTTAGAGCGTCATCTTGGCTGCAGGAAGAATAAGAACTTTTTATAAGGCAAAATCATTTCTGTTAACAGGGGCAAATTTTTATCTAATGACATTTAGTGGGAAATGGGAAAACTGTCATTGTCCCCTGCCAAATGCTATTGATAGAACAATAACAGAAAGAGAAAAGCATGTTTGTGAAGATTATGTGAGAATTTCCAATAGCTGGTATCTGAGAATTGCTGTGGTCAATTGCAGAAACTGCTTTAAAAAGAAAGAAAAACACCTTTCAGGGATGAACCTATCATACCAAAATTTAGAACGTCCTATTCCTCAGTTTGATGAACTAAGGGCTTCTTTTTCGCCCCCACCAGGACAGGCAATTCATTCCAGAGATCACTTAGTAAAATTCATGATGGGAGTTGAAGTTTCTGCACGTCTAAAATACAACTATTTTGTTAGTTTCTTGCCGGAAGTTGTCTTGTAAAACATAGCTAATCGAGTGTTTGTGTACCTGTGATTCACGGCTGAAATATGACAGGAATGTGGTTTTTATTTTTATTTTATTATTACTATTATTTGAGATGGAGTCTCACTCTGTCACCCAGGCTGGATCTCAGTTCACTGGCGTGAACTCAGTTCACTGCAACCTCTGCCTCTTGGGTTCAAGCGATTCTCATGTTTCAGCCTCACAAGTAGCTGGGACTACAGGCACTCACCACCACGCCTGGCTAATTGTTTTTTATTTTTAGTAGAGGCAGGGTTTCCCCATATTGGCCAGGCTGGTCTCAAACTCCTGACCTCAGGTGATCCTCCCACCTCGGCTTCCCAAAGTTCTGGGATTACAGGCGTGAGCCACCGTGCCTGGCCAGAAGGTGGTTTTTAATGCTCTAGATCATTGCAGATCTTGCTAAAGGCCTGGAAGAAATAGGAAGGCAGGAGAACTTTTTAAAAAAATTGTCAGTGAAGCTCTGCATTGTGGTTCAATAAGTTGGCTCAGGTAGACTTAAGGTGAACAACATCTTGAGCCAAAGTTGGCTCAAGCAAGTACAACTGCTGCTGTTGTTAAGTCCTTCCTCTAGCACTGATTAGAGTCCAATAGAAGCTGCTGTTCTCATTCTGGGCTGCGTACAAAGGGAAGAGATCCATCTATGCTTGTCCCTGGGTGAATATATTTAGTGAAAATGAATACAGATCTCCTGTCATATTAGATTTTATTTTCCTGGGCACTGAAGATTTCCAGACAAATAGCTGGTATGTACTTTTTAGAACAATCACATTTGGATTTTAGAGGGATATTCACAGAAACACAAATGGTTTTGCGTCTCAATTTCACTAACATTTATAGGGTTTTCCTATATATGAGCATATAGAGGAAATAGAATAGAAAGGGGAATAGTAAACTAAACTAGGTTTGTCTGCCTTTATCTTTGACTGTACTATAGTACAGGAGATTACATATGTGGGTGAATAAATACGACAAAGAAAGTGGTAAGGGTTATAAAGCAGGCAACACAAGACACTGTCATTGTTCAGAACAGCACAAGATTGCTTCCGACCAGGGCGATCCAAAAGGAAAGCTCAGCATGGAGAAGCCAGTGTTGTAGCTGGGTGTCAAGGATGGAACCATATGGCCACTTTGTGTGGGGACCATAAAAGCAAGGCAAATCTCTTGGAATTTCAAGACTCATAATGGAAATGGCAAGTTCATCTTGTGGAGCTGCACAGTCAGGTCTTAGCAAAAGAACTTGCAGAGGTTGAATTTACATTGTAGAAAATTTAAATAACTGGCTAAGGCGGGAGTCACTGAAGCTTTTGAGCCTGGAAGTGACTTGATCTTGCAATCATCAGGAAAATAATTCTCCAGGAGTGTGCAAGGTAGATACAACTTGAGAGAGAAGGGAACAGGGGAGACCATCTGGTGGTTACAAGAAATATCTAGGTAAGAGACAGCAAAACTCTGAACTAGTAGGGAGGGATGAAGACGGAGAAGAATGGGCAGTTGTCGGGTTTGGGGAATAAGAGATCCAGTGATGTTGGCATTGAAGATAATGGTGCCTTACATCACTTTGTCATTTTGCAGGTGAGAGAAGGGTCCAGTCCGTTCAGAGAGAACGGTTGAGTCCTGCACAAGGGAAAGTGACTTCCTGATAGAAATTTCCAACCGCGTGTGTTTGTTTCTCTAAACTCCACTGTTTTTCAGCTGTGTGACGTTTTTGGGACTTACTAGCAATCACTTTATTTTCTCGTTTTCCTAAATTTGTGGACAGGGCAACTGACATGATCTAATTGAACTGAAAACTTTGGAGAGGTATGAAACGCTAGTTGCTAGAGTTCCTCATCTGGGAACATGTTCGGTATATATAACTTTCGACTTTGAAGTAGTAGAAGGGAGAAGTTCTGCAGACCAAAACTTCCTTGCAGCCTATAGTTTTCCATTTAAGAAGACTATATGGAGGTTTCCTAGTCCAACTATGCCAACTATGGGGTGGACAGTGGTGACTCTACTGCAGGATCTCGGTTACTGGGATTGACCTAACATTACTGCTTCCCAAGGTGTGTTATAAAGATGGGGAAAAACGTTTTCTAAATCAAATGCATTTGAGAAATGCTAAATTGAATAACATGAACAGATGACTTTGCTATGGGACTGTTCAGTCTTCAGCACATGAGTGTGCACTATACATATTGAAGGGAGCACTGTGTGCTGTTCTTCCCAAATGTAGTTGATTAAAATCCTTATTTCATGCATTATCTCAGTCCAGCATTCTTAGTAAGCACCTACTCACTACTCACAGTGACTTCACAATGCCTGGCGGGATGACCCTACAGATGTACTTGAATCTGAACCTATATAGCCAGAACTGATAAATCAAGCCACTTCCCGAGTTCAAGGCTGCAGGGCTGAGACAAAGACCCCCTTTGTACCAACGCAGTGTCTGTCCCTCAGTGCTTGACCTTAAGTGCTGTTCAGTCTCGACTTGGCATCCTCATTGCATATGGGGCCACAGGAAAGGGCACGAGGGCTGGATTTGGAGTCTGGAGGCCTGAATTAGCAGCCTTGAGATGCCTTTTACCAGCCTCCTCATCTTAGGCAAGTTGCCTAATGTTTTTGAGTCTCCTCTGGAAAAATGAAGCTAAAACGTCACTTTATCCTGTAATAATTATCAATCACTTTCTCAATGCTAGGCATTGCCCTAGATGAGGGGATAGAACGGTTGCTCAGCCCAGGGCCTTAAACCTTCCTTGGCGGAAAAAATCCTCTGCCTGCAGCAGTGGGTCACTTGGGCTCAGATTAAGTTCCATCTGTCCCCAAATAACTCACAACTGAGTGAGCAGGAGCCCCCCTGCTTCTGAGGTCTATGAGTTATTTGGCCCCACACCAGGAGCCTCTGGTCCCCTCCCCTCCCTTCCCTCACTACTGGAGAGAGGGGGTGCAGCATTTGAACCCCACATAAGTATTACCCATCAGGCTCACTGCAGGGTTCATGGATTTCCTGGTCCTAGGTTTGTTTATAATAACTCACGAGTTCTTCACAATTTGCTCACAAGGAAATGGTAACCGCCGAAGTTGGAAAACCAACCATTTGGGGCCAAATGAAAGCCTGAGGTGAGGGTGCAGTTTGGCTGCAGCGCCATGGGAATCTCTAAAGGCAGAACTTGGCTGTTTTATCTCATCCCATCTCCCCACGGAATTAAAAACTGATGAATCAAAGCTCTTCTCCAGAAATGTGCTACAGGAATGACAACATTTCCCCTGACAAGTCTTTTATGTATTAAAGTGGCTCCACATTAAGGCTGAGGCGCAGTGGGAGGACTGAAATGTGGAATTGAAAACGTCTTTTTCACAGAGCTGGATCAAGGCATGGAAGGGAGGCAGGATTCTGGGGAGCAGCCAGCGCTGGTGGGAGCGTGGTTCCTGCAGAGACATGGGAGGACACCCTGGCACTCAGCCCTGCATGCGCAGTCCAGCCCACAGCTCCTTCTCAGGAAGCGACACTCTAGGCTTACAAAATGAACACGGCCAGGTCCGATGTTTCCCTCACTGAATCCACACAACAGCACTTCAACCCCTCCGCATTCCCCGATGGGGAAACCAAGGCTCCAAGTGGCAATGCCAGTCACCTGAGAATGTGTGACTTCCTAACGGCACATTAGGAAGCTTGATCTATTAAATGATACTTATTTATACCGACTGTACCACCTGTATCAGGAAACAGATGGCACACTCAAAATAGATAAGGAGATTTCTTTGTGCACTACTGACAAGGTGTGGGTGAGTATGGTGCTGGCTTGGTGGCAGCCAAGCTGTTAGCCCCTGGGAAGGAAAGGCAAGAAAGTGGGTCTCAAGCCCAGGAGAGGACTCTGCAAAGCAGCCTCTGTAGACCCAGGACACAGCCCTCTCCAGGCGGCCCTGTGAAATGGAGTCACTGGGACCGCTGCCCTGCCCTTGTCCTCTCCCCTCACTCCCTGTCACTCTTGCCAGATCTATCCCAAGCAGAAGCCTGGGGCATGGGAACCCTTGATGTGGTTCCTGCAGGTCAGCCTCGGGGCAGAGCGCAGGGAGGAGAAGGCATGTGGAGCCGATGAACTTGGACTGAGAAAGTAACACTGTGCCTGGCCACTCATGAGTCTGGGATAATAGAAATAGACAAAACCAGCTGGAACATTGCTAATGTTCTTCCCAAGGACACGCTGAAGCTGTGACATGTCAGAATGACCACTGCTTTCTCATTCACAGAAAGACCTTGTTCTCTCAAGTCACAGGCTGTTGAAAACTCTGCTGTCTGCAGTTGCAGTAGTAAGAGGTAGCATCCCACCTCTGGATGGAAGTCACTCTGATACAGAGAAGCTGCTCCAATTTCCACTCCAGCTGTAAAGTTTCAGATGAAGGAACCCTAGGCACAAAATTCCACATCCATTGTAATGTCATGATTTCCAAAGAAACAGGACCCTCCATCCACTCTGCCATCCAGTCCTGAGGCTGACCCATTGTATTAGTCCATTCTCATGCTGCTGACAAAGACACACCCAGGACTGGGTAATTTATAAAGAAAAAGAGGTTTGCTAGACTCACAGTTCCACATGGCCGGGGAGCCCTCACAATCATGGTGGAAGGTGAGAGGCACATCTTACATGGCAGCAGACAAAAGAGAATGAGAGCCAAGTGAAATGGGTTTCCCTTTATCAAACGGTCAGATCTCATGAGGCTTATTCACTACCATGAGAACAATATGGGGGAAACCATCCCCATGATTCAGTTATCTCCCACCAGGTCCCTCTTGCAACATGTGGGAATTATGGGAGCTACAGTTCAAGATGAGATCTGGATGAGGACACAGCCAAACCGCATCACCCATCGACATGCAGCACTGCTTTGTTTCAGCTTATAAAATCATGACTGCATTTAAATTTCACCCAAGCTCCACTCTTCTGTGAGTCCTATAATAATTCTGTCTCTTTGTTTTTTATTTATTTATTTATTTATTTATTTATTTATTTATTTATTTATTTATTTTGGTGAGACAAGGTGTCGCTCTGTTGCCCAGGTTGGATTGCAGTAAGTGATCATGGCTCACTGCAGTCTCAAACTCCTGGGCTCAAGTGATCCTCCAGCTTCAGCCTCCGGAGTAGCTGGGACTACAGGTGTGTGCCACCATGCCTGGCTAATTTTCTTTCTTTTTGGTAGAGACAGGGATCTCCCTATGTTGTCCAGGCTGGTCTTCAGCTCTCAGCTTCAGGCAGTCATCCTGCCTCAGCCTCTCAAAGTGCTGGGATTGCAGGCATAATAATTCTGTATTTTCCCTTTCAGGTGAATGCCCCAAAACTGGTGTGCACTGTTCCTCACTGCTCCGATCCAATAACCCTGACCTAATCAGACTTCATGTGTACCCCTTGTGTTTGTGCGTGGGCAAGGATCGAGGGAGAAATCGGCTTACTTTCCCTTCCCCGTTACGCTAGAGTGTAATGTGATGGCCACTTTCTATCAGACTGTGTTGGTGTTTACGAGCCTCCCTCAAGCTTTCAGGAAAGAGCATGGGTTTTAATCCTAGTAGGGAAACTGCTTTTCCACACAGGACATGTTTAGCAATTTTCTCTCTTCCTTTCGAATTTTCTCTTTGTCCAGTTCACTGTCATTTTTTTCCTCTTCTATTCTGCTGGGCATTCTGTGAGCCCTTTTGAATGGAGGTTGGGCCTCTCCTGCCTCTCTGCCTCCAGGGGAGGACTTTGAGCTCTTACATAGCAAGTACTTTACAGGGAGAGTTGGGACAGGCTGCACCACACACACCTGGGGTGTGGAGGGCCCCCCGCCCTGGCGAGTGTGAGGGCAGTTGAGAGATGGGTTGGGTTTTCTGGTTCCCTTGGAGGGAGTTCTCAGTTGCTTTTCTGATTCAGAAATGGAGCAGCAGCCCTCTCCACACACATCTTCCTTGGCAGAGCCCCTCTGCCCGGAGCAGCGGGTTGCTTAGATTCAGATTAAGGGTCTTCCTGCTCCTGAGGTCTAAGAGTCACCTGGCCCTAAGCCAGGGCCCTCTGTTCCCCTCTCCTCTCTCTCTTCCGTCACTGTCAAGGATGAGGGGTGCAGCACTTGAACCCCATGTGGATATTGCCTATCAGGCTCACTGCGGGGCTCATGTTGGTGTGCTGAGGTTTGTGCACGCCGCCCCCCACCTCCACTCCCACCTTCCACCTCTCACTGGGGAGGATGCTGTCTGCATTCATCACCATCCCGACTCAGGACTAGACTTCAGGTTTCTTCAGAAATTGGTGGAATCTTCACTCTTAAGCTTCCAGTTTGGGTGCTTCTTTCCAGTGGCCACTATCACAGGAACCCTGAGACCCTCACGTTCAGACCCATGCCAGGCTGAAAGGAGAAGCACCATATCAGACATCCAAGTGTTGATTCCGCCATGGGGTCAGCCCATGCTGTCAGCCCAGCCAGGCAACAGGTTCGGGGAGCTCGACTTTGGGCTTGGGTGTAGCAGAGGGGAACGTTGCTTCTTCTCTGCCCCTTGCTGGTTCTGCCAGTGGGGATTGCTGGGGAGCCCAAACCCCACGAATGAGGAGCGGAGCCAGTGCTGCTTCGGCGTGGCCTGCGAGAGTGGGTTAGGAAGCCCAGGCATTGGCCCCTGACTGCTACTGTTTGGATGGAGACTTCCCAATGTGTGTAATGAGGTTCTGTCAAAACCCCTGGGCTGTGGGCTCTTGGGAGGTAGTCGAGTAGCATTTGACTTCTTATATTTCTTCATTTATTTACTTCTAACTGTGGTAAATGCATATGATGTAAAATTGGCCAGTGTAACCATTTTTAGGTGTACAGTTTAGTGGCATTAAGCACATTCACACTGTTGTGCAGCCATCTCCACCATCCAGCTGCTGTGCGCTTCAACCTCCCAAACAGAAACTCCACACATTCAACAACTCCCCACTTCTCTCTCCTGCCAGCCCGACAACCCCCATTCTACTGCCCGTCTGTATGAACCTGACCACTCCAATACCTCATGTGGGTAAAATCATGCAATGTTTGTCCTTTCATGACTGGCTTATTTCACTGGATAGAGTGACCTCAGGGTCTATCCACGTCACAACATATGTAGACTCTCCTTCCTCTGTAAGGCTGAGTAGTATTCCACTGTATAACATAAGCCACGTTTTGCCTGTGCATCTATCCATCCATGCACACTTTGCTTGCTTCCACTCTTGGACTCTTGTGAACACAGGTGTTTGGGTGTCCTCTCGGCGGCATACATTTTGACTCCTGCCAATCAAAGATATTCAATAGACATCTTCTGATGTCTGTTGAACAGAATGGATCTGAGCGAGGAGCTCACGAATCATATGATCTCCCCATAGCCCTGGGACCACAAAACTGTGAGAGGAGGAGGCCTGAAGACCCCTGTAAATCAGGGATGATAGTTCAAGCTTGTGGGGAAAATTCCAACTGTGTAACTCTTTAGACGACTAAACAAGTCAGCATCCCCCATCCTTCCCAGTCCCCATAGAATACAGAAAGAGCATGCCTGTTTTAGAGATTTTGACTTCTTGGAAGTTCTGCCTCAGCCAGCAGCGCCATCCCTGAAACTGTCAGGGAAAAGTGCTCTTTATTTGTCCACGTGCCCTTGGCTATTCTTAGTGGGAAGAAGCAAGCCTGGCTCTCATTTAATATTCATTTCCTCCTGCGAATGTTGCAGGGGTCCTGCGTCATCTTCAGGACCCTGCAATGGAGTTTCCAAGGGGCTTGCCTCTCTGGTCCTCAACTCACTCGTGAGCCCTCTTGGCAGTCTGCACAACACCATGTCGATTCGTGACAGTGACAGTTCTCCCAGTCCCTAAGCGGGATGTTTGTGCGTTAGGAGGTGTGCACCCTCCTTGCCAAGGGCCCATCTCTCTCCCTCAGCCACTGTTGGCAGCTCTCAGGCTTCCCCCACCTCTACCAGAGGAGGAGAGCAGGACGGGACTGGGACTCTGAGCACAGCCTCCGCCGCAGACCCATGTTTGTTGGCCCTGCACCACCCCAGTGGAGGGCGGTGAGTGATTTGGTCCTAGTTCCCCGGATGGAAACTCTGCCTCTCCACCGCAAGTCCCTGATGCTGGAGAGTAGAAGGTCACAGTCTGGGGGAGTTGACATCCGGCACCAAAGGCTACTCAGGAACAAGGTTTTGCTGGGGGGAAAGCTACCCTTCTCTCTTACTGTGGAGGCTCAGCTCTCCAGAGGAGCTGAGTTGTTGGCGGTATTGCAAACTCACTCTGGCATTGGGCCTGGAGCCCACAGGCCCAACACAAGAAGCTGGGCTAATTACAGCCATCTCCAGCCTCTCTCAGATGTTCTGGGACCATCTCCAGCAAGAAGCTCGGGGGCACTGGTCTATGGCGTCCATACCCCGTGTCACAGCAGGCGACACATCATCAGCGGAACTGCGAGCACAGGGCTGTGCCATGCTGCCATGCCCAGCAACCAGCTCCCGCTGGGAAGGCCCAGACACTGGAATTCAGACAGCATTGACCTCAGAGATGGCCCTGCCCCTGAGGAACAGAAAAGAGAAACCAGCTGGAAGTCGAGTGTGTCCTTCCATGAGCCTGGCATCAGCTACAGAGGGTAGCAAGAAAGGCCGGAGCCACAAGGCAGTGCCAATGAGACAAGTAACCGAGGGACTCGTTGTAAAAAGCCTTCATGAATGGCACCATGGGCAAACCTGGGAGTGGGCTCGCATGCTCAGCACAAGTGCGAATCTTACACTGTGTGGATCAAGGCTCCCAGGCCTGTCAGCACCGCAAGGCAGAGCCCCAGACTCCCGAGGCCTCAGCTTTCCAACCTCAGCACTACTATAATTTGGACCACATAATTCCTTTTTGCTGGCTGTCTTGTCCATTGTAAGATGTTTATTTAGCAGCATCCCTGACTTCTACCTACTCTATTCCGGTAGCAATCCCCGCTCCCAGTACGACAATCAAAAATGTCTCCAGGTGGGGCACGGCAGCTCATGCCTGTAATCCTAGAACTTTGGGAGGCTGAGGCAGATGAATTACCTGAGCTCAGGAGTTCGAGACCAGCCTGGGCAACATGGTGAAACCCCATCTCAACTAAAAATACAAAAATTAGCCAGGGGTGGTGGCATGTACCTGTAGTCCCAGCTATGTGGGAGGCTAAGGTGGGAGGATTGCTTAGGTCCAGGATGTCAAGGCTGCAGTGAGTCATGTTCATGCCACTGCACTCCAGCCTGGGTGACAAAGGGAGATCCTGTCTCAAAAAAAAAAAAAAAAAAGTCTCCAGACCTTGCCAAATGACTCGTGGGGAGCAAAATAGGTATTTATGAAGAATTGCGTATGTGCCCATAAGAGTTTCATATGTAGTAACCTATATAACTCTTACAATATCATGAGGTAAGTATTATGATTGCCCCAGTTTTGCAAATGGGGAAACTGAGGCTATGAGGGATCGGTAACTTACCCAAGATCACACAGATAGTGAGTGGCAGAGCTGGGGTGAAAATCACAAGGGCCCCTCTAGACCCAAGCCCCTACCAGGTATGCAGAGCTGCCTCACTTATTCTGATGATCTCATTTAATTTGCTTGATAACCCATTTTACAGATATGGACACAGAAGTCAATATCTCATCCAAGGTCACACAGCTAGTGACAGGCAGAGTTCAAGCTGAAACTGGCACATGAGCTGCTAAAGTCCATAATCCGAAATAGATTTCAAAGCAGGGGAGGAAGAGTAAAAACAAATGAACAGAGGAAGCAGATCTTCTCTGTCATTGGGTGGGATGTGGGATTCAGTGGACTGAAGGTGGATTCTGCATAGAGTAGTGGCTTTTGCCCTCACGAGAGGTCAGCTCAGCTGACGTGGTGGCTTCTGGTCTCCCTTGAAGCCTTGCAACTGCACCAGGCGACCCCTGGGGTTTGCTTCCTGCTACAGCGATAGACTCTGAGCCTGGTGGCTCCCTTCCATTCCAAAACCACTCACCTGGGTGTTCCTGAGCCATCTGAGCTCATTCCCACCTTCCAACGAGGGCAGTTACAAAGGTGTGAAGCAGGCCTGTCTTGGTATCTTATGCTGTTCACCTTTTAGCAAGTTTCTCAGCCTACATGAGCCTCAGTGTATAAATACACAAAATGGGAGCCCGGCACCCCCTCATTAGGCTGGGAGGGTCTAAAGCACACAGTAGACTCTCAGACAATAGTACTATACCAACTCTGTATTGTCCCACACTCTCCCCTCCACATTCTGCATCTCTCTTTATGTGCTCTGAGCTGTAGAAATGGTTTCGTGTCTTAGACTCCAACTGACTGAGTGGTGGGATTGCAGATTTATTTATTTATTTTTTTTGAGCGCAGTAATAAGCCCTCAGGCGTTTGGTTGAAAGTCAGTGTTGGCGCTTGTGTCTACTTACTCTGATAAACAATAGTCGCTCTCCAGGTTGCCTTCATGTCCATTCCCACATAGTAGCTTTCTGTAGCATCGAAATAGGAATCTGCAGTGGAGGATTCATTTTATTTCCTCTGTAAAATAGCTCTGCCCTTATTTGGAGCAATTTAAGACGAAATAAAGCCAATTGTGAGGAACTGATTCAGTGGGAGGGACTGGGGCTCGGGCAGTGCACACAGCTGCGTGCGGCTCGCCTGGCAGTTCCGGAGCCCAGCACAGGGCAGCTTACCTTAGCTCCAGGCAGCTCCCCATTTAGCAAGGGTGGAGCCATTCTGGGACGGTCATCTCAGCAACATACAGTAGAACAGAAAGCCCGTGAGCAGTTTATTCAGCGAGATCTGGGAAAAGCCTGGCTCCGTTGCTCACCCAGCCCGTGACTTCAGGCTTCAGCACTGACTTTTCTGAATGCGGACTGTCTCGTGTGAAGTGAGGAGAACGGTCCTGCCTCACAGGTAGTTTGTGAGCATTCAGCAGGATAAAGACTCCGAGGTCCCCGGGACGCAGAGCGGCCACTCAGTGCCTTTCAGCTCCTCTGCTGCAATCCCTGTTTTGATCCATCCAGCCCTTTCTGATGAGCAGATGCTACTTCCCCATCGGTTGTGTCCACTCCTTTATTCTGGCTGCCTGACAGTTAACACCCCCTCTGGTGACAGACGTAGCATCTGAGAGTGCTTTGGGATGATATAAATGGAACTGGAATTCATTCAAGCAATTTCTAGTGCATCTGGGCTGGGAATTGCCTTGAATTGTATTTTTGAGCCAATCCCCGCCACCACCCTCACTGAGAGCAGCCTTCAGTCGCTATACTGAGAACAGGCCGTATAAGAAAGTTTCCCCCACCCTTAAGTTGGGACCTATACTCGATCATTACCTAGCAGATTGCAGGGAAGCAACCTTTGTCAGTAGCAAACAAACGCTTCCTTCACATGGTGTCTCCTGGCCATCTCCTGACAAGTCACCAGTTCCTGGATGGGTGTGAATTTATTGGGGGCTTATGGCTGAGAATAAGAACTTGTCCTCTGACACAACAGCTCACCAATGCAGCAACTCCTTCCATGATGATTGCAATGGGTTAATTTTATGTGTCAACTTGACTGGGCCATGGGATGCACAGATAGCTGGTGGATCACAGCAGATAGCTGGTTGATAGCTGGGTGTGTCTGTGAGGGTGTTTCTAGAAGAGATGAGCATCTGAATTGGTGGGCTGAGCAAAGCGGACGGTCCTCCTCAATGTGAGTGGGCATCATCCAGTCCATCAAGGGCCTGAGCAGAATAAAAAGGCAGAGGAAGATTGAATTATTTCTCTGCCTAACAAATTGAGCTGGGACTCGGATCTTTCCTGCCCTGGTTCTTCCGGTTCCCTGACTTCAGACTGAAATCTTTACCATTGGCCCTCTGGCTTCCAGGCCTTGAAATGACCCTGTCTGGGTTTCCTGGGCTGCAGGGTTGCTGATGGCAGATCACGGGTCTTATAAGCCTCTATAATTGTGTGGGCCAATTCCTTATATAAATCTCTTTCTAGAGATAAGCATATTTCCTATGGGTCTGTTTTTCTTCAGAACCCCAACAAATACAGTGGTTGTCTTTACTGACCCGGGCTTCAGTGAAGGGCATCTGTGTGCTACGCTGCCCGCTGCATGTTCTATCTGAGCAGTTAGCAGTACGCATCAGGACATGTTAGCATTTCGAGGAAATGACAGTCCTCAGTTGGAACCTATGCCCGGAAAACTAATTTGCAGAAGGCTTCTCATTGTCTTAAGTGCTTCCAAAGAATATTCATGGCATTGCAGAGAAACATATAGGATAGGGTGCCTGCACAGTGGAATCACCCAGTGCCTGGTGCACCCACTCCCAGAGATTTTTTTTTTTTTTTTGAGACGGAGTCTCACTCTGTCGCCCAAGCTAGAGTGCAGTGGTGTGATCTCAGCTTACTGCCACCTCTGCCTCCTGGGTTAAAGCGATTCTCCTGCCTCAGCCTCCTGAATAGCTGGAATTTCAAGCATGCACCACCATGCCCAGCTAACTTTTTTGTATTTTTAGTACAAATGAGGTTTCACCATGTTGGCCGGGCTGAACTCCTGGCTCAAGTGATCTGCCTGCCTCAGCCTCCAAAAATGCTGGGATTACAGCACCCCAGAGATTCTGATTTAACTGGTCTGGGATTGGCATTAGCTCTGGGAGCTTTATGTGATCCCCAGGGTTTCTAACATGAAGGCCAAGTCGTGCATACATTAGACAGGTCTGAGTTGAAGCTCTCAGTCATTGATGAGTTGTGGAATCTTGGTAAAGTCACTGAACTTCTCGGAACCTCAGTTTTATCACCTGTAAAAGGATGGATATACGATTGATCCCAGAGCCTTGTCTTAAGGATGACATAGACAGGATGTGTGAAGGGACAGAGGTGTCTAATAGAACAAGAGTGCCTGCAAAGTGAGGACCTCCCACTAGGCACCTGCATGGGAGGTCAGGGAATGTGCCTCCAGGGAGGCCTCAGCGCATTCACATCAGAGCCCTTAGCTGGGACCAAATGCTAATATTCCCTGCGCTTACACCCACTCTCACTGTTCCTCCCTTCCCCTGTCTGGATTGTGCTCTCTACACCGCCCCACCATGGCCTGGAATAAGACCAAAATTATTGGAAGAATTGAGCTTGCTGTTTTCAAACACCTCAGATGCCTGGATCTCTGGTTCTTAAATCTCTTAAATGTGAACATGCACTTAGGCACACTGAAAGCAGTTTGGATATGGCTCGAGGGTATTTCTCGAGCCACTGAGTCTATCGCTAACCCCATGTTGAGAGTGCCGGATCTGAGTGAACCAGTGAGGTCTGACACTGAGAAAAGAACTGACAAAGTCGTGGTTTATTCTTGATTAGTTGCCTGGTAAAGTAGTTGGTAAAGTCAGTGGTGAAATTAGGAAGAAAATTCCTATTCCTTATCCTGTTTTGCTCGTGCTAAGGACTCGTTTTTACTCTGCCCTTTACAAAGTAAGGAGTTGGAAAAGAGCTTAAAGTTCATTGCACTTGATCTTGTTCATCAAGAAGTAAAGGTACAAAATAAATGCTTATTAGGAAGGCTCTGGTAGAGTGTCCCTCCCAGATGTCCCCAGAGGGTGCTAAGCTTCCCCCACCACAGCCGTGATCACCCCATGGGGTATTTGCCTGGTGGTCTGCCTATCTCTAACACTATGAGGTGCCCTGAGGACCAGGGACACACTTGTCCTGTTCACCTGGGTGTCCCCATTACCAGGCACAGGTTAGGCAAATGACACATATTTATGGGATGAATGAATGAATAATTACTCTAAAAACAAAGGAGGGCAATCAAAACACATAAGCATGGGCTGGGGGCAGTGGCTCAGGCCTATAATCCCAGCACTTGGGAGACAGAGGCGGGCAGATCATGAGGTCAAGAGATCGAGACCATCCTGGCCAACATGGTGAAAACTCGTCTCTACTAAAAATCCAAAAATTAGCCAGGCATGGTGGTGGGCACCTGTAGTGCCAGCTACCTGGGAGGCTGGGGCAGGAGAATTGCTTGAACCCAGGAGGCGGAGGTTGCAGTGAGCCAAGATCGCGCCATTGCACTCCAGCCTGGGTGACAGAGTGAGACTCCGTCTCAAAAACAAACACACAAACAAAAAACGTAAGCATGATTAACTTAACTAAACATTCCACACAGTATCCCTCCAAACTCAGAATGTGTATTGTGTTTAAATATTTTACGTGTTTAAATATTTAATTATAAGTCAGCTATGTTTGGGGCTTCTTCCTTTCTCATTGTCCCCTGTGTCTGTAGTTTCTCAGTAAGAAGTGAGACCCTGTGCATTCAATACCGATAGGCAAGGACCTGCCAATTCTGATGCCAGAGACTCAGGCAAAACTATTAGGGAGTGTCTGGAATATTTTTGAAACCCTGTGTCCCCTCCCAGGGAGCGTTAAATGCTATCATTGGGTCAGCACTGGACACCAGAGGGCACGCAGCTATGCTCTCTCGTTGAGGCACTGTCATCGCTATGCATTCTCTCACCTTAGAATAAATGACACCCCTGCAGACTAGGTCTCCGCACTGTTTACGGAGCAGCGGACACGGGCAGCCCATGAATATGGAGGCGGCATGGCAGTGAAAGACAGTGGGGCGCAGCGTGCAAGGAGAGCCTTTGAGGCAGTCAGGAAAACACCAGGGTGTGAGGGGTGTCGTTACGGTTTGGAGATGACAAAGGTGGCAAGGGAATCTAAAAACCTCCAAGCAAGGGCGAAACAACCATTTGCAGAGAAGCCTTTGAACTCTAAATGCCTCGCTGCCACCTCAGACTCTCACGGAATTGATTTCCGCCCCTTGGAGGAGCTATTTGCTGTGACCTACTTTTTCACATGAAAGACCTCACTAAAGTGTTCTTTTCCCTTCACTGAAGGTTTGAAAAAAAAATTCTTTTTCTAACTCTTACACTTCCATGCTATGGGTGAGGACGCCTCAGCTAAGAATGACCTACACAGTGCTGCCCTGTAGGACTTTCTGTGACGATGGAATGGTTTGCTATCTGCGCTGTCCAGCGTGACAGCCATGGCCACATGTGGCCACCAGGCACTTGAGACATGGCTGCTAGCATGATGGAGGAACTGAATTTGAAATTTTATTTAATTTTAATTAAACTTAAATGTAGGCCGGGCGCGGTGGCTCAAGCGTGTAATCCCAGCACTTTGGGAGGCTGAGACGGGTGGATCACGAGGTCAGGAGATCGAGACCACCCTGGCTAACATGGTGAAACCCCGTCTCTACTAAAAAATACAAAAAACTAGCCAGGCGAGGTGGCGGGCGCCTGTAGTCCCAGCTACTCGGGAGGCTGAGGCAGGAGAATGGTGTAAACCCGGGAGGTGGAGCTTGCAGTGAGCTGAGATCCGGCCACTGCACTCCAGCCTGGGCGACAGAGCGAGACTCCGTCTCAAAAAACTTAAATGTAGCCATATGTACTAGGGTCTACAGACCAGGCCTACGCATACCCCTATCAAAAGAGTTCCTGTTCATATTGTTGAAGTGAAAAAAGAAAGGCAAATTGTAGTGTTATGTGTTTAGTATAAATATATACACCCACCCCAAACAAAACAATGTATTACATTTGTGCCTAAAAATGCTTTTTAAATGCACAGAAAAATGACTGAAATTGTACCCAACAGACCAATATAAAAAAGGAGAACAATTTAAAAATGTTTTCTTGTCTGATATATCTTGAGTTTTATTTTTTTTCTTGTGGTCTAGTTATCGTGACAAATCCACCTGGATCTAATATCTAAGACCACAGAAGCTTGAGAACAGGCAGACCAGCTGTAAGATGTTTTCTTCTTTTCCTTTCCTTTCTTTTCTTTTTTTTTTTTTTTTTTTTTTTTTGAGATGGAGTCTCACTCTGTTGCCCAGGCTAGATTGCAGTGGTGCGATCTCGGCTCACTGCAACCTCCACCTCCCAGGTTCAAACGATCCTCCTGATTCAGTCTCCTGAGTAGCTGCAATTACAAGCACACACCACCACCCCTGGTCAATTTTTATATTTTTGGTAGAGACAGAGTTTCACCATGTTGGCCAGGCTGGTCTTGAACTCCTGACCTCAGGTGATCCGCCTGCTTAGGGCTCTCAAAGTGCTGGGATTACAGGCATGAACCACTATGCTCTGTCATAAGACATTCTTTCTAAAGAATCCAGAGATCATCCACAGCAGGTAGTGGGCCAAGCCAAAATGCACATACGCATCCACGTGCACCAAGTCGCATGGAATATGCTGTTCTCAACCTCAACTGTGCATCAGAATTGCCTTTTCAAAATATCCAGAGGCTTTGCGTCCCACCCCAGAGATTCTATTTCAATTGTACAGAATGGTCCCAGGGCAATGGTATTTTTGAAAGGCTGCCGGAGTGATTCTATTGTATAGCCAGGACTGAGAATGCCTGAGCTGGAAGCAGCACATAAGAGGAATACCTAGCAACAGGGAGCCAGCCGCAGAGCTGGGAACGGCCGAGTAGGAAGATACCTCAGCCCGTCAGCCACTGTGAGTGAGGGGCTGGACACAGAAGGACCACTCGTCTTGGCCTCACGGAGAGAAACATGGCATCTGAACCCTGGAGAACCCCAGGGTTTCATCCTAGTCTCTGGGTACCCTCGCTTCTTAGATAATCTCTCCGCTCCTGTGGCTTTAAATTATGAATGCCATCTGCACGCAGTAATTGAAAATCCTCAGCCAGACTGCGATTTCCAACTTCCTACATACCATCCCTACCTGGATGTCTAGCCAGCCTCAGCCATCACACAGCCACACTTATGTGTCTCGTCCACCCCCAGCTCCCATCTCTCAAACAGTAGCCTCGCCGTTCTGTACCTGCCCCCTCCGGAAGCTGTAAGGAGCACACTGAGTCCTCTCTTTCCCTCACACTCACATCAGTTTCATCCTCAGGCCCTGCTGGCTCTAAAGTTAAAATATATTGTGACCGACCGCTTCTTACCAACTCCATCCCGGTATGCTAGCCCACGCTACCAACATCCTCTGAACACTGTACCAACCCCCAAATGGGTCTCCAGTGCTCCTTCTCTCTTCCTCCTTGCAGCAGAGGCTGCAAACAGCAGCAGGAAGAAACTCGTTAACTGAGCACTGCGGCTCCATAGGTGAGCACACTCACCCTCCAGGGGCTTCCCATCCCCTCAGAGCAACACCTGGTGACACGCTGCGGTGCACAGGCTCCAGCGCCACCTAGCTTCGCTCCCTTCCAGACCCACCGCCTTCCACTCCATGCCTTTCCCATTGAGTCCCGTCACAGGGTCTCCTAGTTGTTCTTGAACAGTCTCTCCCCCAGAGCCTCTGCACCGGATTGCACGTGCCTCCATCACCAAATTCATTGAGATCTCTGCTCAAATCCCACCTCTTGGAGTGGGGTTTGGGGGGCTTTCCTGACCTCTCAATCTCCATCAAGAATCCTCTCCCTCCCCTACCAGCTTCCCTCTGTGGTCCCCTACCTGGCCTTATTTTTCTACCCATCACTTATGGCTACCTAAAATTACTGCTTGTTTTTTTTTTTTCTGTGCCTCCTCCCCTGGAATCTAAGTCCCTGTAGGACGGAAGGTGCCTTGCAGCTGCACTGCCAGCTCCTAGAAGAGGGCTGGCATGACCACGGGCAGGCAGGTGCTCCACGTGTGCTGACCGAGTCTTCGTTAAAAGCTGCACAACAAACACAATGAAGTGTTTGTTCATTCAACTTTTTTTAATTGTGGTAAAATCGATGTAATATGCAATTTCTACTTTTGACATTTTCAAGAATACAGTTCGGTGGCATTAAGTACATTCACTTTGCTGTGAATCTATCACCACCATCCACCTGCATAACTTTTTTGTCACCCCAAGCTCTGCACCCATTAAATGCTATCTCCCCTTCTTCCTCCTCCCAGCCCCTGACACCCCCCGCCATTCTACTTTGACTGTCTCTGCGAATCTGACTACTCTAGGGACCACATACAAGTAGAATCATGCAGTATTTGTCCTTTTGTGATGGCTTATTTCACTCAGCGTAATGTCCTCAAGATTAATCCGTATTGTAGCGTGTGTCAGGGTTTCCCTCCTCCTCAAGGCTGAGTAATATTCCACTGCGTGTCTAGACCACATTCTGTTCCATCCATTCAAATATCAATGGATATTCGAGTTGTTCTCATTCGACTTGCAGCCAGAGTGCTTGCAAAATGTGAAGTGCGAACAAAAGGACACTGTGCGATCCAGTGTCACCAACAGCCCCAGTTTTCCAGGAAGCCGGCAAAGCAGGACATTCCTAGGGTCCCTGTGGAGGCCTTGGGGCAGCAGGGTCAGAGCTGAGCGGCCTGGATGTGTGGCAGGCATGGAATGACGGATGTCATCAATAGCATTACCCTGAGTAATCACTAATCACCAACTCCTTCAGTTACTGCCACAGCACAGCTGAGAAGAGGAAGATCTGAAGAGGAAGGGAAACTAGTGGTTTTCTTCTGCCCTGGTTTGAGGCTGAGGTGTCCCTGGTAACCCTGAGGGGACTCCTGGCTGTCCTTGGCAGGTGTGGCTGTCCTCACTGGCCACTGGCTTTCTCCTCACACCTACCCAATGCCCCCTGTGAGGCTGACTCCCCCTTCTCACCTTTCCCTCTCCCCACTCCCCTGCCAGCCCTTCTCATCAGGACCCCAGAGCCTGTTTGAAGGAGCAAATGGGTTCGCTGTTTTATTTCTTTAAAACGTAAGACCCATGAAACAAAGCAAGGTCTGGTCATATGGGGTTGTGTCACAGGTAGAAAAAGACAAGGACATGCCTGCAAGAATGACTGTGCTGCTAGGAGGGCAGGAAGGCTGGGATGGCCAGGCTAGACATGCATGGTGGGGATTTGGGGAAGAGAGGTTGGTTAAGGAAGGGAGAACCGATGGTGAAAGGACTGGAAAGAAGACATACAGGGAAAGGTGCTGTTCTCTACCGAGGGGAGGCCTGTCTTGGGTAGGGCTTAGGAGTGAGGAAAGGTGGACGTCTCATTCAGCCTCCATTCTGAATATCCTCTAAGTTATCTCAGTAGGACACGTGGCTCCTCAAAGCGAGGTCTATGGGTGCGGCTGGTCTCCGACTGTCTGTTACCAGTCCACAATGAAAAAAGCACAGAAACGATAGTCAAGTGAGTAGAAACTTGTGCCTTCGGCATGGCTGCAGTAGCCACTGGTTGTGATCAGTGGCCTTGGCTTGTCAGTGGGTCTGAGACCAGGGCAGGTGCTGTTCAGTGTGTGCTGAGATGCAAGCAGTGTGAGACGCATGCTGTCAGGGACTGTTGGGCCTTTAGGGGTCTGGGAATGGTGGAGGACACTGGTTTTCACTACAGCCGGTTTGACGAGGTGTGCCCCGAGCCACGCTCCATGACCCCACACACTGGCATCTCCTCCAGAGCCCGTTCCCAAGCTGGGCACCAGGTGAAGTCACTGGCCTGCACTTTGGGGCATATGTGCACAAAAGAGGGCTCTCTCCTCCCCAGACTCACATTCTACCCAGTGAGGGAACCTGGGGGCCAAGGTGGTCTGAGGAAACAGCAAAGTCCCTCCTCCAATTTCCTCTCACTCGAAGGTGTTCCCACTTTGAGTAGAATGGGGGGTGGAAATGTCCCTATTTCTTAATTCCTTTAATTTATTTAAATTGGTCTCTCTGCACATGCAATTGAACGTGCACACGTTTTGTATGTATGATTTGACTCCCCTGTAGAAGTTGCCACATAAGCAAAAACCAGACTGCTCATGTGTTCAGCAGGAATCAGGCACTTGGATGATGGCTTTGCATGAACTTTGACTCCTCACATTGAATCCTTGAGGAAGGTGCTGTCACTATCATGCCCACTTCACACATGGGTTTTAGCTCTTCCCACCCGCTGTTGTTGGTTGAACTGCGCCCTTCCCCTATGTACACCTAGTGATATATGTTCAAGTCCTAATGCTTAGTACCTGTCAATGTGATCGTATTTGGAAATTGAGTCTTTGCAGATGTAATCAAGTCAAGAGGAGGTCATTAGAAAGGGCCTTGATCCCGTATGACTCATGTCCTCATAAGGAGGAATCTGGACACAAACACACACAGAAGGAAGACAATGTGAAGAGACTCAGGGATAACATGGCCATGTGCAAACTGAGGATTAGAATGATGCATCTACAAGCCCTGGAATGCCAAAGCCTGCAGCAACTACCAGGAGCTAGAGAGGGACAAAGAAGGACTCCCCTACCGCTTTCAGAAGGAGCATGGCCCTGCCAATACCTTGGCTTCAGACTTCAGCCTCCAGGACTGTGAGACAATCCATTTCTGTTGCTTTAAACCACCGGGTTTGGGGGGTTGGTTTGTTTGCTTTCGTTTTTGTTTCTTTGTAACGTTAGCAAATGAATGTACCCTGTCCCCGGATATACCCAAGTAACCTAGGCCTGGCCAAACAGAGTCCCTTAAGCACCCTTTATCCTCTATGATTGTAGTCCAGGAAGGAGCAAGGAAGCTGAGTTGAAGAGAAGCATCACAGCTTTTTCCATAGCTACAAGGAAAGAGAATTTATTTTGATGGGTTCCTCAACTGCAAATGTTGGCTCCAAGCCTCTGACAATCGCCTGGATCCAGCCACACCTAAAGTCATGACACTTTTAGCCACATAAATCCCCAATTCCTCTTGTCTTTTTTTTTTTTTTTTTTTTTTTAAGCTGGATTTCTCCCACTTTCAACTAGAGAGTGATGGCTTTAGGTGGTCTGCATAGTCAGCAAGGCTTTTTTGGGTGGCGTCTGACCTACCAGCCACCTTCCCTCTGCTCTGCAGGCAAGATCCAGCTTGTCACAGGAGGACTACAGGGACCTCACACTGCTGAGCCACCAAGCTCAATTACCGTGGACTGTGGAGCAACGTTGCCAAAATAGTAGCCTCTTGGAACAGCTTGATGTCTTTTTCATCATATGGTTTCCCAAACAGGATATGAAGTTGCCATCATTATGTGACGGGGGATTTACTCAGCAGGACCAGGGAGGAGTAGGGTGGGGTGGGAAAGATCTGTGGTTCTGCAAGGGAACCTCCAGGTTTAAGTGCAGCTCCCAGACAGTGATCCATGTGCGCTGCCCTGGGTCGGAACTTCCAGGCACGTGCAGAAGCCTGGGCAGCAGTGAGTGGAGAGCGGAATGCCTGTTGGCAAATCAGCCTCTCTAGACCTTGCTAGAGTGACAATTAGGCCTTCTGTGAGAGCAAAACAAATTATCTTAATAGATACGTAACCCTCAGATCCTATTAGAAAAACGTTACATCTTTGGGGGACTATGTATTTTTAATCAAAAGTTGGCATTTTTGTAAAGCGCATATGATTTGAACATTTTTAGTCTATGCCCTCAATGCAATTGAAATATGACATGCTGAGCATACACTCAGTTTTGTTCTTAAAAGAACAAACCTTGAGCCTGGCTAGAATTCAGTAATTTTTTTTCTTTGAACCAACAATGTTGAGAACTGAATCTTTGAAATACATGTCTAAACCAAATCTTACCAGAGTGAGAAGCTTATTTAATTTCAACCAACTCTTACTGCATGACTTCTAATACAGGGAATGGAAAACTAAATAACCTATGGCCCTTGTTCTTGCTCTTGAAAAGCTGCCAGTCCTTGGCAAAGCATAAGAGACCTGAATTTTGGAAAAGCATTTTGGAATGCTTTTGGCTGCAAGAAACAAATGAACAAAACTAAACTGAAGGAACATAAACAATACAGGAAATTTAAAACTCACAAAGACTTAAAGCCTGAAAATAGATTTGCCTTCAGGTAAGGCTTGATCCAGGAACTCCATGACCCTGTTTGTTTCCATCTTTCCTCTCTTTTCAGATTTCTATTCTTGGCAATGTCCTCTCCTCTCCCAGCCTCAGCTTGTCCTCTCAACCCCTCTGCTAGCCTGCTCCCTGGGAACTAAGAAGGGGTTCCCAGAGAAGGTAATGCTTTGAATTTTGAGGCAGAATGTGCGTGGGATTGACAATAAAGAAAGCACGTTCCAGCAGGGAATATCCTTCTCAAAAGCATGGAGGAGTGAATCCACAAGAGAGTCAGGGGAGCTGCAGGTAGTTTTGTGCTGCTGGAGGAGACAGTCTGCTTGAGGGACTAGAAGTGATGGATGCTCAGGGGTAGGGAGGAGGTAGTGGGAGGAGGGATGGGGCCCATGAGCTCTGTTCTGAGCTGAGCTGAGGTGGAAGCACTTTATCCTGAAGACGATGGAAAATAATTCTAAGCTAGGTATGCCAGGATAGGATCTGCATTTCAAAGTGAAAGCAAAAAAGACCAACTCAAACAATAAGAAAGTGTATTATCTCATAGAATTGCAAGTTCAGAGGGAGGGTGGGTCCAGGCTTGGCAAGATTCGTGGCTCAAAGATACCCTCAAGGACCTAGTTTCTTTCTGTTTCTCAGTTCTACCACTTTCTGTGTGAGCTTCAGCCAAGGTCTGGCTCCCTGTATGGTTGCAGGATCGCAGCCAGAGGCAAGCAGGGCCGTATGTCGTTCCCAAACCCATCCAATAATGGAGACAGAGAGGGGCCGGAGAGAAGGGAAGGGAGAGGAAAAGGGAGTGAGAGAAATTCCGAAGGGATCCATCAGGAACAAGGAATACTGAGTGGGAAACCAGCAGCGCCCTTCTCGAAGGCCTTCAGTTCTTTCTTGAACACCCAGAGGCCTGCTGTATTTTGGAATTCAGTACCTTTTGGATATCAGGAGGGTAACAGAGTGCCTGTACTGAGAGGAGGGTAACGGAGTGCATTAGAACCCCCAGGGGCTCTGATGTGGTGCCCCCACCCCATCACACCAATGGCTCTGCATAAAGGGCATGGATGCCAGGTGCCCTGCTTAGTCAGGGCAGGTTTTGCAGCCCGGGGACCACAGCGTGCGGCGCCTTCCTTCGTTCTTGCGTGGACCCCTGTGCCCAGGATATTCCTCGGCTGCTCTGTGAGCAAGGGGAGGAAGGCTGGAGGGAGCAGGTGAGGGGGCGGTCAGAGAGGTGACTTCTGAGGCTATGGGGATGTGCCAGTGGGTTGAGATGGTCTGAAGGGGAACAGATGCAATGGGAGTGGGAAACCATGGGGACACAAAAGAGATTCAGGAGAAATGAGGCAAACATGGAAGCGGATTACCTGAAAAAATCAAATAGCAGAATCCTTCTTCTGCCACTAGAGGTCATGAAGAATTAAGACTAAGTCGCTTCGTAAATTGGTGAGGTGTTTGCAGTTTCTTTCTGTGGAAAGATCTCCAGGACAAAGATCCAGAACCATGAGCTACACACTTTCTGAAATCCATGAGTGTGTGTCTTGTAAGCTCCTATGAGTGTGATCTTTCCTAAGAGCTCAAGTTCCCTCCAGTCTTGAACTGCCTTGATGTCACACGCTCAGGTGGGCCCTGCCTCCAAGCCCACCTTGTGAAAACGGGGATGGAAGACCGCCACTAGGGAGAGAACATGAGAGTTGGAAGGGGCCCAGGCCCCTGGGGAGTCCAAAGTGGCCTTTCCAGGTAGGGAAACTGAGGCCAGTGAGGAAAGAAGGACTTTTTGAGGCCACAGAGCTGTGTGGGGCAGAGGTGGCACTAGAGTGAGTTTCCTTGGTGTGAGGCCCAGGCTCCAGCCTCTGCGTGATCTGGGGATGGGGATGCTGGAAGCCTGAGTGACTAGAAGGAAAGACAAGCCAGAAGCCAGTGCTACTCTCCACTTCTGCCCTTTGCTGAACTGGCCCTGACCCCTTCCAGGCCTCAGGGCCTCCTGCTGTCCTGATTTAAAGCTCCCTTTCCCACGATCTGCACAGATCCTGACTCACACCCTCCTCTTCATGGCCTTGGGCTACTTTCCTTTTGACTAACAGTTTTTGATTTTTATTTATTTTTATTTTTGATACATAGTATTGTACACATTTATTAGGTATATGTAATATTTTTAACATGCATAGGATGTGTAATGATTAAGTCAGTACGAACATACAGTTAGACAGAAGAAATACGTTTTTTTCTTTTTCGTTTTTTGAGACAGAGTCTTGCCCTGTTGCCCAGGCTGGAATGCAGTGGCGTGATCTCGGCTCACTGCAAGCTCCCTCTCCCAGGTTCACGCCATTCTCCTGCCTCAGCCTCCTGAGTAGCTGGGACTACAGGCACCCGCCACCGTGCCTGGCTAATTTTTTGTATTTTTAGTACAGACAGAATTTCACCGTGTTATCCAGGATGCTCTCGATCTCCTGATCTCGTGATAAATAAGGTTTTCTTTAACAAAATAATTCAGACTTTTTCGATTCGGGGTGCACGTGGAGGTGTGTTACATGGGTGTATTGTATGATGCTGAGGTTTGTAGTATGATTCATCCCATCACCCAGGTGGTGAACATAGTATCCAATAGGTACTTTTTCAGCCCTTATTCCTTCCCCTTCCTCCCCCACCCAGCAGTCCTCAGTGTCTATTGCTGCCATCTAAATGTTCATGAGTATCCAATGTTTAGCTCCCACTTATAAGTGAGAATATTTGGTATTTGCTTATCTGTTCCTGCATTAAGTCACTTAGGATAATGGCCTCCAGCTGCATCCCTGTTGCTGCAAAGGATATGATTTTGTTCTTTTTTATGGCTGCATAGTATTCCATGATGTGTAAGGACCACGTTTTCTTTATCCAGCCCACCATTGTTGGGCACCTAGGTTGATACCATGTCTTCCCTGTTGTGAATAGCACTGTGATCATCGCATGAGTGTACGTGTCTTTTTGGTAGAATGATTTATTTTAGATGAAATAAGTTCTTGAGCTCAATAGCAGAGTAGGATTACCATACTTAATCACAACGTATTGTATATTTCAAAATACCTAGAAGGGAGGGTTTGAAATGACCCAATACACAGAAATGACACATACTTGAGGTCATGGACATGTGATGATTGACGGGCAGTTTTGAAGCCTGGTTTTGCACAAGCACCTCACCCCAACTGCAAACACTGATAAGGGCGGCTTCCCATCCTCAAAGGCTCACACCTGCCCGTGTCTTTCCTGGTATGAACCCGTTCTCCTGCTGCATCACACAGTCGGCCTTATGGGCCATTTTTCTGGATTTTTGTATCGTGTGATGCTGTCATGGGCCAAGCTCCTCTCTGCCCCAGCCCAGGTGCAATGCCAAGGAGATCACCTGAGATGACAAGCTGCATCCTGCCATGCACATGGTCCTGTCTGATTGCTCATTTGGGGGCTAAAAATATAGGCTTCTTTAAGGTGGTAGCTAACATCTTCACCCTGACAAGGTGCAGGTTCTTCCTTTTGGAACCTGAGAAAATAGACAGAGTTTTAAGAGTAAACATGTGGGCAGGGATGCCTAAAATTGAGTCAAGAAAATGAAACTGGAAGAAAGCTGATTCATATGCAAGGAGTATCATTAGGTCCATTGGTAATAAACTAATAAAATATTCTATAAATACTCTGTGAGAAATATCCACTGGGCATCATCAGGTGGTCGGTCTGTGGTAGCTCCTGGGAAACTAAAGGACTAATGGATTTCATACATGTTCCCATAAAACCCAGAGCTCATTCCCAGGATGAGGAAGAACCAACGGGAAGACTGAATGAGGCCAGGCACAGGGACAGGCGCTCTTCTCTCGGGTGTGGCAGGCCCATTCAGAGCAATATCTGATCACCCTTTATCATAAAGGAACAAAAGGATATGGATAAATTCGTTTTGGTATCAAAGTTCGTTTTTTTTTGTTTTTTTTTGTTTTTTGCTGCATTCAGCATTTTATTAACTCACATATTTGAAAGTTCTTTGTAGGGTAGTGAATGGAATATTTTCCATGCTGTGATTTGTCTGGCAATGGGAGTGAAAATTGCGTTATTAGAAAAAAATCTCCTAAGATCCCGTCACAGTTTTTTTCCCTTCTGTACTATTTTCTGGGTTTTTTTTTTTTTTTTTTTTTTTTTTTTTTCAGTAAAAAAAAAAAAATCATCTTTCACTCTGGTGCAGAGAACTAAGGAGAATTTTCAAGGTAATTTTAATCTGAGGAAAGAAACATTGAAAAAAACAACACCGTGTAAGTCACTTGGAGGTCATTTGTTCTCGTGTGTTGTTGAATCTGTTGAGCCTCTCCGGGTCCTCCGGCAGCCTTGAAGAAGTTCCTGAAGACTCAGTTCTTACATTTCTGCAAGTGGTAACTTGATTCAAACTTGGAACCTTCCACTCTTTCGTAAGAGTCGTTCGCACAGTTTCCTTTTGTCCTCGTGGAGTGTTGCTGCTCCCCACAGAAGGAACTGCCAAGCACCAGCCCCTCAACTTGCGAAGATGTGGTGGAGCCTGTCTGCAGTCCTTCCCTCAGCTTCTCTTTCTCTTTGGGACAAAGTCTGCCCCCACAGGCCTCTCCTCCTTCCTCAGTCTCCTTCCCTTCTTCTTCTGACCCCTCCTTCCCTGGGGCTCCACTCAACTGGCCTGTCCACCTTGCCTCCTTGAAGATGGGGCACTCATAAGGCCAGCATGCTGAGGATGACCCCTGGTACCACGTGACTTCAGCATGGTCGTTTCGTAAAAGGCTGGCTCTCCTTAGGGGTGATAGTGGAGAGGGAGATGGTATGGAAAACACAGAAAATCCCACCCTGCCCCTGGGGATAGAGGAGCCACAGAGAGGGGATGGGCAAGGACTCTCTTCTGGCTTCTCACGTCCTGGGCTTCAGGGCCCCCGTGACAACTGTCGATGGGCACCCACACACCCAGGACCCTCCAGGTGCTGGGATTGGACCCCCAGGCAGGCCAGTGGTTCTCGGGCTGCATGCTCAGCACCCTGGAGGGCCTGTTAGAACACAGAGGCCTGCACCCCACCCCGAGTTTCCAATTCAATAAACCTGAGGTGTGGCCCCCAGATGTGCGCTTCTGACAGCTTCCCACGTGCCGCTGAGGCTCCAGGTCCGGGGACTCCCTCACTTGGAGAACCACTGGGGTTAGCAAATGAGGTAGGAAGTAGGTAAGCAGAAGTCCTGGTTTGTTTGACCCGCGTGATGAATTGTTCAGTGACGACTCACTGCAGTTTCTCCCTCACTTTCTAAATTTTATATCTGAATTTCTCTTTGTCAAGAACTGGGAAGGGCCTGAGACTGACACAGTTTCGAGAATGCTGGCAGAAGACACAAGACACCTGGGTCAGAGACAGAGGACTGTTTACAACTCACAGCCACCACAGCAGCTGAGGTGCCAGCACTTGTGCTGTTTTCCTAAGCACCAAGTCCCTCAGGGCGATGGTGGCACCTGCATTGTCTTGGGTCATGCTGTACAAGAGGAGCCCTATGCTTAGGGAACCTGAGTCTTTTCTAATGGACAGAGAAACATTTGAAGAATGTTTCAAAGAAATGGAGAGAGACATTTCTTTATTATACTGGCAGTAAAAATCACCACCACCACCAAATCAAATCAAAACAAAACCAAAAATAAAAAAAAAAAATCCTCTTTGTTCCAGGGATAGACATTATCCCTATATATCAAGGCTATTGATGTACAAACATTCTTAAAATATAGTCTGGAACAAAGGCATCAAGCACCTCCACTCTCAAGATGTTCAAAACCGGAGACCCATGGAGAATTATCTCCAAACATCCTTCCACTTCTCATTGGAAATTACTAAAATGCAAAATCCCCTAAAGGCTATCATGGTAGGCAGAATAATACCTCTTCCTCCCCCAAAGATGTCCACCTTGAAACCTGTGAATATGCTACCTTACAGGTGTATTAGTTTCCCTTGGCTGCTGTAACAAAGCACCACCAGCTTACTGGCTTAAAACAAGAGAAATTTATTTTCTCACAGTTCTGGAAGTTGAAAGTCTAAAATCAAAGTATAGTAGGGTCAAGCTCCCTCTGAAGTTTCTAAGGGGGGAGATCCTTTCTTGCCTCTTCTCATGCTGATCATTCCAGGAGTTTCTTGGCTCATCAATGCATCATGCCAATCTTTGCTAGTGTCTCCATATGGCATTCTCCCTGTGTGTCTGGGCCTTCACATGGCTGTGTACTTATAAGGACATTCAGCCAGGCATGATGGCTCACACTTGTAATTCCAGCAACTTGAGAGACTGAGGCAGGAGGATCTTGAGGCCAGGAGTTTTGAAACCAGCCTAGGAGACATGGTGAGACCATATTTCTACAAAAAATGAAAAAATTAGCTGGGTGTGATGGCATGCTCCTGCAGTCCCAGCTACTTGGGAGGCTGAGGTGGGAGGATCCCTTGAGCCCAGGAGTCTGCAGCTGTAGTGAGCTATGATCATGCCATTACACTCCAGGCAACACTCTGAGCAACAGAGTGAGAACCTATCTCTAAAAAAAGATAGAGAAAAGATACCAGTCATACTGGATAAGGGGCTCACCCTACTGTAGCATGAGCTTATCCTAACTAATTACATCTCAGTGGCCCTATTTCCAAATAAGGTCCCGTTCTGTGGCACTGGGTGGGGGGCTAAGACTTCAATGTATCTTTTTTTTGGAGGGGTGAGATGCAACTCAACCTACAGCATCTGACAAAGAGGAATTAAGGTTGCTCATCACCTGACCTTAATAAGGAGATAATCCTGAATTGTTGGGGTTGAGGGGCAGTGAAATCATAAGGGTCCTTAAAAGTGGAAGAGGGAGACAGAAAAGGTCAGAGCAATGCGACGTGAGAAGGACTTGGCCTTACATTACTAGCTTTGAGGATGGAGAAAGGGACCATGAGCCCAGGAATGTGGTGGTGCCTAGAAGCTGGGAAAGACCAGCAAACAGATTCTCCCCAGATCCTCTAGGAAGGAAGGCCATCCTACAAACACCTTGATTCTAGCCTGGTGAGACCTCTGTTGGACTTCTAACCCACTGGAATAGAACATGATAAATTCATGTTGTTTCAAGCCACGACATTTGTGATAATTTGTTCCAACCGCCATAGAAATCTAATAAACCCATCAAGCTCAGCACAGTTGAGGTAGCATGACTTTATTGCTACAGGCTGTTTCCTCTATTTTCTTGGATACCACAACTTAATATATTTCACATGCATTGTTTGCCACTTCTAATCCCATGACTATAGTATGTTTATAATTGTTTCTGCATTTCAGAAAGAAGGGATTTTGCTCAGAGAGCCAATTTCTCTTTGCTTACTTCTTTTTCCCTTATTTAGAGTTTTGCATTTCTCTGTACCATTTCCAGGTGTTTGAACTCACAATGACTACTTTATCTTGGGCTTTACTTTGCTTTTCAATTAAAATTTTGTGTTGATAAAAGATAGGAGTGCTTGCTTGTTTAATATCTGTTTATCTAGCTTGATGATGCCATGTTTATATAATAGGAGCTCTGGAAATTAATCAGTATTTCTAGTGAAGCAACACCCCACTCGTCCGTGTGTGTAATAGCTGGAAAAGTTTGAGATGCTTGCATATTACAGCCACTCTGGCCATAGATTGCATGTATGTTAAGTGCTTCCAGGGAAGGGACTAGATCTTACTCATCTTTGAATTCTCTTAAGTGTGGAACCTTGAACATTTTAGACTCTGACTGAATAACTGGTAAGTGATCAAAGTTGGGGAGAGTTGCTTTCTTGAGATTTTTTTTTTGTTCTGGAAGCTTTTATTTGCTGTATCTCTGTATTGTTTCCCATTGCCCTGCAGTTACCTCATCTTTCTGTAACTAAGCTTCCTGAAACAGAACAAAGTCCTCCGGGTGTGGTCTCATTAGAGGCTCTGAGCTGTGAGCTAATGCTTCTCTTCATAATGATGCCTTGTTCTTACCTGGCACCTTACTAATAAAATTCATGGCTGGTGAGGAGCATGTACATACACACACACACAAACACACACACTCACTCCCTTTGAAGAGCTGAGCAAAAGTAGGTTACCAGCTACCTCAGAAAACATAGAATGCCAGTCAGGCACCCCCATATTTTTTTCAAGGAATCCCTCCTTAATTGCCCAACGTTTCTAAAGAAAACATCATATTGCTTTGAAATGTTAGAGTCTTTCCTCTTGGGTCTCAAAGGACAGGTGGAAACCTGACCTTATCTCTATAACATCCCCAGGAGATCAGCACTTCTGCATTTGAATGAATGTGACCTATTTAGTTGGAGTGTAAGGCAGGGAAAATCCCCCAGACAGTGGAGATTTCCGATTTCTGTGAAAGAATGCCCAGGAATATGGTCACTGTGTAGGGAAGACTGAAGCACAATTTATTTGAAGGACAATGTAATTTTTCTAGAAGAATCAAGTAATTACTGAGAGATGTCAGATGATGAGATTTCTGGAACTCTTAGGATGTTTTGGAGTCAACTGTAGCTTGCCACTTACTTCGCTTGATCCAGAAATGTGCAGTTAAATGCCTCAAGGTTAAGTGAAGGAGAAGGAGGATTTGGATTTGCACAGCAGTTTCCAAACCAACGCTGAGGTGTCTGAGTTCAGCCTAGAGTGGATTACGCTAAACTGCTAAAGTTGGGACATTGTGAGAAAATTCCTGATATAAATCTTGGTAGAAAACCTGAATTATGTCGCCTTTCATCTGGGTGTGGAAGCCGCCTTGCCGTTGACTAACCCTCAGTATACTCCAAATGTCCCTATAGATTTAAAAACACCCATGTCAGGGCTTCCTTCTTTGTCTTGCCAACATACACGTATGTTGTCTAACTCTCTAAAGTATTTCAAAAACGTGTTGATTGTGATGAAAGAAATATTACTTGTAGGACACATAGATGTGTCCATCCATCTTGGACACATTGATCTACCACATGCAAATTAGTTTAACTTTCTGTCCAAAAATGCTTTAGACTAGACTGGATTTAACCCTCATTTCTGGAATGTTTAAGTACTTTACGTGATGGACAATTGAAAATACAGTTCTCAGCCTCTTACAATCTTTACTGACTGATGTGATCATGAAAATACCAAGATGGTCAGGACTTCTGGAGCAAGGTCATGGACTGGACCAGCGCCATGCTGAGCCACATGGAGCACAGGGCAAATGAAACATCATTCACATGGATCCTTTATTTAAAATTGTGACTTTTTGTTATGGATTTCCCACCACAATGACTGTAAATCTTAGGAAGACAGAGAGCATTAAAGAAGAGACTGGAAGTTGGAAATCAAATAGAAAAGTGGTACTTGACTTAGCAGATGAAGAAAACGACATCCTTAGCTGGCAGTGACAACAGCTGAGAAATGACCTTATTTACATTTTGGTACCCCTCTCCTCCCACACGCACTTACCATCTGGGGGAATGTATTTCTATCAGTGGGGGTGAGGGAGGACTGGGCGAAAGCCTTCCTTTAGGAGTGGCTACGTTCAGCAGCAGCAGACAGGAAGTTTATTTTCCGGAGAAAGTAACCTGAGGCTGTCTGAACTTAGGCACCAAGCATGCTAAAGGAAGGGTATGGAAGTCAGACAGTGAGTAAACGTTCAAAACTCCAATCTCCTTCCCATTGTAGGATGCGGACCCTGGAAAATAACCATTTACCCTCCAGGCAGGGGATTAGAGGTGTCTTTTCTAGAGACACTCACCAGCAGATGAAACTGACCCTGGGACTCCTAAGAAAATGGCCTGCCTGACCAGCTTCCAGTGCAGGCCATGGTTGGAAGCCCAACAGAACCTCCAGTCAGCCCTTAGTGGCCCACTCAAGATCATCAGACAAGATGCTCAGGGAGAATATGTCACTGCAATGACCAGAAGTCAAGCAACAGAAAAAGAGCAGCCTGCCGAAGCAGAGGCTACTGGGACAGAAGAAGAGAACAATAATAACCTCGGAGAGACAAGAGAGGACACTGCACCTGTAAAACAAGAAAAGGGTCTTATATCGAAGAAATACTCACGGGATCAAAAAAAAAAAAAAAATGAGAAAATAAAGATGTAGTAGGTGAAATTGAAAACCAAGTGAGAAAGTTGAAAGATAATGTTGAGGAAATGCCCCGAAAGAAAGCAGAGTAAACAGACCAAAAGATTGGAGAGAGGAAGAAAAAAAAGAAAAGAAAATTGGAGAATGGCCTGACACGGTGGTTCACGCCTATAATCCCAGCACTTTGGGAGGCTGAGGTGGGCAGATCACCTGAGATCAGGAGTTCAAGACCAGCCTGACCAATATGGTGAAACCCCATCTTTACTAAAAAAATACAAAAATTAGCCAGGCATGGTTGCTCCTGTAATCCCAGCTAATCAGGAGGCTGAAGCAGGAAAATCACTTGAACCCCGGAGGTGGAGGTTGTGGTGAGCCAAGATCACACCATTGCACTCCAGAGCCAAATTCCATCAAAAGAAAGAGAGAGAGAGAGAGAGAGAGAGAGGGAGGGAGAGAGAGGGAGGGAGGGAGGGAGGGGGAGAGAGAGAGAGAAAGAAAGAAAAAGAAAAGAAAGAAAGAAGAAAGAAAGAAAAAGAAAGAAAAGAAAAGAGAAAAGAAAATTGGAGAATCAATGCAGGTAACAGGAATCCAACAAACAAATCACAGGAGTAAGTATGGGCAGGAGATAGTGTGGAGGAAACCATTTAGGAATTAGCAGAGGAACATTGCTCAGAACTAAAGGACACTTTTTTTGTCCACCGTGTACCCTGCTCAGAGTATAAAAATGATCTGGGGCAGGTGTGGTGGCTCACGCCTGTAATCCCAGCACTTTGGGGGGCCGAGGTGGGTGGATCACTTGAGCTCAGAGGTTCAAGACCACCCTAGCCAACATGGTGAAACCCTGGCTATACAGAAAGTAGAAAAATTAGCTGGGTATGGTGGCACACGCCTGCAGTCCCAGCTACTCGAGGCTGAGGCAGGAGGATCACTTGAGCCTGCGAAGTGGAGTGTGTAGCGAGCCGAAATTGCACTACTGCACTCCAGCCTGAGTGACAGAGTGAGAACCTGTCTCAAAAAAAAAAAAAAAAAAAAAAAAAAAAAAAAAAAAAAAAGTCCACAACAAGGTATATCATTGCAAAATTTTGGAAGACTGGGGGCAAATTCGGGAAGGCACTTCCGGAAACAAGTAACAGTATGCAGACGAAGAACCAAGAATCTGAATGACAGTGGATTTTTTTGTATCAGCTCCAGAGCTAGAAGACAATGAAGCAATGCTTTCAAATTTTCTGGAGAGAAGTCACTTCTATCCTAGGATTCTGTTCCCAGTTTGAGAATCACATAAGTGTGAAGGTAGAATATAGACTTGGTAGGATATGCAAGATTTCAAGAACTTTGCCTCACAAGAAATCACTAAAAAACTTACTACAGGAACACTGGATGAGGAAGAAATGAAATGCCAAAAACAAATGATGTGACATAGACATTTCTTCAGGAAGAATGAATGGATCCTGACACGTCTGAATAGGTCAAGAGGAGATTGACACAACTAGGAAGAGTTTGGGTATGAAGTTGTAACAAGTTCACAGAAAGTTAAGTGTGTGCATGTACACACACATACACACCCCCTCACAAACCCAGGACAGCTATGAGCTCCAGGGAATGCAAAATATTGTGCAGGAAAGAAAAAGTAATCATAGTAGACTGTGTGACTTGACTGCAAATAGCATTTGCAAGCATAATTATGTAAACACCGACTACTGCTATAACCAAATTACATTGTATGTGTACTGATATTGAGAGGATGGGAAAATGAGCGATGGGTCTGAATGAAATAGCGGTAGAATGGCTGGGATTGGGAGAAGGTATGAAAACAGAGTTGTCATCCTCTACAAAGGGGAGTCAATAGATAATGCCTAAGATGGAAGGCTTAAAGGAAGAGGATTGCCAGCATGTTATTTGGAGCTGTGAAAGGAATTACCAAGAATGTGCTACAGGAGTGGCTAGGGGGTTGCCTTTGGGGAGTGGAAAATGCTAAGGATGCACTGCAGTTTTTTATAAAAAGCCTTGTAGAACAATTTGACTTTAAAATATGTGCATATATAATTTTGTCAGAAAAGAAAACTAAATTAGAAAATGAAGAGGACGTGGATCCCTAAGAGCAGTTTACAGAGCCATGATGGGGCTGAGAGAGAAGGTAGGTCATTCAGACATGAGTGATTCTCTGCATGCAGTGATTCTCTGCTACAGGTGGATGAGAATTTTCAGTGACACTTTCGTCCTCTGAGTGATATGCAGAGACCTTGCTTTTGAGAACTTGTCACTTCTGTCGGAAAACAACCACTCTCCAATTATGCTACTGCTTTATGGCTTTGAAAAAATAGGAAGTATATGAGTATGTTTCTAGGGCAGGAAATATGGATAATAATTAGAGTTAATGAATAAAGCTTCCAATGTTAGCCAGGGTAGCATAAGAATTAATTATAAATTTGATTAAAGAGATTAGAGTTCATTAAAAGTTAAGTGTTCTGCTTCCTCATGTTTTGATCTCAGGTTAGTGAATGAGGTTCACTGTTGTGGAGTGTGCTGTACTCGAGATCCCCGAGCTAAAGCTAAATCAGGTTAAGTACATCCTTTCCTTCCTCCCAAACTCCCAACCTAGGAGTCATGCATAATTTCCATGCACATGCAGGGGATGAAATCTCTTTAATCCTTACCACTTTTCCCTCGGGCCTGCCGCTCTCACTGAATTCTGTGAATTTTTAATTAACCTAGAGTTGATGATGTATATGCAGTTACATATTCTCAAAGATTCAAATGGTTTTTCAGCTCCCGTTTGAATGGCTCTTTTAACAAGGCCTGAAATAAAACTGTGTGAGAAATGAAAGTCCAAAAGAGTGCTCACTTTAGAAAAATTGAAATAGGCAATTATCATAGTTAATATTGACAGAAACAAGAGCTAAGGAACAAAACCATTTTCAGTATTGTGCTGGTGATTTCCGTGTGCCCCACCCTGCAGTCATTCTCAGTGTTTCCCTGCCCTTTGTGCCTCAGGGGTTGAACCTTCCTTGGCTGCTTCTCTTGGGCTCCTTGGCCCTTTGCCTTCTGGTTTTGGGCCTAGGTTCAGTGGGTGGTGGCAGAGGTGGGGAAACTGGGTAGCCAGTGGCTGCCTCTTTGGTTACAAGTTACAGCTCCACTTATTCTGGCCCCAAGCTCTCTCTGGGCTCCAGTAACATTGCTCCTTTCTTCTGCCTCTTCAGGCCCAAGGCGGTAACAGCTTCCAACATATACAAGTCACCATCCTTTGTTGGTTCCATTAAACCCATCTGAACAGCTATTTAATGAAACTTTCTTCAATGAAACTTTCAGAATGGGCCAACTGCTTTCTGCCAAGACCCTGAACTGATCCGAATCAGGTTCTTGGCCATGTCATCTATGTGTCTCCCTGTCTCTCCTACCAACTTAAAGTATCTGAGGGCAATATCTCTGACTTACCATAGTTGTGTCCCCAGTGTTTAGAACATGGCCTGATCTGCTATAAGCATTCAATATTTGCTTGATGGATGAAACAGTGTACCCATTAGTGAATTCCTAGAAGTAGTGCTTTATTTTTGAGAAAAAGTTGAGGTTATCTAACATCCAGACCAGAAGACATGAGTGGAAATGGTATAGTTTGGGACAGAGGCATGTGCCACTGTCTGTGGTTGGCAATCATTAATGTGTTTGGGTTAAGCTCCCTCCTTCACCCCACACAAATCTCCATTAGAGGCCTATAAAACCAACTGCTTCAGAAACCATTTCATCTGAAGAACTGGATACAGAAGCTCATATGCCCAAAACATGACATGGGTTTGGACACCAAGTCTATTATTTAGATGCTTTTGGTCATTAACAGCATATTTAATTTCCAGAGGCTTAAAAAATAAAGATTATTATTATCTCGTGTAATAAAAATCCTGGAGGTTGGCAACTTCTTCCTTTTTGTCCTTTCCATCCCTCCCCAGTGTCCACAGCATGGCCACAAGATGGTGGCCACTGCCCCAGGCATGATTTTCACACAAGTCCACCAAAAAGCAGGAAAGGAGGCTCTTTTTGCTTATTTTGCTTTATTAGGGAGTCTTTCCGCAGACACACCATCATGTCCATTGGCCTTGATTGGCTGTCATGCCCATGACCTAGCTAACTGTAAGAGAGACTAGGGAAGAGAGTCACTGGATTTTTTTTTTTTTTTTTTTTTTTTTTTTTTTTGACGGTGTTTCACTCTGTTGCCCAGGCTGGAGTGCAGTGGCGCAATCTTGGCTCGCTGCATCCTTCACCTCCCAGGTTCAAGCGATTCTCCTGCCTCAGCATCCCAAGTAGCTGGGACTACAGACATGTGCCACCATACTCGGCTAATTTGTGTATCTTTAGTAGAGACGGGGTTTCACCACATTGGCCAGGCTGGTCTTGAATTTCTGACCTCAAGTGATCCTCCTGTCTCAGCCTCCCACAGTGCTGGGATTACAGATGTGAGCCATTGCACCTGGCCAAGTATCTGGTGTTTTCAGCCTCTGCAGTGAGAGGTTATCTCCATCAGTACGTTAGACTGAGTGTTTTTGTCCCCATTTATATAATGAAGCTCTTACCCACAAGGTGATGGGATTAGGAAATGGGGCCTTTGGGAGGTGATTCAGTCATGAAAACAGAGCCCTATCAATGGGATTAATGCCTTATATGAGGAGACACAGAGCTTGCTCTCTCTCTCTGGCCTCTGCCATGTGAGGATATAATGAGAGGAAGGCCATTTGTAAGCCAGGAAATGGGTCCTCACCAGACATTGAATCTGCTGACACCTTGATCTTGGACTTCACCGCCTCCAGAACTGTGATGAATAAATGTCTGTGGTATTAGCCACTCAGTTCATGGTAATTTGTTATAGCAGCCTGAACAGGCTAAGACAACCAGCAAGGAAGAAGGAGTAGAAGAAAAGCTATTGGATGAACAACCAACAGTGTCAGCAACATAAACCAAAGAAGCAGATGAGAAGAATGCCACAATCACTGAGGCTTCCACACATGCTTGGTGGATAAAGTTACTTTTTAGCTAAACTTGCGTGCATTCTTCATGTTGGTTGATTTATCTGAATAGAGAAACTCCAGGAGAAACCATGGTGACGTCAGTCTTTCCCTCTGTGAGATGAAAATAATGATGCTGGCAACTGTTTCACAGTGGAAGGTAGGTTACAAGTAAATATTTATAAGGGCATTATGAGATCTACAGATAAAAGCTGTCATGGCACTAAAAATACATACACACCCTCACACCTGACACTGTTCTTTCTTCTCGGTTGTATTTTCATCACCATCAGGTGTATTCACAAAGCCCCTCACATTTCACACAATGCTCTTGCATACACTGCCCTAGTTAATTATTCTCAAACACACCCGGCATGGTTCTTATGATGATGTGTTTGTCGTGCTGATGAAAAGAGGAGCTAAGTAAGGAAGCAGGGACTTGAACCCAGGTCCTCTCACTGTTAAACCTGTGGGTTTTTTTCTCAATGCCTTTGTAAGCAGGCAAGTAACGCAAAGGTAGGACATAACCATCAGACAATGGGAAGTGTGAGGACATGAAGACCCAGAGATGAAGATATTCAACACAGATTCAGATCCAATTTTTAAAAACTGCTCTGTTGATGCCTTCCAAAATTATAAATACCTGTGTCCTTTGATTTGGCAATTCGACTTCCAGGAATTTATCCTACAGATATACTCATATAACCCAATGGTCATCGATTGGTTAATTAAATGTTGGTATGTCTGTACAAAGGATTAGTATGCAACTATTTAAAAGGGCGTAGCTATTATCATGCTAATATGAATCTATCTTCAAGATATACAAGAAAGTGAAAAGAACATTTGTGCATACCAGTACGTATTTTCTTGCACATTTGTGAAATATCTTTAAGAATATACAGGAAACTGGTAACACTAACTGAATCCGGGAAGGGAAACCAGGAAGCTTTTTGCAAATATCCTTTCGTAAGTATTGATTTTTGAGACATATTAATGCATTTCTTATTTTTAATAATTAACTAAAATACTGTGTAGTTAAAAAAAACCTCAGTGGGGGCAATTCGGTCGGCTGTTCTGTGACCTCTTCCCTGGGGCCCAAGCTGCGTCACCACCACCGTTCAATCTTTCCACCCCTCATGCTGGCCTGGCTTGCCACTGGGCTCATTCAGTGTGTAATTTGTTGACTCAGATCATTTCATTCTTTTAGCTTTGTGGGTCAGTACTTGAGGCTGTTCAGACCCAACACTGGACTCATTATCTGCTCAGAGCTGCTGCTCCTCCTGGGCTCTCTCTGAATGGTGTTTCCACCCTCCCCGCCATCCAAGGTCAAACCCCAATTTCCTCCGGGCTTTCTCTATCTCACTAGACTCCCTCTATCTACCCGGTCCCTGGGCCCCAGCACACCCACACGAATTCCTTGTCTGTCACCCATGGAGTCCTGCCCAGTCTGCTTCGTGAGCACCACTGGAACTATCCTCCTCAACCCTCCTGCTGCAGAGAAGTGTCTCATTATCTTTCACTTATGGCACTGCTGTGGCCTCCTTGCTCACCTACCTGTCACCCCCTTTTCCCACCTTAGACCACTCTACCTCCTTTCTCTAGGACCTCCTGAAGACACAAGTCTCCTCCTGTCCATTTCTTCGTTTAGAAGTCCATAGACTCCCGCAACAAGAGTTGGACTCCTTTAGAATGACATGCGGGGACTTTCACAGCTGGCTGCCTTCCCCTCGCCCACCACCCCCATGCCCACCTCCATGTCTCCCTCCCTCCTGGCACGGCTTCTCTACTGTTGGTGCACAGCAGGTGGGCGGAGCCCTCCTATGGGGCTGGAAACTTACACAAAACGTATACAAAACTCCTTATACAAAAATCACACATGAAATTGAATGTGTGTTTACAACAAAAACCCGTAACAAGTTATGCATTTTTTAAAGCCTTGGGATACCCAGAAAATAAGAGAACATTTCATTAACTAACTATATGACACCTCTATGCTACATCTTCTGATAACCTTGTTATGCCTTTTCTACAGAGAACAGAAGAGAATGCCATCTTTCCTCTAGCATGGTTGATTCAAAATCTCTTTCATTACTTATAGTTAAGTGAAGTTTCCTTTTCACAACTCACTGTTAGTCATGCATGCCGGGAAGCAATCCCCATGTTGGTGGAGATGCGTCAAACGTGCGGCCTCACACGCAGATGAATTCACCATCTATATAGCACGCCACATGCTTGGGCTCCACAGACACGAGCATTTCAGTCCATCTGATTTCATGCAATTCCCATTAAAAAGGAAAAGGGCTGTATGGTATGGTTTTGATGGTACCAGCTGCATTTATTCCAGGTGGTCAATTCGATTTTGTGCAGTTCTCATCAGAAGGGAAAAATTCTGCATGATGCGTTTGTAGCAGTATCGGCTGTGTTTGTTTCAGGTGGTCAGTGACACCATCTGGTGCTGGGAGGAAGTCCGGCCCAGCAGCAGAGGTGGTGTTCCCAAAGGTAGACAGCAGATGACTGGCAAGCGGCTAGCAGGGGTCTCCTGGCCCTGGAAAAGCTGCCTTGCCTGAGAATGCAGGATGGCCCCAGGCAAATTCCCTGCTGGAGCCTCTGCTTTCTTACCTGTAAAAAGTAGATGAGGACACTTAGCCGCCAGTGTTCTGTGACGTTCAGTGACAGAGCATATGCACAGCATCTGTCCCAGGGCAACCCCTTGCTTCTGACAGTCCTCTCCTCAGCCTTCCCCACAGCTGGGGGAATCACAGTGACAACAGGTCCAGGGGGGCTGTCCTCACCACAGCATTGGCTATGCTCATTCCAGGTCTATCTCCCAGCCCACCTGCCCAGCCCTGCTTATCCAGGCTATATCCCGAGGTACGGCAAAGACAGGACTGTGACAGAGTGCTCCAACCTTCCCAGCACTCAGCAATATCCCTGCAAGAGAGAACCCACCTAACCTAATTTCCAGGGAGCCTTCAGCCTTCCATGGAAGTGTTGATAGGCCTCCCAGGGCTTGTGCCTTATGAAATGAAGACAGTAATTCACAAGTCTGATCCAAGTCTGGTGCCACAAATGGGCAAATCAGAAAGCAAAAAAAAAAAAAAGAGAAAGAAAGAAAGACAGACATCCCTCAATCACCTACCTTGCTAGATTCCAAAAGCCGTATATTTGGTGCTAAAAATAATCTTGAAAGATTAGTCTAACTCATTTGTTGTTCAGGTGAATAAGGTAATCTATACCTACAACCAAAATTAAACCCCAGTAAGTGTTATTTGTATAGGACCCTGGGCTTCTTTGGGGACAATTATTATTTGCTACAAAACTCAATTAGTTTCAAATCTCCCATATAATAACTATGCATGCAATAGGAACCTTCTAGAGAAATGTCTGAGCCCAACAGGTGCCTTGAGCATACCAGGCCCTCAAGCAGGTCAGCAGGGGACTTATTTTGGCTTTGTGGGTATGGCTGCCACTTGCTACAAGACCTTGAGAACCCGTCAAGTTCCCCAGCAGTTGCCCTGTCTACCTGTTTCTGACACACCCAAGAACAGGAGCCTAGAATATGGACAAAAGTAATTCATTATTGGAAAAGACACTGGGAAAAAGAGAAATGCCTGTGGTGAGGACCCAGCATAAGATTCCACCAAGTGATGAGGGGCTCAGGCCGGATGTCCCCAGCACCAGGTGGCAGTCTGGCTTGGCCTCAGTGGCAGATACAGTCATGTGAGGCAGAAACGGCAGCATCCTTGCCAGGGGCTCTATCTGGTGTCTTAGAAAGAAAAATGGGCGAAGGAGACCTCTGATTCATCTTGGAGTCTCCTCTTGTCTAATTAGCCCCAGAGCTGGGAAGAAGTCCCACAAGCAGGCTGTACAAAGGTTGGGAGAACGTGACCTGTTAAGCCTTGGAGTAAACCCAATTCCTGGATTGGTCAGGGTCTGGAGGGTTTGGGCCCCTTTCCTATAAGTGGAGTGAAGGGAGGGAGATGGGTGATGGCTGGTGTGTGTCGAGTCTTCCAGGACAGACCCCTCCAAACCTGCCTGCTGTGGCTGGCCCTCGCAGGTGTGAGCCACCACTTCCCACTGGCCTGCCCTCTTTCCTCTCCCAGGCAGGGAAGGCTTAGTTCTCCCTGATTTCTGCCTTTTCTTCCTCCTGCCTTGTTTAAACAAGGATGGTTCTCCATTCCATCAATCCAGAGAAAGTCCTGCACTAATTACTGGAGCAGTGAAATGGGGCAGTAAGGACCTCAGGGGGTATAAAATATTGGCCCTATTCTTTAGGAGCTTTATTGGGGTCAAAGATTTTAAATAACAACGCCGGGGGTAAGGCTGAGTCACATGTGTGGCGAAATAGCTTTGTTGCACTAGCCCCCAGAGCTGTTCCACAAGGGCAGTCCACGATTTGCAGGAGGGCAGCTCCATCTGGTTGAAAGCATTGTACCAGGAGGCAGAAGACGCAGACACTAATGAGGCTGCTCGGCTGGTCGTGTGAGCAGGGTTGAGTCATCCTGCCCAGTCATCTCACCTGCAGCTTGCAGGAGTCTCCGCTGTGGGGAATACTGGTCTGGGTGGTCAAGAGGCCTGAGATCTCTTCCTTGCTCACCACCAACAGTGGCATCCTGTATGCTTCCTTAGCCTGCATCTCCATAAAATCATAGTGTGACAGTTTGTAAGTCTTTTCAACTCTGGAACTCTAGGACCTTTGAATGAGGTAATGGATAGGAAAGCTCTAAACCATTGCATGCTTGCAGGGCATCATTGTGTTTTTAGTACCTCTGGCAATAAAGATTCCATAAAGCAATTGGAATTTGAACTTGGCCTCGAAGGAAGAAAGAGTAGAGCTTGGATGATGGTACAGTGTGCAAAGAGCATGATGCATAAGCTGGGAAAAGCGAGGGGGAAAAGGAGAGGGGGCAAGCAGAGGCTCTGGCTAGGGACAGACTGGTGGAACTTAGACGGCCATGATGGGAAACTCAGGCTCATTCATCATGCATCCTCTGGGGACAGGGGCTCAGGTAGGCGGCAACATCCTGGAAATACCTTGGGGGCCTGAGTTAAGGCCGCACAGGCCCCATCTCCTGTGGCTATGTCTTTCCCACAAGCCCCATGAGCGCCACAGCCTGCCCTCACTGTGAAAGGAACCAGAAAGCAGGCTGAAATCCAGCACCACTCCCCCTTCCAAAAGGAAGTCTGTCAAGGGATTGCGATTTTTTAGTTGGCTGTACTGGAGAGTCTTATCCTTCCGTTGAGCTCTGATCTGAGTATGCCTAAGGCTCCTTCTTTCTGGGGCTTTGGAAACCCCTTCTTTGAACAGGGAGCCGGCCATGGCATAAATGATGACTTTTATGAAAGTCAATTTTTGAGTCTTTGGCACACAGCACTGAACATTTCATAGGCCTCACTGGCACTAAAGAAGTCACAGACTGCATAGCTAACATTGCATTTGAAGTTGTCTCTGCGAGGGGAAGCTGTCTTTGGCGTGGGAGGTAGCCACGTTTAATTATCATTCACAGACACTCCTCAACACTGTTCCTGGATGCCTCAGCTATTATTCTGGTGGCTTCTAAAATAAAGTCTGGTGATTATTTTGTGTGAGTGTGTGGATGGCCTGTAAGGACACCTGTCTTGTTTTTGCCACACTGGTTTATCTAAAGAAAAGTGCAGAGCTCAGTAGCTCTTCTCCCCCGGAGCCGAGAGGATCCTTGGTGGAGAGAAGCAACAGGGACTGTGTTTGGGTGAGTCTGGTGCATCTTTGGGCAGGCACCACTCATCCTGTATCGTCCCCGCACAGAGCCCAGTCTTTAGGGTGTCATCCCTGGAGAGGAAACACCATCACTGTCACTTTTCCCAAGAGTTTTCAGTCCTCGTGTGCTCATCCTCCTGGGGCTGAGCTGTGCAAGCTGCAGATGGCCTTGTCCGGAATCGCTCGGGAAACACAGGCACAGGTTCTGCCAGCTGGGGAAGAGCGAGGCAGGATCTGAATGGACTCAGCCTCTTTAGGCCACCTCTCCCTGATATCTGCCCACAGTTGAAGCTGGCGTTGCACAAAGGGGCCACCAGCCTCAGCTGGTGACACAGTAGAGTAGGTGGGTGAGAGTCAGCACACACACAGGAGTAAAAATAGGAAGAAATGCATTGCTAGCCAGGGCGACTTGCTATACCAGGATGCAAGTGACCATAGAGTGATGCTGCCGGGGTTATCAAAGCAGAGACAGAGGCAGGCTTTAGATACCAGCACCAAGCTCCCTCCTCCCCAAGGACAGTAGATTAAAAAACCTTTCTCGTGATGTCATCCTCATTTAAAACGAGCGTAGAAACAGTTTCAAAGAAAAACACAACATGATGGAGGACACCTAGAGTTCTGAGTCTCAGCAACACAACTCCTGCCCCCTCCAAATTGAGGACTAACAAGGAAATGCAAGAGGAGGGAAAAAGGCCCAAGAGAATCCGAGAACTCCGTCTGTCACTTGGCATCATGCAGCTGGGTAAGAGACTCTGAGACCTTGTCATTAGAGACCTGCCGAATTCCTAAGCTGGGTAAAACCTAAATCCTGTAAGAATGGCCTCAGAAGGGGTCGTGGTGTGTGCAAGCCTCATCATGAAATAACTAACCTCGGCCAGTTTTATGAGCATTTGTTTGCTAACTTGGGGGATGTAAGAAAAGCAGATCTCTGTGAGTGTTTCATAGGATCCCAGTGCCAGGAAAAGCCTTCAACATGCCATATCATCTGTCCCTCTCCCAGGGCCATCAGCCACAGCCAGAGCAAGGGACCGACTGCCACTCAGAGGCCAAACCCTTCCCTGCCTCCCTCTGCCTGCTTCCCCTTCTGTGTGCTGCTCCCACACTGGAAATTTCTACCCTCTGAATAATCCGATTAAGTTGTATCCAGCCAGCCGTTGCTAAAGTGAAAGCACATTGCCTGGGAGGAAGTGAATGAATGAATCCATTGGAAGCCACCAATGCACAGACACAAGTCAGTTTGTCGGAATGGCTGGGCTTGGAATCGGGAGTACGGGGCTGCCCTGGGGACCTGGACCGGGAATGGGAAGCTGCTGACTAGGGGAAGAAGGGAAAGGCCTGGCAGTGCCACCAACAGTGCCAGAGTGGGTGCACAGGACGCTAGTGACAGCTGGGACCAGGCGCTGCTAATAAGGAAGAGAAGAATGTGCTGAAAACAGACTCACTTACTTTACAATTTTGCCTAGAGCCAGCCCTGCATTTAACTTTCCCAGAAATGAACCTGTCAGCAAACCGGGGAAGGGAAGTTTGTGATTTGCTGGGATTTTGCAAAAGCTCAGGTGGCTGCGGCTAGACTTTTGCCCTGCACGTCACCTCCCCCATCAGGTGCTTGGGTGGGACCCTCAGTCGGAGCGGCTGAGAGCCCCGGGTTTCTGACTCAAGGTTAGGAAGGGCCATTTCAGCCAGAATTCCACCGTCTCAGCTGTCTGAGCAATTCAGCACATTCCTGAAGATCTAAAGGCCTCTGTAGTTACTACCTTTTAAGACTTGCTGAGACCTCAGTGGGCCTTTTGCTGTTTGGAATTCTGCTGATTTCTTTCTTTATGTTCTTTTTAATTTTTTTTTTTTTTTTTTGAAGGGGGAGGGAAGAAGCCATCTGTCAGTAGCTCCTGCTACAGGCAAGGGAGGCTGGGCTCCCTCTTGCTCTCTTAGAACTCCTTCACATGCATCCTCAGCACCCCAGCCAGAGCCCTGATTTCATTCTCTTTTTACATAAAGACTTGCCCCCAGGAGAGTGTCAAGAAGCTAAAGCAAAACAAAGCAAATCAAAAGAAAGCAAAACTCCCCTAAATGTGCCGTAACCTACCTGAACTGTGGCCTGACTGTCCCACTTTTGAGCTGTGTGGCACCCTTCAGGCTGGCTAGCCTCTCTAGTTTCATTTCCCTCGTATATAAAATCACCAACTTCACCAGATACACTCTAAAGTTTCTCCAGGCGTTGACATTTTTTGATCTCAAAGTCTGGGGAGTGCCATCATTTCCGATCACTGACCACTTCCAAATAACAGTGAGGTCTGTCCCCAAAGGAACTGAAAAGAACTTCCAGAATTTCGTTGTTCTTTCCGTTCAAAGCACCCAAAGTCTGGAGAGCAACCTGACATGTCTCCTTTAACAGTATACAATTTACATAATCTTTACAAATCTCATCATTGCAATATGAAATCTATAAATATAGTAGCTACTAAGCCGCAGTCAGGGAGGAAAGCAGCTGCAGTCCATCCATGGACACAAAGGAAGGAGAACAAAACTAAAAAAAGGAGGTTTAGAAATCCCTCCAGAAGGTGGCTTGCAAAAGGGAAAAAGTACACAAGAAAGTTTTCCTCTAACTTACCTCTGAAACAGACCAGGATGAATGGATGCTTCCCCGACAAGGAAGAGAGGTAGACAGTTTTGGCAAAACTTTATCCCTTCGTCATGGGAACGGGAGGCATAACCAGTGCCAACAAACAGGATACCAAGGAGGACGCTCTGTGCATTTATTTCTCCCATTCCTGATCTATGAATAGCTTGCGAGTGTGCTTTAGGATACACCGTGCTTATAGATTAGTTGTGTGTGAAGTATGAAGATAGACTGCCTGAACTCAATGTGATGCATCTCTGAATATGAGAGGAAAAAAATTGTGTACAAAACAGCAAACATAAGTTGTGGGGAGTCTTGTCTAATGGGACCAGCAAATGTTTCAGCCAAGACATTGATCATACGAAGGCTTGATGACGAATGCCGAATCTTAATGGATCTTCCCTCCAGGAAGAAGTAATTCAATCAGAGGGAATACAAATGGATAACACTCGTTGAGGAAATAAAATGGATCACACTTGTTTCTTCTCTCAATTTTACAGTGTTAAATTGGCAGCTCCAGGGATGAGCCTAAAATAATCCCACACATAACTGTAACAAAGTAGACAGCACCGTGTAACAAATGGTGCTCCATTTCTTATCTCTATGGACATGGACATCTTAGACCACAGCTGTAGGCATTTGCTCCCTAAACTCACTCCTGATGCTCAGAACAGTTTTCGTTGAGGCGACTGCAAACATGGCCAGAACAGCACAGCGGACGGGTCCGTGATTAATGGTGTGAGGCATAGTCCATTCCTTCATTAACACTTTGAGTTCCAAGGCAGAGGTTTGAAAGTGTTTACAGTCAAAGAAATCCTTCTTCAAACAAAGTCTAATGCAGAAACCCAGTACATCAAACAGAAGAGTGAAGGTGCTCTGTTTGAGGGGATCATGGTGAAAAAGTTGGGGGTGGGATGGAGGGGTGGGGAGCGCTACTTAAAATGGGTGGATTCCCTAGGGGCACCTCGGCAGCCCCTGAGATTCTAAGGAACAGTTTAAGGACCTCTGATGGGAGGGGTTTATCACATTCTGTGCACGATGCTTGGGAATGTTAACTAAAAATATCACAAATTTATAAATTGTGACAAGGAGAGGAGATTTTGTTTCTCGTAAAGGGTTACAGCCTGTAAGGTGGCCATCCTGCAGGCTCAGAAGTGTGCCTCTGGCCAAGACCAGAGACAGGCACTTCAAAGGAGGAGGGGCTGGGATAGAAGCTTTATGCTAGACAGGGTGGCTAAATATACATATTCAACAGCTTACAGGAAGAACTATGAATATTCATGAAAGTAGTCCCAACACATGCATATTGAACAAACATGTATGTAACATACAACTCAGGTTCATTTTGGGGTAAAGATTTAACATTTAAATGTATTAAAATTAGGCCCCATACCCCAAAAGGTCTTTTCAGGACATGGAGGCGGATGAATGTACTTTCTGCAAACCAGTCAGAACCAGTCCATGGTCTCTTATCAGGAGAAAGTTACTGGAGTCGGTCTCTCTCATCCAATCAAAGCTATAGTTATGGCTGGCAGAACAGGGGTCAGTTACTCAGCGTCTGTGAGCTGGGTGAGTTGCAGTTGTTTTAATCTTGCTTATCTTGAGGGCAGTGCTTGTTTAGCTGCTGGAGAAAAGGAAAAACCTGGTGCTAGTTAGAACCTAGTTTGTTCTTTAAGTGTTGTGTGTGTGGTATGTGTGACTTAACCCTTGGCTTGGCATGGCCATAGGTCTTGTTTATAATTTGGTGTCTTATGGCCACAAAGAGTCCATTCTGTTGGCCTTACGATCCCTATTTTAACATTAATGCTAGTCAGTTTTTGTGTCTAAAGAGAAAAAAGGTAGGGGTATAACAAGATATATCTGACCTCCTGTCCCTCCATGGCTGGGAACTCAGTTTTAAGGTTTTCCTGGGGTCCCTTCGGTCACAAGAGGGTCCATTTTGTTGGTGGAGGAGCTTAACATCTTATTTTTAGTTTACAGGACAGAGCAAAAATTCCTGATACTGGTTTGACTTGCTTTTGTTGGAAAGCTGAAAACCAACCAGGCTATTTTTTTTAATGTAATAAACCCATTGGAACATACATACATATACACATACAAAAGCAACATTTTAAAGACATGTCACATACGGACTTTGGTTGGAGTCCCCCTAAAACTCATTTGAATTTGTATTAAGCCCAACTTGGAGGAAGGTAGGGATGCAATTACAATGCAGTGATAGGCCAACACTGGCTCACACCAGCAGATGAGAGCCTCTTGTTACATTTCCAGGAATTTTCCAAGGCGATTTTAAAACACAACCACTATTAAAAATTAAACTATCCAGCAATTTCACTCTTTGCTATTTACCCAAATGAGTTGAAAACTTATGTCCACATAAAAACTTATAATATACACAAATATTTATGGTAGCTTCATTGATAAATGCCAAAATCTGGAAGCAACCAAAATGTAGGTGAATGGATACATAAATTGTGGTACATCCAGGCTGTGGAACAGTATTCAGCATTAAGGAGAAATGAGCTACCAAGCCATGAAAAGACATGGAGGAATATTAAGTGTATATTACTAAGTGAAAGAAAAAGCTGGCCGGACATGTTGACTCATGCCTGTAATCCCAGCACTTTGGGAGGCCGAGGCAGGAAGATCACGAGGTCAGGAGATCAAGACCATCCTGGCCAACCTGGTGAAACCCCATCTCTACTAAAAATACACAGATTAGCCGGGCGTGGTGGCACATGCTGGTAGTCCCAGCTACAGCTACTCGGGAGGCTGAGGCAGGAGAATCGCTTGAACCCAGAAGGTAGAAGTTGCAGTGAGCAGAGATCCCACAACTGCACTCCAGCCTGGTGACAGAGCGAGACTCTGTTAAAAAGAAAGACAGAGCGAGACTCTGTTAAAAAGAAAGAAACTCCAAGAAAGAAAGAAAGAAAGAGAGAGAGAGAGAGAGGAAGGAAGGGAAAGGAGGGAGGGAGGGAGGGAGGGAAGGAAGGAAGGAAGGAGAGAGAGAGAGAGAAAGAGAGAGAGAAAGAAAGAAAGCCAATCTAAAAAGACTACAAACCGTATGATTGTAACTATATGACATTCTGAAAGAAGAAAAATTATAGAGATAATTAAAAGATCAGAAAGAAAGGAAGGAAGGAGAGAGAGAGAGAAAGAGAGAAAGAAAGAAAGCCAATCTAAAAAGACTACAAACCGTATGATTGTAACTATATGACATTCTGAAAGAAGAAAAATTATAGAGATAATTAAAAGATCAGTGGTTCCCAGGGTTCGGGGGAGGAAGGGATGAAAAGGCAGAGCACAGACTTTTAGGGTGGTGAAACTACCCTTTATGATACTATAATGGTGGATACATATCATTATATATTTATCAAAACCCATAGAATATACAAGACCAAGAGTGAACACTAATGTGAACTATGGACTTTGGATGATAATCATGAGTCCATGTAGATTTATCAGTTGTAAGAAAGTACTGCATGGTGTAGGATATTGATAATGAGGTAGAAGGAGCTGTGGGAGAAGATGCAGGGGATATATGAGAACTCCGCACTTTCTGCTCAGTTTTGCTGTGAACCTAAAACTGTTCTAAAAAAGTAAAGTCTATTGAAAAATAAACTGTATAATATTTAATTAAATAAATTATATTAAAAGCAGAGGTAATTGGTATTCAAAATGGATGACCTCCTAATTGTTTTATGATATATTACTATTATCTATACTCTTATTTCTATCTATTGTATCTGTATAAAGGAGTTATTATACAATGGTGTGCATCCATATAACTCTTCCCAAATCCATGTTAAGTGACCTCAATTTGGTAGCTTGAAATCAACTTGGCCATAGCTGGTAGTGTTTGCAGTAAAGAATAGGCAACCACGACCTAAGAGCACTCTTCCCCCCAAGAGAGCTGATTATTTTTAAAATTATTATTAATATTTTTCAGAATCAAGATCTTGCTCTGCTGCCCAGGCTGGAATGCAGTGATGTGATCATAGCTCATTATAACCTCGAACTCTTGGGCTCAAGCAATCCTCCTGCTCCGGTCCCTCAAGTATCTAAGATTACAGGTACACACGACAACATCCGTTTCTTTTGTTTGATTTTGTACAGACGTGGTCCCACTATGTTGCCCAGACTGGTCTTGGCCTCCCAAAGCATTAGAGGTGTTGTGAGCTGACAGGCCCAGCCCAGAGCTGGTTATTGAACATCTGCGGCACACCACTAATAATGGGAATAGTTATTGGACTCATGTTTAGGATCAGTAACATATATATACCTGAGAATGTCAATCAAAATATGGCTTTTGGAAACATTATGGAAGCATAGATCTTCACATATGATTAATTTAAGGTTTACTCTGAAGTCATCCAAAGACCTCTTTAGGATGGTTCCAAGAATTCCCTCTTTTGAAAGCCAGGAAATCCAACCAATCTAAAGAATTAAATCACTCAAATTTGAAGAAGACAAATATGGCTCAGGAGCAGCTCTCTTGCTATCGAAATCACTCAGATCGTGTTCTGAGTGATAGATCCTAATTGCTGAACTGTTTACTGTAATTAAGTCTATCAGCATGATTTTCTCCTGATGAAAATAAAGTTTGGTATATTATGTCTTTTGCAAAAGGAGTCTCTTAACCTCCTTTAACTTGTAAATCTATGAGTCAGTAAGACTTCTCTTCAAAACCTGATTTTTTCCCTCCTCATGGATATAAAGAACTTAAAAAAATCAAATTCATATTGCCCACAAGAGAGAAGCTGGTTGCAAGCACCATTATTTTATGCAAGCACTATTATATCCTGCTATATCTCATCAAGAATATTTGTGTGTCTGAGGAACGTGTAGATCTTTTACCAGCCTTTGTTTCCATCGATGAAGTATGCAAGTTTGAAATAGATTCCAATCTGTCAATGCTTCTTTTGAGTCTGTATGATGGTGCTACTGTACAAACCAAACATGGAGGAACAGTTTTGATATGGAGGCAATCTCACTTGTAATTGGTGTTAGCACAACTGTTTGCTTTTAGCCCAGCGACTCTCAGCACTGTCTGCCTGTTAGCATCAGTGGATAGGGGAAGGAGAGCTTTAAAAAAAAAATATTGAAGCTCAGGTGCCAACACCGGGGATTCTGACTTAATTGATCTTAAGAGGGTTGAGGGGATCAATAAGTTTTGGAAGCTTTCCAGGTGATTCTAATATATACGCACGACCAAGACCCACTATTTGAACCTATATAAAAATCATTTGATGCAGTTGATGTGAATTTGTTATCTGTCGACCTGAGACATAGGGGAACAAGTCAAGTCAAATAAAAAACAAATCAATCATCCTTGATTATGGCATGATTTCAGTGTCTTTTGGTTAAAAAAAAAAAAAAAAGTGGTGGTTCAGCATCAATAATATCACATAAAATCATCCTCTCCGTTGGGCAACTTCCAAAGTTAAAAGGTAAGTCCTATAAAGTCAGTTCAATTCTATCCCACTGAGGGTCCACTCTTCAACCAGTGAGCGAGTGGTGGAAGGCGCCGGCACCACCATGTTCCAGGCTGCTTTGTGGTTAGGCTTCATTTTGCTTCCTCTCTTGGCACTGCCTTGCATCTGACCCATTTTCTAAGCCAGATCTCTCAGTCTCCTGCCAATTCTGTGAGCCTCATATCCTTGTGAAAAAAATTCTTACCGTCACCCCCCTTTCTTTTTGCTTAAAATAGTCAGAAGCACTTTTTGTTCCTTGCAAGAGAAAGATTCCTAAGTGATACTTTGTCATACCCCTAAAGGAAACAGAAACCAGTGACCAGTTTTCAGAAACATTTCTGAACCTAAGAACATAAAAAATCAAGAAGAAAATAGTTGGGAGACTTGCCCTGCAAAAAAATAAATGTTGCAAAGTATACAGAAAAAGCAAATGGGACAGAACAGAGCATCTGAAAGCAGGCTCAGGCATATGGAGACTTGGGCTATATCAGAGACGGCGTGATACATTACAGAAAGGACAGGCTACTCAGCAAGTGGTGCTTGGAAAAATTAATGCTCAGTGTGAGAGAAAATAGATTACTTTCTGAGGTATGAAAAATCTAAATGCAAAATCAAAACTTTAAAACATTTGGAAGAAAATATAGGCCAGGCGCAGTCACTCACACCTGTAATCCCAGCACTTTGGGAGGCCAAGGTGGACGGATCACTTAAGGTCAGGAGTTCGAGACCAGCCTGGCCAACATAATAAAGCCCCGTCTCTACTAAAAATGTAAAAATTAGCCAGTGTGGTGGCGAGCACCTGTAGTCCTAACTACTCGGGGGGCTGAGGCAGGAGAATCGCTTGAACCCGGGAGGCAGAGGTTGCAGTGAGCCAAGATCGTGCCACTGAACTCCAGCCTGGCTACAGAGCAATAGTCTGTCTCAAAAAAGAAAAGAAAAAAAAATTAAAAAAGAAAATCTCTTTATGCCATATAAATGTACCCAAAACTGAAAGGGAAAGACTGATGTATTTGACCACAATTAGGTAAACTTTATTTATTTATTCATTTTTATTTTTAGAGACAGAGACTTGCTCTGACGCCCAGGCTGGAGTGCAGTGGTGTGACGGCAGCTCACTGCAGCCTCAAACCCTTGGGCTCAAGGGATTCTCCTGCCTCAGCCTCCTGAGTAGCTACAACTACAGGAGTGCCCCACCATACCATGCTAATGTTCTATTTTTATTTATTTATTTTTGTAGAGACAGGGTCTCTCTTTGTTGCCCAGGCTGGTCTCAAATTCCTGGGCTTAAGTAATCCTCCTGCCTTGGCTTCCCAAAGTGCTGGGGTTACAAGCATGAGCCCCACTGCACCCGGCCCCAAAATTTTTTCTACGAAAAGCCACCATAAACAAACTGAATAGGCAAGTCACCAGTTAGAAGAAGATTTGCAATTCAGATAACCAGAAAAGGATTAGAACCTAGTATGTGTAAAAAATTCATGCAAATCAGTAAGCTATAAACAGGCCAATAGAAAAAATGAGCAAGGGATATAAACGGATAAAGCACAGAAAAGAAAAACTGAATAGCCTATACATATGAAAACATGATTATTCACTAGTAATAAGAAAAATGAGTTATTTAATACTCAAAAGTATTGATGAAGATGCAGAGAAAGGAGAACTCACACACCGCTGGCAGAAGCGTGAATTGGCTCAAGACTTTGAAAGACAATTTGGCAATAGTTGGTTAAGGCGAAGATTAGTATGTATCGTCTACCCGAGCGGTGTTGCTTTCATGGTTCCATGCTAGAGGAACTCATACTTGGCCATGATGTGACATGTATACAAGTGCTTATTGTAGCATTGCTTATATCAGAAGAAAACGCAAAAATCAAAATGTCTATTAACAGTAAATGGGTAAATTATAGTATATTTATACAGTAGAATACTAGACTTATTACACAGGAGTAAAAGTTAATTAACTAAAGCAGCATACTTCATCATGAATGAATGTCAAAAACATAATGTCAAGTGGGAGAAAAGTTGCAAAATTATATCAGTTAAACCAATTATTTAAAATTGACATATTATGTCTTTTGCAAAAGGAGTCTCTTACCTCCTTTAACTTGTAAATCTATGGTAAGACTTCTCTTCAAAATGTGATTTTTTTCCCCTCCTCATGGACATAAAGAACTTAAAAAAAAATCAAATTATTATTGCCCACAAGAAAGAAGCTGGTTGCAAGCACCATTATTTTATGCAAACACGATTATATCCTGCTATATCTCATCAAGAATATGTGTGTGTCTGAGGAATGTGTCGATATTATCTATAGGAAAAGTACAAAAACATGATCAAGAAGAACATTCACTAACTTCTGCGTAGTTACTTCTTAGTGAGGGAAGGGAGGGGATGACATCGGAAAGCCAAAGGCACTTCGATTGCATCCGTGGTTTCCATTCCTTAAAAAAAAATCTGAACCTAATTTACTAAATCTGGGTAATGGTATGATGAGAGTATATTATTTTCTGTACTCATTTGTCCTATTTTAAATATTTTTATTAAGTGTCCCAACCTGGCTTTTTCTCCTTTCAACTAAAGATACTGAAAGGCTTTTTGCCCCAGAACTACTTTTGAAAGGCTTTTTTCAAAAAAAGATACCAAAAGGCTTTTTGACCCAGAGACCCTTTTGAAAGGCTTCTTTAGGCCAGGCGTGGTGGCTCACGCCTGTAATCCCAACACTTTGGGAAGCTGAGGTGGGTGGATCACTTGAGGTCAGGGGTTCGAGACCAACCTGGCCAATATGGTAAAACTCCATCTCTACTAAAAATACAAAAAGTAGCCGGGCATGGTGGTGGGCACCTATAATCCCAGCTAACTGGGGAGGCTGAGGCAGGAGAATCACTTGAACTGGGGAGGCGAAGGTTGCAGTGAGCAGAGATTGCACCACTCACTGCACTCCAGCCTATGCAACAGAGTAAGACTCTGTCTTAAAAAAAAAAAAAAAGTAGAAATTCTGAGATGGAAAAGCTTTTTGCCCTAGAGCTTACGCTTTCATATGTCATTAATGTAGCTCCCAGCCCTGTGGGTTTTCACTGTCGGTATTATCACTTGCTTTGATTATAAGACTGTAGACCACAGCCCTGGGTGAACCCTGGCCCATCTGGTATGAAGACAGAAGAGCATTATACAATTGCCAGCCTCTTCTTTTTACTCATCCTCATAGTCAAGAAATATGTGTATGTGTCCACTGCAGCCTGTGTTTGCTCTGCCTCCTTTCTTCCCGCCACACTCCCAGCTTGATGTTTGCCAGCTCATGCTTGTGTCAGTTGTTGGCACTTACTCCTTGGCGAGTCTACAGCTGACCTTACTGCCTCTGGCTCCTTTTTCCTGTGCTCTTGCTCTTCCATCCACCAACTTTATTAATATTCTGTTTGATGACCCAGGATGTCAAATCAGGGCGGAGGAGGCATGTCTGCGTACCATGCTCTCCCTCCCCAGCCTCTCCTCTGCAGGTCCATAGTCACCTATTCGTGATGCTCCTCAGACATGGCCATCCAGGCATTGCCCGCCTCTCGTTGTTGTGAAATACAACAACGAGATTGATTGCTATCTATCTGATACTTATTTTGATATTTTACTACAGTAGCAATAAAAAGATTATTTGGGGGAGAACAGGTAGTAGGATAGCTTTATTAAAAGAAAAATAAAGATCACAGATTTTTCTGTATACATTTCCAAATTTTTCACTACAGTTTTTTTTTTTTTTCTTCACTAAGATTGGATTGTACTGCATCTGGCACTTTGAAACCTGTCTTTTCCCTTTATATTTTATTCTGGGCATCTTTTTTCAGATCAATGTTTTTTTTTCTTTTTCTTTTTGTTCTGTTTTGTTTTGAGACAGGGTCTCGCTCTGTCACCCAGGCTGAGTGCAGTGTCCTCATCTCGGCTCACTGCAACCTCGACCTCCTGGGCTCAAGCAATCCTCCTGCCTCAGCTTCCCAAGTAGCTAGGACCACAGGTGCGTACCACGACACCCGGCTTTTTTTTTTTTTTTTTTTTTTTTTTTTTGGTATAGATAGGGTTTTGCCACATTGCCCAGGCTGATCTCAAACCCCTGGGCTCGAGCAATCCGCCTGCTTTGGCCTCCCAAAGTGTTAGGATTCCAGGAGGTCAATGACCTCGAACTCCTCTATTCCCAGCAGTACTTCTGAGCTCCTGGCAGGAACATATATTCATGTATAATCATGAAAAGGGGGGTCCCCAACTCTGCCAAGGGTGGAAGTAGGGAGCCATGGTAGACTCACTCATAAACACATCCAAAGATGACCAGAAGGCTAAACTTGGTGCCTTTGGCCTTCAAGATCCCTTTTAGAAGAAAATTATTATTATCTTGTTGAGTGTGAGTGGAGACACAGTGGGAGGAGAAGCTTCCAGGACCCTGCCCCACGGCAGACCAGCCTCTGCCCTGTGCATCCCAGGACCCTACCCTACAGCGCGCTGCCCTCTGCCCTGTGCATCCCAAGCACTTTCTCTGCACTGCCAGCTGTTGCAGAAACCCTGCCTCGCCATGGACACTGTGGAAATGAACGGGCTTGCTGAGTGACTGGCATTTGCACAGCTTTCACAAATAACACTAAACACCGTGATTTTCTCAAGATTTTCTGGAGTTCTCTCTGTTGTGGGGGGGCACAATCTCCCCAGGCTCAAGCTGCCCCAGGGGTGGGGCCATGCAGCCCCTATCATCACCCTCACTACCCAGGCCTCTAGCCCGCGCTCTTCCCCTCCCTACACTCCCCACAGCCAGATCTCATCAAGCAACTGCTTCTCCAAGTGCTGGTGACTAAACCCCAAAGAGGCCTGGAAAGAGGATGTTGGAAACAAGCAGGGGGTGTAGTTTGGGGGAAGCAAGGCCTGGGAAGCCGGCACACTTCTGTGTGAGCAGAGGCTGTTGACTGATGGGCCACTTGACCTTTGACCTGAGCCCCAGGGAAAGTGCACCCTCTTCTCTTTCATTTTGTTTATGGCTTCATACAAGCTTCCCATTTATGTGAACATTCTGACAGAAGGGGGCTCTCATTTGGCCAGATCCTGAAAGCAGAGAATTCTGTCCGCTCTGTGGGATCAGCAGCCTCTCTTGCGGGCCTTTGGCTCTGCCTGTGAGGCAGGTGGGCTGCCAAGGCTTCTCAGCTGGGCTTTTCTGCTTTAGATAAGCTGAGATATTTGTGCATGAACCCTTCTGGGATGTGACTCTGCGAAATGCATGCTGCGCCACACCCCTTTTATCGCTGTTAATTGGGAGCAGAGTCTGGCTAAACCCATGCGATGGATATTTCTCCGTTTTGATATTGCACAGAATGAAGAAAATAGCAGACAGATGAAGTAGGCCTGGTGGTGCTCTGAGAAGAACAAATCCTAAAGCCAGGTTAGACTAGCTGTGCACTGTTTCCCTTGTGTCTAGATTTCTGAAGGATGAGTCTTTTGATTTGATTCTAACCTGCTTAAAAGAGATGGGGAGGCGGAGGAAGCAAGGAGCGAGGTGTGGGCGGGTGCCTCCCAGGATGAATAATGGCAGCAAGAAACAAAGTTCCTAAAGCCCAGATGATAAGGGCCTCAGTCTGGGTGTGAATGAACTTGGCCTGACTTCTGTGCTGCCGTCATATGAACCGGAAGGAGACAGCCTAGATAGAGCAAGCCTGCTCCTTCCAGAAGCACAAGGGCCTGTGGCGGTTTTTGCTTCAAACACCGCAGAACACAGAGCAAACCCCATGACGCCGTCCTTCAACTAAACAGCCCAGAGCAGCAAACTAGAGGTTTCCATTTTTAGATTGCAAGGGGGAACAACTGAGCTTTCATGAGTTGGAATTTGCTAACGTAAATTGAGCCTTTGTAAAAGGGCTGAAATTGACCCTGGAGACGGAAAGCACAGGAAATATTTGCTGTGGTCGGTGGGCGAGGACGCGCCACAGACAAAGCCGCCTGCTTCTCCAGTCAGGCCTGCCTCCTCTCTAGGCAAATATTGGAGGGATGACTTTTTTATTTGCAGAGAGGATTTGGCTAATTTTGTTTTATTTGTGTACCTTACATTCACGGAGCACTCTGCACAGTCTGCTGGATAATCTCAATTATTCCTTTCCTCTTCACACCTGTGAGGCTGATGCTCCGCATATTTCAGAGGAAACTGGCACCAGGGATGAGGGAATCTGCTCAAGCATGAGTCACCTGGAATATTAAACCAGAACCAACACACAAACGATCTGTGCAAAGAGGCCAGCAAAATGAAGGATTCACTGCAAACCATCCTTCTATGGGCATTGCCGGGCTTTGGGCTCCCATCCTTTCCTGGCTCCCCCATTCTGTATCCCTCGTCTGTATTTGCAGGCAGCACCATGGAAATGTGTTTGACAGACAGAACTGCTGTTTTGAATGAACCCTCTGAGATGTCTAAATCAGCCTGTCAGATTTTGCTCACTCTATCATATTTCCCAAGAAGAGGATCAGAGATAAAGAGAAATGTGGAAATTTGGAGTAAAAGGTGAGGCTGGATAACAACAGCAACAACAAAAAGTGGCTCCAGAGACTACAACAAAGGAATGCAATAAAATATAGGACAATCTGGTTACTGTGTTGCAGTCACAAATGTAAAGAAAATAATGTATCGAAACGTTACTGTAGCCAAGTGAATGACACATTAGCACCATCATGAACAATTAGAATTAAAACTTTTTAAAGTGTCGTAAAAAGATTTCTTTATTGTTTAAAAATGAGCCTTCAGAATGCTTCCAGACCTCATCAGTGAAGGACATACCTACATTTCTAACCCAGGTGAGGTTTTTGAAACGTGGAACATAGAAGCAGTCCCTTTACAAGGAAAAAGAACGCCTTTCATGTTGGATTTGTACAATTTCCGTATGTTTTAATAATCATGAAGTACCAAATCCCTTGAAACGTGCAGAGATTCGAGGCTAGAACCAACACAGCATTCAGAGTTTTAAATAAACAGAAAGTGTTTGGGAAAGCAATGTTCTGGAGGTTAATTTTCAATCTCTAGGTATACCTGTCAGGCTTAAAGATGGAAACTTCTGCTTGTCAGCGTCTGAGGCCTCTGCGAACTTGCTGGGGATGAGTCCTGGCGCGGCCCACTCACTGATCCCTAAACGCTGGCGAGGAAGAAACCGAAACAGCTGTAAGCACTCATTTAAATAGACCACGGCATTCACACAAATGACTGTCGACTTTGAACTCAAGAGCTGGGGTCCCTTCGGGAGACAACTCCAAATCAGGCCTTAAAAACCCGGTTTCAGAAGACGCACTGCTGCCTTGCCTTTGTGGGTTTGTTTATTTGGCAATTGCATATTAAAGAAGTGGGAGTAGAAATCACTTATTTGGACACTTACTAAGCTGGTCAAATTCTCTTAATTCTAGAATCCAAAGTAGAGCATCTACGGAAAAATACAGGGGATGAGCTTATAGCGACGGAAACCATCCTGTATAATACTAAGAATTTCTGTCTGGGGGTGCTAGACACGTGAGCCCACCACCCTCACCAGCTAGGTTCATTTTTTTTTTTTTTATTCTGAAAATTGCTCAGTTTCCAGCTTGGAAAAGATTGGACATAACATGGAACCTTAGATCTTTAGCCAATAACCATGTTTATAGATGCTGAGGACCTGAGATCCTGCCTAGTTAGAAGCAGATCTCAGGCACTCAGGATGGCCTTCAGGGGTGAGGTGGCCCAGTTTGATTCTCTTCTGGAAACTGCAGACGTAAATAGTATAATCTAAACACTAACATACCATGAATCATGGTTTATATTTTAAGTATTATTTGCAAAAACATAACATTGAAGTAAATTAGTTGCCCCGTTGGTGAGCAAGGCTGTCTTAAGCAGGCACGCACGATTTTTAAGTGGACCATTTCAGGCCATGACGACCTTGCCCTTGAACATGGTCAGAAAGCCCAGACTCTGCTTTTTATAAATAGGATTCATGTCTTATTGTTCTTTATTCTGGAACCTAGCACAGTGCCTGGCCCAAAGCTGGTATTCAACAGCTATTCATACAGCTAAATTGGGGAGCTTCTTAGCTGGTCTAACTTGTTCACCATTCATTCTGTACTTTGCTACAATGTTAGTCAGCCTGATACACTACATACAAGAAGAATGTGAACCCAATCCAGCCCCCAAGGCTCTTGTTTCAGGCCTTAGAACCTACTGTTCTTTCTTATGTATCCGTTCATGAATTCTGCAACCACCTTCTGAGAATCTTCTTCTATGTACCTATATTAGCACCTACTATATTACTTTTTATTCCGTAGTTGTGTCATTTTTCTTTTCTTTTTTTTGACAGAGTTTTGCTGTTTTTGCCCAGGCTGGAGTGCAATGGTGCGATCTCCGCTCGCTGCAACCTCCACCTCCTGGATTCAGGCGATTCTCCTGCCTCAGCCGCCTGAGTAGCTGGGACTACAGGCATGCGCCATCACTCCCAGCTAATTTTGTATTTTTAGTATAGAAGGGGTTTCACCATGTTGGCCAGGCTGGTCTCGAACTCCTTATCTCAGGTGATCCGCCCTCCTCCGCCTCTCAAAGTGCTGGGATTACAGGCATGAGCCACCCCACCCGGCCCATAATTGTGTCTTAAATATCCCCCCAAGATATGTTTTTAAAAGATCTTATTTTGCCTTCCGGACTTTCTAGGCTGTGTGTCTCGCACTTGTGGCTGCGTCTGTTTGCACCAGGAGAGCGCCACTTTCTTCACCTGAATCCAGGCTGGCTCAGCGGCTGCTGGGGCCACCTGCATTTCCTGCTTATGCCTTGTCTACTTTAGATCCACAAAATGCGCCTTCACCACATGCAGCAGCGCCTAAGAAAGGCAGTGCCTGCTAGACTAGGAAGCTGATGACTCTAACAGCGCAGGGAGCACGCATGAGGTGAGGGACAGACCCGGGGGGTGCCGGGAACCATTTCACCCAACTCGACGGCTCCTCTCACCCACAGGCTGACCCAGATTCCTGTCTCAATTCCTGGCCTTTCAAAGGATCGTTTTGGGGTAAAAGTAGCATTTCCATATACCTAGATGGTAAAAATAAAAAGAAATGCCAGGAATGACCACCAGCAAACTCAAGATGGGTGCTTTCCTCCCAACATCAGTGACAACATGGATCAACCTTGGGGACACTGTGCTGAGCAAAGCAAACCAGGCACACATAGACAGGTACCACATGATCTCACTTACATGGGAGAGCTGAAAGGGTTAAACTCATAGCAGCAGAGAGAGAATGGTGGCTCCCAGGACCCGGGGCTTGGGAGATGTAGGTCAAAGGATACAAAGTTTCAGTTAGACAGGAGACACAAGTTCAAGACCTGGGTTGTACAACACGGAGACTACAGTTAATAACAATGTATTGCATACTTGAAAATTGCCAAGCCAGTAAATCTCAAGTGTTCTCATCACAAAAAAATGAGCCACTTCATATGTTAATTAGCTGGATGGAGCCATTCCCCAATGTGTACATATTTCAAAACTCTTGTTGTACACCATAAGTATCTACAATACTTATTCGTCAGTTTAGATATTAATTAATTAATTAACTAAAGGAAACAACTCAGGAAAATAAGCGGAACCAAGACCTTCATCTTGTTTTGGAATAGCACATGCAATGTGTAAGTTGAAGAATATGCAAAAATAGGCTGGCAGCGGTGGCTCACGCCTGTAATCCCAGCACTTTGGGAGGCCGAGGCAGGTGGATCATTTGAGGTCAGGAGTTCAAGACCAGCCTGGCCAACATGGCGAAAGCCCGTCTCTACTAAAAATACAAAAATAGCCAGGCAGTAGTGGCACGTGCCTGTAATCCCAGATACTTGAGAGGCCGAGGCAGGAGAATCACTTGGTCCCGTGAGGCAGAGGTTATGGTGAGCCAAGATCCTACCACTGCACTCCAGTCTGGGTGACAGAGTGAGACTCTGTCTCAAAAGGAAAAGAAAAGAATATGCAAAAACATATTAATTTGATATTTATATAAATAAATAATATTTTTAAAAGAAAAAGATGGGTGCTTTCCTGGAGAGAGAGAGAGAGGAAGACATATGATCTAACGGGTTGGCAATGATTCGATTTTTCAATTATTGGTAGGTACACATGCATGTGCTATATTATTCTTTGTAATTACAAATGTGTAATGTATCTCATATTTGTGTCTTAAGTATCCTCCCAAGCTGTATTTTCTAAAAGGCTTTATTTTGCCTTCTGGACTTTCTAGACTACGTGTCTTGCACTTGTGGCTGTGTCTGTTTGCACCAGGAGGGCGCCGCTTTCTTTACCTGAATCCAGGCCGGCTCAGCGGCTGCTGGAGTCACCTGCATTTTCTGCTTATACCCCGTCTACTTTGGATCCACAAAATATTCCTTCACCGCATGCAGAGAAACAACAGCTCCAGTATCTTCTACTTCTTTCTGACCTTGTCTAGAAATATTTTCTTACAGCCCCGTACCTTGTTTCTTAAAGGGCCCATGCACTTACCCATTTATGTTCCCAAACCGCACGCAACGCTGTTTGGAAAACTGGTGCCTGGGTCAGGCTTCCTACTGATCAGCCTTCTCCTGTTCAGACAGAAGTCTGCTCTGTGCTGTGTCTTAGTTTTGTTTCACATCTGTTTTTAGTGATGGGGAGGGTGATGGTTAATCTACCTTGACGCGGCAGTCCTCCAATTCTTGATTACCATCCAGACTGTTTTCATCTCTGTACCTTTCTTGAGGTGTCGCACAACTCCTACTTGGCATCCACAATGATCAAAGAGAAATGTGCAGGGAGGTTAGGCCTTGCTCCTCTGTCCCCAGCAATTCCTTGTCCTTTTCAGCTTCAGTGTCATATCAGGCTGATAACTTTAGCGGCCAGTCTCCAAGGTTCTTTATTTTTACTCTTAACCCATCAGGAGGAGCAGCTACAACTCGAGAAGACATCCAGATCTCATTTGGATTGCTTTTCCTTGCACAGAATGCTTTTGCCACCTTGGACATTGTCTCCTGCCTTTCTGGACATCCACACAGCCCTGCGATATGCCTTGGAGCTGAGTTTTACCTCTGTGTGTGATATTTCTTTCCTGGGAAAGGCTCACACCACCTTGGAGCTTTGCAATTTCAGCTCGTAGTCCCTCACTTATAAATCCATTCACTCCCAGATTCCACATTGAAATGATTTCTTTTGCTGTCTCTCCATCACGGGCTGTAGCCCCTTGAAGGAGGGAGCCGGCTTTACCACACCTGGCCCTGCAACCTGATGCTTAACACATACTGACCAGGTAAGCACAACCACTTCCACAGCTAATTCCAGCCTTTCCTCCTGCTCCCTGATACTTCTACCTTCATACCAGAACAGCATTCTCAGAAATCATTTTAGCCACGAAGACTTTTGTTCAAATGAAACAGAGTAAGACTAAACTAGAAAAAGTGCAAATCTATAGACAACTGTTATTTTTTCTAAGTAATCACCCAAACCCTCACCTCATCTATTAACCAAAAACTCCAGTATGTTTCATATGAAGCCTCCCTTCCAAAACATAATAATCACACACAACAACAACAACATATCTTCTAGGACCCCAGGGGTGACTGCCCACAGTCTCAGCCTGGCTGCCTGCTGGGCCCCTGCATGGCTGCTGCAGCCGGACCTTGGAGAGCACAGTGGACATTCCCCACTGTTGCCAGGAGCCTTTCCAAGGATGAATTCCTCCCCTGACGAACAAGGATTTTCAGACAAGAGAGGTCCCCTTGGCCAAGGATGCCCCACCCAGGACTCACAAGGCCACTGTTCTGAGTGCTCCACTTGGTTCCCAACCCCAGCTGGTCCCAACAGGCACCATAGAGGCTCCCAACCACCATCCTTCCCTCCCTGGGCTCCACCCCAACCTCAGGCAGCTTTTCCCTTTACACCTACAAAACACAAAAAGCCTAGCTGCCCTCATCCCCTTCCTTAGACCACGGTGCTCCCCTCCTCCCACCCTCCCAAGGGTAGCCCCTCTTTGTCTCTCTTCTGGGTGAGATTGCCTTCCTGAATCCATGGTGACCAAGGAAAGGAAGCATCTCACAAGCTGTCCCAAGGCCACCTCACTGCCCCAGAAAGCCTGACAAGCACAAATAAATTACAGCCAGCCTTCTGGGGATGACAGAGGGCACTCCTCTCCTGCCCTGGTCCCAGGGCTTCCCAGAGCAGTTTGTGAATCACTGCCCTTGCGGTGCTCATGCTTCCTGAGCCATCGACTCCTCCATCCCAAGGGTCTTTGGAGACTCCATCTCATCCTCAGGTACCAGTCTTTGCAGTTGTTTCTTGCCACAGGGAAGGGAATTTGGGGTCCTTTGATTTGCTCAGATGGTGCCATGGTAAAGAGGACAACTCCAGGCAGCTTCGTGTCTGCTCTGCTGACGGGCAGGTTGTATCCTGGCAGGAGACCATCTGCTGTGTTTGCTACCCAGAAGGCTCCCACACTTCACCATCGGAACAGCGCCCCTGGCTTAGGATTCCTGCCACCCCAGTGGTCAGCCCTTTTGTGCCTGTTTTTACTCCTCTAGGGTAATCTCTTCATGTAGCCTCGAGTTAACAGCACTTGTTTGCTTACCTGTCTCCATCCCCAGGCGGTGGACCTTTTTGATGACTGGAGCATTTTCCTCACTAGTTCATTCAATAAGCACTGGTTTCTGTATGCCAGTCTGAAACCCCAGACCCCCCGTTCTGGGTCTTGAATCTCGTCTTCCGACACCTAGAGCATTACACATTGAGACCTCAGTCCTGCCAAAAGCCGAAACAGTCTAATAAGGCCTACTGCGTGGGGTGGTTGTCAGAACTGACTTAATGCAAAAGAGGCATTTAGAATAGCACCTGTATTGACACTGCACGGGTCAGCAGTCACAGCGATCATGGAAAGACAGGGACGGCTCGTGTAGAGCGTGCTGTGCTGCTGCACTCAGGCCCCTCGGATGGGGCATTGCGTTTTCCTGGAGCTGAGGTTGGGGTAGGGTGGGGATTGGCCGCTGGCTGCTCACAGCTACATTCTGTTCTGGGAGTTGACCTTGGCCCAAGGGATCTGCCTCGCCCAAGGTCATGCTTCCTTCCTGGGAACAGTTGGTACCCTAAGAACGGTCCGTGCCAGTGTGCAAAATCCAGGCCCCCTCATTCAGGATGTCTCTCAAGGGAATCCTGGCCCAGAGCTCCTTGTGGGATGGGCTGAGGCCTCTGCCGTAACAGCATTGCAGCTCAACCTCTCCCTCCGCCGAACGCCACCTTCACTTCCCGCAGCACTGTTCCCCAGTGCACTCCCCGAAGACCTCCTCAGGAGACTCAGGGTCTATTTCCAGGGACCGTGACCTGTGACAGTGACTCAGTGTACACACCCTATACCCAAGCCCCATCATGGTCACTGCCACCTCCTCCACAACCCAAGAAATTAGGCAAAACAAGGTAAAAGGTGACTTCTCTCTGTCCTACAAGACCACATTAAAATAAAACACACTTGAATTGAATTTGAAGATACTTGAAATTAGAGCTAGATAGAGGTATCCGGACTGAGATGGTTAGAGAGGGCAGGTTGAAGACAGATGTTTTCTCTCCTCTCCTTCTAGAAACCCCAATAAAATAACAGGGAAGGAACACACAGTATGTAAACAGGCAATCGATGAGAAGAATCACTAGCAGAAAAGATCTTTCAACAAGACCCTGGGAGAAGGAAAGCAGAGATGGTGAGGCATGAAAGCTGCAGGACGGCCTGTTTGCCAAAGGTCTGGGGGAAATGGGGCCCCGTGAATGCTGAAGACACTAGAGGGAGGCTGGGGCAGGAACTGCAGACAGACAGATTGACAGGTGTCATGGGTCTGTTGAAAACTTCTTTACAGGTTTTCTAGAGCTATTTAACTTTTAAAGCCATTTGCTTGTACTCTACAGCTTAATAACAATTGAAAAGCATTTTGAATAGGAAAAGATAATTTTGAAGAGAATCAAATAAAGTCTCAAACAAAGGCCATAGGAAAGAAATGCGGTGAAGGCAGATGAGGTAAAAGAGTTTTCTGGACCTTTGATCTTTCTCTCACCTCCTGTGGGGATGCCTAGATAGCTCCGTGGAGACCCCAGGGATAAAAGTTGGAAAACCGCAATGCAAAGCAAAGGACCAGAGAATTCATCTGCTCAGAAGCAGCTGTGTCCCCTTTGGAAAGCGTGGGTTCCATTCCCCAGCACTCAGTTGGGCATTGTACATGGAATTAGCTGGACTGTAATTTCAGTAGCTCTCAAATCTCTTTCTTATCAGAAACCAGAGGCATGAGGGCTTCAATGAAAAAAGAAAGGGACATCCTAAAACAGCTTATGGACATGGAGAGCCCTGAGAGCCTTGTGGGGTTTGTCACATTCACGAGCATTCTTCAGCACCGGGGAAAGGGGTCTGGATGACTTAGGCAGGCAAAGGCCCTGGGAATGCTTCAGAAGGGGGCTCTTGGCAGGGTTCTCATTCTAGGCCTCCCACCACCTGTGCGAGGCTGCCACAGAGAAGGTGCAGGTAAAAAAATAATGTGGAAGGAAGACATTTTAAACAGGTCTCGATGGTGATAAGGGGCAGAAGTGAGTTAGTGTGCACCAAAGTCTGAATGATCTGGAGTGATTTGGAACATACTCTCTCCAGGCGATTGAGGAGCTGCGAGAATGTGTGTGTTTCACCCAGGAGAGCGTGTGGGAAAGCAGGTGGCGCTCCCATCTAGGGTGCCATTGCCTGCATCCAGGCCGGGGTGCAGAGAGGCTGCTTAAGTGGAAAAGTGAGAGTAGAGATGCTGTGAGATGAAGGGAACAGAGAAGTCCATTCCTTTGGTTAACAGCATTCCAACCCACCGTCATGCATGGCTTTCTCATAGCATCTTTCTGAAGAAACTATAAAGGTTTGACGAAACAGGCTAAAAATGGCCATTTATGGTCAGGAGACATCAAGGCTCCAGGCCACAATGGTGGTGACCATCCAGGTTCTGCTGATAGTGTGTGCCTCCCTGCCGCTGTCTTATCCTGGGCTTTCACAGTGTGGATTTCATTCAGGCTTCATGCACCCAGCAAGGTCAGCCTTGGTGGGCTCATGTTGCAGGGATGCAGGCAGAGACTCCGGGGCCTGGAGGGCTTTGCTAGTCAATGGCAGTGGAAGATGGTGAAGCCAAGGTCTCTTTTGCTGCTGCCGGGTCCTAGTGCCGCATTCTCCAGGAGGGAATACACCTCAGGCCTGGGGTGGGGGGTGCATCCCTACCCACCACCCCCAAGTTGCCAGTGATGCACTTGCTTACCTGGCCTTATGTGGTCCTTCCACCACAAGCTGCCTCTCTACCACCTGCTTAACCTCCACCTCCTGCCACAAGCTCTGCTCCCAGCCCGGGCTCCCACTTTCCCCTACTTTTTGAATGTCTACCTCTTTGCCTGAACCCAGCCCTGACCTTATCAGAACTTACCTATTCTCTGTCCTTTTGTTTTCGTTACTGTTTCCAAAGGTCTCAGCCGGGTCATGGGATGAACTAAAATGGGAGAACGCCTCCAGGAAAGATGAATTTGTTCTGGCTGTATTTCATGGGGATGATGGCTTAGCCCAGGGCAAAACCCTCATAGTTGCAGAAGAGACTTTGAGCAAGGAGACATCCCCTGTGCTTCCTTGGTTCATTTCATCAGGAACGTTCAGAGATGGCTTCCTGGAGGGTTACTCTTACATGTCTGTCTATGGTTTGGAGTCGTTGAAATCCAGGCTTATCCTGAAAACTGCAGAGAGCTAACTGCGGTGAACATTCTTGTTTAAACCCTGAAACAATTTGTTCCACTACATGGTTACCAGCATCTTCGTGGCTTTTTTTTTTTTTTTTTGGATCGAGGGGTGCGGCGGAGCAGGTCTGATCTGAGTTACTGACAGAGTTGTTAGAGGTCAGGATACAGGAATGGTTCCTTCAGCCTCTGCACTCCCATTCACCCTCATCCAGCCGTCAGATCCCCATAATTTCCACATTGTCTTCCTAGATGCTCAGCATTTCATTAAGATAGCCAATCACAGCGTGCTCCATCTTCCTCAGGTGCTGGATCATGAATGCATGAAAAGCCATCACTCTGAATATTCCACACTACAGACTTGTGTGATAAACAGTGTGTGGAATGCGGGCGGGGATTTTCCTGACCGTGTGCCGGGACTCTGCCGGCATCCTCAGTGGTCTCGCCGTCCCTGCGCACATTTTCCCAGGCCTCGTCCAGCCCGCTTCTTGAAGTAAAACACAGCTCTTTGCTCCATCATCAGGGGCAGCAGCTGGGTCTTCCCCTCGAAGAGGCATACCTTAAGCTGCAGACATCAAGAGGCGTCCAGAACCCCGGTGCTGGGAAGACCTTGGATCTGCGCTCAAGATCACACAATCGAAATGGAGGCATGGAGAAGATCGCGCTTCTAGTGTGTCAGAGGACTCCTCTGGCTCCTGGAAACCCATGGTTATCAGGACCCATCCCTGGAAATCTTTTAAAAAAATTAATTCCCTTGTGATTCAAGTTCATAATATTCTCCATTTGACTGTGTTCCGGGTCAGTGGTTCTCAGCCTTGACTGCCTATTAGAATTACCTGGCCTTGTTTTTAAAACCGTGAATGTCCTAGCCCCATTTCAGCATCAGCCGGGAACTTGTGAAAATGCAGACTCTCAGGCCCTGTCTTAGAACTCCCGAATCAGAGGTTCTGAGAGGATCCAACCATCTGTGTTTTAACAGGCCCTCCAGATGATTCTAACACTCACCCAGGTTTCAGAACCTATCCCCACCTCAGAACAATTGATTCCGAGTATCTGGGGCGGGGTAAGGAGGCGGCCCTAGTTATAAGCTCCCCAGCTGATCCTCAAGTTCCGTGAAGGCTGAGCTGGGGATAACCCTGCCTGGAAAGCAAGGGCTACTGGAAGTCAGAGAAAGGGGAATCATCAGGTGTGAGAGATGGGAAAGGGAGAAATGGGAGGAAGCAGAGGAAATCAGGAAGTTGTTTGAAAAACTACCTGGGATTTTGTTTCAATCACGTATGGTAAAACATGACAGACATGGAGGAAACATCCTTGAAAGGAAAGTTTATTACGGTTCCCTAGAGCAGGGGGCAGGGCATACCACGGGGTCACAGGAGAAAGCACTGGAGTCAGGAGGCAGAAGGGGTAAGGAGAAGCCGGGGCAGAACCTTTCTTGTGGTTTTCATGGGAAGGAATGAATGAGGCAGGGTAGGTATGCCAAGCAAGCTTAGGATTGCAGGTTTGAACAATTTCAGCAGAGCGTGGGCCATAGGGATAGGCTCTAGGTGTCTGGTACCTGGCCATGGGGTGATCTGGAGGAAGCGGGGAGTATGGGCTCTGGATTGGTTGATTTGCACGTCAGAGTTATGCTGGTAACAAGTTGTTTGTTATTGCTAGGAATTAGCTAACCCTGAGAGGAACAGTTCTTCCCAAGCTCCACAAAGCCCCAAGATATAAGAGCATAAAACATAAAATTAAAAAACAACAACAACAACATGATTAATACAGAAGTTAAGTCACTGAGACCCAGGTTTGACTCTCAGGCTTGCTACTTACCAGCCTTGCAAACTTGACTTCTTCCTCTCTAAAATGGGGATAATAACACCTACATAATTTCTACATAGGGTTTATAGAAATTATACGAGATGATGGACTGCAACGTCTGGCTCAACTGGCAAATGTTTAATAAATGAGATGATAATAAAAATGCACAACAGAACACTAGACTTGGAACCTGAAATAAGATGCCATGAGTCGAATAGAGCTTAAACTTTGGAACTTAAGAAAAGTTTATCACAGCCAGGCATAGAGTCTCACGCCTATAATCCCAGCACTTTGGGAGGCTGAGGCAGACAGATCACTTGAGGTCAGGAGCTCAAGACCAGTGTGGCCAACATGGTCAAACCCCATCTCTACTAAAAATACAAAAATTAGCCAGGCATGGTAGTGTGTGCCTGTGATCCCTTCTACTTGGGAGGCTGAGACAGGTGAATCACTTGAACCTGGGAGGTACAGGTTGCAATGTACCAGGATCGTGCCACTGCACTCCACTCTGGGCAACAGAGTGGGACTCTTTCTCAACTAAAGAAAAAAAGAAAATCATGGCCCGGCATGGTGGCTCACACCTGTAATCCCAGCACTTTGGGGTGCCGAGGTGGGCGGATCATCTGAGTTCAGGAGTTTGAGACCAGCCTGGCCAACATGGTGAAACCCTGTCTCTACTAAATATACAAAAATTAGCAGGGCATGATGGAACATGCCTGTAATCACAGCTACTCAGGAAGCTGAGACAGGGACAGTTGCTTGAACCCATGAGGCAGAGGTTGCTGTGAGCCAAGATCAAGCCACTACACTCCAGCCTGGGTGACAGAACAAGACTCCATCTCAAAAAACAGAAAGAAAAGAAAAGAAAAGAATAGAAAAGAAAAGAAAGGAAAAGGAAAGAAAAGAAAGGAAAGGAAAGGAAGAAGAAGAGGAAGGAATGAAGGAAGGAAAGAAGGAAGGAAGGAAGGAGAGGAAAGAAAAAGAAAGAGAAGGAAAGAAAAAATGAAAGAAAAAAGAAAGGAAGGAAGGAAGGAGAGAGAGGAAAGAAAGAAAGAAAGGAAGGAAGGGAGGGAAGAAAGAGAGAAAACCATAAAGCCATTGACAAACAAGTGGCAGACAAGAAGTGGTGGATGACTGGACATGGAGGGCAGGCTACTCTGAGAGAGAAGGTGCAGACATAACAGTGAAAGTCACACCTGAGGCCTCACTAGGGAATGGAGAGAAAGAGATCTTAGGGTGGGGGAGGTCAAGAGTGCCTGAGACGTGATAGTGGAATCATAGGGCTTATAATAAGAGATGCAAAACAGTGGTGTTTCAGGAAGGCCAGGACAAAAGTCCTTAGAGAAGTCAAGGAGAACCACATCTTCATCCAAGCAGGTCATATCACTTTGTTCTCTGAGCACCTTTGGAAGAAGACAAAAATGATCCTCTCCTCCTTCTCAACCCACCTGACTGATCTGTTCAAGGTGGAGACCATCTTTTGTGTCTCTGTATTTATAGGACCAACATGATCCTTAACCCAGTAAAGAATTGTTTAATGTAGTGAGACTGAAACTTGGGGATAATTTAGGCATCATTCTGTTTAGAGAAGTGCTTTAACTTTGGGGGTGATACTGGAGAAAGCTTTTATCCTCTTTCATTTTTAGGATGTGTGCATATGTGTGTGTGTGCAATAGAAGTCATGGGGTGAAATACATGAGGCAGAAGGCACTGAGCCTGCCCTTCCTGAAAGACAGTCTGGCAGAGCCTGCAGCCCAAGTTCTAGAACTAGTATGCCATCTAATTGACCATGTGGCCTGTTGCATGTTCCCTATTCCATCTTTATGTTGATATCTTCTTTAAAAACAATTTTGGAATAGATACACTAAACTTATACTGCTTGGGCTTGGTGATTGAGCATTGAAATTTTCTGGGGCTATAGCTATCTTTTAAAAATCTTATTATTGAAGAGATGTTATTAATTTCATTTTTGAGGAATGTATTCATTCCCTATGGCTATTATAACAAATTACCACAAATGCAGTGGCTTAGAACAACACAAATTTACCATCCTACAGTTCTGGGGGTCGGAAGTCTGATATGAGTTTCAGCTGGCTAAGATCCAGGTCTTGGCAGTTCCTTCTGGAGGCTCTAGGGGAGAATCTGTTTCCCCTCCTTTTCCAGCTTCTAGAGGCCGCCTGCATTCCTTGGCTCATGGCCCCTTCCTGCGTCTTCAAAGCCAGCAATCCCTGGCTGAGCCCTCCTCCTGCTGCCACCTCTCTGGCTCTGTACTTCCCTCATCACATCTCTCTCTAACCCTCCTGCCTCCTTCTTGTCCTTTATAAAAACTTGTGATATTTTGGGCCCAAGCAGCACTATCTCCAGTGTCATTAATGTAATTATATCTGCAAAGTCCTGTATGTCATGTAAGGAATGTACTCACAGGTTTTAGGAATCAGAATGAGGACATTTGTCGGGGTGGGAGTAAAGAAGGCATGATTCTGCCTACCCAACACAAGAAAGACATGAACACACACACAGGCACAGGCTTGTGGGGGGAACCTAGACTTTTCTCAAGATGTGCAGAGAGGTGCAAAGACAGCGTCTGCAGGATTCCTGCCTGATGGAATGTGGGTGCAGTTACTTTATTACTGGCAGCCAGCTCTGATTCCTCACTAGATGGATGGTTAGGGGAAGGAAAAGACAAGGGCAGTCACTGAAATGAAAATGTGATCATTTGGGTTCATGTGCTTCTGGGAGCAGAGAAGGTGAAGTTTCTCTGAGTTTGGACAAGCTTCCATCTCTCTTATTAATCCATGAAAGTCAAGAAAAGTCATTAGCTCAAGAATGCTCCTCATCCAATGCTCAACCTGTATATCCAGTCAAAAGATCATAGATCGAAAGCACTGGAACCTCCTCCAAAACAGCGACCCCAGCCCCACAGCCTTATTTGGGAAAACTGAGGCTGAGAGAGGTGCCATAAACTACCCAGAGTGGGAAAGGCCTGCCTTGAGTGTGCTTAAGCTGGAATGGAAAGCTTACAGAATTCAAGACTAGTGGATGGAAACTTTTGTAGAGAGAGACACAGTAGAAATAACTGTTTTAATTAGAAACATCTAGGCAGAATGAGAAGAAATAAAATTCCATTTTCCAGTCATTAGTTTTTTGTTTTGTTGCAATGTGCTGTGTGTTCCAGGAAGATGGAGTCAACAAGCCATCTGTAGGGCATGCAGGTGCTCTTCCTGAGAGAGTGCTGGACGTGCCAGTGCAACCTTGTTCAGCCCTCCTTGTTCCCAAAGGACCCTGCCTAAGAGACCACAGGCCACAGTTACGCACACTCTGTGTGGTGCTAAGTGAGCCACCAACGGAAGGAGCAAGAAACCACCCAGTGATGTCTGCCAAGCTCAACCACTTCCCCTCCAGCCCAGTGTCCTCTCCCCCGAGACTCTGCTCGCAAACCACCACTGTTTAATGTGCTTTCATTTGGGTTAAACGTTACCTAAACGTTAAGCACAGTTAATGTTTATGTCCTCCGAGTTGGAAAAATTAGAACTGACTACTACTATCTGTAGAAGGAGGTGGGCCCTTAGTCACTGGGGATGGGGAAGAAGTGCTGAAATCTGGAAAATGGAAGTCCAGGAAACTCATTTCCTGAAGGTCTTGTATCTGTGAGGCACTGTGCTTTGCCTACTCATTGAGTCTTTTCAACAACCTTATATTCCCAGGTATTGTTATCTCATGCAGTGAAGACTGAGGCTCATGGAGCGGGGGCCAGCACTCACTCCTGACCAGCCTATGTGTGGAGTGAACTTGAGTTGTGAGTTTGCTCAGAGAGCACCTGTAATTCCTGAGTCCAAAATACTCCTCAGGTCTCGCTCTGGGGCTGGGCACTGAAAGCAACTGAGCAGAGGTTCATGGACTCATGGCCTAATAGCTCTCATAGAACAGGCCTGCTTGTTTTGGAACTCTGAAAAGTCTCTTTTGTAGAAAATGCAAAATGAACTCGATTCACATACACACAGTGTGTGGTGTAAGTAAGCCCCTTCTGCTATTTGAATGTTATTCAAATAAAGGATTACAAATCATCTCGGCAGCTTACACTGCCATTGCCAAATGCAAAATCAAAAGAAGATCCAGTGTTTAGAAGAGGGGATTTGCTATTGGACCATGCAAAAAAAAAAAGGCATCGTTTTCATTTTGAAATAATAGAAACTTAGGTATGGAAAGCACCGAAGAGAACATTCTAGACTAATCCCTTTCCTTTGCCCAACCTCCTACCCACACAAAAGCACAAATCCCTTCCAAAACATCTCCGATTAGCAACCTCAAACTCCTTCGGTGGTGAGAATAGCCCTCTCCTGGGCAGCCACCTCCATTTGGTTTTATGGTGGATAAGCCCACAATTCATATTTTAACAATGTAGAAAGAAGCAAAGTTGGTGGGTTTGATCCTCTCTTTCCTCTTCTCTGCCCATCCCGCAGGAAAGGAGACCTGTATTATTTTCCTGTTGCTGCTGTAACAAATCAATGCAAACTTACTGCATTAAAGCTACACAAATGTACTTACTTACAGTTCTGGAGGTCAAAAGTCTGAAAGGGGTCTAACGAGGCTAAAATCAAAGCGTCAACAGAGCTGTGTTCCCTCTGGAGGCTCTAGGAAAAAATATTTTCTTGCCTTTTCCAGCTTCTGGAGACCACCTGCTTTTCTTGGCTCATGGTCCCTTCCTCTGTCTTCAAAGCCAGCAGCACAGCATCTTCAAACCCCTCTGACTCTCAGTCCTCCCTATTTCATTATAAAGACCCTTGGGATTACATTGAGCCCTCTCACATATCCCAAGATAATGTCTCCATTTCAAAATCCTTAACTACATCTGCAAAGTCCCTTTTGCCATATAAAGTTACATATTCACAGTTTCCAGATATTAGGGCACGGATGTCTTTGGGAGCCATTAAACCTCTTTTCTTTATAAATTACCTTGTCTTGGATTTAAAGGCAAGTTGATGGAACACCAGGTGGAACCTTCCTAGGAGCTGAGGAAATAGAGAGCAGGCTTGCAGTGGTAGAGAAAGAAGTGGATGCGACACCCCAGTATCCTGAGAAGAGCCAGGAGATGCTAGATGTTCCACGATGCAGGTAGAAAGGAACCGTAGGCCAAGGGCTCTCAACCTAATCCCAGAGTCCTATTCCAAACTTGGCACAGAAGCAATACAGACTCCCTTCAAGGGATGCCAGAACTTAGACAATGAAGATATCAACAGGGCTCAACGTGGGCTGGAGAACAGGGAACTCTGCCAGAAAGAGCTCCAGGGCTTTTGCATGGCTCAGATGGTGATGAGGGAGCCCCATTGATGGCTGGAGTGGTTCTTCTCTGCATCCTAGCAACTGAGACTTGGGCACTGAGCATAGTGTTAATATGATTTAGAAAGATTAAATAATGCAGTATTTCTTTACCTGAGTGTAGAAATCCCTGATCTACAAGTGTGTTTTATTAATGGTTCTACACTGTTACAATTGCAGCTAAGAATCAGCTTCAGTGTTTTCTTCCAATGACAGCAGCAGAGGGGCAATTCAAGACCCGCCTCCAACCCCACCTTCTCTAAATGTCTTCCCTACAGCTCTAGCAACACCTCCCTCCTCCCTGAGCATTTACTGACTCTCCTTGTACTTGGCACTTGGCTTGCATGCCCTTGTGCTGTACTTCTATTGTGTCAGGACACACTCAACATCCCACCTTCCCAATCTAACTGTGGACATTGAGAGGGACAAGTGTACACGTTGTGCATCCCTGAGTCCCCTTTCAGTGCCTGTACCACCACTAGCATGGTAGATCCTGGAAAAATGTTTATTCACAATGAAGAGTCCAAGGAAGCCCAAGAGGATCGCATCTGGAAAGTACGAACCTGTGCAATGGAAAGAAGAAAGTACATGGAGTGATTTGAGATTTGTGGCTTTGGGCTCCGTGACGTTTGTCTAGTGTATAGTTTTTCCATTGGTTTCAATTCCCATATGCATCACCCATTCTTGCGTGGCTATAGAGAAATACCCAAGACTGGGTAATTTTAAAAAGAAAGAGGTTTAATTGGCTCACAGTTCTACAGGTTATACAGGAAGCATGGTGCCAGCATCTCCTTGGCTTCTAGGGAGGCCTCAGAAAGCTTGCAATCGTGGTGGAAGGTGAAGCGTGAGCAGGAAGGTCACACAGCAAGAGCAGGAGCAAGAGGGAGTGAAGGGGAAGGTCCTAGACTTTTAAAAAACCAGATCTCACATGAACTAACTGAGCAGGAACTCACTCATCACCAAGGGGATGGCGCCAAGCCATTGATGAAGGCTTTGCCCCCATGATCCAGTACCTCCCACCGGACCCCACCTCCAATATTGGGAACATATTTCAACATAAGATTTGGAAGTGACAGACATCCAAACCATGTCACCCACTGCTCTCCATTCTCCATTTAACTCTTGGCCTGGATTACACAGTATGATCCCTCCTTCAAACCATGCCCTTTCCCTTCTCCTCCACTCCCTACTTCCAGTCACACAGAATTCCCTCATCTCTGACAACCCCAGCACCTTCTCACAACCCCACACCTTTGCATACACCCTCTCTGGAAAACTCCTATGGACCATTCTTTCAAGCCCATCCTCCTGGGGAAGTCCGCAACCCCTCCCCCAGATGGTCATCTTTCCTGACTCAGTTATCAGTCCTGCTCCAGTGCTTCTCAGACCTTAGAGCATGCAAATTCCCCAGGAGGTCTTCTTAAAATACAGAGCCTGATCCAGGCAGTCTGGGGGCTGCAAGGATTCAGCATTTGTAACAAGCTGGATGATACTACTGGTTCAAGGTGTGCTCTAAGTAGCCAGAGTCTACGAAATAAACAATGACTTAGTGCATTTTACTATCTTTTGTTTGGTAAGTAAACTTCTACCAGATCTGATCCCCAAGGCAGAAACTTGGGTTTCTTGATTCATTCAACCAATATTTGTGAATGGCAGAGTGCACCTCTGGGTCTCCAATGTTTCGCTCAGTGCCTGAAACATAGCAGGTACTCATTAGGTGTTTATTAAGTGGATGAATAGGTGAACTCTGTAGAATTTTAGGAACAGCTGCCTTTAAAATAATTGGGCTGATTAATTCCATCATCGCTTTTCAAATAATAATATTTGGGAGTACACTTGCATATTAGACTATCAACCCAGCTTTCCATTTCAACAAGAATAAAAATAAGGCCAACTATTTCACTAAAGAAACAGGATGTGTGGAGTTGTGCTATTCATTTAAATGAGAAGCAATAACAGAGGCCCTGCTTTCCTCCACTGGAGTTAGGGCATTAGAAAAGATGAGGATGGAACCCTTGCTTTCCAGAACCTTTTATTCTCCACCAGCTGCTGCCTAATGCCCTTAGTGCCTCTGATATAGCAACCTGAGGTCTGGCTCTCTGTGGCTGTTGAGGTTTAACTGTCAACAAATGAAGCCATAGGTGATTTGCATATTTCTATATCCTTTTCCACCAACGGGTATGTTATAGTTAAAAAAAAAAAAAATGCCAAGCATACACACTAAAAAGGGATGGAAATTTCCCACAATTTCATTTCGACAAAAGAAAAACTTCAGCTGAATTAAATTTAAAGAAGTTTAATTGAGCAATGAATGATTTGGGAATCGGGCAGCCCCCAGAATCACAGCAGATTCACAAAGACTCCAGCGCGGCCACGTGGTGGAAGAAGACTTATAGCCAGAAAAAGGAAAATAACGTACAGAAATCGGAAGTGAGGTATAGAACGGCTGGATTGGTTAAAAGTTGGTGTTTGCCTTATTTGAACCCAGTTTGAACACTCAGCAGTGTGCGAATGGTTGAAGTACGGCTGCTGGAATTGGCCAAGACTCAGCTGTTGTTACAGGCACATACTCCTAAGTTAGGTTTTCAGTCTTGTCTGCTTATTAAGCTACCTCGCAGTTTGTCCGCAAGGGCTCAAATATAGAAGTACAGAGTCCTTCTTAGGCCATCTTTAGTTGACTTTAACAATTCGAAGGCCACATTCTCTGGCCCTAAAATGTGTGGATAATAGGATCCTGCTTTTCTCACTCAGCTCCACCCCAATCCGTGAACAGAAAGTGCTACGGTTGGGCAGAAGGAGTGAAAATGAGAAGCACTGGCTGAGGAATAACTACAGCCCCACTCCTCCCCACCCTTAGGATGCCTGTTAGTCCAGGTGCTTTGGTCAAAATCAATAGAAACTGAATCTGGCTAACTTGAGTAGAAAAAGAATCGAATGAAAGACGGGAGGCAGCTGAAAATCTGGGAGGAAGCTGAAAGGATGCAACTCAGCAGACACAGGGATCTAGGGTGTGGGAACCAAAGGGCCATCTCCCCCACGGGAGGCTGTCTGGACGAATCAGCCTTCACCACCCTCCATCCTGGCATCACTCGGCTCAAGACCCACAATCCCTGGCAGGACATTCCGACTGGTGCAGCTTGGGTCACAGGTCCGTCCCTGGAACGAAAGTGAGCAAAGTCCTTGACTAAAATCCCATCAAGCACACCCAATGCAGGGTAGGAGTTTCTCGAGAAGAACTAGGCAATATTATCAGAAAAAAGAGTCGGGGAGGCTGAAGCAACAATCGTCTCCCACCAGTCACAGAGCTCGACCTCACTCCTAGTGCCTAGAAAGAGGCAATGCTGAAGTAGGGCACTTACAATACAGTCAGTCCTCATTATTCACGAGTTTCGTATTTGTGAGTTGGCCTGCTCAAGTTTGCTTACTTACTAAAATGCCTTTGCAACTCCAAAATCAATACTGTGGGTGCTTTTGAGGTCATTCAGACATGTGCAGGGTGGTGAAAAATTCGAGTCGCCCGATCACTTTCCCAGCTGTAGTGGTGCAAGGTAGCACTCTGCCTTCTTGCTTCAGCTCTCCTGCTGTAAAGCAAGTGTCCTTTGCAGCGACTATTTCATACCACTCGATGTTTGTGATTTTGGTGGTGATTTCACTGCGGCCCCCAAGTGTAGTGCTGAAGTCCTGACTTGGGTCTAAGTCCAAGAAGGCTGTGATGTGCCTTACAGAAAATACACATATGTGTATTAGAGAAGCCTCATTACAGAATGAGTTATGGTGCTGTTGGCTGTGAGTTCCATGTTAATGAATCAACAACACGCATTCAATTAGGTGTCTTTAAACAGAAACACACATAAAGCAATGTTATGTATTGGTCTGTTTATGAAAATATGACCAGAAGCTTGAAGGAACCTAACCCTGTGTTTCTCCTGGGAGCAATGGATTGGTATTCATTAATTCAATGTTCAAGTAGCTTTATGGAATATAAGTACTGTGCATAATGAACATTGAATGTGTGTGTATATATATATGTTTAGATTCTTGGTCTTTGATTTTTTACTTTCTATGCTATGTTTTCCTCAGATTTATAGCTATTTCATTTTACTTCAAACCAGCTACTTCTCACAATTCTTGCATATTTATGAATTTACTGGCATTTAATTAAATGCCATGTCACCATCTTGAGGCTTCTCACCCTAGGATAGGGAGGAGAACAGTTGATTGGGGAGACAGGCATAGTCTTCCTCAGAGAGTGAGTGTCTTCCTATCAGGTTTAAAAGATGACAGTGTTTTTCCCATTTAAGGAAAGCAATCAGCTCAGCTCACACAAATGCTGCATTTCCCTTGCAAATGAGCTTCATTACCAGCTTGTTTTATGCTTTTTCTCTTAGCTAGAGTGAGCTTCTTTCTTATGGCTCTGTGTCATAGTAGAAAATGGTCTCAGCACTGAATTATGTTCCCATCTATAGCCACACTTAATTATGGGTTTTGCCAGGAGAAAGTGCTATGAATGTTCTGTGCGTGAGCACTTCAGAAGGAGCTCTCTGGTCCTATGAGACTTCTCTCAGGATTCTCCTGGATTTATAGAAAATATCCTTTCTACATATTTAACTTATCTTCAGTGTTAAACCTATTAATTCCAGGCTTATAATTATTAAGCAACATTAGCAAGTGGCTTGACTTGAACTAAAATCAAAACCAAAGTGAGCCCAAAAGTCCCAATCTATGTAATTATTCCCTAATGGTACCATGTGACAATTCCAGGCGTAGACCATTCTACAAAATTGCTTGTTTGCTTAGGGGGAAATTTTCCTACAATGGTATTGATAGAAAGATTTATTTTAAATACCAATATTTTCTATGTTCAAGCTATCTCATTCTATACTCATTGTAAAAACAGATAACACAAACGTGTTAATAGTTTACAAAATAAGAAACACAGTCAATTAACGTCTAAAAGCATGACTGAGCTAGCCAGTGACAAAATAACATACAAATTTAAAGGCTATAATTGTTTACCTATTAAGTGGATAAATACTGTTTATTAAGTAATATTAAACCAGTATTGATGGATGTGCAGACAGACAGGCACACTCAGAAGCTGCCAGGCGGCAAGGGGATGGGACGTCCTCCGGCAGGGAATTGGGAGGTGTGCGTAAGCACTGTGAGTAATGTACATCTCCATACACTTACCCGTGGGAATGGTCATCAGGCATTTGGTTAAACAATTTTGTTCAAGGATATTCAATGAAGCATTGCTTATATGGTAAAAATGTGGGAGCATACTGCATGTATGATAATAAGGGAAAAGTGAGTAGATGGTGGCCCCTCCTTATGATGGGATATTATACATCCACTAAAATTGTGTTTTTCAACAATGGGTAAGTACTAATGAAAACCACAGTGATCTTTACGCATTGTATGAATGTATCACATTAGCACATACACCCCGAAAATATGAACAGTTATTATGTATCAATAATAAAAACACAGTGATATGTCATTTTACTCCCATCAGACTGGTAACTATTTAAAAGCCTGGCAATCTTGTGTATTAATAGGAACTCGAAGCAACGAGAATTCTGTACACTGCTTGTGGGAATAAATCTGTTACAACCACACAGAGCTCTGTTGAGCAGTAGCTAGTTAGATAGAAGACACACCTGCCCAAGAACCCACTCCAGGTGTGTTCCCTGGAGAAACTGTCTCACGTATGTGGAGAAGGAAGATGAATCCAAGAATGGCAGTGGCAAGGGTGTCAGCACCCGAACGAACGTGGGGAGCAGTGAGCATGTGCATGAGCAGGATGGTGGAAACTCTGCAGCTCATTCGTACAATGGCACACCGCACACCCGGAAGACGAACAGCCAGGACTGACACACCTCCGCGTGGATCCATCTCCCAAATAAAATAATGGAAGACAAAAAGCACACAGAGGAAAAATATGTAGAATAAGACACCATTTAAGTTTAAAAACAATGCTGCGTCTTGCTTAAGAATACAAATGTATGAGGGAAAGGTATAAAGAAATGTTTAGGATGATCACCCAAATATGAAAAGAGGTTGCCTGTTAGTTGGGAAAACTGATGCCGGCTGGGAGGTGTGCGCAAGGACCTTCAAATATGTTACAGTATTTTATTGCTTTGCTGGAGGGCAACTCCAAGGATATTCTCCCTCTCTTTTTGTAAGCGCTAAACAATGCATAATATTTTTAAAAGAAGACATAGTGGTATGAGAAGATACAATATAACTGAAATAGGCGAATACATTCAATAGAATTTCACATATGTGTGTAAATATACATATGCTTACACACAAAAACATGTCCGTAGTTATTACTTTCAGGCATTGAGCTTATTACTCATATTTGTTTTCTTTTTCTCACATTTATGCATTTCTGAGTTACATATATTATTTCTATCACAAGAAAAAAAAGTATTGAAATGTTTTTAATTTAAAACTCGTAGCCTTTTGGGCACTTGATCAGTGTGTATTTAGTTATAGACTCAGGTTAAATTGCAAGCTTCCAGGAGCTCTCAGCAAACGTCCTTCAAGGTCCGACTCTAATACTGTGGAAGCATGTCGAAAAGGCTCTTAGTGACAAGACACTACTCCACTATTCCCCTCTGAGACAAAAATAATCTAGTGGTCAGGATTGGGGAGAGACACTTATTAGTAATTATAAGTCTTAGAAAAGCCATTTATTGAGAGAGGGAGCAACTACGTCTGGGAAAAGGAAAGAATGCTGACCTCAGTCATTTTAAATCCCTGCACACTTCCCCAGAAGCTTCTAGAAATGTGCGTGGACTGGTTAATAGTTGGTGCTCTACCAACTGAAGGAAACCTTGGAAATGCTTTTCACCCTGGCTTTGTTTTTCTCTAGCACCTCTTCTTCAAAAAGTGTTCATCCATGACGAGGGGTTAGAACAGAAAGGAGTGACTCAAAGCCACACACTGTTTAGGGTAGAAAGGGGCCTGGTACCCATCTCCTGAATGTCATCGGATGTCAGGCATGGGAGTTTGGGGCAGTTTCACACAGACAGGCTGAGACTCAGGCAGACTAAGTGATCCCTTGTGTACACCTGTTCCACACAGACCCTCCCTTCGGAATTCTGTTTTAGAATATGTAGGTCACTCAAACAAGCAGAATAATAGGGTTCAGTTAGCTCTGCTTATAAACTGCAAAACATTTCCAGTGTGCTAAAAATGCAACATGCATAATTGGGCGAGAGCTACTTTGTTTTTAAATCTGTTCTGGTGATATATCTGAGACTCGGAGTCTGGGAAAACTGACAGTATTTTCCTCCCATTTTTCCAGGGTTTTCCCCAGTTCTTTTTGACCTGAGGTATGCTCTCAGCCAGTGTACCTTGGTAGTGGCTGCTGGGAACTTGGCAAACCATCACATTTGCCCATCCTGAACATCAAGGATGGACAGAAGGTGGACGCCTTGTGCTATCTAGGGAGACTCAAGAGGCCCAGTGTCTGGTTAAAGAATAAGATGGGGAAAACCTCAAGAATTTTATGAATGCTGGTGATGCTCTGATTTGTAAAATGTGATGCTATGTTTGTCAACATTTTATTGAAGGATGACAAACACGGATGATTGTGAAAATAATATACATCTCAATACATTTTCTAAAGGTAGCAGCAGGTTTTCAATGAGGATACGTGTGGATAAGGCTCATCTTTCCTTTTGTCTTCAAGGGAAAACACAGGCTCCTTAAAATCATGTCCACGCAGCCTGTGCCAGAGGTGAAATCAAAGCAACACAGAGCATCGTACTGTATTTCAGCCCAGGAGACTCAGTGCAGCCTCTGCAAAATGTATCTATGAAACTGTCCTCGGCAAATCCTTAGCCCCGAATGTCAAGCCAGCTGGAGCGGCCACTGCCTCCTGCAGACTCCAGGCTCTTGCAGGACAGCTCCTGCCCAGGCCCCTCCTCTCTGCTGCCTCCCTCCACTTGGACCCTGGCTTGGAGACCTGCGGGAGAGAGGAGATCTGATTTGTGTGCTGCCACCACTCAGGGATGGCGAGGAGAGGGGTAGTGGAGGAGCCAGGCAGGGAACACCACATGCCCCTTCCTGCCCTTGCTGGACTTCTCTGCATCTCCTCTATGGCTGCATTTCCCAATGTTCTTTCTGCATCCTTCCCTAGTGGCCTGGGCGGGTAGAGCCAAATGACAGTGTGGCTTCTGAGCCTGTGATGACAACCCTGGGGGACGATGTTGAAGGCGGCAAGGATTTCACTTCTTTTCATTCCCTAATGTAGGCTTTGGGTGAAGAGAAGTGGTTGGAAGGAGGGAAGGCAGGAGGAAGTGGAGCATCATGAAAGGCTGGACAAATGAACACAGCACCTGCCACGCGCCAGCCCTCAGACTGCTGCAGAGGGCACCTGAGGCATGATTCTGCGTTACCTTAAAATGTCACCTGTAACAGATCTATGAGTGCTCTGCCTTATCCCCTCAGTCCCAGGCCCACAAAGTCTCTCCATAGCCCCTGCTGTGAGGGCTGCCTCGAGGTGCCCACTCATGGCCAAGGACTGACAGTTATGAGGGCATAAACCCTGCAGCTTTCCTGCACCCTGATCAGGGCACCTGCGGGCATGAGCCTCGCTGTCCAGAGTTCCCTGGGGGATTGAGTGGGCGTAACCCTGCCTGCGTCTGTTGATATTGCAGCTGGTTGGGCTTTCATCCCTCCTCACTCCGCAACAGTGGGGTTTTCCTGCCAATGCTCTCTAGGAAACCCCTTTGAGATCTTGCCTCAGGGTCCACTTCTAGGGGAACCCAAACTAAGACAGTGCTATTTTGATTCCTCATAAATGTTTTCAGTCCTCCAATTTTGATTCATGAAACTCAGAAAATGAATCTTAAGTAAATGTCTGCAATTGTGGCATCTCATATGATCTCTAGTTTTACTTTCTTAAGGATTTTCGTGGAAATCCTGCCTTGAGGCAGAATTACAAGACAAGTGATATTGAAAAGGAGACAATCTGTTATCCACATGACCGTTTTAACCAAATTGCCTTCTGAGGTATGACTCGGGGTCCCTCAAAATGTGAGAGAGAATTTCAGTTCTTGTCATCTGTATTAGTTCACGGAGAATGAATCTTTTTTTTTTTTAATTTATTTATTATTATTATACTTTAAGTTGTAGGGTACATGTGCATAACGTGCAGGTTTGTTACATATGTATACTTGTGCCATGTTGGTGTGCTGCACCCATCAACTCGTCATTTACATCAGGTATAACTCCCAATGCAATCCCTTCCCCCTCCCCACTCCCCATGATAGGCCCCGGTGTGTGATGTTCCCCTTCCCGAGTCCAAGTGATCTCATTGTTCAGTTCCCACCTATGAGTGAGAACATGCGGTGTTTGGTTTTCTGTTCTTGTGATAGTTTGCTAAGAATGATGGTTTCCAGCTGCATCCATGTCCCTACAAAGGACACAAACTCATCCTTTTTTATGGCTGCATAGTATTCCATGGTGTATATGTGCCACATTTTCTTAATCCAATCTGTCACTGATGGACATTTGGGTTGATTCCAAGTCTTTGCTATTGTGAATAGTGCCGCAATAAACATACGTGTGCATGTGTCTTTATAGCAGCATAATTTATAATCCTTTGGGTATATACCCAGTAATGGGATGGCTGGGTCATATGGTACATCTAGTTCTAGATCCTTGAGGAATCGCCATACTGTTTTCCATAATGGTTGAACTAGTTTACAATCCCACCAACAGTGTAAAAGTGTTCCTATTTCTCCACATCCTCTCCAGCACCTGTTGTTTCCTGACTTTTTAATGATCGCCATTCTGACTGGTGTGAGATGGTATCTCATTGTGGTTTTGATTTGCCGTAGACCTAATACCATAAAAGTCCTAGAGGAAAACCTAGGTAGTACCATTCAGGACATAGGCATGGGCAAAGACTTCATGTCTAAAACACCAAAAGCAACAGCAGCAAAAGTCAAAATTGACAAATGGGATCTCATTAAACTAAAGAGTTTCTGCACAGCAAAAGAAACTACCATCAGAGTGAACAGGCAACCTACAGAATGGGAGAAAATTTTTGCAATCTACTCATCTGACAAAGGGCTAATATCCAGAACCTACAAAGAACTCAAACAAATTTACAAGAAAAAAACAAACAACCCCATCAAAAAGGATATGAACAGACAGTTCTCAAAAGAAGACATTCATACAGCCAACAGACACATGAAAAAATGCTCATCATCACTGGCCATCAGAGAATGAATCTTTAAGTGATAAATGAAGGGGTAGGAAGATGTGTACAAAGGCAAGGCTGCCCTCTGAGCCCCACAGGGTGGTGTCTGCCCTGTACCAAGAGACCCCCTCGCCAGGCCCTGCCTCTGCAGCCCCTGCAATCACCTAGCAAATCCACCATCCCCCCCACAGACTCTTCTTTATTAGATAGAAGTAAAGGCACAGCAGTAGAGGGGAGCAGGTCCTTCTCCAGCCACTGCACGCATCTGTGAGCGTTGACCTCATCCCCTGTGCCACCCTGAAGGTCAAGAGAGGCCCAGATGCCTTTGGTTTTCATGTGGTGATGTCACTTTGGTACCACAGTCCACTCAATATATACAATTCATGATTTTTTTTAAAAAAATCAAGGCTAAATTTATAAGATGAATTTGCCTAAATCTCTGGTTTTTAAAGCATATGACAGTACTTTGATTGTTGCCAGGAAAGCTGTTGACTTAGGCTTCATGGTGATACCATGGAGGTAGGTGAGTCAGTCCAGAGAAGGCAAAAGCTACAAGAGTTCATTCTGTTTAGCTTTTATACTTACGCTTTGTGATGTAAAATGTGTAGCAAATTCCCTGTATGTGTTTTTCTTCAGAGTGCACGTGACACATTTCCTGATACCTGCTAAAAGTTGATTTTTAACAGAGTAAAACATTTTGGAAGAAGGTAGCGTGGAGTGTCGTGTAAAACTGCACTCCAGACGCCCACACCTGCTGCTTTGAAGTGTGTATTCTATTTGATTATTGAAGTGGGGTGGGGGTGTTTGTTAACTATTTAGGGACATGTGATGCTTAGGATGCGTTTGTTTTGTTTTTACATATATCCCTGGTTTACAAGGCAAAAAGATTTTTTAGTATCTCCAGATTATTGTTTTTCTCCATTCTCTTCACCCAATTTGTTTTTCCACTACTTTTTTCATTTAATCCTGCCCATAAACGGATATACAGACCACCAAATCATCTCCATTGCAAATCACCTGAGCTCGCTGACTTTCCAGCCAACACATGGACAGCCACTGGCCCCTTTTACCCCCACCACACACATGGCGACAGGGCTATTGTTTTATGGCCCGGTTCTGGAGGACATTTCCTCAGTCATCATTCCATAGGCTCTCAACGAGTCTCTGAGAAATATGCTCATCTTCTGGAAGGATAACTTTTTTTTTCACTTGTGATAGCCTGAACATCAGTCTTTGGACAGTAATTGTGATTTTTGTGATTAACATATTTGGTAGCTCATCCATTTATTCATCTGCTTATTATTCATGCAACAGGCCTTTATGAGTTTGCTGCATATCATTATTAGACTTTACAAATGGCTGCCAAAAATGGCCAGAAATCTTGCGGGATGATAGCACCAAATAGCTCATAGGAAAAGAATACGAAGTTGTGAATTAATCACCTTCCTAACATTTAGGGGGTAAACGAGAGAGTTAGACAAAGCAAAGAAGAAATGAAGACAAACCTAGAATCACATCCCTCTTCAGATTTGATATACAAGAGACCCTCTTAGCCCATCTCCACTCAACAGGCCAGCTGGACCAATCATCCCTCATGCTTTATTGCCCTGGAAAACACACAGACTCAGGCCCAGCACTGGGCTTATGGCTGGAAGGGCCCCTCTAGGAGACCTAGGTCTGTCTGACCCTGCTTATTGAATCATATGTACCCCATAAGCAAGTTGTGTCCATTCCAAACTCATTTATGTCCTTTCTTAAAATTGTTCTTTTATTTATTTATTTATTTATTTATTTATTTATTTATTTATTTGAGACGGAGTCTTACTCTGTTGCCTAGGCTGCAGTGCAATGACACGATCTGGGCTCATTGCAACCTCCACCTCCCAGGTTCAAGTGATTTTCGTGCCTCAGCCTCCGAGTAGCTGGGACTACAGGTACCTGCCATCACGCCTAGCTAATTTTTTTTTTTTTTGTATTTTTAGTAGAGACTGCAATTCTCCATGTTGGCGAGGCTGATCTTGAACTCCTGACTTCAAGTGATCTGCCCGCCTTGGCCTCCCAAAGTGCTGGGATTACAGGCATGAGTCACCACACCTGGCCTTAAAATTGTTCTTAAATGTTAGCTTATTCTTAACATAGTATCATTTGCTTAAACATCTCAACTTATGAAATAGGAGACCAAAAGAAAAGAGAAAAGTTGCTTGAATAAAGAGAAGTAAGTCGAATGCTTTGGAAAGAATCACTAGCACTAACCTCCACAATTAACTTATATTTATAACACATTACATACAGACACAGTTTATAATAATAAAAGAAATCTCTGGACCAGGCGTGGTGGCTCACTCCTGTAATCCTAGTACTTTGGGAGGCCGAGGCAGGTGAATAACCTGAGGTCAAGAGTTCAAGAGAAGTCACATGGCGAAACCCTGTCTCTACTAAAAATACAAAAGTTAGCCATCCACGGTGGCATGTGCCTGTAGTCCCCGCTACTCAGGAGACTAAGGCAGGACAATTGCTTGAACCTGGGAGGTAGAGGTTGCAGTGAACCGAGAGCACGCCAGTGCACTCCAGCCTAGGCAACAGAGTGAGACTCCATCTCAAAAAAAAAAAAAAAAAAAAAAAAACCAAAAACCCTCTGGAATTATTTTTTAAAAGATCAACCATTTAAATGTTTTGAAGGTTAATACAATTCACAACATAGGCAGATGACAAGAAGAACCAGTTCATAAAAGAAGCCACTATATATTACAGGTAAAAACTTTCATCATAAGTAGTTACTTTAAAAATGCAAAATAAAACTAGATTTACTGATAAAACAGGCAGATGAAAATTAAAATATGACTCAGTGCTACATTCTCATTCACTCTTGAGATAAGTCTGTCCTGGAAAAAGTCTTCTTACAAGCAACTAGTCCGTGTGTATCAAGAGTCCTAAAAACCATTAATTCCTTTAAACGCAGTGATCCTACTTCCAGGAATTTATTCTAAATCTGTAATCAGATATTTGGTCAGAGATGAAAGACGTTCATCATAGCACTATTACAACAAAAGATTTGAAGTCACCCAAATGTGCTAAATTAGGAGAAATATACTTATGTGTGTATATAGAAATATGTATTCCATATCAATGTATATTATCTCTCTATACACATATGTATACAATATATAAATGTTTCTTAAATATATATATGAATATTACATAGTCATTACAAGTTGGATACTTAAACAATAGAAATGATTCATGGAACTGCTCATTTTATAATTTTAAGAGAAAAATAGTTTCTGAAATTATATATTCAAAATTATACCATTTTTAATTTAAAAGTTACTCTAAATATTTATATTTCTAAACTGAAAAAAGAATAAGAAAATATACCAGAGGCCGGGCGCGGTGGCTCAAGCCTGTAATCCCAGCACTTTGGGAGGTTGAGACGGGCGGATCACGAGGTCAGGAGATCGAGACCAGCCTGGCTAACATGGTGAAACCCCGTCTCTACTAAAAAATACAAAAAAACTAGCGGGGCGAGGTGGCAGGCGCCTGTAGTCCCAGCTACTCGGGAGGCTGAGGCAGGAGAATGGCGTAAACCCGGGAGGCGGAGCTTGCAGTGAGCTGAGATCCGGCCACTGCACTCCAGCCTGGGCCACAGAGCCAGACTCAGACTCCCTCTCAAAAAAAAAAAAAAAAAAAGAAAGAAAATATACCAGAATGTTGACTAGGATATTGAAATTATTTTTCTTCTTTTATATTTTAATTTACTTTTCTAATTTTCTGCAATGAATATATGTATCATATTTAAGAGAAAACTATTTTATTTTTTTAAAGGTGCTAACAAAAGATCTCTCTCTCTCTCTCTCTGTCACACACACACACACACACACACACACACACACACAAGGAACAGCTGGTGATGCTTCCCAGTCCAAAAATCCAGCCATGGTAGTTAGAAATGGCAGGTGTCAGAGAAAAAGGCTTATTTTTGTGCTGGGAAGAACACTGGGTGGCTCTGATCTGAGTGACCACATGATTTCATAAATATTTCCAAAGGCTTTTTTCAGATTAATTTCACTTTCTATAAAGAAACACGTATGACCAGGTTTACAGAACCACTCATTGAAAGCCAATTATTGGATGGTTGAATAATTGGATGCTCCCTCCTATTTCACTGGCATTGCAGTCATAAATTCCACCGATTGTCCTGCCTGGACCATCCAGGACTGGAGCCTCTTCCTTGTGACTGACGCAACTCTGTCTGTGGTCCCAATGACTTGAACTAGCAAATTGGAATAAAAAGACCTTGGTCTGAGTCTCAAAATTAAATCCAGCCTAGAGTTAATAGTAAAGTGCTCGGATGATTTGTTTGTACTTAACAACTGATAAATCACCAAACAAGAAATTTACCAAAAAGTACAGAAGGATTTGAAAATGTCTACAAATTCCATAACTGCAAAATTTAATCTGTGAATCCCGTAATTAATTTTGTTTCCAGTTAAGCAATCAGAAAGCGGCTGAATGCTCCTTTCAATCAACATCACTTAATTTCTTAAAGACCCTTTGTTCGATTATACTGGTTTTTCCAAACATGACAGTCTGATATATTTGGAATAGCATACACATTAGAGAATGAGAAATGGGTGAATAGAAATGGGTTTATCTTTAATTCAGAGTTCCAGAGATCTTAACTCCCACTTATCCACATAGAAATAAACTGATTTTAGAAACGGAAGTACTAAAAATTGTTCTTTTTAAAATTAAGTTAAAATAGTATTCAAGCAACATAATATTCAAAAGTATAAAACAAGTCATACAAAAGTTCCCAATACAAAGTAACCAGACTCTTAAGTAAAATATTTAGAAGAAGCTGGTCCATTTGATTCAATAAAAAATTAAATTAGAAAAATCTCATGCCTGTTAATGGAACTGGGAAGACAATTTGTCTTTTTCTCCGAAAAGGACATGGGGGCTTCAGATAACCATATGTTTGCTTGGAGTCAAAAATGGGTCATGGCTGCCAAAAAAAGCCAGAGTGATATTAAGCTGTATTAATAAAAGTACAGTGTCCATTGAGGGTGATAATAGTCCCTTTGTGGTGTGCACTTGTTGGCTCACAGCCCATCTGGGGCACTGCAGCCGCTCTGACAAATGAGGCTGCCCGGGCAGAGGCCCCAACGTGCTGGTCGCCTGGAAGCCAAGTCAAATGGCGAGCAGATGCGAGGGCTGGAAAAGGCAAGGGGAAGCAGGGTGGCATGTGACATCCGTATTCTAGCATATGAGGAGCTGTCATGGGGGAGGCGGATTCTGCAGACTGTGTGGTTTCCAGGGCAGAACGAAGAGCCAAAAGATGGAATGTACAAGGAGGAAGATTTCAGCTCCCCATAATCAGGCTTTGCAGCAATTAGAGGAAGAGGAGTACTGAACCCCCATCGGGGGAAGCATGGGCGATGCTGGGACCTCAGTATTGGAAGTGTGAGGGATTTTGATTCTATAAACTTATCTTTTCTTACAAGGAAGAAAACGCAAGTGTATGTTAGCAAAATATTAGTGTTGGAGGAGACCTTTTTGTATGTTTTATTTTATTCTATTTTTTTAAGTTCTGGGGTCCATATCCTGGATGTGCAGGTATGTTACATAGGTAAATGTGTGCCATGGCGGTTTGCTGCACCTGTCAATCCATCACCTAGGTATTAAGGCCAGCATGTACTAACTCTTTTCCCTAATGCTCTCCCCTGCCACCCATGGAAGAGATATTTAAAGATCTTCTGAGACAATCTCCTCACCTTACAAGTGAGAACAGCTTGGCCCACAGCTGTTAAGATCACACACAGGTAACTGAGAAGGTTGAGAGGAAACTGGGACTCACCTCTCCCGATGGTGAAGGCAGTGGCCTTCCATGACCACATAGCGTTACTGCTTTATTTTCATTGAAAATAGACAACATTTGTATCTCCACCTCACATGTTCACATGGGATGCAGGTTGAGTTGGGGATAAACAAATTCTCCAAGTCTCTAATATTTGTGAAGGATGCTGCTCGGCCACAAAATGTGAATGAAAGGTACATTAGGCTAACTCTGACAGTGAAGAGTCTACCATCTGGTTGGAAAGGAGAGAAACTATATACGAGTCAAAATAATCCCATGGCAAGGCAATTTGTAAGAGTCAAGTAGTCAGTTTGGATGCCAGATGCCCTAGGATTTCAGAGGAGGAGAGGCTGGACTGGATGAAAGGAGATATAGGACTTGAAGACAGAGTAAGGTGCAAACAGTAGGTGCAAGGGAGAAAGGCTTAGAGGAGGGAAGGTTGGATCGGGGTGAGGGAGACAGCAGGCGGTCAGGCCCAGGGCAAGTACTTGCTTCCACTATCATTACATAGTCCTGTGGTCGGTAAGTAGAAGTATTCATGAGGGAGGAGTTAATTCGCCATGTCAATCGCCAGAAAGATATACCTCACAGCGTGTTCTCCACATCAAACTCCTCCTTAGGGCTTGCTCTGATGTGACCCCCCCATCAGGAGCTCTCAGGCTCCAGGAGCTGGACATTTCTTGCCAGTATGGTTTGGACGTCACACCACGACCCACTGGAACCTACACGCAACAATGTCCAATTGGAGAAAGAGACCAGCACATGGAAAATACGTTCACTTTACACAAACTCAATCGGGCGAGAGATGAAGGTTTGTGGTCATCTGAAAAAGAATCTCTGTGGAATTTTTTTGTGTGTCTCCCAAAACTCCAATTGACAACCTCGACTATTCCCAGCTGAAATGTGAAGTCTATCAGGACATGATACTCACTTACAGGTGTAGCCAAAGGAAGGCAAGTAGTATGCCTCGTGTAACTAGATAGATTTGTCAAAGCTAAGTAGAGAGTAAATGATGCAATCCAAAAGCCAAGGCAAACAGAATGATCAAGAACTATCACAGTCCTTCCCAGAATTTTTCTCTTTCCCCAAATATTTAGAACGAGAGCAAGACAGTGAGTTTGAGACTACATAAGCTGTAGTCTCAAATGCATGGTGCATTTTCTTTTTTCCAAACTGAGGCGACAGTGATGGCCTCCAACCCTTCATCATGTTGTAATCACAGGAAGCACAGCTCTGTGTAAACATTCCAGTTGATTTTCAGAACAGCCCATCCCGGGTGTCTATAAAATAGCTGCAAGGAAATTCTTGCAAATGAATAACAAACAACTCCAGGTGTTCAAACGAGAACGTTCCCTAGATGGTACTGCCCAGACAAGCTCGGGTTGTTTCTCCAGGCAAACTTGGTATTTTTTGGTTAAAGAAACCAATAAATAAAAAATGAAGGTCCCGCTTACACCCCCGCTCTTGGTTCTTTGCGAGATCCTGAAAGGGGTGACCCCAGAGGCTGCATTTTAGGGACCATGAGCTCTTTGAGAACAACACTTTTCTCCCCGTTTCAAAGCACTTGTTTGTATTTATCTCCAAATGACACAGTGGCGGTTTATTCAGTGACAATCAAACTCGCAGTTTCTGAAGGGTCCTGACTCCAGGGAGAGAGAGCGCTATTGTAGTCCTCTGTCCACATGCCTGACCGCTTTGAGAGAAAATTAATGACTTTGGAGACTGGATATTTCTGCAAACCCCAAGAAAGGGACAATTTTCTGTTTCTGCTGACCGGAAAACTCTGGCGTGAGATTATCGTACCGCAGATGAAACTTCTGGACAAGGACGCTACTTTACCAAGCCTGGGATGGTGCATAACCCACGCGGTGAAGGAAGAGGACTCTGGCTTGCTAAGTGTTTGTTGCCTTGCATTTTCTTGCAAAGATGAGCCGTCCCAGTTACGGTTTCCCAGAATACTGAAAGACACATCCCACTTACTCATGCCCAAGGAGCACAAGCAAACTCCACATCCTTTATTGCCTGGAATGAGTTACAGCATGAGAAACTGGAGGGGGAGGCAGGAGTGAGGCGATGGGTTAAGGCAGCTGTGCCTAAATTAAAAATTCACTAGACTTGGCGTCAGAAAACCTGAGAGCGAAACGGTGCCTGGCACGCAGCAGATGTTTAATTCAAACAAAATCATGTCAACAACGAAGGCACAAAACTCACATTTTTAGAGAAAAACAAACAAAACACCAAACAGGATGACTCGAGTAAGATTCGGTTTCCTTCCTACGAGATGTTTCTTTTTTATTCAGCTTTTCCCAATTTTGAACACAATGGTGTTGAATCACGGCAGCCCTTTCTCTTTTCAGAGGAATCGGTATGGGCTTCTGTGGTTGCTGCCTAGTCTCAGCTGGTTTCAGTAGAAATAACCTGCGTTCAAAGCCGGACTCTGCCACCTCCCAGATGCAGGCCCCTGAACTGCTAACTTCCCTCCTTGCTACAGTGTGGGTAATAAACCCCAAACAGACAGGACTGTGAAGAACCACTTAGATAATGTGCAAAACGGTGCTAACTATGTGCTCATAGGAGTTGTTCTGTGAAATTATAAAATGTGGGAATAGAAGGAGGGGAAAAAAGGCTCACCTGTTTCTGGCTGGCCCAGGTGCAACAGTCCCCTCTGAGCAGAAAAGAAGGCCCACATTTTACTCAAACTGGTGGGCCTCTCGTGAGGTGTGGCAAGCCCAGGGGATCAGTCTTTTGCCAGCCCTCCCTGTATTTTATTCTGAGGGCATTTGTTTAAAGTGGGTCATCATTCAAGTCAACTTTGCTTGCAAGGCCTTGGGAGACTCTTCGTGCTGCCCATGCGGCCACTGCAAAGAGAGGTCCCACCAGGATGGTCTCAAGGTCCCCAGCTCCCACATTCAAGGGGACCCCAGGGAATCAGAGAGAGGGGGCCCCCGCTCCTTCTCCTCCCACTCGGGCTCACAGGGAACATTCACCACCACCCCCATCCCCCACCACTCCCATCGTCCTCATCCGCTCCAGCAGAAGCACGAGCATTGCTTCTGAGTCCTGCTACGCTCTACCTCGGAAGAGCAAGCCCACCCCAGGCTGTAAGCGTGCTCAGTCGCCAGCACGTCCACCCGTGTCTCAGGGACCCAATCCTTAGCAGATGGCTCTGGGGACACAGAGAATTTGCTCAGAAAGCAAAATTCCGTTGTCACACTCTGTAAAAGCTTCTGGGAAAATCGTATTTGGAGTTGTCTTTTAATTAGGGAGCCTTCCATTTTTCCTTGTCTTTTTTTTTTTTTTTTTTTTTTTTTTGAGATGGAGTCTTGCTCATCGCCCAGGCTGGAGTGCAGTGGCCTGATCTCGGCTCACTGCAAGCTCCGCCTCCCGGGTTCATGCCATTCTCCTGCCTCAGCCTCCCGAGTAGCTGGGGCTACAGGCGCCCGTTGTCTTTAAAATCCACATCGCGGTCTTGACTGCTTCTTTCACAAGTCATCAGCCTCAAATGTGAGACCACGATGTGCCCTGGGGGCAAAGGGTGCTATGCAGATCCTCCCTGTCACTCTCCCTGCAGAAGGGAGCCAGGTTTACAGGGCCAGTGTCCCTCTCAGATGACCAGTTCCTGAAAGACTGGGTCGGGGGCAGAGGATTCTTATTCATCTTTTGACTTCCCATTTTCTAGTGCACACCTGCTACATGGGAATAAATAATAAATGAATAAGTAATGCAATACGTGAATGAATAGCACAGTTGTTACACGGTAAAGACAGGATCCAAACAGCTAGCAAGCTGAAGTCCTTGTCAATCAAGAGACAGGAGGCATTGCAGCAGTCAATATGCCTCTTTAACTGTGCACCTACTACATGCAGAGAATATTGCAAAAAAACAAGAAAAGCCTTCACCAGATGTCTCTTATATAGCTTAGACATATGTTTTCCAAAAATAGTTGTTCTAAAGCATTTCTCTCCCATTGGTTTCTCACTGTAGTCTTGGAGAAGGTATTTCTATGTTTAAGGGATGGGAGAGAGGCAGCGAAGAGAGGAAAAGAAAAACTGGAAGTTACTCATCTGATAAAGAATCTATTTTAAGACTCCCTTGAACTAAATGAGGCTGCCTCTCACGAAGCTCCTAGCACACCTGATTTGTTCTGTGAAATGAATGTTGCCTCCTCTCGTCAGCTAGTCGTAAGGGTGTTAGGATTTGTTCTGCACAGGGACACATCCACTTAAACTGTGATTTCAGTAACAGGTACCTAAACAGATCAATGGCATGACAAATGCCACAATACATTTAGTGCCTTTAAGCCACGCTACGCAGGACAGCAGAGAACTCTAACATCTCTCCACACCTTTGAGATCATTGATTTCTAGTACCCAGATGATGAATAAAACCATAATGGTTAAGATGGAGCGGATAGGACTCTACAACCTTGCTAAATAAGTATTGGCAGCGATGTGTTCCCAGCCTGCAGAGAAGGTCCGTGCCAGAGTGCAGAACATTATTGATCTATTTGGAGAGAGTGTGGCTTTCATTTATTTTAGGTCCTTAGCTATTTATCTTCAGGCCTGGCTTGGGGCCAGTAGGAGAGGGACTGGTACGTAATGATTAGAAAGAGTTACTTGGTGTGAGGGCTCTGGGCTCAGCCCCAGCCTCTGCCTCTCCTCCTTCTACTTGCATATTGGAGAGTCTCTCAAACCTCCAGGTGTACAGTGGTAAAATGGGAAGAGCAAAGGGCTTTGCACGCAATGCAGATTTGGTCCAATGATAAAAGGCAATGATTCTGGGGGTGTCGAGCATCCCAGAGGGGGCAGCTGTATAGTCCAGTGCCGTGGGTCTCGGGCTTGTGCTTGCCTGGAAAATCACACAGGCTGCCAGCTTCCTCCTCCTCAGGCGTTTGCTGCAGTAGGTCTCAAATGGGGCTGAGACCCTGCATTTCGAACATGTTCCCAGGTAATGTCTGAGCTGCTGGTGCAGGAACCACGTTAAGCACCCCCAAGTCTAATGGCTTTAGTAACCCTAGAGTTGGGTAATGCCTGATTGAAATCCCAGCTCTTCTGCTTCCTGGCAGTGTGATTTTGACCAGTGTTTTCATCCTCTCAAAGCCCCAGATTCCTCGTATGTAAAATAGGTAGAACCCCCACCTGCCTCGTAGGGCGGCTGTGAGAATGAAATGAGCCACTGAGAGCAAAGGCCAGTGCCCACGGCTATTCAGAGTTCAGTGTCGCGTTTGTTGCTCCTGTCTGCCATTCCGATGAAAAGCTAGGAGGCTGGGGAATGTGATCCACTTTTATGTCCCCAGAGAAGTTCAAACGCTTCTCCAGAATTTTGTATGTGAGGAATGAATGAGAAGGAACGGAAGTCAGGGTCTCTATGATTGTTGAAGCTTAGACTAAAGCAGATCAGATGCCAGGCAGGATAACAACGGAATTCCCCGGGAGCCAAATATGGTGCACAGTGCAAGTCTCTGGGGAACCAACCTTGTGTTGGCAAAGGACCCACCGCTGGGGTCAGGAGGCCAGGCTCTGGTCCCAGCCTCAGCACTGACCTGCTGCGTGAGACCTCAGTTTCCCTTGACATATCTGGAACATGATTTCCTGATTCACAAAATGGGGAGGTTGAATTGGATGACCTCTTGTGCCTCTGAAGTTCTAAGAAGGAGACATGGAGAGCAAGGCAGGAAGGAGTGATTCTTGAGAAGGGAGGAGACGGCAAGCCCAGGCCCTGGAGGAGGATGGAGGAAGTGCTGGGGCGGGGAGGGAGCGGGAAGGACACAGAAAGGGGTGGGGGAAAGGAAACTGCCTTTGTAATTCTTCCAGCCTCTAGGGAAGAGGAGCACATCATCTTGTCTCAAGCTGGAATTGGACGGGATTCTGCAAATGGCTCCCAGGTCTGGTGAGTGCTCAAGCCCGGTGCAGCTAAACCTAGCACTAGTTAAGGCTGCCAGGTTACTGGAAATTGAGAAGGGCCACAGGGACCACATGTCAAGGCCAATGTCCTTGAGAGGCTTCTTTTTGTTCCAAAAGAATAAAGGAAAAGGACCGAGGTTCTGCCAGTCCTTTGGGGATATGTATGGTCCTTGTAGAGCCAGCACCATCCCAGGAGACACCAAACACTTGGTGAAATGTGTGTTCTGAGACTACTTACAGTTGAAATGTAGCTAGTCCTTAAAAAAAAAAAGTGCTGCGCGTGGCGGCTCATGCTTGTAATCCCAATACTTTGAGAAGCCGAGGTGGGCGGATCACCCGGGGTCAGGAGTTCGAGACCAGCCTGGCCAACATGGTGAAACTTCATCTCTACTAAAAATTAGCCTGGCATCATGGCAGGCGCCTATAATCCCAGCTACTCAGGAGGCTGAGGGAGAAGAATCACTTGAACCCAGGAGGCGGAGGTTGCAGTGAGTCGAGGTTGTGCCATTGCACTCCAGCCTGGGCAACAAAAAGTGAAACTCCATCTTAAAAAAAAAAAAAAGAAGTTGGGCTTTTTGAAAACTATTCCTATTGTGGTTCCAATTATGCTTTTCCTTAAGGAGAAGGACATGCAATACAATGTGCTGATAGCACACAAGCCGCCGAGCTCCCTTAAGTCGCCGTGCTCCCTCAAGCCGCTGTGCTGCTTCAAGTCACCGTGCTCCCTTAAGCCGCTGTGCTCCCTCAGGCCGCGGTGCTCCCTCAAGCTGCGGTGCTCCCTCAAGCCGCGGTGCTCCCTCAAGCCGCGGTGCTCCCTCAAGCCGCCGTGCTCCCTCAAGCCGCTGTGCTCCTTCAAGCCGCGGTGCTCCTTCAAGCCGCTGTGCTCCTTCCAATGGATGGAGCTCCAGAGGGCTCTAAATTCATAATTGGCAACTCTTTACTCTCCAATCTGATGAGGAAAGTTGGAGATAGATGATAATAAGAGATCTCTGTCCTCTAACGCCCCTCTCTCTTGTTTCCTAAGTTCATCTCTCATATTCCCTACGTTTGTTCTCAGGCACCACCTGCCTCGGTTTCACATCTCATCTCCTCTCCTGGCCACCTTCTGTCCACCTTACAGTCCTGGGACCCAGCAGCCCCACCATCTCCCTCCCTTATGCATCTGCTCTCCATAGCAATCACTGGCTCTTTGTTATATGAATAGATCGTCCTATTCCCTCTCTGTGCTGCCCGGTGTCGCACACTGTCCTATCTAGCTAATTATATGCACAGTTAGTTACATCAAGGTAGGATAGCTTACCATCTTGTCCCATGGTTATAGCACGTGCGTGTGTGTGTTACCTAGCCAGCTTGTTTAAGAGTTCTTCCAGGGCTGTACTTTCTAAGAGCTAGTGCAAATGTGAAAAACATAATTAAAATAATAGCTGTAATAGCTGGACAAATAAATGGTGGTACATCCAGACAATGAAATAGTATTCAGCCCTGAAAAGAATCTATCAAGCCATGAAAAGACATTTAGGAACCTAAATCCATATTAGTAAGTGAAAAAAAACAATCTGAAAAGATCACATACGGTATGATTCCAACTATATGACATTCTGGAGAAGACAAAACTATGGAGACGGTAAAAAGATTGTTGCCTGTAATCCCAGCACTTTGGGAAGCCGAGGAGGGTGGATCACGAGGTCAGGAGATCGAGACCATCCTGGCGAACACGGTGAAACCCCGTCTCTACTAAAAATACAAAAAAATTAGCCGGGCGTGGTGACGGGCGCCTGTAGTCCCAGCTTCTAGGGAGGCTGAGGCAGGAGAATGGCGTGAACCCGGGAGGCGGCAGAGCTTGCAGTGAGCAGAGATCGTGCCACTGCACTCCAGCCTGGGCGACAGAGCGAAACTCTGTCTCAAAAAAAAAAAAAAAAAAAAAAAAAAAGAAAAGAAAAGATTGTTAGTTGTCAGAGGCAAGGGGGAAGGGAGGGATGAATCGGTGAAGCATAGAGGATTTTTAGGGCAGTGAAAATATTCTGTAGGATCCTAGAATGGCAGATACACGTCATGATACATTTGCTCAAACCTATCGAATGTACAACACAAGAGTGAACCCTCAAGTAAACTATGGACTTTGGGTGATAATGATGTCTCATTGTTACCTTATCTAATGCAGCAAATGCACCATTCTGGTGGTAGATATTGATCATGGTGGAGCTGTACACATGGGCAGGCACCGGATAGATTGGAAATATCTGTACCTTCTGCTCAGCTTTGCTGTGAACCTAAAACTGCTCTTAAAATAAAGTTTATTCAAAACTGTATAATTAGCCAGGTGTGGTGACTCACACCCATAATCCCAGCACTTTAGTAGGCTGAGGTGGGCAGATCACTTGAGGTCAGAGGTTCAAGACCAGCCTGGCCAACATGGTGAAACCCCGTCTCTACTAAAAATAAAAATAAAAATAATTAGCTGGGCGTGGTGGCACACGCCTGTAGTCCCAGCTACTTGGGAGGCTGAGGCAGGAGAATTGCTCGAACCTGAGAGGTGGAGGTGGCAATGAGCTGAGATCACACTGCAACACTCCAGTCTTGGTGAGAGGGAGACTTCGTCTAAAAAAAAAATGTATAATTATATAATGGCTAACATGTATTGAGGACTTCCCCACACCCTCGTATAAAGCACTCTGTATATGTTATCTCATTCAGTCCTTAAAACAACTCTCTGAAGTGTATACCATTATTAACCCTGCTTTATATATATGGAAAATAGGGCCCAGAGAGGTTTAGAAACTTGTTCAAGGTCACACAGAAAGGACTGCTTCCACAAGCTAGAGAATGTGGCCTTATATATATATTATAAATATATATACATTATAAATTATATATATATATTATAAATTATATATATATATATATATATATATTTTTTTTAGGCATCTAAGTTAGCGTTGAGCGTTGAGTTTTCAGCAGATCCTGGAGGCATCTGCCTCTGCTGTGCATGGATGACGAGCAGCTGACTGTGCTGTCTCCGTGTGGATGCAGATGAAGTTTGTTACAGAAAACTGAAAGTACTGCTCCTTGCCGTTGGTAAGCAAACAGTGAGTCACTGACTGGAGCTTGATGGAAATAGGATCACCAGGCACTTGTATATAAACAAGTGTGTTCCTCTCACCATGACAATGATTCATTTTGAGCAGAGAGCTAGAATTTCTGTTCCCAAGAGGCCTAACCTGTATTTGTGTGTACGGTCTGCTTCTGCCCTGTTGTTTAGGATAAACAGCCTCTCAGGCGGTTTAGCCCAGCGGTCCCCAGCCTTTTCGGAACCAGGGACCAGTTTGGTGGAAGACAATTTTTCCATGGACCAGGGGGTGGGGGGCGGTGACAGTTTCAGGATTATGCAAGCACATTACATTTATTATGCACTTTATTTCTATTATTATTACATTGTAATATATAATGAAATAATGATACAACTCACCATAATGTAGAATCAGTGGGAGTCCTGAGCTTGTTTTCCTGCAACTGGACAGTCCCATCTGGGGGTGATGGGAGACAGTGACGGATCATCAGGCATTAGATTCTCATACAGAGCATGCAGCCTAGATCTCTTACATGGGTAGTTCACAATAGGGTTCTCGCTCCTAGGAGAATCTAATGCTGCTGACCTGACAGGAGGCAGAGCTCAGGTGGTAAAGCCAGCCATGGGGAGTGGCTGTAAATAAGATGAAGCTTCGCTCACTCACCAGCAGCTCACCTCCTGCTGTGCGGCCTGGTTCCTACCAGGCCACAGACCAGTACTGGTACCAGTGCGTGGTCCAAGGGTGGGGACCCCTGGTTTAGTCAACTCTTGATTATTCCTGAAAAAGGTGCTTTCTGTGGTACATTGGATTTTCTTTTGAGTTTTTCTGGAAAGTTCTTTCCCAGTTTTTTAGTTGTTAAAATGCACTCTGTAAAATTGGTTATCCTCGTTCCTCTTTTGATTTCAGTTGAACATAAGCTGTGTAGCCAGTCCGAGGCTGGAGAAGGGTGTGACCAGGCATGTTGAGGGGAGGTTCAGAGGCCTCCTGGTCCAGCCTCACAGGACGGGGGAACTTTGGTGCCTGTCTGGTGTGAGTGCCTCACTTGTCAATGAGGGCACCAGGGTGGTTTTCTGACCTGCATAGGCCTCCTCAGTCAGGGACAGACAGGTTTAAAACTCAAGGCTGACCGGGGTCTGTGGCTCACGTCTGTAATCCTAGCACTTTGGGAGGCTGAGGTGGGCAGATTGCTCGAGCCCAGGAGTTCAAGACCAGCCTGGGCAACATGGGGAAATCCCGTCGCTACAAAAAAATACAAAAATTAGCCAGGTATGGTGGTGTGCGCTGGTAATGCCAGCTCTTCAGGAGGATGAGGTGGGAGGATTGCTTGAGCCCAGAAGGTGGAGGTTGAGTGAGCCAAGATCATGCCACTGCACTACAGCCTGGGCAACAAAGCAAGACCCTGCTTCAAAAACAAAAACAAAAACAAACCTGGTAGAGAGCAGCTGAGGGCTGCTCGCATGCTGTGCTCTTTCTCTCCAATTGTCCTCTGAATCTATCCTGTCTTCTCTCACCGTACCATGTGAGTTTAAATTCTGAGCCTTTCAACTATACCTGGGCACGTCTGCAGATCCAGCCCAGTGCCTAACCCTCCCCATCTTACCTCAGGGCTTGCCCCATCTGCCTGGCTTACAAGCGCAGATGTTTTCAAACTGCTCGGTGCTGAGAAGTGAGTTCTCACCAACTACTAGGTCAGCTCCCAGAAAGGAAGCCAAGTTCTTTATGGACAAATGAAAGGCTGGCCGTCCAGTATATTTGCTCCTGGTCTTCCTTGCCACCACCATCCCCAGGAGAGGGAAATTTATTCCAGTTAAGGGGGAAAAAAAAATTCCCATGAAGTATCTGCCCTAAAAGACATGTCTTAAATAGTGATGCTCACTTGCTTGAAAGATCTTTGTTTCATTTAAGTGATAAAGCCGCATGGGCGAGTCAGCCGGGAAGCCACAGCAGGACCAATGGAGATGCCGCTCTGAACTGAGTTTCAGCTAAGCAGAGACAGGGGTTGCCTGGGTAGACAGGGCTATCAGGGATGCCTACTTCCCAGGAGTGGTTTGGTCTTAGATGCACCTAAAGGAATGTTTCACTCCCTGAGAGGATGGAAGCAGCTGCTCTTCCACTCCAGCGCTGGATTCCACTGCTTCTCTCCCAGCTCCCCTGACTCCTTTCCTAACCCCTCCAGTGTGGGTGTCCCCAGTGGTCCTATTTCAGTTCAAATCTCTCCATGGCAGGAACATACGTTCTCAAAGGTCCTGTCTACCCGCAGCCCTGCTTCTTGTCACTAAAAGTTTGCCATTTGACCTCTGTGGCCTAGCCACCCCCCTTCTATGGCCATCAGTATGGGTATCTCCCTTGGCTCTGCTACCTCCTACTCTTTTTTCCAGGTTTCAGCTCTTTGGAGGCACAGGTAGTAGGACTGAGCGTTGAAGGAAACCTCACGGCCCATTAAGTAAGGCACCACAAGTTCATGGCTGATAACTACTCTGAGCTACCTCTAAACACTATTTGTATTAAAAGGGCTGGAGGTAATTCCGAATTACATCCCAACGGTGACACGAGGATTATGATTGTGATTGTAGCACTTCAGAGATGTGTGTTCTACAGATGAGTCCTCATTTTCTATCCTGAGCATGGTAAGGAGTGTATGTGTTTGTGGCAACCATGGTTGGGTAGTGGATAAGTGTATAGGAGTGAAAGATGAGTGCCACAACCTCCTGGGAAATAGATTTCTGTAACTCAGAACATGTTCCATAATGGAACCTGAGACTTTTGTCTGCCAGCAAGTTGCAATGGCCTAAGGCCTGGAAAGATAAGATATCGTATTGAATATGCTCCTGGGGCAGCCAATTGCATGGAAGCAGATGTGGTTTCTGTAGATAAATGAAACCAGATACTGATAAGATGACTTCTATAAGATAATCTGAGGAGAAGGAAAATGAACCAGTTTTTAAAAAATAAATAAATAAAATAAAATAAAAAGGTGTTCTAAATAAAAAACCAGTTTAAAAAAAAATAAAATAAAATAAAATAAAAAGGGAGTTTTCAACTCCCCTGCCAAAGCAGTGGTAAACTGACTTTCTTTCTTTCTTTCTTTCTTTCTTTCTTTCTTTCTTTCTTTCTTTCTTTCTTTCTTTCTTTCTTTCTCTTTCTCTCTTTCTCCCTCTCTCTTTCCTTCCTGCTTGCTTGCTTGCTTTCTCTCTTTCTTTCTCTCTCTCTTTCTTTCTTCCTTCCTTCCTTCCTTCCTTCCCTCCTTCCTTCCTTCCCTCCCTCCCTCCCTCTTTCTTTCTTTCTTTCTTTCTTTCTTTCTTTCTTTCTTTCTTTCTTTCTTTCTTTCTCTCTTTCTCTCTTTCTCTCTTTCTCTCTTTCTCCCTCTCTCTTTCCTTCCTGCTTGCTTGCTTGCTTTCTCTCTCTCTTTCTCTCTCTCTTTCTTTCTTCCTTCCTTCCTTCCTTCCTTCCTTCCCTCCCTCCCTCCCTCTTTCTCTCTCTCTTTCTTTCTTTCTTTCTTTCTTTCTTTCTTTCTTTCTTTCTTTCTTTCTTTCTTTCTTTCTTTCTTTCTTTTTCTCTCTCTGTCTCTCTCTCTCTTTCTTTGTCTCTGTCATCCAGGCTGGAGTGCAGTGGCACTATGATAATAGCTCACTGGAGCCTCAAACTCCCGGGCTCAAGCAAACCTCCCACCTCAGCCTTCCTAGTATCTGGGACTATAGGAGCAAGTGACTATGCCTGGCTAATTAAAAAAAAATTTTTGTAGAGACAGCATCTTGCTGTGTTGCCCAAGCTGGTCTCAAACTCCTGGGCTCAAGAAATCCTTCCACCTTGGCCTCCCAAAGTGCTGGGATTACAGGCATGAGCCTGGCCTGAAGCATTTTTTTAAGTCAAGTTTTGAGGTACTCCCATTATCCAAAATATAACCTATCAAAAACAAGACTCCAGGGTTAAGTTGGAAAAATAGCCATGCAATAATAGAAAGCCACAGGTGAATGAGAAGGTATTTTATTTATAACTATTTGCTTCATTGTTATTATTATTTTTGGGGGGGGGAAATGTGTATTTGTAGTGATTCTTCTTGATTTCCAAATGGAAGTTCTATAAATACCAGATCTATTCTTAATAATCAATACCAGAGAAATCTGGTTGCAGGCTGGGCACGATGGCTCACACCTGTAATCCCAGCTACTTGGGAGGCTGAGACAGGAGAATTGCTTGAACCTGGGAGGCAGAGGTTGCAGTGAGCCAAGATTGCGCCACTGCACTCCAGCCTGGGGGATGGAGTAAGATTCCATCTCAAAAAAAAAAGATCTGGCTGCTGAAACTAGTCTGTGCATTATGGAATTATAGGAGCAGCTTTGAGGAAAACTCAGATAAAATCCAGCTTTCTTTACACAAGTCTAACCGGCTCATAAGAAAGTTATATGACATTATGATCACAGGCTGTAAATGGAATTTTCAAGATGTATCCTTTTGTGCAAATCTTAATGTTTAGAGAAAGCCTTTGTGATTATATGATCAAACAAGAACCTCTTTGCTTTCATTATGACTGAAAATGGAATTTTGACATAAAAATTTCCATTGCACTCTAGCAGGGTACTATGTGGGTCAGGGGGAGGGGAGGGACTCATCTCAGCCTAACTTGAGCTCTGTCTAACAAACTCCTCTGACTTAATAAAACAACCTTTGTTTTAAAGCTGTATTGAATTTTAGCTAAATATTTGGTGAATAATTTTTTCTATAGTCTTATTCATTATCTGAAAATTTTAGAAAATTCTTTAAAATCAATTAAATATAGGTTTTTAGTGTAAGCATAAAATTAAATATTTGAAAATAAGTATAACTTATAAAATAAGCAAAGTAATTGTCTTCATAAATTTCTTGCCACATTTTCCTTAAAAGGCACTTAAAAAAGAAATGCTGTGTTTTCATCTAACAAAGGAATATAGAATGCACTTTAATAAAATAAATCTCTACGATCCATAATTTAATATATTTTTAAAAGGCAACTTCTCAAATCTACATGCATTTCATGCTAGTAAAATATCATAATGACATGGATATTCCAATACTTCTTTCTTCTCATTAAAAAAAATTACCTTAACATTATAATTAAAATTCCAAGGAGGCAAAAACCATGTAATTACAGACCACTGCCAGAGAAAGAATGACTTGCACTTTTAAGGACAAACACAATTTGAGTGAATCAATGTATTGCATAACAATTGTATTCTACATTCACGTTTTTCCATAATATCATGCAAATAGAGAAGGATGGTAAGTACTAGTGTATTTGTCAGGTTGGAAGAGGAGAGAAAACCAAAGTCCACATCCTCTGATATTACTCGTTAAGGAGACTTCTGTATTTTCAAAAAAAGATTGGAAAAGTATCTTGCATTGGATGGCATCTAATGGCATTGTCTTCAATCTCTTCATTCCTAGATATGGAGTTGCAAATGTTCTCCAGTGGGATGGGGAAACACAGCGATCAACCAGGCCTTGCCTATGTGCGTCTTCACTGTTGTCTGTGTTATGGCATGTAGATACATTGTGAATTTTGTACCTACAGCCCCAGCCAGTGTAGAGGCCAGGGAGAAGCTACTGATGGAGCTGCTTCAAGAAAGATCCCAGGTCTACGCAAATATGTTGAACTCATCCAACTTCTTTTACTGTAGGTGACCCAGCACTGACACTGCATGGGGTGTAGCCAACTGTGAGCAGAAGTCCAGTAGGACACAGACAACCTTGTTTCTTTCTTTCTTTGGGTTTTTTTTTTTTTTTTTTTTTTGAGAGAGAGTCTTGCTCTGTTGCCCAGGTTGGAGTACAGTGACATGATCTTGGCTCACTGCAACCTTTGCCTCCCAGGTTCAAGCAATTCTCCTGCCTCAGCCTCCCAAGTAGCTGGGATTACAGGCACCCGCCACCACATCCGGCTAATTTCTGTATTTTTAGTGGAGACAGGGCTTTGCCACGTTGGCCAGACTGGTCTCGAACTCCTGACCTCAAGTGATCGACCTGCCTCGGCCTCCCCAAGTGTTGGGATTACAGGCGTAAGCCACCGCACCTGGCCAGGACATCTTGTTTCTAGTCCCATTTCCAACATTTAATTATCCATGAAACTTTAGGCAAGAACTCAATTCCTTGGGGATCTTGGTTTTTTAATCTCTAAAATAAGGTGATAGGTCTAGATGGTTCCTATGGATCTTTCCAGGAGTAAAATTCTATTCTACTTTAAAATAACTACCATCTAAAATTATACAACAAATAAAGTAGACCCAGTTGTAGACCAATCTCTGACTGAGCAATGATTTCCAAGCAATTAATGTATATCTATGTTAAACTTGTTAAACATTAATTTTCCTAACCTAAAGTGAAAGTTGGAAGTCTAGGAGTTAATGCAAAGGTACATAAGTTGTACAAGGAAAGCTAAAGGGGTAAGCCATACATTGAAGACATTAGGATTGGGGCTACCACATCTCATATTTTTTAGATAGACTATGTGTTTTCATTGTGCAATTCATTGCAGACTTTTAGTTAAAGGGAAAATAGGGGGATTATTTTGTTATTATTTCCAGTGTCTTTTTTTTTTTTCAGTAACCGTTGTCTTCAGCAAAGAATTTCTGTCTTTAAAAAGTGCAGCTTTAAAAGGATTATACACCATGACCAAGTGGGATTTATTCCTGGAATGCAAATATGGTTCAACATATAAAAATCAATCAGTGTAATAAATCCAATTAACAGAATTAAGGAAAACCCCACATAATCACCTCAATTGATACAGAAAAAGTATTTGACAAAATTCAACACCCTTTCATGACAAAAATAATCAATAAACAAGAATAGAAAGACTACTTCAACATAATAAAGGTCATATCTGAAAAGCCCACAGCTAACATCACACTCAATGGTGAAAGACTGAAAGCTTTTTCTCTAAGATCAGGAATAAGATAAGGACGTTCACTCCTGCCACTTTTATTTCACATAGTACTCAGTCCTAGACAGAGAAATTAAGCCAGAGAAAAGAAATAAAAGTTATCAAAAATGGAAAGGAAAAAATAAAATGATGTCTTTTGCAGACAACATAATCTTATATGAAGAAAACCCTAAAGATCACACACACACACACACACACACACGAATTGTTACAACTAATAAAATGAATTCAGCAAAGTTACAGGATACAAAATCAACATGCAAAAATTAGTTGCATTCCTATACACTAATAATAAATAATCTGAAAAGAAAATTCCATTTATAATAGCACCAAATAGAATAAAATACTAAGAATAAACAACCAAAAATACAAAAGACTTGCAAACTGAAAACTACAAAACATTGGTGAAAAAAATTAAAGAAAGCAAAAATAACTGGAAAGACAGCTCTTGTTCATGTATTGGAAGATTTAACATTGTTAAGATGGATGTTAATACTGCCCAAAGTGATAGATGAAATGCAATCCCTGTCCAAATCCTAATAGCACTTTTTCAAAAATAGAAAAATCCATCCTAACATTCACATGTAATCTCAAGTTACTCTAAATAGTCAGAACAATCTTGGGAAAGAAGAATAAAGTTAGAGGTCTCATACTTTCTGTTTTCAAAACTAATTATAAAGCTACAGTAATCAAAGCAGTGCAGTACTAGCATAAAGACAGACATGTGGACCAATGGAATAGAATAGACAGCCTAGAAGTAAACCCTCATATACATGACCAAATGATTCTTGACAAGGGTGCCAAAACCATTCAATAGGTAAAGGACATTATTTTCAACAAGTAGTGCAGGGAAAATGGAATATCCACATACAGAAAAATGAAACTGAACCCTTACTCCACACCATATACAAATTAACTCAAAATGGATTAAAGACCTAAATGTAAGAACTACAACTATAAAACTCTTAGACGCCCACATAGGGGGAAAACTTGACAACATTGGATTTGGCAACAACTTTTTTATGACACCAAAAGCACAAGTAATAACAAAACAAATTGGATGAAATGCACTACATCAAAATGTAAAACACTTGTACATCTAAAGAACACAATAGAGTGCAAAGGCAGCCTGCAGAATGGAAGAAAAATATTTGAAAACCAGATATCTGTTAAGGGCTTAAGTATTAGTCCATTTTCACACTGCTATAAAGAACTGCCTAAGACTGGGTAATTTATAAAGAAAGGAGGTTTAATTGACTCAAGTTCTGCATGGGCTGGGGAGGCCTCAGGAAACCTAAAATCATGGTGGACGGGGAAGCAAGTACATCCTACATAGTGGCATGCAACACAGCGTGTGAAGGAGGAACTGTCAAATACTTATAAAACCATCAGATCTCATGAGAACTCACTCACTATCATGAGAACAGCATGGAGGAAACCACCCCCATGATCCAATCACCTCCCACCAGGTCCCTCGCTGAACATGTAGGGATTATGAGGATTACAATTCAAGATGAGATTTGAGTGGGGACACTGAGCCAAACCATATCAGCTTAATACCCAGAATATAGAAAGAACTCCTACAACTCAGCATCATCATCCACAACAAAAAATAACCCAATTAAAAAAATTGGCAACGTGCTTGGAGAGACATTTCCCCAAATAAATTATAAAAAAACCAATACACACATGAAAAGACGTTCATCATCACTAATCATTAGGGAAATGCAAATCAAAGCCACCATCAGATTTACTTCCACCCATTTGGATGGCTACTATTAAAAAAAAAAAAAAAAAAACAGAAAACACATGTTGGCAAGAATGCGGAGAAATTGCAATCCTTGTACACTGTTGGAATTATAAGATGATGTAGCTGCTACGGAAGACAGGATGGCGATTCTTCAAAAAATTAAAAAGAGAATTACCATATGATCCACTTCTGTATATATGTCCAAAAGAATTGAAAGCAGAGACTTGAGACGATATTTACACATTCAGGTTCATAGCAGCACTATTTACATAGCCAAAATATAGAAGCAACTCAAGTGTCCGTGAACAGATCAACATAAGAGCAAAATGTGGTATAACAGACTATGAAATATTATTAAGGTGTAAAAGGAAAGGAAATCCTGTTACCTGCTGTAACACAGGTGAACCTTAAGGACATTATGCTAAGTGAAATAATCCAGTCACAGAATGACCAATAGGACATATAATTCCACTTACATGAGATACCCAGAGTAGTCAAATTCATAGAGATGAATGTAGATTTTAGAGGGCACATTTTAATTTTAATAGTACTTAACAGCACTGAAAAAAATACTACTAACATATGAATCACAGAATTCCACTGATAGCTCAGTTCAGCAAGCATCATAAATATGCAAAAATTACTGTAAAAACACTGACCAGAGACACCAGAACCAAGGAAACTTTGAGGCTTGGAACAGCTTTGGGAGCTACGGTAGGCTTGGGTGGGGGCTGCCGCACAGGGTTGAGAGAGTCATGTGGGTACTGATCAGGAATGTAGGGGCCAGCAGGAGAGAATGTTTCCAAAGACAATTTCACACCCATCATTCCTTCCTACTTCTGTGAAGTTGCGCTTCCCAACATTCAGACTCCCACCTAAGTCGTTCTCCAGTTCAGTGAAATCACATGTTTAATAGAATTGGTGTAATTCACCACATCCCCTTGTTATAAATCCTAAAGTATGATGACAGAAAGGAAACCGATGGTTGCCAACTCACAGAGTTTCTGTTGTTGTGGTTGAATGTCATTTGGATGGAAACGTGAAGGGTATACATTCTCAAGTCTTGCTCCTTTTGTTCAGCATCATTATTTTGAGAGTCATCGTTGTTGCATGAATCACTACTTCGTTCCTCAATATTGCTGAGTGTGAATGCACAACAGCTTGCTTGTCCATTCATCATCAGTTGATGAATATTTGAGTTATTAGGTTTTAGATATTGTGAACAAATCTGTCGTAAAGATTTTTGTACAAGTCCTTTGTGGAAATTGGTTTTCATTGTTTTTAGGCACATACCTAGGAGTGGTCTTACTGAGTCATGGTGGAGGTGTTTTACCTTACCAGTAACTGTCATAAACTCTTCCAAAGTGGCCGTACCACTTTGCACTGCCACCAACAGAAGACGAGAGTTATGTTGCTTCATTTCCTCACCAATATTTGTGTTGCCATTCCTTTCAATTTTAGCCATTCTAGTGGATATGAAGTGGTGGGTTTTTAAACTTACATTTCACCTTTCCATGGACTTCCTGTCCGTTCATATATCTTCTTTTGTGAAGTATCTGTTCAAATCTTTTGCCCATTTTTTAGTTGTTAGTCTTTTTTAAAAAATTGATTTGGAGGAGCTCTTTACATATAAATCCTTTGTCAAATATATATATATATTTAGTATATATATAACTTAATGTGTGTGTGTGTGTGTGTGTATATATATATATATATATATACACACTAAATGTCTTCTCCCAGTCTGGGGCTCACATTTTTATTTTTTTAGTGATCTTGTAAAGAGCAGGTGTTTAATTTTTATGAAATTAAAGTAATATTTCTTTTGTGGTTAGTGTTGTTAGTGACCTTTCTAAGAAATGTTTCCTACATCAAGGTCATGAAGACATCTTATGTTTTGTTCTAGAAGCTCTAGAGCTGCAGATTTTAGGCTCGATCTATTTTTCTTGTTAACTTCTGAGTGTGGTATGAGGTGGGAGTCATGTTCCTCCCCCATCCCCTATATGTACATAACATACACATTTATCCAGTTGTTCCAGCATCATTTTTTAAATAGACTGTTGTTTCCTCATTAAATTGTTTTGGCACGTTTGCCAAAAATCAATTGACTACGTAAGTGTGTCTAATTCTGGGCTCACTGACTTCTTTGTCTGTCCTTATGCCAGTATCACACTGTCTTAATTAATGTAGCTTTACCCCAAGTACAAGCTACATAATTTATGTAGCTTTATCTTGGAATCAGATAGCATGAGTCTTCCACTGTTCTTTTTTCAAGAATTTGGCCAGTCTAATCCCTATGCCTAGAATTAACTTGTAAATTTTAGAATAAGTTCTGTGGAATTTTGATTGAGATTGAGTTGAATTATAGATCAAAATGACATCTCATCAGTAATGAGACTTCCAATTAATAAACATGGAATATCTCTTCATTTACTTAAGTAATTAATTTAATTTACTTAAGTTATTAAAGTAATTAAGAAATTAATTCATTTTAGCAATATGTCTGTGTACAGGTCTTACACATCTTTTGTTAAATTTAGTCTGAATTATTTTATGGTTTTGATGGAACTTAATATAGAAATAAAATAGAATCTATTTAGGAAATAAAATTGCATAAAGAAATGTTTTTAAAAATTATTTTTGTATATTGACCTTGTATACTGTGATCTTGCTAAATTTGTTACTTCCAGCAGTTGTTCTGTAGACTTCAAATGATTTTTCTATATACACAGTCACATCACCTGTGATTCAAATCAGTTTCATACCTCCTTTTAAATCTGGGTCTCTTATTTCATTTTCTCGTCTTCTCATGGTTAAGGCCTGCAACACAATTGTAGCTTGTTCCTGAGCACTCAATATTCCACCATTAAGTAGCCATAGAATTTTTGTAGATGCCCTTTATAAGTTTAAGAAAGTTCTGGCCGGGCGCGGTGGCTCACCCCTGTAATCCCAGCACTTTGGGAGGCCGAGACGGGCGGATCACGAGGTCAGGAGATCGAGACCATCCTGGCTAACACGGTGAAACCCCGTCTCTACTAAAAAAAATACAAAAAACTAGCCGGGCGCGGTGGCGGGCGCCTGTAGTCCCAGCTACTCGGGAGGCTGAGGCAGGAGAATGGCGTAAACCCGGGAGGCGGAGCTTGCAGTGAGCTGAGATCCGGCCACTGCACTCCAGCCTGGGCGACAGAGCGAGACTCCGTCTCAAAAAAAAAAAAAAAAAAAGAAAAGAAAAGAAAAGAAAGTTCTGTTCCTAGTTTGCTGGGAATTTTGATCATGAATGGTTTTGGATTTTGCTGACTGCATTTTCTGCCTCTATTGGGATAATCACCTATTGTCCTCTTCTAGCTTTGCAATATAATAAGTTACATTGATTGATTTTTTTAATGTTAAATTCAGATAAGACAAACCCCACTTGAACATGATAAATTCTCTTTAAACATTGCAGGACTTGATTCATTAGTGTTTTATTAATGAGTTTCATTTTTATATTCATGAGGGATATTGGTCTGCAATTTTCTTCTCATGTGATCTGTATGTCAAGTGTGAGTATAAGTGTTTTAGTTGCCCACAAAAAAAAAGTTAGGGAGTGTTTTCTTCTCTTCATTTTCTGAAACTTTGTGTAAAATTGGCATTATTTTCATTAACCAATTGATAGAATTCATCTGTGAAATTATCTGAGCCTGGAGAGTTTTTCCTGGGAAAGATTTTGATTATGAGTTCAAGTTCTTGAATTGTCACTAGCTATAGCCCTAGTCAGAGTTTTCTATTTCTTCATATGTCAGTTATTTCAAGTTGTGCTTTTCAAGAAATTTGACCATGTCATCCAAATTATTGAATTTACTTACATAAAGTTTTCTATAATATATTTTTATTATCCTTTAACTGCCTACAGGATCTATAATGATAGCATTTCTAATTTTCATAATTTTGTGTTTTGTAGCATTTTTATCATGATTAGTCTTGCTAGGGGCTGGTCAATGTTATTAAACTTTTTCAGGAACTAACTTGTGACTTTGCTTATATTCGCTATTACATTTATGTTTTCTATTTCACTGACTTCTGCTTTTATCTTTGTGATTTCCTTCCTTCCATTCACTTTGGCTTTAATTTGTTCTTCATTTTTGGCTTCTTAAAGCGAAAGCTCAGACTGTTGATTTTAAGTCTTTCTTCTTTTCTTCTATAGACATTTAAGCTACACATTATCTTCTAAGCACTGTGTTAGCTGCTTCTTCCAATTCAATATGTCATGCTTCTTCCAGTTCTGTATGTTACATTTTCATCATTATTCAGGTCAAAGTATTTTCTAATTTCCCTTGTGATTTCTTCTTTGATACATGGGCTATGTAGAAGTGTATTATTTAATTTCTGCGTATTTGTGAATTTTCTAGAGGTCTCATTTTCATATTTCTAATTTAATTTTGTTGTGCTTAGATAGCATTACTTAATCTTTTGAAAACTTTTGCACTTTATTTTATAGTCCAGCACGTTATCTAGCTTCATAAACATTTTGTGTGTACTTAAAAAGAATGCATATTCTGTCATCGCTGTCAACTTAGTCAAGTCGTTTGATATTGCTCAATTCTGCTATGTCCATATTGATTTTTTTACCTAGTTCTTCTATTAGTTTCTGAGAAAAGGATGTTAAAAATCTCCAAATGAGATTGTGCATTTTCTATTTCTTTCTTTAGTTCTATCATGTATTTTGACACTTTATCATCACATACATAAATATTTATAAAATGTCTCCCTTTATCTCTGGCAATGATCCTTATATTGAAGTCTACTTTGTCTGTGATTATTCTAGCCACACAGCTTCCTTTCCTTGGCTTTACGTGGTATATCTTCTTTCATTCTTTTTCTTTCAGTTTATTAGAGTCTTTGGTGCATTTCTAGTAGGTATCATTAGTTGTATCTTCCTTTTTTAAACCCAATCCAACAATCTCCACCTTTTAATTACTGTTTAGTTTAACTACATTAAATTTGACCATTTCATCTAAATTATTGAATTTACTTACTTGAAGTTTTCTATAATATATTTTTATTTTCCTTTAAATGCCTACAGGATCTATAATGGTAACATTTCTGATTTTCGTAATTTTATATAGTAGAATTTCATATAGTAGAGTTTAGGTACACCATTTTGCTATTTATTTTCTATTTGTCCCATGTGACTTTTGGCCTTCTGTTTCTCCATTCTTTTTTCCTTTTGGGTTAATTGAATATTTTTTAATCCTTGAATTTAATTCTCTGTTGGCTTTTTAATTATATATCCTACCACGATTTTTAGTAGTTGCTCTAGAAAGTACAATACACATCCTTCGCTTATCACAGCCTACATAGATTTAATATTGTGCCACTTCTCAGAAAAATGTAAGAAATTGTGACCAATAGAATTCCATGTTCCACCTTCATTTGTGCTATTGTTGTCATGTTCCTGTGCATCGACACACCATAAAAACCTCACAGTGAAGTGCTATGATTTTTGTTTTAAACAGTCAGTTCTTTTAAAGAAGTCAGAAGAAAAAATGTAACCTTTTTAAAAAATGTATCTTCTGGGCGAGGTGGCTCATACCTGTAATCCCAACACTTTGGGAGGCTGAGGTGGGTGGATCACCTAAAGTCGGGAGTTTGAGACCAGCCTGACCAACATGGAGAAACCCTATCTCTACTAAAAATAAAAAATTAGTCAGGCATGGTGGCACATGCCTGTAATCCCAGCTACTTGAGAGGCTGAGGCAGGAGAATCACTTGAACCCGGAAGGCAGAGGTTGCCATGAGCCGAGATCATGCCATTGCACTCTAGCCTGGGCAACAAGAGCCAAACTCTGTCTCAAAAAAAAAATATATATATACACACACACACACACATATATATATACATGTATATGTGTGTGTATATGTGTGTGTGTGTGTGTGTATATATATATATATATAAAAAACACACCACTTCGAGTTCCTCATTCTTTCCCATAGATGTGATGCCAGTTTCATCTGGTATCATTTCCCTTCAGCATGAAGGACTTCTTTTGGTATTTCTTGTAGTGCAAGTCTATTAGCAACAGATTTTCTCAGCTTTCACTTATCTCAAAATGCTTTTTAATTTCATTCTAATTTGTAAAATACATTTGTTGCTGGATATAGAATGTTGAGTTTACAGTTACCTTTTGGGTATGGAGGGTGTCTTTTAGAAGATGTTGCTCCACACCCTTCTAGCCATTGCTGTTTCTGATGAGAAGGCATCTTCATGTGGTGTGTATTTTCAGCTGGCTGCTTACAAGATTTTCTCTTTATTTTTGGTCTTTAGCAATTTGACAATTATGTGCGTACATGTGATTTAGGGATACTTATCCTTAATTTGCAGTGAGACTCTTAGAACTCTAAGTTAATGTTTTTCATCTAATTTGAGGTATTTTCCACCATTATTTCTTCAAACACTTTTCCTAACTAATTTTTTTTCTTCTCCCCTTTGGGGACTCTAATTATATACATGTTAGATTCCTTAATTATGCCTCATGAGTTAATGAAATCTTGCTCATTTTTAAAAATCTTCTGTCTTTCTATTGTTTAGAGAGGAAACTTACTTTTTATTTGTCTATCACATGCTGCAATGAAATCCTGTTCATTTTTTAAAATCTTCTGTCTTTCTATTGTTTAGAGAGGAAACTTACTTTTTATTTGTCTATCACATGCTGCAATGAAATCCTGTTCATTTTTTAAAATCTTCTGTCTTTCTATTGTTTAGAGTGGAAACTTTTTATTTGTCTACCACATGCAAAAGCATGCAATGAATGTTCTTTTTTAGATATTGTACTTTCAATTCTAGAATTTCCTTCTTGTTCTTTTTTTAATTTACATTTTCCTACTGAGTTTCTCCATCTCTTCACTCTTGGAAACAATCTCCTTCCTTAAGTTCCTTGAATATCTTTAGGCTAACAGCTTCAAAGTCCTCTGCTACTTACTCCAGTCTGGATCATCTCAGGTTCATTTTCTATTGACTATTTTTATTCTTGACTACGATTCACATTTTTCTATTTCTTCATATGTCTAGTATTTTTAAAAATTTTATACTGAATATTATAGATGAGACATTGTAAAGATTCAACTTTCTTTGTTCTTGTTCTGAAGGGCAAAGAATTAAATTGCTGGCCAATCACCTCCAAATTATTGAGACTTGTTTGTATGCTGTGTTAGGGCAAGTCTATTGTGAGTTTCCCCTTAGTACTAAAGTGAATTCTTAGTCCTGGGGCCCAGTATTTACTCCTAAGACATGGACTTTCTGGGCTTTCAATGGCAAATTCAAGATATTTACCAAACCTTGCCAATTTGTCAGGACTCAAATTCCAAATTCTGTCTCTTTTGAGGAGAGCAGCGGCTAAAATCTCTGGTCACTTCTTTCAGCCTTCCAGTTGTTGCTTTCTGTTGGACTTTTTGGAGACTCCCACCGGCATGACCTGTTATTCAGTCAAGGCATTGAGGGGCATTATGTGCAGAATTTAGGATTCATCCATTTATGGCTCCTTCCCTCCCAGGTTTCTTCCTTCAGTTCTAGCTGCTCAGGCAGCTTTGATATATCAAGTTAATATGTAGCCAAGACTGCAGTTTCATGCCTCTTGCAGCCCATGGACTGGAAATGCCCTTGGGAAAATCTTTATAAATATGGACCTCACCAAGCATGGTTCTCTTCTTTCAAAATCCAAATCTTTTCCAATTTCTCCCTGCTATTCGTTGTTTGCTAGTGCCTTCGAATAATTATTTTAGTTATAATTTTATTCAGAATATATAGTTGTTAGCCGCAGGATAGTCCAATATAAGCTATTCCACTATACACCATATTGCTGACGTTTTACAACATGCCATCATCTTAGCATACATGGAAGAAATCCTTGTAAAACAAAGTATCGTGTAAATTACCAAAAAAGTTTACATATACATTTCAAAAACAATTACAATCCCAAGATTTAGGTATGTATCTTATCACTTGAAAATTGGTTTGGATTTCCTTATAAAATTATCTGAACATACAGTCAAAAATAGACAAACAGGTAGCTATAAAAACGATACATCAAGACGTTTGTTTGTTATTCTATTACTGCATGACAAATTACCACAAATTTAGTGACTTAATACAATACTCATTTCTTGCCTCACAGTTTCTACCGATCAGAAGTCTAGCCATGCTGTAATGGTGTCCTCTGCTCCAGGTCTGACATGGCTTCCATCAAAGTGTCAGATGGTCTGCAGTTCTCATCTGGAGCTTGGGGTCCACTTCTAAGATGATTCAGATCATTGGGAGAATTCAGTTCCTTGTGGTATAGAATAAATGGCAACTTTCTTCTTCTTCAAGGCCAGCAGGAGACTGTCTCTCTGATGCTTCACCTTCTTTTAAAGGGATGCCCTGATTAAGTCAGGCTCACCCCAGAGGCCTGACCCTTTTGATTAACTCAAAGTCAACTGATTAGTGACTTAATCACAGGTCCTGTCTACCCTCAAGGGGAAAGGATTATATATGGTATATACACTCATGGGCAGGAATCTTGGCAACAGTCTTAGAATTCTGTTCCACCACAATGTTCATTGCAGCATTGCTTATAGCAGCAAAAATTAGAAACAATGAAAATGTCAGTCACTTGGAGCTAGAAAAATCAATCGTAAGTTATAATAAGTTATAATAAGTACTATAGTAAGTCTTTAACTTGCTAAGACAAATAGAGTGCTTAAAATATTTGAAGTGAAAATTGTTCTCACATTATTATGGTTAGTATAATTCTATTTGTGTAAAAAAATACATATATACATGAGATGTGATACATCTTATGCTGTTATTCAACACACAGAGGCCAGAATGATACCTTTCTGCATTTCTCTGTGACTGAGCCCAGTTTGGTTCACAAACCCTCATGTCTGCTAATGGCAGAAGGCAAACTTGCCTATTTTAAATGTGAGAAATTCAAGGTTTACAGTCAAGCCAAGTCCTGATTTTCCCCCTCTTCTTTCCCCCTTTCTTCTCCTGAAGGTAGACCACATTTCTAAGGCTTTGTGTGTGGCTGGGCATCAGAGGGTGACAGTGCTATGCTCTGCCCTCGCACCTTCACTGCTATAGCTCATCACTCCTGGCCTGGGTACTATCCCACGCTGGTATCCATGCCCCTAAGGTCCTAGGTCCATAGCAAAAGTGCCCCTCAACTCTCCCATTGCCCCCAGTAGAGGACAGAGGCTGCCCTAGGAAACTTCTGCCCAGGTAGAATCTTAGCAGGTGCCATATTGGATATGAGACTTCACTCAGACACTTGCAGCCTTCAAGGACACACCCTGGGTAAACCAAATAATCCTTCAGACTTCCCTGAAGTTTTAATTGCATACTCCCAATGTTGGTGCCTCGGGATGGGCAAGGTGTGGTGACCTCTCCTGGGTGCCCCCACTGTGTATGACCTGAGCGCATCACCTCAATCCTATGGCCCATGGCAACCTTCATTTTCTTTGCAGAGAGAAAATCACTATTGTCCCATCCACATTCTTCTCTGTTGCATATATTTGGCCATAAGCATCATGGTTTCAGCTATGAAAACAAAGACCACCCAAATGAGAACAAACAAAGGCTGTTTGTTCAGAGCTTGCTAGAGTAAGGGAGCCGGCCACCGTCATCTGTGTTGGCAGAAACTCAGAGGCAGGCAGAGAAGCAGGAAAGCTTCATGGTGAAAGGAAGAAGGCTCCAGGTGTACCCTGATTGGAGACTGTTGGTCTGGAGGAGCTGAAAAGTCCCAACTAGAAACGGGACCTCCTATGTGATTGATTGGGGAGTCATATTTGACTTTCTCTTGTGGGTCCTAAGTTGGAAGTGGGGTGAAAATTAGGGCAGTTGTCAGTTATAAATCAAGTCTTGTCTGTGTAAGCTGATTGTTACAGGTCTATGGCTTGCCTTCCTGGACCACTGCTAGAGACAGTGGTCTGACTTCCTACAAATACGACTTACAGGTAGCAGGGTAGATTCCTGGGCTGGTTACTGTAGATATTAGGTTGGCTTCCTTGGACACAGGTGATGGGTCAAGTTCAATTTTTTTTTTTTTTTTTTTTTTTGAGACAGAGTCTTGCTTTGTCACCCAGGCTGGAGTGCAGTGGCGTAATCTCGGCTCACTGCAAGCTCCGTCTCCCGGGTTCATGCCATTCTCCTGCCTCAGCCTCCCGAGTAGCTGGGACTACAGGCGCCCACCACTACGCCCGGCTAATTTTTTGTATTTTTAGTAGAGATGGGCTTTCACTGTGTTAGCCAGGATGGTCTCGATCTCCAGACCTCGTGATCTGCCCTCCTCAGTCTCCCAAAGAACTGGGATTACAGGCGTGAGCCACTGCACCCGGCCTCAAGTTCTATTTTTTATATGGACTGACCATTGCCTGTTTGTATGGTCAGCTTTTTATATCCTTTATCGCGTTCTATCCATAGGCTTATCTCTCAGAACAAAGCCTGACTCATGCAAAATTTACCTGTTTTTACTGCAAAATCTTCTTATCAGCATCAGTCACAACCCACTCCAAGAACAGAACCAACCCTGGATATTTCAAACCCAGGGAATTGATCATGTGAGTGTTGGAGGACCAAAAGGGAACCAGAGGATGCTACCAATAACCTCAGAAGCAGCTCCTGCCCTAGGACTGATGTAACATGGGAGAAGAGTGATGTTACCAGGAGCAAGAACAAGGGCTCCGGTCGGGGAAGCTCCAGGCAGCTGGCGTGCAGGACTCTCTGGAAGGCACACAACCCAGAAAGTGTGAGAAGACAGCAAAGCCTGTCTTAGTAGCTCAGAGGGGCCCCAGTAAGGTTGGGGCTGGCAGTGCTGAGAGAAGCCCAAGGCTAGGGCCATTGTCTGCTGCTCCTGGGCAAAGCTGGCATCAGAAATAGAGTGGAAGTTCCTTCTCTCTCCTCCCATCTGCCAACCTCCCATTGACAGAAACCAACTGGAAGACCTCTGAAAAGAGAGTCTGGGGAACATAGGCTGCTGTGTTCCAGGGCAGAGGATGCGCTTGGAGCTCAGGGGTGCTTGGTAAAGGAGCCAGTGCAGTAGCTGAGAGGGCAGCTTATCCTGGAGCTGCTGTAACCATCTCCACGAGGATATGTGCAAAGAGAGGGGGTAAGCATCTTTCATGTCATGAGAAATGATCCTGCCACTGTAACTTGTAGGAGCTGACTACACACACATAGATTTCCATATACCTAGGATCTGATGAGAAGGATTTGCACTTCATGCTAAGAATGCTTCCCTATGGATAGCAGAGAATAAAAGCCAAGGGAAATAATACAGTTAGCATCACTGTCATTGTGTAGTGCTTGTTTTTTTCACAATAAACGTATCAACATTACAACTTTTAAATCCTCAACAATGTCCCTAGAAATGCACATCGAGGCTCTCTCTGACTCATGCTGGCAGCTCACGGTCACAGGGTGCCATGGAAGGTGCGTGGCAGTAGCCCCGGGTGCTGTGGTTTGGAGCCAGCATCAGCCAGTGGTCCCTGGCTCTCAGCCTAGCTGTGCATGCACCTCCATGCTGAGAAGTGAGACCTCGGCGCCTCCATGCTGAGAAGGAGTGAGACCTCGGGGGATGTTCTGTTCTACATGACGTGCCCACATGTAGAACCTTCCAGAACATCTGCAGGAGCTATGCACCCGCTGATGTTCAGAGAGCTTGTTTAAAGAAAAAGATATGTGTTTGAAAGGAAATGTTGTGGGGAATATGATTTTTCTTATTTTAATTTTCCTTATTTGACAACTTTTCCTATTCCTGCCACCTCTCTCTGTCCATCAGAGCCTCCCAGGGTAATCTCTTATTTTATGTCCCTGAATGAACTCAGAGTCCATAGAGTATACTACTGGAGACGTGCTTCTGAGACTTTCCTGTGCTGTGAGCACCCCCTCCGCCTCCCACCAGGAGCTTGTTTATAAAAGGAGTCTCCTGGGCCTCCCTTGTGGAAATCTCATAAAAGAAGAGTAAGCGGGGCTCAGAAATCTGCCTTTTAGACACTCTAGGTAATTATAAGTCCACATTTGAAAAAACGGCTTCAGAGAGGAAAAAAGTCTAATTCAGGAGTCATCACACCCTGTTCTGACACACAGCCAAAATGATTATAGCAGGGATCCCAACTGTGTTGGCTTTATTTCTATGGGCTATTTGTTATTTTAAAAATAAAGAGTGCTTAATGTATTTTGGCCCTAAACTTATGACTTGGTCAACAGATTTGAGCTAAGTGAAGAAATTGCCGAGCTGGCTGAAGGAGGCTCGTGTTCCCTGGGTCCCATCCTCCTTCCCAGGCTGTGTTTTGTCAGCTCCGTGAGTCACGTGGGGCAGCGGTTCTAGAAGTGGTGGCCGTGACGGGAGACTTCACGCAACAAGGCCTTTCCAAAGTGTCATCCGGCAAATGTGAGTGTGCTCCCCTGCCGTCTGCATTTCACATGTTGCTTTCCCTCTTGCTGACACTCACAAGAGTTTGTCTTTTAAATCACAGCTTTTTATCTTGCAATTAATTTTCTCCTTTCATCCTATGCTGAAGTTGTATCCCTGGAGTGGCATCACTGAATTATGGCTGCTTTCATCCCAGCTGTCTATGGCATAAATGCACTGAACTGTAATTTTCCTTGAAGGCTATGTGGAGGTCCAATGAACGCATCCCCACGGGCACATAGGGCACTACTGTTCTGCACTGTTTGAGTGCCCACAGCATATGAGGCAACAAGGAGGCCCCGGAGAGCCACATTCACTCTTAAAGAAGACTCCAGTCAGAGCAACACTGGTGAAGAGAAGCCAGGGTTTCAGGAAAGAAGGAACGTGTTGCTTAAGACTAATCTTGTCTGGCTTTGGTTTCTGGCCTGATCAAGTGCTCAGGGGGAAGCCTCAAGCCGAGCCTTACATGGCAACTTGTTTATAGAAGAGACTCTGCAGGATTGATCAGGGAGTATTCCAGAGCACCAGCTACATGCCCAGCTCAGTGGGAACACGTTACATGAGTGACCCGGGAGTCTTAGCCATAGTCTTTGTCTCACAAATATGGACTGTGTATAAAACCAAGCTGCCCATACGTGAACATAGTAATATGAAGCATCACATCACAATATGGTTTAAGGTGCCAGGGGAAAGCAGAACGGAAAAAGTCACTATGAGCTACAGAGGGAATGCTTTGTGGAGATGGAGGGAATTCAAGACAGCAAAGAGTAGATGTGACCAATAGAAGGAAGAGGCATAAGAGAGGGGTTTGTGATAAAGATAGTGAATTCAGCTTGAGCCACCGTAGTCTAACATGCTGGACAAATGTCCCCCCAGAGGTAAAATTGCTTCCTCCCATTGAGACTACTGAGCTACACATATAAAAACCCCACAAATGGCAGCTTGAAGAGGTAAGGGGTTTCTTTTTTCACAAAGCAAAGACTTCAGAAATCAGAAATCCAGGACTCTGTTTGAGAGTGTCTCCTTGCTTGCTTCAGCAGCCTGTTTTCATAGTCACAGGATGGCTGCTGGACCTCTGGCATCATACCCACAGAGCCAGTGGAATGAGAGGGACATCGAAGACAAAAGGCATGTGGTAGTTCAGTCTGTCCATGCCTTTTTTTTTTTTTTTTTTTTTTTTTTGAGACGGAGTCTTGTTCTGTCACCTAGGCTAGAGTACAGTGGCAAGATCTCAGCTCATTGAAAACTCTGCCTCCCGGGTTCAAGCGATTCTCCTGCCTAAGCCTCCTGAGTAGCTGGGATTACAGGCATATGCCACCACGCCCAGCTAATTTTTGTATTTTTAGTAGAGACAGGGTTTCACCATGTTGGCCAGGTTGGTCTCAAACTCCTGACCTCGTGATCTGCCCATCTTGGCCTCCCAAAGTGCTGGGATTACAGGCGTGAGCCACCGCGCCCGGCAAGTCTGTCCATTCTTAACGGTAAGAAAATATTGATTTCCCTGAAGCCCCACCCTGTGTTTTCCTACATCATCAGATCTACGTGGCCCTGCTCGCTGGCTGCAGTGAAGCTGGGGAAGGGAGTGTTTTCACTGGGCTGCTCTGAACAAACACAGAGCTCTGTTAGCAAAGAAGGAGAAATGAGCATTGGATGCCCAACTGGTAGCGTCAGACACAGCAACTGTCCACTTCCCACTTCACTTTCACCAAGCGAGTACTTTGCCTCCAGCACTGGGCTAGAGACTGACTGAGAATGGAAAGATAAGAACAGCAGTCAGTATATGTTGAGCATCTACATGTGTTAAGCTCTGTACTCAACCCTTTGCTCACCTTAAAGCAGCTGTGTCCAGTCTTTTGACTTCCCTGGGGCACATTAGAAGAAAAAGAATTGTCTTGGGCCACACGTAAGATAGAGTAACATGAACACATGAACGATAGCTAATGGGCTGGGGAAAAAAAATCACAAAAAACTCTCATAATGTTTTAAGAAAGTTTATGAGTTGGCCAGGCATGGTGGCTCACGCCTGTAATCCCAGCACTTCGGGAGGCCGAGGTGGATGGATCACAAGGTCAGGAGATCGAGACCATCCTGGCTAACACGGTGAAACCCCTTCTCTATTAAAAATACAAAAATTAACTGGGTGTGGTGGCCTGTGCCTGTAATCCCAGCTACTTGGGAGGCTGAGGCAGAAGAATCACTTGAACCAAGGAGTCAGAGGCTGTGATGAGCCAACAACTCACCACTGCACTACAGCCTGGAGACAGAGCGAGACTCCAACTCAGGAAGGAAGGAAGGAAGGAAGGAAAGAAAGAAAGAAGGAAGGGAGGGAGGGAGGGAGGGAGGGAGGGAGGAAGGAAGGAAGGAAGGAAGGAAGGAAGGAAGGAAGGAAGGATTATGAATTTGTGGTGGACCGCATTTGCCTTAAAGCATACATTGTCTACCTTTATCTACCTAGTAAGATTTCGTCCTTACAATGCAAAATATATATATATATATATATTAGAGCCCAGGTCAATCTTTCTCCCAAACTGTATATAAAACACTATCTCCAAGACAAATTCCTCGTTCTCAAGATGCTGACCAGGGAGTTAGTGTGATTTGCAGTAAATACTAATATATGTTCAAGAAGTAGTTGGCAACACAGAGGACCAGTCTTTTGCCCAAGACATTGTAGGGAGAATCCTAGGGGACATTTAGTCTTAAAGGATCAACAAAGGGGATGCATGGGGGCTGGGCGAGGAAGACATCTAATTTGCTAAGGATGGGACAGTGGGTGCATGGGTGGGAAGGCACAAGAAACATTTCTCATCCTGCAACTGCAAATAGTTCATTGTGACTAGTCTGAAAAAGAAATGTGGGAAGATAGCAGGAAATAACTTCCGGAGGCCAGGTCATCACCCAGCTGGCTCTTTTCGGGCAAGAAATAATGAGCCAAGAGCCAAAGCAAGGCAAGTGAGGAAAGAGGGTGGGGGTGGTGAGACATTAGGAATAACAAATAATTTGAACCTGTTTTATAGATTTCTAACACAGGTGGCTGGAAGAATAACATCTCTAAGTAATCAGAGTGGAAGTAAATTTTGTATTAGGGAGAAGATCATGAAATCCATGTTTTATCACGGAGTTAGGCTGACCAGTGCAAATGGGGTGGCCCCTTGGGTGTGTAGGGCCCTAGAAAATTCTACATGTCTCTGTGTGTATGTGTGTGTGTGTTTGTGTGTGTGTGTGTGTGGTCTGTCCCTTCATGTTCTTGATTGTCCAACGTGCCACTCCTGTCTGATTTTGTACCTCCCATAGCGGCCCACCCTGCAAGGCCCCTCTGCATTGGACAACATGTACTTCCGTTCTTGCAGCTGTCCTACACCATTTACTCAATGCCAGCTCCATGGTGACCTGGGACACTGCACATCCACCCTCCCTGCGCCCATGAACGCTGGCTCCCATGAGCTTTCTTGGTTTTGCTGTGCTTTGTTGATGACAACCATGAGTGAAGGGGTTACCCAGGCTTACAGGAAACTGTGAATGATTGTTCATTTTCCGGTCCTGTCACATTTGGCACTTGGTATTTTGTAGCATAAATAGGAAACCATGCATCTTCCAACCGCGTGCGTCTTCTCTTGAACTCTCTGGTCCATCATCACTGTGTCCCCAGAACAAATGTCCTTCAGTAGTGACGCCACCCCTGCCTCCCACGCAAGCCACCAGTAGAGAGGGAAGGCTGCTCTTGGATCACCCAGCTGCCGCTTTCACTACAGAAGCCTTTGAAGCGAAACAGTCCTCATCCCTGCCACGTGAGAAGAGCAGTGTTTAAAAATCATTTACTCTAGGATAAGAACAGATGATAAAAGTCTGTTAAGTCCTAGGATGTTTTTTCCTTGCTCCTCTGAGGCATTCTTAAAGACACATTCCGTTCAATGTTGGCTTACTCTTGAATATTCAACCAATCATGTTCTAAATGCCAGGGAGAGGAGTGTAAATAAGACATAGCCCTTATCACCAACGTCAGAATATTTAAAACCCCATATAACTGTTTATACTCAGGTCACTTTCTACTGTCAGAGGCTGTTGGAACACGGAATCGACTCCGAGTGCTGCCAGAGAGGACTCCTGGGGGGCACTGTGGGGCCACTGCCACCTCCGATGGTCTGCCATGTGTAGTTTTATTTTGGGCACCTGCCCTGTATGGGAATATCCATATAAGCTGATCCCACCAGCCAGCGCGAGGCACTGGGTCCCGGCGGTGAAGCCTCCGCTCCTCCAGCTGCTGACGTGGAGTCCCCGCTGGGGTGAATAAATGCTTTGTCTGTGTGCACAGATGCCTACTTTTGTCTTTTCTTTTCTTCTTTGTGAGAACTCTGTCTTTTAGGGATTGCACTTAAAAGCCCTCTTCAGGATCATCTTCCACCCTATCTCTAATAACTGAAGGAGAAATATGCAATGAGATTTTCAAGACAGTTGCTGCCTTTGTCTCTTGTAAACCAAAATACAGCACTGCCGATTTTTCAACCAATGGGAAAATGCCTGTATCTTGATAGAAATAGTCTTTGGTTTCATATGAAGGAAACTGGAGTGAAAACAAGTCGACATATTCTCTGGATGCTGTTTCCAGGATTTTGGTCACTACATCAGAAGAGGTCCTTGAAGCTCTGCAAACCAAATTCAAGAACCTTATACTTCAAAAATCAGGAAACCAAGTCCCAGCTACTCAGGAGGATCACTTGAGCTCAGGAGTTTGAAGTTTGAGACCAGCCTGGACAATGTTGAGAGACCCTGCCTCTCAAAAAAAAAAAAGAAAATTAAAGCTCGAGCTTCCCAATTCTATTCTAACACCTGAAGCATTTCCTGAACAAAAGTGTCTCTCTCTAGCTGTTAGCCCAGCACACGACCACGGATGGAGGATCCCTCAGCACCTTTGCCTCGCAGCTTTGCAACCCTACACTCTCAGGTCCAAGGCCATTTCTGCTGTACACCTTCTCCCTTCCTTCCTTCCTTCCTTCCTTCCTTCCTTCCTTCCTTCCTTCCTTCCTTCCTTCCTTCCTTCCTTCCTTCCTTTCTTTCCTTCTTTCTTTCTTTCCTTCTTTCTTTCTTTCCTTTCTTTCTCTCTCTTTCTCCTTCCTTCCTTCCTTCCTTCCTTTCTTTCCTTCTTTCTTTCTTTCCTTCTTTCTTTCTTTCCTTTCTTTCTCTCTCTTTCTCCTTCCTCCCTTCCTTCCTTCCTTCCTTCCTTCCTTCCTTCCTTCCTTTCTTTCTTTCTTTCTTTCTTTCTTTCTTTCTTTCTTTCTTTCTTTCTTTCTTTCTTTCTTTCTTTCTTTCTTTCTTCTTCTTTCTTTCTTTCTTTCTTTCTTTCGACAGGTTTTCACTCTGTTGCCCACAGTGGAGTACAGTGGCATGATCATAGCTCACTGCCGCCTCGAGCCTGGGTTCAAGTGATCCTCCTGCCTCAGCCTCCTGAGTAGCTGGGACTACAGGCACATGGCACCATGCCTGGCTAATGTTTTTTACTTGTTGTAGGAATGCAGTCTTGCTCTGTTGCCCAGGCTGGTCTTGAACTCCTGGCCTCAAGCAAGCCACCCACCTTGTCCTCCCAAAGTCTTGGGATTATGGACATAAGCCACCTTGTGCAGCCACATACACCTTCCCTTTGAACAGAGACTTCAAATACCTCCTAAGCACTTTCCTTTGGAAAGCCTCCTAACTCTCCTGCAAATTTGATTCATTTGTAGGCAGTGGGCCTTATGCTATTCATTATTGTAAAGTCTTGCTTTATCATTACTATTGAAGAGAAAAATACTGAACTTTGGCCTTTGCACTGGAACTCTTTTCTAGGACCCTTAAGCCTAGTGAATGGAAACCTGAAGTCAACCTAGCTACCCTGTCTTTTTGCAGTGTCCCTAGAGCAGACCCTCAACCAGGAGTCTAGGGCAAGTAGTTATCTCCAAGGAGAGGTGAGAAGCAGGCATGTGGGACAGGGAAAAGAAGAAACCAATAAAAGGTATGTGCTATGGATTGAATGTTTATGTCCCCCCTAAATTTATTTGTGGGCTCCCTAATCTCAATGTGACAGTATTAGGAGGTAGGGTCTTTAGGAGGTGACTAAGTCATAAAGGTAAAGCCCTCGTGATGGGTTAGTGTCCTTATAAGAAGAGATGTGACACACGAGAGCTTGCTTCTGTCTCCCCGATGAGGACAGAACAAGAAGGACCATCTATGAGGCAGAAAGAAAGTGAGCTCTCACCAGGAACCAAATCGACCAGCACCTTGATAGTGGACTTCGTGGCCTGCACAGCCATGAAAAATAAATGTCTGCTGCCTAAGCCCCCCAGTTCATGGGATTTTTGCTATAGCAGTCCACGCCAGGACAGAATGCTATTAAGCATTTTGCCATTGAAGGCAACTGGTGCTCAGTGAATCTGGGGAGCTCTGAGAGACTTTCTGGAACTTGTACCTCTCATAGGGTGGAGAGGGAGCTGGGGTGTCTATCCACCAACTCAGGTCAGTGGTTGAAGGTCACTGGGGCTGGGCAGGGTATTAATTTGCTGGTTCTCTGGCTTGCTGAATCTCAAGAGTCAGGGAAAGGCCCAGAGATGCAGGTGCTGGCGTTGTCCGTCCAAGGCTCTGGCTGAGGAGATGGGCAGGCCACTGTTCTATCTGCTCAACTTCCCCATCACCAACTCATCATGACGTGCAGTTAATTTTCCTTTCTAAGAATTTGCAAGGTATTTAGTAGGAAGGCTTTCTAAATTCCCTACTCTCATTCTGCAACATCATCTCCTAAGTAAGACTGGTGGGTGGGTGTGTGTGTCTATATATGTGTGCAATATATGCCTCTTCTGTTTCTCACATACGCAGTGAGTTGTATAATACAAGTCAGGCGAATATCGTCACATGGCGTTTGTCTGGAAAGATCCTTCTCCCCGGAGGCCCTTCCCTCCCACTTCAGCCAGGTACCTCCTACTCTTCCTTCCCGTGTTAGCTCAGTCATCACTTCCTTGGTGAAGTCTTGTTAACCTTCCTTCCTGGCTGGGCTCATTCTTACTAATATATGCTCTCAGCACAACATATGTCTCTCTTTTGCAGTACTTATTGGTGCTGTGATTTTTGTTTTTATATTCCCTGGACAGTTTATTGTACCTCTTGTTACATCACAGTGACCCTTAATATCTGAAGACATGCAGGATTTTTGGTTTTCCTTTATAGGGGTTTGAGGGAGGAAGCAGAAGGTAGAAAGGTGAAGCTCGAGATGACCATGACGTAGAAAACCAAGGAAATTGCTGCTAGGTGTAAGTACATGAGTGATGTATGTCTGCTGCCTTTGTCACGTGTGCACCGTATGTAGCTGAGTCCTTAGATGACTATTATAATATGGCTGTGTGAGTGCCGTGGGCTGGGGCACCATACTGCAAAGTGTACTTATCTGTTGTGGATTTCATTATCTTGGAAAGCACTAACCCAATCAATTGAACTGAACAATTTCATTCTGCTTACATTTACTCCTTTGTTCTTCCCAATTTTGTCTCTTTTCTCCTCGCTCCTGGCTACCTTCTATCCTAGAATATCTTTACAATACTTTAATACTTGAAACCCCAAATATTATATGCAGGAAACTATGACACTGATTAGGAATCTTGCTTTTCTTTCATGCAATTAGATAAACATTCACTTGGGTTGCAAGGTACCATATGTCCCATCTTTCCAGGAGCAGACTGGCAGTGAGGGATACCCACCCACGCCCCTGAGCTCCCACCACTCCCTGCATCCTGGAGACAAACATTTGAGCATTTTTCCCAAGGGCTCCCCTGGCAGCCAGAGACCACTGTGCCATGCTAAAGGCAGGCCAGGAGCTCATGAGAATCAATCCCATGAGGAAGAGCCCTCAGCTAATGTCCCTAACGGGACAAGGTGTATAGATCTCCAGCTCCCTGCCCCTCTGCAGGGGCACCACTGAGGCATGGTCAACACTGTCTATTGTACTTTCCCTGAAGGCTGAGCCGCACTGCCCACAGGATCACTTGCTTCCTAATGGCTTTCGTATTCCCTTCTCTGTCTCCTGCCCATGTTTCCAGGGGTCCCCTTCCAAAACAAATGGTGAACTTTGAATCTTTGTCTCAAGGTGTGCTTCTGGGGAAACCCAGGAAGGGGAAAGCAATTTACACCAACAAAAGGCCTCATTGGTTCAGCAGTTATCTGGCGTCTTTTACTTGGTGAATGTGACCCATCCTCAAAACCATAACTGCCATCAGTCCTGTTATTTGCCACCTGCTGCTTTGTTATGGTTCTTCCACCTGCTACTTCGTTGTGCTCTTCTTAGCATAGGATGATTTTTAGAATATCCTGAACTCATAGAAAGGAACTGTCATTCCCCTAAATGGAGTGAAAACCAGGATTTCCATCTAAGACTTTGCAGACTCACTCCCATCCCTTGAGGTTCAGTGTCTGCCTGGGGATTTCTCACTAGTTATGACTGCTGCCTCCTCTTGCCTCTAGAAAGTGACTGCTCTCTTCACCACTCTGGTCCTCAGAATTCCCCAACACCTAGCTGAAGTCAAGCGGGATATTCTGACAGGACTTTGCAAATGCTTCCCCATCAGCAGAGTGCTTTTGACCTGTGACCTCAATGTCCCTTCATTCCCTTGACACACATCTAATGGGCATCGCTGTGCCAGGTACTGCTGTAGAGGCTGGGGAGAAAGCTGTAAATAAAAGAGATCAAACCCCTGCCTTCTTGGGCTCGAAGTAGGATGAAGCTGTATAGGGGAGATTAGGGACTGTTGGGTGGTGCCATTTTAAATAAGATGGCCAGGAAAGGCTCAGCGAGAAGGTAACCCTGGAGCAGAATCCTGCAGGCAGTGAGGGACACGCAGATATCGAAGGGGAGAGCATCACCAAGAGCAGGGAGAGCATCACCAAGAGTGGGGAGAGCGAGTGCAGAGACTCTGGGTGGAGGTGCCTAGTCAGTTCTGGGCAAGCAAGGACGTCAGTGCGCGTGGAGTGTGGTGAGCAGGGATGACAGCCTAGGAAATGGGTCAAGTGGAAACAGGAGACCTGATTAGCAGGGTCTTGTAGGGCCTGAGGAGGATGCTGCCTTCGTACCCCGAGTGAAGAGATGTCAGTGCAAGACCTGAGCAGAGCAGTGGGCTGCTCCACTGCGGGATTTAAAGAGAGCACCCGCACTGAGACTCTACCATAGGGAAGAAGGGTGAAAGCAAGGAGACCCCTTAGGAAGGTAACGCAGGATGGTGCTTGGAGCAGGGTGTAGCGGGAGAGGTCACCAAAAGTGGCCCCGTTGTGGTTGTATTTTGGAGGACAGTTGCTTCAGGATATACATTAGAAAATGCATGAGAAGCTTACTGGCTAAGCTAGCCCTGTTCTTGCTAATGGGCAGGGGACATTGAGGCTGGGGTTGAGAACATCCACTGGGCTTTGGGAGACCTGGGGTCCAGTCCCAGTTCGGCTCTCACCAAAGATTTTGGTGACATGATTTGAGTGAAAACAACTGATTGCTTTGAGTTTGTTTTCTCACATACTAGATGAGAGAGGTCACTTGGACGTCAAAAACCCCATGGTTCTTTCTCATTAGCAGCATGAGAAATAAGGTCAAACCAGCCTTTGGAATGTGTCACTGCTACTGGGACTATCTGCATTGGTATAGCACTGCTGACACTATAGCCTTCCAGAGCAACTCTACGCCAATAAATTGGAAAACCTAGAAGAAACTGATAAATTCCTATAAACATACACCCTGTCAAGATTGAAACATGAAGAAATACAGAACCCGAATAGACCAAGGACAAGTAACAAGATATGATAGAAGCAGCAATGAAAAAGTTTGTAGGGGCCAGGCTCACGCCTGCAATCCCAGCAGTTTGGAAGGCCGAGGAGGGCAGATCACTTGAGGCCAACATGATGAAACCCAGTCTTTACTACAAATGCCAGAGGGAAAAAAAATTAGCTTGGCATGGTGGTGCACGCCTGTAATCCCAGCTACTCGGGAGGTTGAGGCACCAGAATCATTTGAACCTGGAAGGTGGAGGTTGCAGTAAGCCAGGATCACCCACTGCACTCCACCCTGGACAACGGAACAAGGCTCTGTCTCAAAAAAAAAAAAAAAGTGTATAGAGGTAAAACATTAGCCACACAAAGCCCACATTTAGTCGTATCTATTTTTAAAGACCCCAGTTTTGGGGAAGGTAAAGAACTAGAGAAGAGACAAAGGGAATGTGGGAATAGGGGCCCCTGAATACCATGTCTTACAAAGTGGGAGATAAGAGATCACATCTCTGGTGGATGGGACAAGAAATTGAGATTGAAGAATGTTTGTTGACAAGCAAAGGTTACCAACAGAAGAAAAGAATAGAGGGAGAAACCTCTGCGGAGAGAGTGGAGGGAGACGGGCTGTGGTGTAAGTGAGCAGAACCCTTGCGGGTTGATGAACAAAAAAATCAATGTCAAAGTCTACGATTTAGAGGTGTGTTGGTGGCCACGTGAGTAACCACAACCAGAATAGGTCAAAGCGATTGTCTCTGGGGAGTGGGCTGGGCCCTGGGCTTTTCCAAACCTACACAGAGCTCTGAGAGATCGAAGAATGATAAAAGAGATAATCCCGGCTAACATCCTTCAGTGCTCACTGGCTTCCAGGAATGGTGCTGTGTACCGTCCATGGCATTACGTACTGATAAACCCACCATAAATTGAAAATATTGTAAGTCAAAAATGCATGTCATACCCCTAACCTACTGAACATGATAGCTTAGCCTAGCCTACCTTAAACATGCTCAGAAAACTTACATTAACCTACAGTCAGGCCAAATCATCTAACATAAAGCCTCTTTTGTAATAAAGCCTTGCATATCTCATGCACCTTATTGAATACAGTACGTGATAGAGCACAGCATCGGTGGTTTGCCTTCGTGATCGCTTGGCTAGCTCGGGGCTGGGGCTTGCTGCTGCTGCTCAGGAGTATGAGAGGGCATTGTACTGCACAGAGTAGCCCAGGAAAAGACCAAATTGCAAAGTTTCTGCTGAGTGCACATCACTGCTGCACTGTCATAAAGTCGAAAAATCATGCCAGCAACCGTCTGTATTCACTGACTTCATCCTTTTCCAACCCTGTGAGGTAGATGTTACAGGCCCACACTCCCTTTCTGGAAACTCTTAGGGGCAAGATAGGTTTCAGAATGCAGAATTTTTCCAGTTTTAGAATGGAAACAGGATGCATACATTGTATGTTACCCAAGCCCCCCAGCAGAGTGTGGGGCAGCACTTCAGGCACACATAATAGATGGGGATTGAAACATATGGTATTTATAGTCACTGGGATAAATTTAAAGAGAATAAATAGCCTCTCACTGGATCCTGTGAGGTTTTACCTGCAGACTCTCAGTTTCCAAACTCTTTAGATTTCAAAATCATGAAACTGTGCCCCAAAGCATTAAAGAAACTATGACTAACAGAAATTCTGGAGCTTCTTTTATATGGGAGCAATAGGAAAATATCTTGTTAAAGTCCCCTTCACTTACAAAGCAACAAAGTTGGCTGAAACCAGTTGTGTACAATATGGTTGACTGGAATCTGTGCAGAATGAGCCTTTTGATGTCACAGCCCAAATTCCCACCACCTTTCACACTAACCCCCCCAAATTTACACATGTGACCCATGAAGAGACATGATGAGGTAACTGCGCATGCCCAGGAGACTTTCCAAACTTCCCCTTTTCCCTCACAAATCACTAACTAACCCCAAAACCTTTCCCAAGCATCCTTCCCTTAAATATACAGCTTTATAGCCAGTATGGGGAGACAGATTTGAGCCTGTCTCCTGTCTTCTTGCTTAGCTGTCTTACAATACATCTTTCTGTCTGCAAAAATCCAGTAGCTTCGGTGTTTGGCTTTCTGATGCATGCAGGCAAATGGACTCAGTTCGCTCTGGTAACAATCACAGGTGAGGAATTAAAAGATAGTGATATTCCCATTTTACAGGTTATAAAATGGAGGTACAGAGAGGTTATGTGAACCAAGGTCATGATCACAGAATAGGAATGGAGATTTGAGTCCAGGTAAGCCAGTTCCACAGCTCTCAGTCCCTAAGCTGTGATTTCACACAAAACAAAACAAAAATCAAAAAGGAAACAGCTAAATTAACATTTATAAAAGTTTTATTCAATGTCTACAAAAAAATATCATTGTCAACCTCATTAATTATTAAATTCAATATGCATGAAAATATTAACATATTTGAAAACAATTTGCAGATTTTTTCACTTTGCAATAATCCCCTAAGAGGTACCATCATTTCTGAGTCACTTGAAGATAAATAATCTCAAAAGTAGAATTATAAAAATTATTTTAATATTTTAGAGCCAAAAATTACATTTAATAGAGATGAGGGTGTATTTTAATATTTCTGATACTGTATATGTTAGGAATCCCAAAAATAATTATACCTAAAATCTGTAAATGTCTTAAAACTTCTTTTGGAAAAAGTGGGACAGAAAAAATATTATCTTTTATTGTGAACTCTTTATTCTATTTCATTTGGAAACTGTACATTACACTGATTTTTTTAAACATTACAAAAGCCTACAGCAGAGAGCAGAACTGTGGTTGCCAGAGGCCAGTTTGGGGGAAATGGGGAGATGTTGGTTCAAGAGTAAAGAGCTTCGGCTATGTAGGGTGAATGAATTCTGGAGACCTAATGTACAGCATGAAGCTATAGTTACCAATACTGTTTTGTATACTCCAAATTTGCTAAGAGGGTAGAACTTAAGTGTTCTCACTTAACAAACAATGAAACCAAATAGTAACTATGTGTGATGATGGATGTGTTAATTAGCCTGATTGTGGTCATCACTTCACAATGTATATGTCTCTCAAAACATCACACTGAACACTTTACATTTCTACAATATTTATTTGTCAATTATGCCTCAATAAAGCTGGTGGGGAAAGTATATTAAAGGAATTACAAACTTTAAAAAATGAAACACAATAGAGAACCCAGAAATAAAGCCACGTATTTACAGCCAACTTACTTTCAACAAAGTTGCCAAGAACATACACTGGGGAAAGAACAGTCTTTTCAATAAATGATGCTGGAAAAACTGGATATCCTTATGTAGAAGAAAGAAAATAGACCCCTCTCTCACTGTATGCAAAATTTAAATCGAAATGGGTTAAAGACTTAGGTGTAAGACCTGAAATGATGAAACTACTAGAAGAAAATATTACAGAAATGTTGCAGGACATTGGCCAGGCGAAGACTTACTGAGTAAGATCTCAAAAGCACAGGCAACCAAAGCAAAAACAGACAAATGAAATTACCTCAATCTAAAAAGCTTCTGCACAGCAAAGGAAACAATCAACAGAATAAATAGACAAATTATAGAATGGGAGAAAACATCTGCAAACTGTCCATCTGATAAGGAATTAGTTAACCAGAATATAATGGCAGGGTGCGGTGGCTCATGCCTGTAATCCCAGCAATTTGGGAGGCCAAGGTGGGCAGATCACTTGAGACCAGGAGTTCAAGACCAGATTGACCAACATGGTGAAACCGCATCTCCACCAAAAATACAAAAATTAGCCAGGGGTGGTGGCGTGTGCCTGTAGTATCAGCTACTTGGGAGGCTGAGGCAGGAGAACCACTTGAACCTGGGAGGCAGAGGTTGCAGTGAGCCAAGATCACACCACTGTACTCCAGCCTGGGTGACGGAGTGAGGCTCCGTCTAAACAAAACAAAACAAAACAAAAAAACAGAATATAAAAGGAACTCAAACAGTTGAATAGAAAAAAAGAATCAAATAATTTAATTTAAAAATGTGCAGAAGATTTGAATAGACATCTTGCAAAATAAGACATACAAATAACCAACAGGTATATGAAAAAATGTTCAACATCACTAATCATTGGGGAAATGCAAATCAAAACCACAGTGAAATATCATCTCTCCTCATTTAAAATGGCTGTTTTTAATGTTTTTAAAAAGACAGGGGAAAAAATGTTGGTGAGGATGTGGAGAAAGAGGAATGCTTGTACACTGTCGGTGGAAAGGTAAATTAGTATAGTCACTATGAAGAACAGTATGATAGTTCTTTAGAAAACTAAAACAGAACTGCCATGTGATCCAGCAATCTCAGTACTGGGTGTATATCCAAAGGAAAGGAAATGAGTATATTGAAGATATATCTGCACTCTCATGTTTATTGCAGCATTATTCACAATAGTCAAGATACAGAATCAACCCGAGTGTCCATCAATGAATGAATAGATTTTAAAATGCGATGTATATACACAATGGAATATTATTACTATGGAATACTATTCAGCCATAAAAAAGAGTGAAATGCTGTCATTTGCCCACAACATGGATAGAACTGGAGGACATCACGTTAAGTGAAATAATCCAGGCACAGAAACATCACATATTCTGACTCATATGTGGAAGCTAAAAAAGTTGATCTTACAGTGGTAGAAAGTAGAACAATGGTTACAAGAGGCTAGGGTGGTTGGGGCGGGGAGATGAAGAGAGGTTGGTTAATGGATACAAATATCCCATTAAATAGAAGGAATAATTTCTAGTGTTCAATAGCATGGTAGGGTGACTGTAGTTCACAACAATATATTGTATATTTCAAAAAGCTACAAGAGAACCTTTGGAATATTCCCAACACAAAGAAGAGAAAATTGTTTGAAGTGACGGATATCCCAATTACCCTGGTTTGATCGTTACATATTGTATGCATCTATCAAAATATCACAGGTACACCATAAATACGCACAACTATTATGTATCAACTTAAAATATGAGAAAACCCTAGCCTTCATATATTCCGTGATGACTCAGAATTACAACTCTGTTAGTTAGAATAAATATTTTATGATCTATTTTGATAAAATATATATTGACTGCCTTATTGAATAACACACTGAATCTGAATGAAATCACACAACATCTGATCTGTGCTGCCTGTGGGAAAAAATGATTTAGGAATTTTTGTTTCTTTCTGGAAACATCCTGGTCACAGCAGTAACAGTCAGCTTCAGATTTGTGTGGTCACTCATTTGTCTTTCTAATCAGCCTTAACTCCAGACCTACAGCAGGTGGAGTGTGTCATGGTTTTAGAAGATAAACCGACACGTCACTAGTAAATTAACTCTATAAATACTGGGAAAATTAACTCTTGTTGCCTGACAACATATTGTCTGGTTTCAAAGTAGAACTTGACTATTCCTTACTATGCAGCCATAAAAAAGGATACATTCATGTCCTTTGCAGGCACATGGATGAAGCTGGAAACCATCATTCTCAGCAAACTATCACAAGGACAGAAAACCAAACACCGCATGTTCTCACTCATAGGTGGGAACTGAACAATGAGATCACTTGGATACAGGGCCGGGAACATCACACACCGGGGCCTCTCAGTGGGTAGGGGGTTGCGGGAGGGATAGCGTTAGGAGAAATACCTAATATAAATGACGAGTTGGTGGGTGCAGCAAACCAACATGGCACATGTACACCTATGTAACAAACCTGCACAGAACTTAAAGTATTAAAAAAAAAAAAAAAAAAGAACTTGACTATTCCTATCATGGTACGAACGGAGCAACGTTAATGTGTCCAATTTATTCTAAATAATTTGAAGTCCATACACAAAAACAATTTCATGGGTGACAATATAGAAGCCACCTAAGGGTGTACGCATGACAGAAATTTGGGGGTCTTCCTCGACACCTGCCTTTCACATTCAATCCATCTGAAGATCCATGGGGCCCTCCCCACCTCTGGTCACATCACGCCCCTGCCTCAAACCTTGTGCCTTCGCTTTGTGTCTGGAATAAACTAAACCCCTCAATGAGGCCCACGGGAGCCCTGCAGAACTTTGGTCCTGGCTTTCTCCCTGTGTTCAGAGCACACAGCCACCATCCCTTTCCCACATTCATGGCCCTCCTTCAGACTTCAGTTTACCAAGTACTGCCTCTGAGGGGCCTCAGGCTCTGCCTCTGTCAACATCCTGCACAGAGATCAAGGGGCCAGGGCCCAGTCTTTCCCAGAGAGCTCCTAGAGGCCCACCTCCAGCAAAAGACCAGGGCAGGTCTCTCATGACAAGCCTGCATTCCCAAGAGGCCCTAGAATGTGCACGTTCTCTGTGTGTGTGTAGTATATGTGTGTATGCCATGTATGTGTGTGTGTTTATGTGTTTGGTATGTGTTTTATATGTGTGTTTTGTATGTATATTTTGTATGTGTGTATTTACGTGGGTTTGTATAACTTGTATGTGTATGTTGAGTGTGTATATATTTTGTATGTGTTTTTAATGTGATATGTGTATGTTTGGCGTGTACATGTTTTGTGTGTATATGTTGTGTTGTGTATTGTGTCTGTCTGCTTTGTACATATGTTTAATGTGTGTATGGTTTTGTGTGTATGTGTTCATGTGTGTGTGTGTGTGTGTATGTTTTGCATGTGTGTGTGTGTGTTGTGTGTTTATGAGTGTGTGTTTGTGTGTGCATGTGTGTTGAGAAGAATTGGGGCATTCTGCCTCCTATACTGCTCTCAGCTCTAAGCCCTAACTTCAAACTCCGACACCAGGCAGCTCACATTCCTTACACCTTCATTCTCTTCATCACAATTGTCATGTGTGTGTAATTTATTTATATATCAGTTTGTTTAATGTACATCCTCCAGTTGCTCCAGCAATAGATGGAAAAGTGGGTGAATGGTTGGCTGGATGGATGGATGAGTGGATCGAGGGTGGGTGGATGGGTGGATGGGTAGATGGGTGGATGGATGGAGAATGGACAGACGGACAAACGAACGTATGGACAGGTGGGCAGGTGGATGGATGGGTGGGTGGATGGGAGGATGGATGGATGGATGGATGGATGGATGGATGGATGGATGAATAGATGGATGGGTGGATAGATGAAACCTGCATATGTCTTTGTATATAGATGCCACATGCTTTTGTACCTTTTATTTATTTGTTAAGCCAGTCATTGGTGAGGAGATAAATTTTTTTTTTTTTTTTTTTTTTTTTTTTTTTTTTTTTTTTTGAGACGGAGTCTTGCTCTGTATCCCGGGCTGGACTGCAGTGGCCGGATCTCAGCTCACTGCAAGCTCCGCCTCCCGGGTTTACGCCATTCTCCTGCCTCAGCCTCCCGAGTAGCTGGGACTACAGGCGCCCGCCACCTCGCCCGGCTAGTTTTTTGTATTTTTAGTAGAGACGGGGTTTCACCGTGTTAGCCAGGATGGTCTCGATATCCTGACCTCCTGATCCGCCCGTCTCGGCCTCCCAAAGTGCTGGGATTACAGGCTTGAGCCACCGCGCCCGGCCAGGAGGAGATAAATTTTAATATCATTCTCACCACTTAACAAGTATTAAACACCACTCATTCTAGACTACTCTTATGACATTGAAAGTAATGAGTTTCACTTCAATGTCTCTGATTTAGAAAAATGTAGAAGAAATGAAAAAGAGACAGTTATGATTCAAATGTTTAGGAATTTTTCAATGATATGCCAAAATTAACACATTGCAGTAAATGAGAATTTGCACGTTTTTCTGTAAGGCTTTACATTTTCTGCACTTGTCTTTTTCACCATGTGTCTCCAAAGAAATTCAGACCCATTCTTCTCACCATGCTTCTCAGCCATAGGCCTAACAACACACACCTGTCTAGATGATACCAAACATTTCTTGTGGGATGACGATAAATATTGAACAACTGTGAACTGTTGGCACGGGACCCTGGTGCTAGAAGCCCGGAGTGCCCCCGCTGTGATCTTCATAGCGAAGACCATCAGCAAGGCTTATTGTGAGCAGTCCCCAAATCTGTGTGTAAGAGAAAAATGAGTATGGATTTCCTTGGAAATACTTTTTTCTTTCTCTCTACAAGATAACGGTACAACATCAATGAGGGTAAGTTGGCCTGTTCAAGAGGACTAAGTATAAAAGATGTAAAATAATCTATTGCATATTTCATTTGTTTTATGTCCTCCAAAACTAGCATAAAGGACAGATATCAAGCAGGCCACTTTTGTCGTGGAACTTGTACACATATTGTATCATATCTGATGGAGATTTACATGCTAAAATAATTATGGCTTTAATACAAAGAAAGAAAAATGACTAACCCTTGAGCCACACTCTGGATTCAATTTTGCTTGTAGCAAAATAGATTTAAAAGATGTGACTGCCATTCTGAAATGGGGAAGTCAACAATGTGTTCACTCGGAAGTAAACGAATTCACACTGGTGTCCCAGATCTGATTTCCTATGGAACCAAGTGTCCTTCTAGTCTAAAAAGAGAGCTGCAGCCTCTGTGTCCCTCCATGGAATTCGTCTCTGCATTCAGTTCAGCAGTGTTAACTGAGAATCTACTCTATGTCTGGTAGACGTTTGCAATGTCAGTGCAGACAGACAATCTTACCATTCATGGAGCCTTCCTTTTAGTTGGGGAGGGAGGACAAATGACAGTAATGACCATAACAAATAAAAATGCACTTGAGGTCTTATGTTAGAAGATGATAAATGTTAGGAGAACCTTTTTTCAAAAGTAGGCCAGAGAGATTAGGCATGGGGAGACAGATGTGGATTGTAATTATTTAAAAATGGTTAGGACAGGCTTCAAGGTGACATCATCTGAGTGGCAGCTTGCATGAGGTGAGCCAGCTTGCATGGGTATCAGAGGGAAGAATGTTCCAGGCAGAGGGAACAGCCAGTGCAAAGGCCCTAAATCTGAAGGCAAGGGAAAGCCCGGATGAGGATCAGAGACAGGGTGCTAGAATCAGTGGATTGCAGGCCCTGGTGAGGTCAAAGCCTTTCTGGAATGTTTGAGGCACTAGAGGGAAAAAGCAGGAAAGACAGGAGGAAGTTCATGAGACTGACCTTTGCGTGGAAAAAAATGCCAACCTTTGTCAGGATGCAACTACATTCCGTCCACCTCCTCTGCTTTGGCAGTGGGAAGCCAGGATGTAGAGTTCTGCTTAGTTTGCATTACTGACTGCTTATGCGGAGCCTGTAAGGATGACCTAGGCATCACCTCTTCCCCTTGGGAGAGAACAGCAAGTCTCTGCAGCCCAAGGTACAGGACACTGCCTGTGGGTGAGCACCTCAGGGAAGGCCTGCTGGCTCTGAACACCAGCTCACCTTGGCGCCAGAACACTGAGCTTCACCCGCAAAAACAAGCAGTTGTGTTCGGCCATGATCAGTCCCTGGAGGCTTGAAGTCTTGGAATTCCCCTCAGCTGCTCTTTACTTGCTGCTGACCAAAACAAAACAAAATGAAGCCTCAGTGTGAGCAGCCAAAGGGCGAAACTCGCATCCATTTTACTTATCAGGAAACCTGAATAAATGCATAACTTTCTGGAGTGTGTTTTCCTGGTACTTCCAGATCCTGGGTGTGGAAACAACACATTTCAATCACGACTTGTTTTTAAACAAGTCTTCTCACTAAAAATGTGATGGGCCCTGCTCCATGCCAAAAAAAAAACAGTTACTTGCAATTATTACAAATTATTGCAACAAACCATGCTTTTCAAAATGATTTAATCAGGGCATATTTTGAAGACTTGGTCTTGGCTGTTCGTTTGAAATCATGAAAGGAGGCTGCTCTGTTGGACTTGGGAGCCCCTCAAATTAAGATTCTGGGGTTAATAGCACAGCCTCTTAGCATGTCCCCTGCTGCCGGTTTTGCAAGTTTCTGATGTCCTTTAAATTGCTCTACCAGGCTGACAAAACATCATTCCCGGGGACTATTTGCCTTCACATGCTCAGAAAAGATAGAGTCAGGGAGATCTGAATTTCAAGTATTTTTTAAAAACCAGATGCTGCAGATTTAGGGGCAATTTTTATTCTTATTTTAAATTCTCTGAGCTTCCGACCTTTCACTGCTGGAAGACGTGCTTCGTGTTTTAATACTGTTTTAGGAGACATTTTCGAATGTCTTGATTTGGTCTGTATTTTAGATTCTGATATTCCAACAGCAAGAGTTTTCTGCCTATTTTTCATATTACGTTGTCCCTCTCGTCTTGGAGAACAGAAAATTGAAGTTTACGAGTCAACATATCAGCTCCTAGATTGATAGTTGATCATGCTAACCTTGGGAAGATTCCTGTGATAACAGAAGTGAAATGGCCTATATCTTTTTGACAATCCCACCTGATTTTTTTTTTTTTTTTTTTTTTTTTTGGCCTTCAAAGTGGATGTCCAGACTTGAGAATGCTGAGTGAATTTTGACCTTCAAATTTTTAGATCAAATCAGTCCAATACTTTTCCATCATCCATGGAATTGTTAAAGTATAGAAGGCAATCCTTCTAGTTTATAGAGGCTAAAATGCCATCCATTAAAAATGACTATATATATACACATATTTATAGCAACTCAAAGCTATATATTAAGTATGAGTAGAAAAAAAGCTTTAAATTGAGAGTAGTTGTATATGAAAATCAGTCATCTATGGCTTCATCTTCTATTTTTTTAATGAAAGGAAAGATTACTTGGTATGTTAAGAACTCTATGAGTTCTTCAGGGGCAATTAGCTCAGAGAGAAAAATTGGTGTTTCACAGATGAGTAGAAGATAAAATTGTAGATCATTATGGCCAGAAGCGATGATAAAATTATTTAGCCAAAGCCCACTTCTCCAGCAGAGGGACAGAAGCACAGGGGGCACAGGTAGTTCTCTCATCCCAACGCCCTTCATCTGTGGACCCATTTATCCTTCCACTCCCAGACCCAGCATGGAATCCATCCAAAGACGACCAGCATTTGTGAAGAGGCCTCGCTCTGCCTTCATGTTCAAATTGGCTTGCAAACTTTGAGCCTTCTCAGGTCAAAGGCTCTCCGTCATGACCTGTCTTTCCCTGTTGCAATGGCTCTCGAGTCTACCAGAGCAACTGCACCATTTGTACTTTACTGCTGGTTAGTGGCCGCCCATGTGAGACTCTTCCCCAGCACTTCTGAGACCCACATCAACGTTCTTTCCAAACCACCATTCTGCTGGGAAGAAGTAATACACAGACATGGAATAAACAAATCTTCAGCCATCGAAGGCCATCTTTCCAAAGGCCTCTTTGGGCTCATCCTCCCCATCCCTGACTCAGGAACTCACAGGGAGACGTCACAGCAGCTGCTGCCCCATGGCACGCTCTCTCCCTTGCACTCCAAGTTTCACCAGTCTTGTACCTTGTAAAGCAGAAACGTGTGGGATTTTTCTCTCTAGAAATCAGAAATCCCATTTTGAACAAAACAATTCCGAATATTCTATGTCACTTGACATTGTCCCAAAGCAACTATCAGAGTATTTTCATTTCACCCATACCCCTTACATCTGCTTTTCCAATTAGTTTTCACTTCTAATTTGCCTTCCTCATTGAGCGCAGGTGCTCACACAACAGGTGCTGTCTAATATTGTGCTTGACAGAGCATCTCTTTTCACACGTTGCCATGAATGTGGAGTTAGGCTTTGCATCTAATTTTGACTATGACATCCTTGGTAGTTGAACACAGCTGACTCACACTGGGAGGAAGATATTTTTTGGCTCCCACAATTTCATCCTTCAAAGATTTCTAAAGTACATTCTCACCAAAAGATCTATCCTGGAGGATGCACAGTTTGTCCTGATTTCAGGTCTGAGAGCCATCCTAACAGTAGATATTTCATGGCAGGCTCTCCTAGGCTTGGTAGGCACGTCAAGGAGGTTTTGTTTAATAGCGTCTTTATGAAGATGTGGGCTGAGAGTCAACCTCCCTGCCCTCCCCATTGCGTTCTGACATCCAATCTTGGCCTTAAGTAATACAGAAAGAAGTGGAGATTTGGCAATTAGCCAGCTGATTTGATTAACATAGACAGGTTACTAAATGCAAATGGATTTTTTTAGACACTAAGCCACTCTACCTTGCTAGTCGTGTACATTTATCAAATTAAATGTAACAATGCCAAGACTCTACTTCATGTTGTGCTGTGAAGGTACAGCCCAAGAAATGCACCAGATCCTGGGTTACTTAAGGTCTGCAGCAGGCATCAGATGATGATTTCAATTCTTGATCCATACTTAAAATTCGGGCCTCATTTTTGTTTTTTTTTTTTTAATTTTTATTTTTTGCCTAAAACTTTCAAACTGAATCTTAGTTGTAAAATCCTTCATACAAATGGTATTTTATTATTTTGTTTTTGGGGTTTTTTTGAGATATGGTTTTACTCTGCCACCCGAGCTGGAGGGCAGTGGCACGATCTCGGCTAGAATTACAGGCATGTGCCACCACAGCCGGGTAATTTTTGTACTTTTTTTTTAAGTAGAGACGGGGTTTCTCCATGTTGGCCAGGCTGGTCTCGAACTCTTGACCTCAAGTGAACCACCTGCCTCGGCCTCCCAAAGTGCTGGGATAACAGACGTGAGGCACCGTGCTCCGCCTCAAATGGAATTTCAGAGAGTAGCCCAAGAGGTTAATGGAGCTGCTTTGATTAGTCCCAGACGAAACTCTCCCTATCCCCACAAACCCCCGAAAAGTGTATTTTGAAATGCACTGATTTATACAAAACTTATCATTGACCAAATCCAGTCATACAGTCTGTGTGGGTCAGGAAAAACAAGAAGGAAAATAGATGGTACCTTCAAACAAGGATAATGGGAGGAGGTTTTATTTACAAAGGGACCTTTTTCGAAGGCGTGGTGAAGGGTAGGGAGCCACGAGGGGTAAGCACAGGAATTCAGGCCAACAGCTGCAAGATTGCCATCCAGCTCCAACCTCCAGGGCTGGCGGGAGGAGGGGAGGGAGATGTTGCAGAGCCTGGGAGGGGAGACAGTCGTGCAGAGCAGGCCACTTTGAGAGGACCTTCATGCCTTTTTGTTAATGTTGGGGGAACCAGGAAATATATATCCCGAACCCTCTCCTGCTCCTTCCTTCCAGTCCCCTGCTGGGTTACTCATTGGCTAAACCCAACCAAATGCCAGAGGGCACAGAACCCATGGATGCAACCCGGACAGATCAACTTTATGGGGACGCCAGCAGAGTGACGTGGAGATGGAGCTGGGGAGTCCACTTGTCTTCACTCTGTCTGGCTCTTCCTTCCCAGTTGCGTGGCATAGTCTCATGAAGATCTGCAGGCTTTCAGCACTGAGTTATTTCAATGGCTTCACAACAGGCCTTCCCACTTCCATCTTTCTATCATACCATTGAGGAAGGTATGATAGTATGATGGTATGATTGTCTTCAAACATCACAGAAAGATGAGGTTGCAAAGCTCCTTAAGATGTTCTAGTTTATTTCACTTCTGATACTTGAACCATACTAGAACATCCCCATGTGTAATTGTAAAGCCAACACTTAGATCCCTCTTCACCCCAACAGAAGCCCGTATCAACATCATGAGCTTGAGAATTTGGTAGGTCCCCTAATGTTGAGCTAAAATCTACTTCTCAGAACTTCTTTTTACTGTTCTTAGTTATAGAGATGCAGAGAAAAGTCAATTCTCTCTTCCACACAAGAGTCATTTGCTCATACATCCTAATACCCATCTACCCAGATATCCAGCGACCACCTGCCTGGATATTCCTGCCTGCCCTTCTGTGGAGTAAATCCCAGTCACCTCCCTGCAGTAGCTCTGCATTCTGCAAACAGGCCAGCTGATTGCTTATGGCTTTGAATTGATGTTCTTGGCACACAGAAGCCCACAACAGATATGCTTTAATGAACGAATACATCCTGTAAGTGATTTCTTCTTGGCGATACCCTCCTATTTCAATTATTTAGGAAGCTAAGTAATATGCAACTGCAGCCTGAGGCTCCTGCTGTTGTATTAAACGCCCGGACTTGTTATCCTGTAGTGTTATTCGGAACTTCCAGTGAATAAGCTTTTCTAAATGTTTTTCAAATCAAAGTATAGAATCTTAGAAAGATGGAGGGGGTCTTAACCAGACTGGGTGGCTTAAACAACAGATGTTTATTGTCTCACAGTTCTGGAATCTAGAAGTCCGAGACCAAGATGGCGACAGTTTTCTTCTGAGGCCTCTCTCCTTGGCTTATAGATGGCTGTCATCCCCCTGTGCCTTCGCATGGTCTTCCCTCTGTGTCTTAATCTCCTCTTCTTATAAGGACACCAGTCACATTGGATTAGAACTCATGCAAAAGACCATGTTGTAACTTAATTACCTCTTTAAAGACCTTAATTCACATAAGGTTACATTCTAAGTTACTAGGAGTTCCCAGGGCTTCAACATATGAATTTGGCATGGGAAAGGGAACACAATTCGGCCCCAAACAGAGGGTCACCTAACCTGGTCATCGCTCTAGTGCCCTTGCAGGAATGCCTTCCAAAATATCAGTCATGAAAGCAGCTGCCAGACATCTGCTTGGGTCCTTATAAGGATGAGGAGTTCACCATTTCACAAGACAGCCCTTTCCTTTGCTGGGCAACTTTGAGTGTTGAAGTTTTTGCACATGTTGATGGAAAACAAGGATCTCTGTAATATTCCCTTTTAGCTTGGTCCTTGCTCCACGAAGAGCACTGGGAGTTCTGCCCTCTCTTCTACATGTTAGCTCTTCCTTTATGGATAGACTTCGCCAGCCCATTTCAGGCAAAAGAAGATGCCTTGATTGGATCCCCAACTGCGAGCACTCAGTTCTGATAATCGGATTCCCCAATTCACAGATGCTCATTACTGAAAAGCCTACAGAGGCGTTTTCTCATTCAAAAGTGGAGAGCCACATTGCTGGACCAGAATTGTCCTCCCAACACTGCGTTTTCCCAGGGTTGCTTTAGTTGGAAAAGACCCCCCTCTCCCTCCCACACATCCTTTAAGGAACGATCCATTCCTGAGTCCCACGCAGGAATCCAGAATCGACATGTCCCTGTGTGTTCGTCAACATTTTCCTAGTGCTTTCATGTTGATGAGAGATGAATCAATCCCATAAACCTTGGTTATTTCCCTTAGCGACTGGAAGAATAATTAACAGACAGGGCTTTGTTCTTCAGAATAGAGTATCTGCAGCAAACTCGAACTGCACAGGCAGGCCAAGGTCAGGGCAGCTGCCAGCAGATCGCCCACGCTCCCGGCCGTCATTATCAGCCCTGGGGAGAGCCTCTGACCCGGCAGAGCAGCACCAAGGCTGGCGTGCATGCAGAAAATCTCCTGCTTCCTCCTGGCCTTAATCAACCTACATACCCATATTTTCCCCCACTTACATTAATTTTAATATCATGACAGTTTAAACATGTTAAAAGTATGGCTCTAATCACGATCCCACTCAAAAGCCTCCAGGGGTTTACCATTGCCTATTGAATATAGGCAAAACTTCCAACCGTGCCTTTAGTGCTGTGCTTGTTATAATCCATTTGCTTTCCCCCACCCCACCCCATGCTCATCCCGGGGCTCCAGGAGGCTGATCTCTGAGAACAGAATTGCCTGGGCTTTCCCCCAGTGGCTTCTGGTTGGTCTCAAACAACTGGAAGAAGCAACAAGAGATTGATGGACGAGAGGAGAAAGTGGTGGCGTTTGTCTTGCCCACACCTTCCCTGCTCAGTGCTACTGAACAGCGACTGGATCCCCCCGAGAGCACAGCGCTGCTGGCTGGCCCTTCCTCCGGGGTTCTGCCCCTTCTTTCCCCAGATCTAGGGGTGAGGGGCTGCTCCCTACTGACACCATCTTGATACCTTATTATCTCTTGAGTCCCTTAACCGCCAGAGGCTCTTGACCTGACTTTTCCTTCTAGAACAAAATGAGTATAAATGTCCCAGGGTAAATGAACCCAGTCTACGTCTCCATTCTGCTCTCCTATCTTCCTAACTCGCAGCCTGAACCTCAGTGACGCTTTTCTACCCACTGTACGAAAAGTCACATGTCTTTCAACTCTGCATAATAGAATAACTTGAAAAAATAAATAAATATCACTGTCTCAACCCCAGCCTCTGAGATGCTGACTCAGTGGACCTGGAGTGGGGAAGAACTGCGTGACTGTGCACCAGTAGAGCCTTTGCCAATGGCGAGGATCTGGCTGGGCAGGGGAAGCCCCCAGCACAGGCACAGCTTGTTTAAAGCGCTCCAGGTGATTCCCATATACAGCCACGACTGAGAGCCACTGTGTCGCTTTGCATTAGCACATGATTTTCCTCCTCTATGGAATACTCCCATCTGTCCTGCCCATCAGCACGTCATGTAGTCCCACCTTCAAAGTCCATCTCAGATGAGCCTTTCCGTGAAGCTTTTTAAGTCTGCCCTCAACCCCATCCCAACCAAGTGCACATGTCTGTCCTTTGAAGACCCATGGCTGTGGGGATTTTTTTTCTCTTTACTTTATATGAGAGTTGGTGAGCCAGGCAGCCTTTTCACCCAATGACCTCCGATGATGCTGTAGGCATGTACATGTGAAAGACCTGAGTCATCTCATCCAACTTCCCACTCAGTGCAGGAAGCGCAGGCTTGGGCGATACTAGGTCAAGTGTCTCTGGTGTCTTGTGTTCTGCCACCACTTTTCCAATTTAAAAAGACTGCAATTGATTCCAGTTCAAATTCTAAACCCAGCCTCCTTACATCTTCCTAGCTGTTTAACTTCATATTCCTTTAAAATGTTTTGTAGAAAATCAATTCTATAATCATGTTGTAGAAGAGCAGTGTTTTGTTTAGCTGTTACATCTGAGTATTAATTGTTACAAATCACAATCAATAGGTACAAATGCTGTGTTCAAAACAATTCAATATTTTCTGTGAAAACCGTGATTTACTTAGCTTTAGGCCATACTGCAAATACACAAGAATGTGGTTATTATTTTTTAAAAACAGCTTCTTTGGTTCTGGGAGATGAAGCAATATGACAATTTTTCATGCTGGTCTAGAGCTAGATCCTTCCTCAGTTTAATGGTAAATGAGGCAGCCTCATCATCTTTTTTTTTAAACTTTCCTTCTCCTCCTCAAACACTTCGTATCCGTCTCACCTTGCATTGACGCCTGTGTGCTAGGCTCTCCTGCCATAATCACAATTAACTGATAACACTGAGTGTGAACAGTGCTCACCTGCCACTCATTAAGGCCCTCCACGCTTTGCTCACCGGTAATAAGTATTCATTCTTCATCACATTGACGACACTGGCAGTTGTAAGATACACCATTATTTTCTGTGCCACTAAGAAAGAAAAAAATCGCTAATAAACAAACTGTGGCAAGCTGTCAACTGGAAGGTGGTGTTGATTGTGGCACACATCACAACTTCAGAGATGTTACTATAGGAAAATATGCGTGTGTTGGAATCTATTAAATACAGCATTCCACACCACCATTGCTTCCTTCCTGTGAGCTCCACAGTGATCGTATGTCTGCCTCCAATTATTGTCTAAAGTGGATTCTGGAAACCACAATCCTTAATTGTGGCCGTGTCACCATCTTCCTCCTCTTATATCTATGATATCTCATTAGGTTACGTTGCATTCAAAGAGAGATCTCTTTTGTTTAAGAGGCAGGTTTTTGTTGACACAAGAAGCTTATCTTGTAAGGGTACAGCATAGTCAAGGGACTAGAAGACATTGTCTTTGAAATAGTCAAGTTCATTGGCAACATGTTTCAGTCCTGGGAGATTTCTGAAATACTCAATGACTTTTGGGAGAGTAGCTAAAGCTATTTACCATGACAGAAATGTTCATTACATTATTACTATTTTGAAATGTCACAAATTGCTTTTTAGTTGAAAAAAGAGTAACATATAAAAGTACATATTTATTCTCATGTTACCCACAAAGCTGAAATGATGTTTTAATGTTTTTATCTAAACCTTTTTTTTTTTTTTTTTGAGACAGAGTCTTCTCTGTCACCCAGGCTGGAGTGCAGTGGCACAGTCTCAGCTCACTGCAGCCTCTACCTCCCAGGTTCAAGCAATTCTCATACCTTAGCCTCCCGAGTAGCTGGGATTACAGGCATGAACCACCATGCCTGGCTTGTATTTTTGGTAGAGACGGGGTTTTGCCGTGTTGGTCAGCCTGGTCTCGAACTCCTGGCCTCAAGTGATCCACCTACCTCGGCCTCCCAAAGTGCTGGGATTACAGATGTGACTCACCTATGCGGAATATAATCAAAAATCTATTTTTTTCAATGCCTGCAATTTTTTTCTTGTAAGATTTCCCACAGGTTCTAAAATGCTCAGAGACATTTAAAAAATACTGAGGACATGGGAAGGTGTTTTATGTGATTTGACATGGAGGGGCGATTCCTAAAAATAGAACTAGATGCCTATTCTAAGCAACATGCTGCATCAGATGCGCCAAGCAGGCTTCAATGCTGAGGCCATCACTTGGCAGCAAATTTAGATTTCTCTTTCCAAACTTAGGTCATGTTCTCTGTTGATGTTTATTATTTTTAAACTGTTTAATTTGCCCTCTACAGTGCTATTTTCTGGTAGAGGAAAAGTTTGAGAACTTGCAAATTGAGTCCTTTTTTTTTCTTGCAGAAGGTACCAGTGAGACAGTGTACGTTGTGGCTACGAGTTGGAGACCTGGATTCCATTCTGAACTCTTCCAATTACAAGCTGTGTACCATTGAGAAAGTTGCTGTGAGAACCTCAGTTTCCTCATCTATGTAATGGTGAAAATAATAGCTATTTCATGTGGTTGTGGTGTTCATAAAATGGGTTATATAATTAGCAACATCTATCAACATCTTAAATACACCTTATCTTTGGTTCAGCAATTCTAAATGTACGAATTTGTATTACAGGTATATTGGCACAATTGCACAAATGGTATCTATGGAAAGATCTGATGTGCTTCTGAATGTAAAAAAAAAAAAAAAAAAAAAAAAAACCAAAAAAAAAAAACAGAGATTTAAAGGCCAACTATAATGTGGGGAAAAATCTGGAAAATGATATTTAATACATGAAAGCTCTTAAAACTAAATCAAGAAAAAATATCATATTAGAAAAATGGGCAAAGAATATAAGTATTTAGATAATTAAAGAAGAAATTTAGTTGGTTGCTATGTTGATATTTACCAGGAATAAACAAACACACACACTAAGTACAAAATAATTATATACCATTTGTTCATTATAAAATTAGCAAGATTTCCAGAGATAATAATAGTCAGCATTTGCATGTGGAACTAGATTTCTCATGCTCTGTTGATGGGGCTATAACTCGCATAAACATTCTGTATCATGTTTTAACAATATGTAAACATCTTAACGTTGTTTTCCCCCTGGTAAAATAGTTCCTCTTCTGGGAATTTATCTGAGGAAATAAGTACATATGTACTCAGAGAAGCATGTACTTCAAAACGGCATTGACAATAGAAGATAAAAAGAAACAAGTGAAATGTGCAATAAGAAATTGGTTCAGAAAAGATTATATCAATCATGAAACTACGCCAAAGTACAAAACTCACTGTTACAGCAGATACACAAATGAGAAAGAGAAAGGAGTCAAATGTTGTCACTACAAAAACACTAACAATTGTAAGGTAGATAATGAAAGAGAAAGAAACAAAGGATAAACAAAATAATCAGAAAAACAATTAACAAAATGACAGGAGTAAGTCCTCATCTGTCTACATGTAAATGGTTTAAATTCCCAAATTAAAATTTTTAGACTTCTGAATGGATTAAGAAAAAAAAGACCCAACTATATCCTGCCCAGAAGAAACTCCCTTCACCTACAAAGACACACAGAGACTGATAGTGAAGTGACGAAAAAAAATACTCCATGCAAATGGAAACCAAAAGCATGCAGGAGAAGCTGTACTTATATCAGACAAAATAGACTTTAAGTAAAACAACAGCAACATAAAAAGAGACAACGAAGGTTATTATATAATGATAAACGAATGAATTCAGCAAGAGGATATGACAATTGTAAATATATATGCACCCAATGCCAGAGCACCCACATATATAAAACAAATATTATTAGAGCTAGAGAGAGAGAGAGAGAGAGAGAGAGAGAGAGACAGATCCCAACACAATAATCACTGGGGACTTCAATATCCCACTTTCAGCATTGGACAGGTCATCTGGACAGAAAACCAACAAAGAATCATCAGACTTAATCTGTCCTATTGACCAAAGAGACCTAACAGACAATTACAGAACAGTTCATTTGGAGCTGCAGAATACATTTTCTCATAAGCACATGGAACACTCTCCATGTTAGACCACATGTTGTCCACAAACCAAGTATCAACAAATTTAAAAATATTGAAATCATATCAAGTATCTTTTCAGATCACAACAGATAAAACTAGAAATCAATAAGAAGATGAACTTAGGAAACTGTATAAAAATATGGAAATTAAACAACATAATCCTGAAGAACCAATGGATCAGAGAATAAATTAAGAAGGAAATAAAAAGTTTATTGAAACAAATGAAAATATGAACACAACATATCAAAACCAATGGGATATAGCACAATCAGTTCTAAAAGGACAGCTTATAGCAATAAACACATCAAAAAAATAGAAACATTTCAAATAAACAACCTAATGTGACACCTCAGGGAACTAGGAAAGAAAGAACAAACCAAAGTGAAAATTAGTAGAAGGAAAGAAAGGAACAGGGCAAAACTAAATGGAATAGAGATCCCAAAATAACTACAAAAGATCAATGAAATAAAAAGTCTGATTTTTGAAAGAAAAACAAAATTTTTAAAATCATTAGATAGACTAAGAAAAGGAGACAGAAGATCCAAATAAATAAAATCAGAAATGAAAAATGAAACATTACAACAGATACTACAAAAACGCAAAGTATCATTAGAAACAATTATGAACAACTATATATACCAACAAATTCCAAAACCTAGAGGAAATGGATAAAATCCTGGACACATGTAACCTACCAAGGTTGAACCAAGAAGAAATAAAAAACCTGAACAGACCAATAATTAGTTACAAGATTGAATCAGTAATAAAAAGTCCTCCCAACAAAGAAAAGCCCAGGACCAGATGGCTTCACTGATGAATTCTACCTAACTTTGAAAGAAAAACAAACACTTCTCAGGTGTTAAACAAGAAACAATTCTTCTTCAACTATTCCAAAAAATGGAAGACGAGGGAATTCTTTCAAACTCATTCTATGAGTCCAACAATACCCTGATACCAAAACCAGAGAAGGACACAACAACAACAACAAAAAAGGAAGTACAGTCCAATATCCCTGATGAACATAGATGCAGAAATTCTCAACAAAACACCAGCAAACCAAAGGCAATAACACTTTAAAAAGATAATACATCATGATCAAGTGAGATTTATCCTAGGGATGCAAGGATGGTTCCAATATAAGCACATTAATAAATATATTACATTAAAATATCAGAATGAAGAAGAAAAAACATGAAATTATCTCAGTAGATGCAGAAAAAGTTTGATAACACTCAACATTCCTTCATGATAAAAACTCTCAACAAATTATTCATTTAAGGAACATACCTCAACATGATAAAGGCCATATATGGCAAAGCCTTTCTTCTAAGCACTGAACAAGACAAGGATGTCCACTTTCACCATTCTCATTCAACATAGTACTGCTAGTCCTAACCAGAGCAACCAGATAATAGAAAGACATAAAAAGCCTCCAAATTGGAAAAGAGAAAGTCAAATTGTCCCTGTTTGCAGATGACATGATCTTATATGTATAAAAACCTAAAGACTCCACCAAAAGAGAAAAAACCTCGTAAGAACTGATAAATGAATTCAGTAAGGTTGCAGGATACAAAATCAACACACAAAAGTCAGTAGCATCTCTATATGCTAACTGAATTATCTGAAGAAAATATCAAGAAAACAATCCTGTTTACAATAGCTACAAAACATAAGACACCTAGGAATAAATTCAACCGAAGTGATGAAAGACTTCTATATTGAAAACTATAAAATACTGATGAAATAAATTGAAGAGGACAAAAAGAAATGAAAAAATATTCCATGCTCATAGATTGGAAGAATTAATATCAATAAAATGACCATACTACCCAAAGCAATGTCCAGATTTAGTATGATCTCTATCAAAATATCAATTACATTCCTCACAGAAATAGAAAAAACAATCCTTAAATTTGTGTGGAACCTCAAAAGACCTTGAATAGCCAAAGCAATCCTGAGCAAAAAAACAAAACAAAGCAAAAAAAATAAAAATAACAAATAACAAAGCTGAAGACATCACACTACCTGACTTCAAAATGTACCACAAAGTTATAGTAACCAAAGCAGCATGGTATTGGTATAAAATGACATATAGACTAACGGAAAAGAATAGAGAACCCAGAAAAGATTCACATATTTACAGCCAACTTATTTTTGGCAAAAGTGCCATGAACATTGGGAAAAGGACAGCCTCTTCAATAAATGGAGCGGGGAAACTTGATATTCATGGAGAAACCTGATATTCATTCCTATTTCTCACCATATTACAAAAATCAACGCAGAATACATTAAAGACATAAACGTAAGACCTCAAACTATAAAACTACTAGAAAAAAATATGGGAAATGCTTCAGGACATTGGTCTTGGCAAAGACTTTATAGCTAAGACCACAAAAGCACAGGCAAGGAAAACAAAAGTAAATAAACGAGGCTGTATTAAACTGAGCCACTTCTGCATAGCAAAGGAAACAATCAGCAGTGAGAAGACAGTCTGTAGAATAGGAGAAAATAATTACAAACTATTCATCTGACTAGAAATGAATATCTAGAATATTCAAGGAACTCAATTCAGCATCAGAAAAGAAAAATCCCATTAAAAAGTGGGCAAAAATTTTGAATAGAAATTTCTCACAGGAAGACTACAATTGGCCAACAGGTATATAAAAAATATTCCACATCACTGATCATCAGGGAAATGCACATCAAAACCACAATGAGATATCATCTCAACCCAGTTAAAATAGCTATTATCAAAAAGATAAAAAAAATAAGGCCGTGCGCGGTGGCTCACGCCTGTAATCGCAGCACTTTGGGAGGCCAAGGCAGGTGGATCACCTGAGGTCAGGAGTTCAAGACCAGCATGACCAACACGAAGAAACCCCATCTCTACTAAAAATACAAAATTAGCCAGGCATGGTGGTGTATGCCTGTAACCCCAGCTACTTGGGAGGCTGAGGCAGGAGAATTACTTGAACCTAGGAGGCGGAGGTTGTGGTGAGCTGAGATAGCACCATTGCACTCCAGCTTGGGCAACAAGAGTGAAACTCCATCTAGATAAATAAATAAATAAAAAGACAAGATAAAAAATAACGAATGCTGGTGAGAATGCACAAAAAGCTCATCAATAGATGAATAAAGAAAATGTGGTCCATGTACACAGTGCAATACTATTCAGCCACAACAATGAATGAACTCCTGTCATTTGCAGCAATGTGGATGGAAGTGAATGTGAAGTGACACAGAAAGACAAATATCACATGTTCTGACTCATATATGGGAGTTTAAAAAGTTAATCTCATAGAGGTGGAGAGTAGAATGATAGTTTTCAGGGACTAGGGAAAGGTGAGGGAGGATGAAGAGAGGTTGGCAAATGGGTACAAACATATGGTTAGATAGAAGGAATGAGTTTGAACGTTCAATAGCAGAGTAGGGTGACTATGGTTAACAATAGCGTATTGTATATTTCAAAATAGGAGAGAATGTTTAAAATGTTCCCAACACAAAGAAATGATAAATAGTTGAGACTATTGATATCCTACCCTGATCACTACACCTTGTATGCATATATTAAACTGTCACATGTACCCCATAAGTATGTACAATTAGTATGTATCAATAAAAAATTACAATAATTTGTATTTTTTAAATTGGTTTTAAAACCAATTGGTTTTAAAAGCAATTGGTTCAATAAATTATATAATTTTTAATAATTTTATAATAATTATATTGAAACACTGTTCAGCCACTTAAAATGATGCCACAGAAAGTACTTGTTGATGAGAAATATGTCACAATTTTTTAATGAAAAAAAGAGGGAGAGTTTCCAAATCTGTGCATGGGCATAGCCCTCTCTGCCCCAGTGCCTTTGCCCAGGCTGTTTGCTTCAACTGGGGGAAGTCTTTCCCCTCATCTCTCATCATTACTGTGACTCTTTGAGATCTGAGCTCACTCCCTGAAATCCAGGCTGTGAAAGCTTCCTATTTCCCATGCTTGCTGCACTCCGCATGTCTTCTTGGAGGCATGTTACGTAATAGTCATTGAATAATTATTTCATCAATTGGCTTTGATGAGTGACTCCTTCTGGAGCACAAGCTCTAGCAGGGCAGACAGAAGCTGGCTCCGTTTCTCTCTGGAGTAGCCCAGTGTCCATGTCCACAGTTCAGCAGGCATGGAGGAGATGAACATTAACATCATTCATTCCAGAGAGGAAAAAACTATGTGTGCAACAAGAAAATACTTGGAAATATCACTCTGTGCTTTTCTCTCACAAAGTTTTAATTTTTTTTCTGTACTATTCTTGCACATCTTTTGTTTAATTCATTAGCAGGTATGTTCTTTTCTTTACTATTTTAGATAATATCTTCTTTCTTAAATTATATTTTCTGTTTGTTGCTATGGTTATATAGCAATGAAATCTTTTAAAATATAGAACTTTTATTTGGCAACTTGATGAACACTCTTTTGTATGTAGACTTCGATATTATATGTCAAGAATGACATTTTTTTCTTTCAAATCCTTATACTCGGTATTTCTTTTTCTTGCTGCGTTGGCTAGGACTTCTAGTACAATGTGGATTACAAAAAGTGATAGTGAACATTCTTGCTTCTTCCTGATTTTAAAGGAATATTTATATTATTTCATCACTAAGTATAATTTTTGCTATAGGTTTTTGATACCTATACTTTATCACTTATGCTAAGAGTTTATATAATAATTAGGTGTTGAGTTATAATATATGCTTTCACAGTCACATATTAAAATGATCTCTTTGGTTTTTCTTAATCTGTTAATATAGTAAATAATAGAATGTATGTTTATGAGTTTGGCCTATAATTCTTCATTCTTGTACTTTTCCTGTCAAATTTTAGGGTCAATGTTATGCTGACTTCAATATGAGTTGGGGGTCATCCTTTATTTTCAGTTTTCAGAAAAACTTTGCATAAGATTAGGATTCCTTGAATACATGGTGGAACCTACATGTGAAACCATATGGGATTGGTGTTCATTTTGTGGGGAGATTTTAAACTTCTGATTCAATTTCCTTAACAAGACATTCCAGTTTTCTATTTCTTTTTTGTCAGTTTTTGTGATTTTATGTTCTATTACTTTTCTTTTTTCTTTATTATATTTTATGAGTTCTTTTCAGAATATCTACGTGGGAAAGGAAGAGCAGTGTGAACTAGCAAACTCTGTATCTTAATCAAAATGAAGGTCTTCATAATGCACAATTGATTGTGTGTGTGTCAGAGTGAGAGAGAGGAGAGAGAAAGAGAGACACAGCGGTTGGGGAGAGCAGGTGTTACTGTCATCTTTGCTTTTTCAGCCCACGGAAATCAGCAGTTCTAGAGCTAGTCACAATTCAGACTCTGGGTCCTTTATCCAGCCTTATTAACAGCTTGCTTCCTACAAGGATGACATGTTCATGTGCTCTCTCCGTCACTTCTTCATCTGGGACCCAGCAGCCCCTGTGAGGAGCTGTCAGTTTGCCTCCCGCACTTACACGCCATGGAGACGCACGCTCTGCTGACCTTGCCTGAGGCATCGTGTCTCTGTGTCTTCTCCCACTCCTGATTTATCTTCAATGCACTTTTTAGGTCTTGATTATAAATTTTAAGTGGGATTTACTGATGTTTTCTACTTTCTTTTAAAAAGTGTCTTATATCTGTTCTATTGTTTGGGAGATTTGCAAGGGGAGAATGGGGTACAGATGCCTTCAGAACATCACCCTAAAACTGTATGTTACAGTCTATGTTCTTAAAAAATATATATTGCATCCAAATAGTATGCCTTGGTCTTGGCACTACTTTCATACACTATTTGCCCCAATATTTGTGACCAATTCTCCTTTTGCGCTACTCTGTCATTACAAGTACTGTGATGAGGTTTCTATTTGCCTTCTCACGTTGCCTGTCCCTCTGAGAAGTACTAAATCACATAACAAATTCCTTCAACCTTGCCTACTTGCCTTTCTTTATTTACAAACAAACAGTGAAGCATCTGCTGTGGGGACGAATCCGTCCTTTTCAACAGTTCAGGTACTAAAAGTTGGTCAAAGATGACAAGGGGAAATCACACCAGTGTTTTTCCCCATGAGGGGTACTAAGAAATACAAAAGGCTTGAATCCTAAAGATCTGGTTTCAAATTCTATTTCTTCCACTTACAGTCATGGGATCTCATTTAGGTCCTTTTAAAAAAGTTTTCTGAGCCTGAATTTACACAGTTACAATGTAAGGGTAGCAATGATGCAGGTTTTTTTTTTTTTTTTTTTTTTTTTTTTTTTTTTTTTTTTTTTTAGCGTCTTGCTCTGTTGAACAGGCTGCAGTGCAGTGGCACAATTTCAGCTCACTACAACCTCCGTCTCCTGGGTTCACGTGATTCTGTCTCACCCTCCCATGTAGCTGGGATTACAGGCTTGAGCCACCGTGCCCGGCCAGAAATGTGATGAGGATTAAGTGCGGAAAGTCTGTGTATAGTGTCTAGCACATAGGTGCTCAGAAATGTTCCCCTTCTTGTGCGTTGCCACACCTCAGTAATTCTGTAATAAATTCTAAAGGACAGCCTCACGCTGTCTTTTCCCTGGCTATGGAGTTTAGCATCTCCCTGTGCCTTCATGGGCGCCCAGATGTGAATGAGTTCGCAAGAGCGCCCAGGAAAGGAAAGCCCGAGACCTGGACGTGGGAAAGGAAAAGCGCAGCTGAGAAGCATCCTGAAGTTCCCACCGCCTCTGCACAGAAGCTCATTCTGCCTGAAGGGACACAGGGGAACGTGGGGAGCAGACCTTTCTTCTGCAATCTTTGCAAAATGAATTTGTCAGTAAAAGTCATTTTATAGAACAGCCAAAGACTCCCTGTAGATTCAATTACATGGAATAGAATCTGCTGCTGAATGTAAGAAAAGTGTTGCCTGAACTGCAAAGGGGAAAATAAATGATTTAATTCCCACCACCTCTCAATAGCTACCTTCTGTTTTAGAGACACTGGCAAAACTTCTAGGGCTCTTACTTGACATACATCATATTCTAGGCCTATTGGTTTCATCAGAGAAATATCCTTTCCTCACTTAAGTTACTTCTTTCTGTTACTTGCTTGCAGTAGAGATTTAAACGGGCATTCAGGCAGCCTCCAGACGCCATGATGGATTAACTCTCATGTTACACAGTAATGCCGAAGCTTCTCTTCATTCTCAGAATTTATCTGACCACTAGTCCTGTATCCCCACCCTCAGCTGAACTTAACCTGAGTTGTTTTGTTTCGCTTGTTATTGTAGTGAAATATACATAACATAAAATTTGCCATTTAACCATTGCTAACTCTCCAGTTTTATGGCATTAAGCGCGTTCAAATTACTGTGCAACAATCACCACCATCAATCTCCAGGACTTTTTCATTTTTCCCAACTGAAACCATACACGTTAAACCCTAACTCTCCATCCGTCCTCCCCCCAGCCCCTGGCAGCCACCGTTCTACTCTCTATGAATCTGACTGTCCTAGGGACCTCATACAGGTGGACTCATACCTCTTATTTGTTATTCTGTGACTGGATTATTTCACTTAGCGTAATGTCCTCAAGGTTCATCCAGGTTGTAGCCGGTGTGAGCATCTCCTTCCTCTTTAAGACTGAATATTTCATTATGGGTATAGATCAATGGACATTTGGGCTGTTTCCAGTCTTCAGCTACTGTGAACAGGCTGCTATGAAACATCACCTGACAAAAGTTCATTGGGCGACTAGTGTTAAACCACATGGGACCTGGGCATGACCGAGCTCAGAGGACCACTGGGAAGAGATTCAGCTGTTTCTGAGCCTCTGTTCTTAGCCACTGCGTTGACTCATCACTGGTCTGCTCCCAGTTTTCTTTTGGAAATTATTATAGGAGGGAATTATCTGGGGGAGGTCTTAATGGAGGTCTACCATACAGTTGTGTACAACACTAGCAAATAGCAGAATCAGCTAGAATTCCCCACAGAGGCATTAGCATGTTTGTCACCCAGGAGATACTGAGAACATTCAGACCAAACTTTAACAGCTAACATATTGGATGTGAAATTCTCAGGGTGTTGTACCTCGATTCTAGCCATTTACCATTGTAGTTTAGGTTGACGTTCTCTTTAAAAAGACAAAAATCAATTACCTAAGTATAACCTCCCGTGTTGCGGTCTGCTCAAATAGTACCCAAAGCCAAAAAGCAATGTTAATATGAATAGGAATCCAAATGTTCCAGAAAGAGATTCTTGTTTATTGGGGCATAGAGAAATGTTTAAAAGGTTGGTGATTTGGACTTTATTATACGCAATCGAGGTTATGTGGAGAGCGAAGTCTGGGGTAGCAGAGATTTTATTAGCTACTATTTGTGTAATCTAGGCAGACTTTGTATCCGTGCGACAACTCTGCCAGGTGATTTTTATTATCTCAATCTTACAGATAAAGAATCAGACCGAATCCTAGCGATTAAGTAATTTCTCTAGCTTTACACAGCTGGTAATTGGCAGGGCTGGGATTCTAGCCCACGTTTGTCTGATTCCAAAGCCAATTTCTTTCCTACCTTTAATCCAGTGCTACTGGATTTACAAAAGGTAAAAGAAATTCACAGTCTATGCTTACATGGACCAGTAGTTCTCAAAGTGTGGCCTGTGGGCCAGCAGCATCAGCATCTTCAAGGAATTATCAGTAAAGCAAATTCTCAGGCTTCGCCCCAGCGCTTTGATTTAGACATGAGGGGGTTGGCCCAGCATCTGTCTTTGGCTTTTTGGGGGGTGTGTGTGTGTGTGTGTGTGTGTTTGAGACAGAGTTTTGCTGGACTGGGGTGACTGCAGTGTGATGGAGTGTGGCTGGAGTATGGTGGCTCAATCACAGTTTACTGCAGGCTTGACCTCCCAGGCTCAATGGATCCTCCTACCTCAGCCTTCCAAGTAGCTAGGACTTCTGGTGCACACCACCACGCCAGCTCATTTTTGTATATTTTGTAGAGATGGTGTTTCACCATGTTGCCCAGGCTGCTCTCCAACTCCTGGACTCAAGTGATTCACCCACCTCAACCTCCCAAAATGGTAAGATTATAGGCATGAGCCACCATGCCCAGCCCAGCATCTGTCCCTAATAAGCACCCCACCCCACTGGGGGTTCCAATGGCCTCCAAGTGTGAGAGGCCCTGGAGAGATGATCCCCTGTCAAGGGGGAGCAGCGGGTCATCTGCTGTTCACTGCATTTGGGTACCAAACAGAGCAGATGGGAATGGCAGGGACTGCAACACAGGTCGTGTTATACAAATGCTGGCCAGACAGTATTTTGATCCCAAAGAATTTTAGCTCATTTAAGATTGTTTGTGAGTTTCACATGGGTAAGAGTGTTAACGCTGATCTAAATTTTAATTTAGCCAATTTCCCTCCTCCTCCTTCCCCACCCCAGCTGTCACTTCCTGCAGCGAGTTACCTCAGGCATCTGGCATTTATTGAATAGATACCACCTTCCATGTTTGAGGAATGCCAGTTTCATCAGCAAACGCTCCCCTGTGGTCTTTTCCTGTGCGTACTCATGCAGGAATTTCTGGACACAGGTTTTGCTTTTGTTCATGCACAGAGCTTAAGGCAGATTCCCAGCCAAGGAGACAATGCATAGAGACGACCGATAGAGCCATCGGATTCCTGTTGTTTGTTGACATTCTCTTGAGCACCAGAAACAATAAGACAGAGAAGTTCAAATGTTTGAACAGATTCCGAGGCAATTTCAGTGGGTCAGATGTCAACAGTGGTAAAAGAGATGAATATGGGGCCTTGATGTTTCGAAACCTTACAGACCTGAGGAAGTCCTTACAGAAATGCACTGAAATTTAACACCTTCCAGCAGAGCAGGAGCTGACTTTGACATCCCGACATCTCTCTGTTGAATGATTCAAGGTATTGACTCGCCCACGCTGCTTGAGCAAAATGTCCAGATGTGAGCTGGCGAGGTGCTTGGCAGAGAGCGTAAATGATGAAATTGGAAGCAGAGCGTTTTCTGGGGTCACTCCGTAGGGCTGAGGCTCAATAGAGCAGTGGAGAGGACCTTTGGATACACAGTACTTGTCCTGACAGTCCCGCTGCAAAGCTAGCTTCCAAGAATGCTTTATTTCAATTGTACCACATGTTTGCCATGTCACTGTGAGTCTAATAGTCAGACAGGAAGGGCCAAAATAGCTGTGTTACAGTCACAGTGAATTAAGATCTTTGCATGTGCCTAGTCAACAGGGCTGACTCAGCAGAGGCTACTTGTATATTTAAGGAACTGGGTGCCCTTTGATAGGGACTTTCACATCCCCAAAGACAGAGGCTATAGGAACAGATGGGCACTTGCAGGAGGGTAGCATGGTGCGGTGGGGAGATCCCGGGCAGCCTCTCCAAAACCTGTCTCTCCCGGTTATAGACTGTGCCATGTCAGGGGCCAAGCACCTTGCCAGCTCACATCTGGCCATTTTGCTGACGTCTCCCTGACTTCTTCCTCGCTGTAAGACGGGGATGCTCACCTCCGTTCTCACCTCCTCGGGCTGTCGGGTAAATAGACACAAGGTGCCAAGGCTCCCAGCTTGCATTCTGTAACTTCAGTTGTCATCATACAAACATTCAGCCTGGTTATTTCAGAACCAGGTGAGTGTTAAGGCATCTCTGACATCAACAAAATCTCTCACACACCACCTCAGCGTGTGGATTTCTTGTATCAATAGCACGTCAAATAGTAGACAATATTCCAATGAGAAGAAGGGAAATTAACATTTACCGTGAGTATAGTGTGTCAGGCACACCTGTGTTCCAAATGGTCAAAGTCCTTGCATACATGCACAAGCCCTACGACAGGTTTTATTATCCCTAGTTTTAAAATAAAGACATAGAGGGCCAAATATTAAGAAATGTGTCTTGGGTCACAGAGGGCAAGAATTTGAAGCCAGTTTGACTCATGCTAGACACCTTGGAGTTCTGTCACACTCCCTTTAACATGTTCTCATACACATTTTCCCCCAGACCCACCTACCGCCCTGGCTCCCAACCAGCCACCAGACAGGTAAACAAGCTGGGGCTCAGACTTCGCTTTTCACCATCTGCTCAGAAACAAATCCGTCCCAACCTCTTAAGCTCCGCTTGGGGGAATGGACCTTCCTGTCTAAGAGCTCAAGGTTTCATTTTGCAGAAAACACACAACTATCATTTTGGATTCATTTGTGCGTTGGCTCGTCTCCAAATGCCATCAGAATGTTAAATCCCCAGCATTTCAGTGGAGGTCGAAGGAAGACAATCCCAGCGGTACTCTGATTATAACACACATCTCTAGCAGGTGTATATCAACTGAAAAGCCAACAGCCAGGTCAGACTGTTACAATCAAGCTCTCTGCAGTTAATTTGGAAGCAAAGAAAAATAATGTACTTTCAATAGGTAAATATGGTGTTTGAACAATGTAACTCAACCACAGAATTCCTCAAAAATGTGGAAGACAATCAGGAGCCCATTACCATGGCACAGCTTCTATCATTTGATGATATTTACCTTTGTGTGTCTTCAGGTCTTTCATTGACAAACATGTAAGAAGATGAGGGAGGTGGCACTCAGCATTAGGGAAGCCTGACAGCCTGATAGAAGGCTCCCAATGTGGGGGACACCCAGGCTATTTAGAGGAAATGGGGGAGATGGGTCTGGGTGAGTTGCAGAGGGTACAATGGGAACAGTGGCCTAGGTGGAACTGGAAAGGAGCTCAGGGAAAAGGAGTACTGTTCACTCTGCCAGCCTATTTGATGCACCATAGACACAGCACCCAGGGTACAGACTCGTCTGGACCTTTGAGACCCAAAACCGAAGGACTGTCTCTAAAATGAAAGGAAAACTGCAATGGAAACAAAGAACCTAACATAGTGCTAAGGAGTCAATAACAACCCAATCCTTCAATAGTTAAACATTGATATGAACATTTCTTTAAAATGCAGCATGGCTGAGACGGGCGGATCACAAGGTCAAGAGATCAGGACCATCCTGGCTAACATGGTGAAACCCCGTCTCTACTAAAAATACAAAAAAATTAGCCAGGCGTGGTGGTGGGCACCTGTAGTCCCAGCTACTCAGGAGGCTGAGGCAGGAGAATGGTGTGAACCCGGGAGGTGGAGCTTGCAGTGAGCCAAGATCACGCCACTGTACTCCAGCCTGGGTGACAGAGGGAGACTCTGTCTCAAAAAAAAAAAAAAAAAAAAAAAAAAGTGGAGCATGGCTGTATCTCATCCACCTGTCTACTCAGCATCACCACTTGGACGTCTGGTAGACATCTAAACATCACACGTCCACCGCAGTTGGTGTCAATTACATCCTTCCAGTTGCTCAAGTCAAAGTGCTTGGACTCATCCTGGCTTTCTTTTCTCCACTCACATATATCATTAGATATCTGTAGATCTACCTTCAAAGAGAGTCGAAATCCAGTCATTTCTTACCACCCTAGTGTGAACGACTATCTTTCACCTAGATGTCTGGAAGCGTCCCCAAATTGGTCTCCATGCTTCCACCATTGCCTGCTTGTTGCCATCCTTAGCCCAGGAGAGGAGCTCTTCCAAAACCCAAGCCAGAGCCCCTAAGCTGCTCAGACCCTGCAATGCTGCCCATTTGCCTTGGATCAGAACCTCGATGTGCCTGGATGACCTGGCCTCATCTGTCACTATGCCCTGGCTCACTCAACCCACTCCAGCCACAGTGACCCGCTGTGGTTTTTCCACACGGTAGGCACACTCCCACCTTGAAGTTCTGTTCTGGCTGTTCCCTCAATCTGGAGCGCTTTTCTCTCAAACACTCCCTTAGCTAACTCTATCACTCCCCTTAAGTCTTTCTTCCAATCTCCCCTTCTCAGTGAGTTCCTATTCTGACTGTTCTATTTGATATGATGACCTGCCCCACTGCCCCATCCAACTGCTCTGTAGTGCCTTCTAACCTACTGCACAGTTTTTTTGACTTGTGTTTATTGTTTGCCCCCCACCGCCCCACCCCAAACTCAAGCATAAGCTCTGTGAGATCAGAAATCTTGATTTTGTTCAGTGAAGTAGCCCACGCCTCTATAACTATTCCTGGCTGATGGTTAGCACAAGGTAAATATTTGTTGGATAAACAGTGAGCAAATTAATTTGGCAGAAATGTGAAAGATTTATTGGAGAAGGATAAGGCATACACAGGTAGAGATAGGTACCTGAAATTCAAGATAATGCTAAAAAGACAGAACTGGGCTGAAAATACAGGGTGGATAAAATAAGCATAGACAGTGTGGCAGCAAAATTAATGTATGTGCAGTGTTGAATCTTGCTCTTTCCACTTAAAAAACATATCAATCTTTTGGCTATTTGTTGCAGTTTTCATAAGTATTATTTTAAATGATTGAATTCCCCTAAATGGATACGTAATAACCATTTATCTTTTGTTGGGCATCTTGATTCTAAGTTTTCATTGTTATTAATGATATTGTTATGAATGTCTTCATGCATATAACCTTTGCTATATTTTGGATCATTTCATTATAATAGATTGACAAAGGCTAGACAAAAATAATTTTATGGTTCTCCTGAAGGGTTATACCCAATTTCATCATTTCAACCTTGTTAGAACATATGCATTGCACCATATTATTATCAACATTGCCAATTAATTTATGGAAATGTTGGCATGGTGTTTTCAATATATATTTCCTTTTCTGTATGATGTTTATTTGTATCCTTTCCTCATTTGTTTACTTGAAGCTTACTGTTTTTGTTTTATCAGTTCCTATTAATTATTTGCCAATCTGAGAGGTTAAAATGCTATTTTAATTTGCCATTTCTTATTAAGAATAAATTAATGTTCAGGTATATGTTTAAGAGCTATTCCTATCTCCTTTCCTATGAACTGGCTGTATCTTTTGTCTGTGGCTTCTGTTTTTTATATTCAATTATTAATGCCATTTCATAATTACTTTCCTATACGACATCTAAGAGTTGTTAAGGGAGGAGGGCAGGGCAGGATAGGAGGCTCTGCTCCACGAGATCATCCAGGGATCCACGCCCCTTCCCTCTAACTGCTCTGTCATCTCCCCAGGCTTTCGTCCTATCCTCATGGCCACTGCTGGTTGGCCACTGGCAAGTCTGAATTCTGGGTGCTCTGCCATGGGAAGGCAGAAAGAATGAAGACCATGCAGATTCCTTTTTAAGAAAGTACCCAGGAAGTTGCACTGTTTACCTACCTGCCAGAAAGCTGGAGGAACGCAGCTGGGCATCGAGGTACCTTACTAAAACCCAGAGGCTTATTGTTAAAGAGGAATGGGGGAATGAATACTGGGGAAATTACAAGTCATTGCTACAAGATGTAAGTGAATTTTTCCCCACCAAGTGCCAAACACTTATTCCAACACAATTTATTAAATAAGACACTTTCTCCCATTGTTTACAGATAATCCTTTCTTAATATACTACTGATTCCAATAGCAGAGGGCTGGGCATAATGCTTTACACCTACAATCCTAGCCCTTTGGGAGGCTGAGGTGGGAGGATTGCTTGAAGTCAGGAGTTCAAGACCAGTGTGGGCAACAAAGTGAAACTTCCATATCTACAAAAAATATTTTTAAAAATAGCCATGCATGGTGGCATGCACCTGTAGTCCCAACTACTCAGGAGGCTGAGGCAGGAGGATCACTTGAGCCCAGTAGTCTGAGGCTGCAGTGAGCTCTGATCACACAATTGCACTCCAGCCCGGGTGACAGCATGAGACCGTGTCTCAAAAAAAAAATAAAAATAAAAAAAGTCTTGTTTTCTTGGACAATATTCTTATTACACCATTGTCATTAATTGCTAATATTTATCAGACGAATATATAGTTTGTCAGTTTACCAAATTTTGCATAATACTGTTCAGTCACCTGAATTAAATTATTTAGGTTGTCAAAGAGATAACATTTACCTTTTTACAGATGCATCAACAAAAGCAAAACATTATTTTAATCTCAATGGATAGTAATACAGACTTGAAAGACACTTTAAGATTCCAAACTTGTCTTCTAAGAAAATAATAACATTAATAAAATAAATGTGGTATCATATTTAGGGTAGGATTAAATCCTCTATTTGAGTCTTGATTAAAAAAAACATGGAACAAAGACATGTGCAAATAGGCGACATTAGCTTTCTAAATGTGAGTGAATTGAGATATCATTTCCCTTTACACTGAAAATGGTATTAAGGAATGGTGAAAGATTAATAAAATTTAAAACTTCCATAGCAGAAGTGGTAAGGGTTGATAAAAATTAATAGAAAGTTGTGTTTCTCCTGCGTTGCTCGGGTTCACGTCTGTCACTAGCGGTTTCCATCATTCCTGGAAAACACCATACTTGCCAATTCTTGCCATCTTTGCCTGGGATGGGGGATACACTGGTTCTGGAAATATACAAAATCTTGACATATTGGTTGGGTTGATATGTGGGCTGAGACTGAACATTGTAAGTGCTTTAAAAGTAAGGGTGTATTACCTGAGATGAACTAACTAAAATTTTGAAAAATGTAACTTTGTGGACTTATCTCTTTATTAAGCCTGTTAAGATTTTCCTTGTCTCCAGCCTGGACAAATGGCTTTCCAGATCCTAAAGTCACTCCTTTAGAACGACTTTGAGCCGTCATCCAATTCATCTTGCTGCTATGAGGCAGGATCATAATTAAACTGCTCAGAGAAATGGGAATCCATGTTCATTTTAACACTCTTCAGTGAAGACTGGCTTGTGAGGACTTCACCGACAGGTCTCCTCACTTAGGGATGCATCAAGCTCCAGGCAGCTGGCATGAGAGACAGGCAGAAAAGAGCCCTGAAGGACAAGGTCTGGGGAACCTGGATGTCCTCAGGAAGGCTTTCTGACTGTGTCCCTCCCTCAAGCAGAGGGAGCAGCTCAGACACGAGAGCTGTGGGCCGGCAGGCAACTCCCACGTGGACTGAATAATTTTCACAATGGCAACTCAGAAGATAATTTCCAGGCTGGACACATCACAGCTCCTGCAACTTCCTGCCCCTCCCCCTGCCTAAATTAGAAAGGTGCCCAGCGCCGCCCCAGAGCCTATAGATGACTGTGCCAGAGTGTTCCGGTGGTTTCTAGCATAACACCGCAAACGTGATCAACTGTTTAAGACAGCATAAAAAAGGAAGGGGTGGTCACCCTGAGGCCTTCTCTTCCTCCACCTGCTGCAGAACAGCTCCTGCCTCTGCTCAAATAAGCAGATGAAGTTGGGCAGAGATAAAACTGATAGGGCACAGTGGAGGCCCATAAGACAGGGTGACAGAGGGGATAAGGGGAGAGTCCGAGGAGGAAGAAGGGGGTCTTCATCTACTTTAGATTTCATTTGAAATTTTAGAAAATGTAAGCGGCTAAATACAGAACCTTACATTAAATGAATATAATACTTATTAAAATCCTGGCCGGGTACAGTGGCTCATGCCTATAATCCCAACATTTTGGGAGGTGAGGCGGGTGGATCGCCTGAGGTCAGAAGTTTGATACCAGCCTGGCCAATGTAGTGAAACCCCATCTCTACTGAAAATGTATATATTAGCCTGACGTGGTGGCGGGTACCTACCATCCCAGCTACCCAAGTCACTACTTGAAGTCAGTGTATAGCATCCTCTAAAATTCTAGTTTAAGAGAATGTTCCCAAACAGCTACTCAGGAGGCTGAGGCAGGAGAATCACTTGAACCCAGGAGGCAGAGGTCACAGTGAGCCGAGATCACACCACTACACTCCAGCCTGGGCAACAACAGTGAAACTCTGTCTCAAAAAATAAAATAAAATCTGAGGGAGGAATACAGTCATCTCTACATATACTCAAGGCATTGGTCCCAGGCCTCCCTGAATAGAACAAACTCACTGCACGCTCAACTCTCACAGATGGTTCCGTGGAACCTACTTTAAGGAAGGGTCTGCCCTCCCTCCGCGTTACATGGGTTTCCCATTTCCGTAGACATTGTATTTTGTGTCTGCGTTTGTTTGAAAAATATCCAGATATAAGTGGATCCACGTAGTTGGAGCCCGTGTCATTCGAGAGTCACCTGTAGTTTCCTCAGCACAGAAGTAACACAGTAAATCATAAAATAAAAATTTGACCATATCAATATTTAACACTTTCAATGGAAAACCCAAGGCAAGAAAGCAAAGGATAGGCTGGGATGAATGACAGAAAATTGCTTACCGTATTTATTAAATAAAAAGAGGTCACATGAGAGCAGAAGGACATTGTAAACTTGACAGTTAAATGCCAAAGAATACAAGCAGATCATTCATGGGCAGGAAAATAAAACTAATCATCAAAATATGGGGAAAAACTCAGTGATTCTCACTTGTAATCAATGTTAGGCAAATAAAAACAACAAGGTGGCAACATTCTTTACTTTTAAAATTGAATTAACATTATGTATACATTACCCAGTTCTAATCACGGTGTAGTGAAATCTGTACTTTCATTGTGACTGTGTTGTATGTTTTTTTAAAGGAACTTGGAAATGTGTATAGTGTTTAAAAAATCATTTCCTTGTTCCAATAATCCCACTTTAAAAATTCTAGTTTAAGGGAATGTTCCCAAACATGGAAAAACATATATACAGGAAGATGATTACAAAAGAGGTTACATGAAAAAGTTAGGAAAAAAGTGCAGCAGCCGGACGCTGGTATAGTCACTTAGTGGCACATTGTATGCGGCAAGCAGTCGTTATAGCAATTAGAATGTAACATGAGAAAATATTATTGAGTGAAACAAGCGGTGAGAAATTCTATGGATGTTAAGTGCAATGTCTTAGTCCTTTGGGACTGCTATAACAGAAATGCCATAAACTAGCTGGTTTAAAACAATAAACATTTATATCTCACAGTTCTGGAGCCACTGACAAATTCAGGGCCTGGTAGGGGCCCATTCATTGTAGATGGCGCCTTCTCACTGTGCTCACAGGGCAGAAGGGAGAAGAAATGCACTCCTGAGCTTCTTTTATAAGGGCACTGATCCCATTCATGAGGGTTCTACCCTCATGACCTAATCACTTCACAAAGGCTCACCTCCTAACACCATCACTTTAGAGATTAGGTTTTAACACAGGACTTTTACGGGGACACAGACCGTAGCATATAATGGACTATAAATATAATATGCGTTTGGGAAAAGAGACTCAAAATAAATATGCCTGTAATCTCAGCCCTTTGGGAGGCCAGGGTGGGAGGATCACCTGAGGTCAGGAGTTCAAGACCAGCCTGGCCAAAATGGTGAAACTCCATGTCTACTAAAAATGCAAAAAAATTAGTCGAGCATATTGGCACATGCCTACAGTCCCAGCTACTCAGGAGGGTGAGGCAGGAGAATCGCTTAAACCCAGAAGGCGGAGGTTGCAGTGAGCCGAGATTGTGTCATTGTACTCCAGCTGAAGCGACAAGAGCGAAACTCTGTTAAAAAAAAAAAAAAAAAAAAAAAAAAAAAAGAGAGAGAGAGAGAGAGAAAGAGAAAGAAAGAAATATATCAAAAAGATAGTGGTGGCTGGGTTGTGGTCAAAAAAAGAGAAAGAGAAAGAAAGAAATATGCCAAAAAGAGAGTGGTGGCTGGGTTGTGGCCATGAAATGATCTAGGATTAACTTTATCTTCAAAAGTTTTGGTGTAAGGTTTATAACACATTTAATTTTTAAGACAGACTAATAATACAATAGATTCCTTGAAAGGTGGAAATTAGGAGATGCTGGTTCCTCAAACAATCAGCGTACGCTGGGGCTGGGAGGGGCCCCCACTCCCTACCATGACCACCCCCACATCTCCAACAAGGTTAAACATCTTGAGCGACCCTAAGTCAATGTCTTTGGTCCATTCTATCTTCAGATCCTATCTAATTGCTATAAAATTATTAATTCAAACTAGTCAAAAGATCCATGTATGAACTTCCCGTGGTTGTTGCAACAAATTACTGTGAATTTAGTGGCTTAAAACAATAGAAATCTATTATCCTACAGATGTGGAAGCCAGAAGTCTGACATGGTTTTATAGGTCTTAAAACTATGACGTCAGCAGAGTTGTGTTCCCTCCAGAGGCTCTAGGGAAGCACTGGTTTCGCTGCCTCCTCCAGCCTGCAGGATTTCATCCCCTGAATTCCTTAGATCCCGTCCCTTCCTTCATCTTTGAAGTCAGTGGATAGCATCCTCTATCTGACTGTGCTTCCCTCTGCCTCCATTATCACATGACCTTTTCTTCTTCTGTGGTCAAATTCCTTCTGCCTCCCTCTTAAAATGACACATGGGATTGCATTTAGGAGGACAGATGCCCTCCTGGATCATCTTCCATCTCAAGATCCTCAGCTTGATCACATCTGCAAAGACTCTTTCTCCATGTGGGGCAATAGTCACAGGTTCCAGGAATCAGGACATTAGTATTTCTGGGGAGTGTCGCTCAGTTTACCACATGACCTTTTTATGTCTTCCAGCCACTGAGGATGTTGAATTAGGAAGATCTGTGCATGATATGTTCATTTTTCTTGATGATGGTGACGGTTTCTTGGGCGTATAAATATGTCAAAACTATCAAATTGTATAGTTTTTAAAGGTGCAAGTTATAAAATGTTAATTCTCCCTCAACAGAGCTGTTAAAAAATAAAGTATAATTTCATGTTACACGATACACATTCTCTGAACAAATGTGACAATGTTCTTTTTGAATTCGTTTTGTATAATTTTATGTAGTTGGGGAAATTGTTGGTATAGCTTCACATAGGAGTCTGTGGGAACAGCAGATAAAAATCCAAAACTCAAGGGAGCCTTAATTAGTCTTTAAATGAACTTAATTCTCTTTGGAGGGTACAGTCCCCCAGGTGACACACACTTAACCATCATGACTTCAGTGTGCTCCCATCCCCCCTCCCCCCCCCCAACACACGTACTTTTCCTGAGGTTGACTGGCCTGTGAAGGTCAGGGGAAGGCACACAGGGCCCTCAGGGTGGTGACATCCATCGAAGCTGGCACTGTGGGGGTGTCCATCTTCCTGTGGATCCAGGTCACTGTGGAGCTTCACATCTTGCAGAGTCAGGTCATCCTTTACCAGTATCCTTGCAGTTGTCCAATAGTAGGTGAGCTAACGGGCTGCTCCTGCACTCCTTTGGGCTATGGGGAGAATCCAGAGGCAATGAGAAGCTCCAGCTGATTGGCCACAGATGAGGGCTTTTGCTGCTTTCTGGGGCTCTACCTGAGAAAAGGAGCTCAGGACCTCTTGAATCTCAGGACCCCTAGAATCCTTACACCTCTGTGGGGTTGTATTCTTCCCCCTGAGGCATGTTTAGGAGAAGCATGACAGAGTTTCTCACTCTCTTCTTGTTCCCTTCTATTTGCTGGAACAGGAAGCCACCAAAGAAACTTCCAAATCTAGTGGGTTTGTCCAGAGTTGCCTCAGATTTCAGTACTGTGCCCGGTGTCCGGCTGTGCCACCCTTCCAGAGACCATGATGTAGAGTGCCCTGTATGCAGAATAAGGCTACAGGGAAATGTGGAAAGGGATGGGGAGGCTTAATTAGCCTCCTGTCATGAGTTAGTTGTGTGCACCTGCTTGTCTGCGCCTCCTCTTACACTACAGAACAGATTAATTTGACCTCAGCAGCTTATAGAGTAACGGTCCATGAAGAATAAACTATTTATCCATTGATCTCTGGCATAAAGATTTCCATGAAAGGCCAGACGCAGTGACTTACGCCTGTAATCCCAGCACTTTGGGAGGCCGAGGCCAGCAGATCACTTGAGGTCAGGAGTTCAAGACCAGCCTGGCCAACATGATGAAACCCTGTCTCTACTAAAAATATAAAAATTAACTGGGTATGGTGGCGGGTGTCTGTAATCCCAGTTGCGCGGGGGGCTGAGGCACAAGAATCACTTGAACCTGGGAGGCAGAGGTTGCAGTGGCCTGAGATCGCACCGCTGCACTCCAGCCTGGGCGAGAGTGCAGGATCAGTCTTGGAAAAATAAAAATGAAAAACAAAAACCAAAACAAAACAAAATAAAAAAGATTTGCATGAAAGACAAACTTCAGAAATACTGAGCACAGGACATTCAGTAGGAAAGAGTACGATAAATAGGAATATATCCTAGATTGTACCCTAGGTGCAATCTAAATACTATTTCAGTTACCAAAAAAAGCCCCCCAAAAAGTTAATTCTCTATTTTGTCAATGCTGAAAGTTTGAAATTGGTTATGTTACATTTACTTTTAAAAGAATACAGTTGCATTAAATACAAATATTTGTTGTTATAAATATTTTTAATTTTAAAATAGGAATTGGAGATGCTTAAGAATCATGTGAGAGAGAGATAGAGCAGCCCAGATGCAGCAGCTCATCCAAACTCTCTGTCTGCCTTCTGCTTGCTGACCCTGCCTTTCACATATGGTTCTGCTCTTTCATCCTCTCTTGAGTTTTCCTCCTAACCTTTTTCCTTAAGCTTTGTCAGCCAGATTTCATTCAAAGTAGAATGATAAACTCCTGGAGCTTACGACAAAGGAATAGGAGAGCCCAGTATCTCCTATGCACTGACAAAGTTGTGAGGTCCAAAGACATTCATGTATTTGCATGTTTACAGCAGCACAATTTGCAATTGCAAAAATATGGAACCGTCCAAATGCCCATCAATCAACGAGTGAATAAAGAAAATATGGTGTGTGTATATATATATATACACACACACACGCACCAGGGAATACTACTCAGACGTAAACAAGAATGAAATATTGGCATTTGCAACAACCTGGATTGGGTGGAGACCATTATTCTAAGTGAAGTAACTCAGGAATGGAAAACCAAACATTGTATGTTCTCGTTTAAAAGTGAGAGCTAAGCTATGAGGACACAAAGGCATAGGAATGATACAATTGACTTTGAAAATGTGGGAGAAAGAATGGGAAGGGGGTGAGGGATAAAAGACTACAAATTGGGTACAGTGTACACTGCTCGGGTGATGGATGCACCAAAATATCAGAAATCACTAAAGAGCTTATCCATGTAACCAGACACCACCTGTTCCCCAAAAATCTATTGAAATAAAAAAAAATGTGTGTTTGAAGAGCTACTTGAAGAATTCTAGCAATCTTGTTGCTTCATATGGAGGATTTGATGGAGGATCCACTGCCAGTTGTTTGTGTTATAAGCAACTAATTACCATATTTCAGAATTTACCTCATTCTTGGTCAAGAATGATTTCTAAAGACTTTAACTGAGTGTTTAAGATGGACAAGAAGGACCCATTACCTTGCCCCAATTTTTAGTCTTAGGTTTAAATTAACAAAAGTTTACATATTGGGGCTGAAATTAGTTGCACGTCTTTAGTTAATGTATAGAGCCTTAAAATAGTTCTTGACATAAGTCTTTCCACTCCCTGCAATCTGTGCTGAGGGGAGGCGGGGAAGCTCGAATCTCAGGGGATCAAATTGCTACTGCCACTACAGCCACCAGCATTCCCATAGAATTCCAAAAGCCCTGGCAGTTAGGTTTCGTTAAGTCTAGTAACGACTGCAATACGGATATAACTTTTAGAAAGAGAGGTCTTCATTTGGAGTAAGCCTGGGACCACACATCTGCACTGTGTTGTAATGCAAATCAGGGAGAAGCAAAGCCTTTTCTTGTTCTTTGTTGCCAGTCTTAACAGGAGTGACATTTCATCTTGCATCTTGTCCCCAAATGGAGACTATCATCTCCTCTTGTCTACTCGGCATTTCAGAATATGTGTTAATTTCTCATACCAGTCTTTCCATGTAAATATGCATTTTTCAAACATATATCCAGTCCTTTATTTAACCCTATCATGCAGATGCTATTTTTATTAGCAGTGGCAGCTGACAGGTGATAAAGCTTTGCCCAGGTGGTGCTTCTTGCAGCTGCTGCTGAAGCAGGAACCTGGGCCATACACAGATCTTGGCACTGTCAGCTTCTGCTTTCAGTAGCAGCTGAAGCAAGCACAGGACTGAAATCTGGGTGCACACCAATTAGCAAGCTCTAGAAACTACCGAGGCAGCAAGTCAGGGCTGCAAAGGCTTAGCTGCATGATACCTGCTGCATGTCAACCCTCATTTGGGGAAAAGAATTCTTTTAACCTTAAAAAGTCATTGTATATGCAGTGAGGCGTGGTAACGATCTGACAGGTAGGGACGAGATATGATTAGAGAGGAAGAGAGGCGCTCTGGGCCTCTCATGGCATGCCTTGCGATTTCTACAGAGCAGAGTTTGGCTCTCCATTTCCAGTTCTTGTGGGACCCATGGTAAGACTTGCAGGTGCCTGTTAGCTGGACGTGGTGGCGGGCGCCTGTAGTCCCAGCCACTCGGGAGGCTGAGGCAGAAGTATCGCTTGAACCTGGGAGGTGGAGGTTGCAGTGAGCCTAGGTCACGCCACTGCACTCCAGTCTGGGTGACAGAGGGAGACTCTGTCTCCAAAAAAAAAAAAAAGACTTGCAGGTGCCTGATGACAAGAGAGCTAGAGCCTTTATCATTGCCACCACCACCTTCCTGATCGACTTGGATGGCTACAAAATGCTGGCAGAATCAGCATAAGGGAGCTGTACTTCCTTCTCATTTCAGGAGCAGATTAATGCCAGCCATCTAGGCCTACTGTGTGATTCCAGGCTTTTACTTAGGTTACTGGGAGGTGAGAAGTGGACTCGCTGGGCTAACAGGGACTGAGGGAGAGGCATGAGGTTTCTTCATAACATCTCATGGTAGCTGGTCTCTGAGATGACATCCAAACATCCACACCACCTGGATTGAATGTGCTTGTGTAATCCACTCCCCATGAGTATGGGTTGGACCTCAAGACTTGCTTCTAACACACTATATTAGTCCGATTTCACATTGCTATAAAGAAATACCCGAGACTGGGTAATTTATAGAGGGAAGGGATTTAATTGACTCACAGTTCCACGTGGTTGGGGAGGCATCAGGAAACCTACAATCCTGGCCAAGAGCAAACAGGAAGCAAGCACCTTCTTCACAAGGTGGCAGGAGAGAGAAAAACAAAGGAGGAAATTCCAAACACTTATAAAACTATCAGATCTCCTGAGAACTCATCCACTATCATGAGAACAGCATGAAGAAAACCACCCCCATGATCCGATCACCTCCTTCCCTTGATACATGAAGATTAGATGTCCCTCCCTGGATACGTGGGGATTACAATTGGAGATGAGATTTGGGTGGGGACACAGAGTCAAACCATATCACACATAGAATATGAAAAAAGTGATAGGATGTCATTTTCACAATTGGGGTACAAAACATCTTGGACATCTGTCTTGGACACCCTGGCTTGGTCTTTTCCTTGGTCATTCTGAGCTGCCATGACCATGCCATGTTTTGAGCTGGTCCATGGAGAGGGTCACAGGGAAAGGAGCTGAGGGAGGCCTCCAGTCAACAGCCAGTGAGAAACTAAGGCCCCCAGCACAACAGCCTGAGTGGAAGTGAATCTTGCTAACAATTGGCTATGTGAGTTTGAAAGCAGGTCCTTTTCCTTCAGTAGAGCCTTCAGATGAGACCACAACCATGGCCAACAGCAGGACAGTAATCTCATGGAGATCTTGACTCAGAGGCATTCAGCTAGGCTGTACCAGGAATTCTGACCCATGCAAACTGTGAGATACTACATGTGCATCACTTTCAACTAGTATTTTAAAGTAATTTGTTGTATAGCAAGGGATAGCTAATACATACCCTGGGGGCACAAAGTCATGATCAGGAATACAGGGTATCTCAATTGTGTGATACAGGGTTTCTCCAGAATCTTTTCATCTTGCAGATATTTTCATTTTGCAGCAGAAAAGACTAAAATATTGTCCCAGTTAATAATTCTAAAGGTTTACTCCATTAAAAACTATTTGTTAGGGTTAATACCAAAATTAGCTGCTTTTCTTCTTCTTTTCTTTTCTTTTTTCTTTTTTTTTTTTTTTTTGAGATGGAGTCTTGCTCTGTTGCCCAGGCTGGAATGTAGTGGCACCATCTCGGCTGACTGCAACCTCCACCTCCTGGGTTCAAGCAGTTCTCATACTTCAGCCTCCTCAGTAGCTGGAATTACAGGTGCCTGCCACCACACTTGGCTAATTTTTGTATTTTTAGTAGAGACGGAGGTCTCACCATGTTGGCCAGACTGATCTCGAACTTCTGACCTCAAGTGATCCACCTGCCTCAGCCTCCCAAAGTGCTGGGTTACAGGAGTGAGCCACTGCACCCACCCTCCTTTCCATTTTTGTTGTTATTATGTATAAATTTCTCCATTCATCTTTCAGCAAAAGTATACATGAGCAGTGAACTAGCTTGAGGGAAGGGAGCTAGCTTGAGGGAAGGGAAGTGAGGAATCACAAACTGGATGATCCAAGAAGCTGGCACATCTGATTGAGTGATGATGGATGGCACCTGGATTGCATCAGAGACAGTAAAGCTGAACTACAAGACAGTAACGGGTGTGTGTGTGTGCGCACGCGAGCACACACGCGTGTACATTTTCAGGATATATGTCTAATTTAGGTAATATTTCAGTCTTTTGGAAAATGTAGAAATTTGTTTCAAGTTCAGATTAGAGGAGTCAAGTCTTCAAAAAGTGAGAGAACCTTAAAAATCAGTTAGTCCAGGCTGGGTGCGGTGGTTCACGCCTGTAATCCCAGCACTTTGGAGGCCAAGGCGGGTGGATCATGAGGTAAGGAGTTCGAGACCAGCCTGACCAACATGGTGAAACCCTGTCTCTACTAAAAATACAAAAATTAACTGGTCGTGGTGGTGCGTACCTGTAATCTCAGCTACTCAGGAGGCTGAGGCAGGAGAACTGCTTGAACCTGGGAGGCGGAGGTTGCAGTGGGCCGAAATTACACCACTGCACTCCAGCCTGGATGATAGAGTGAGACTCTGTCTCAAAAAAAAAAAAAAAAAAAATCAATTAGTCCAGGAATTTTCAAAATATATTTTACCCATAGAAGCTTCTTACAGAAACAAAACTGTAAGTAGAATTCCAATAAGTAAAATATAAAATGTTGTATTTTATTAGCATAAATGTGTTTTATACCTTCAAATTCATAACATTTACTCATAAAGCAATAATTGAGAGCAGTAATATGAATACATGATTTAGAGACTGGGACCTAACAGACACCAGATACAGTCTTATGGCCCCTACAGTGTGGTTGTACAGTATAGAAATGATTGTGATTCAGCAAGACAAGTAGTTCCAAAGAGTAAAAGTCTTAAAAATAGCGCATCTTGCAATCTAGGATATCTGTCAATTAAACGAATTCAGAAACTTGATACAGAAATAGGCAAAATGTATCTAACAATATCAAATAAACATCATTATTTCTTAAAACTTGTTAAATCTGAAGTAAAATGCTTGTTTTAATGATTGCTTGGCCAAAGATAATTTTCAAATATACCTTTTGACAAAAAAAAATTTTACAAACATTAATTTTTCAAAAATCAGATAGAGTTATATACAGTTCTTTGTCCGATAATAATCTGAACAGTCTAATTTGCTTTGTTTTGCATGTTGCGTCCCAGCTTTAGCTTTCATATTCACTGCTGACACTTTAGCTGTAATTTTAGACCTGGTGACATAGGGGCCTTACATTGCCAAATTTAGTTCTTTAAAAATATCACCAAGATATGCAAAGGAATGCAGTCATGCTATATTTGAGTTTTAGCTAAAGATGCTTCTACTACACAAGAGTAATTTTCTGTCTCATTGGAAGTAGTGACACTGATGCCTTGCTGCTGTATAACCAGTGAACTTCAATATGAAAAGTAAATGCTGGAATTCACCCCATTTATCACTGTAAACAACTGAAAAGTTTGCAATGTGAAGACAATCCTTTAATAGAGTTGTCAATTTGTATGACATTATCAAACACTTAAAACACAAAGTTGCCTTCTTTGTAACAGGCAGTGCTTCTTATGCAAATACACTGCCTGCACACATACTGGCAATAATTTTTATGTGAATTGTTTTTCTATCACTGCTGTCACCCATTATAGAGACATTGTTACATTTTTATAAAGTTGTTTCTGGTGTTACTGGAGTCCTAAGCAGTTAAAATGTTCTCTTAATAGGTCTGTGGTGAGTGTTTTATAAAGTGATAAATATCCCTTTCTTGCCTGCAAGAATATATACAAATACAATCAGAATGGGGAAATTACCAGCATCCACACACTCGCCTATTTGAAATTTAAAGATTTTACTAATCTCAGTCTTTGAGCGAATTATTTAAGAACTTTGGATCTGCACTCTTAGATTCTATTTTAGACTGTGTTGGTGGATAATGGTGATTATTGTGTTGTGTAAACCTCTTCTCAGCCCACATTTTATTGGTGACTCCAATGACACAGGATTCAGGGATAATATTAAGTAGTGTGAAGGGTCTGAGATTTTACCCAACTTGTAAGCTAAACATTTAGCTTGCCATAGTTTTGTGAATGCTGCACAGAAGAAACGAGATTCCTGGGTCAGAGACAAAAAGCTTTAGTACTCACAGCACAGCAAGTAGCACGAGCTTCACGTCCACCATGGTTTCCCCTGCCTCCTAGGTCCCATGAGAATAACATGCAGACACCCAGAGAGATACTGGGCACACAGTGCGTTTACATCACTGCTGAGGAACCCAGAGCCAGGGAACTTCAATATCTTATAATCAGCTATAAGCAAACAAACCTGCTCACCATTGCACTGGACAGAAAAATTATCTTTATTACACTGAAAAGCAAACAAACTTATCATTGCTATGTTGGGAGACATGATCTCTATTTTCCAAGTCTCTTTGATATACAACATCTTTGAAAAGATAGTCTGAGACCAAGGTTGCCCATGCAGAGACCAAGATGTGCAGAAATGTGAGACACCCATGGAGAACTGTTTCTCAATACCCAGTTTATCTCTCCCCTTCACCTGCAATTTCACAACTTAGTTTGTATGATTCTATAAGTGCCTTTTCATTTTCAGATTTCACTCTCATCTGGAGAATCCTTCAAGTACTTCAGGGGAATCCCACATTTTGAAAATCACTCTTTTAGTACAAGTCCTTATTTTACAATAAGGAAACAGAAGTACAAAGAAGTTAAGTGCCTTGTCCAGGTTACAGGTATTTAAGTGTCGACTCCAGGTAATGGAATTATAAATCTAAGAAGTAAGAAGATAACAGCCAAAACGTCCTCTTCTTTAATCTACAAATAACTATTTAAAGTGTGCAAGGGTAAATGACTTTCCAGAGCACCTTAATGTGGGTTCCTTCATACGCAATCTTTGAGACAAGGATTGGAGTACAAGAATGTCATTCGGGAAGGAAGACAATATAAGGTTTGTTATGAGGGAAGTTATTACTGTGGATACCTGGGGCCTAACCTCACTGGGGAGCTCTGGGACCTACTACAGTGTAGGCATCTCAGAGTTATAAGACAGGGAGGAGCTAGGTTATTTATCAGCTAGTTCCCATCAGTCATTGGTTGAGGCAACTCTAGGAGGTATAAATGTCCTAGCACTCCTGCCCTGCCCTGCCCTTGGGTACAACAGGCTGTGTTGGGCAGAGAGGGCCTGAAGGTGATGTGCTGCAGGTGGGGGCAGGTGGAAGTTAGGTCTGTGTGCAGGGAATGGTACATTCCAAGAGGATATGGCTGAGCATCAGCTACACCTGCTCCACTAGGCATGCCCCCTCCCCCCACTTAAGACTTAAAAAACATTTGAGCGAATCTTCTTTGGTCTAATTCTTCATCTCTGCATTCAGGTGAAGGTCTTCACACCTGAGAGTGACACACGTGGATGGAGTTAAGATGGTTTTTTAATGAAACGAGATTACAAGAAGCAGGCAAAGAATACAGGAAGTGTTAATCAAGGTGAGGAAGGAAAACCTACCTGACTGGAATGAGGCATATAGGCAGGAGAAGAGAGCAACGTAGCAAAGAGGAAGTACGGGACAAGAAGAGCTAAAACAACAGAACTGATGGCATGGTCAATTCCAGTTAAGGAAACTCTTCTAGGGTTGAGGGGGCCGTGGACAGGAAGCAGATTACAGATTCTGTCTTAGGTCCTGCCTGAGGAGACTCTGCTGAGTGAGAAATGTCTCTGTGTTACCAGTGAGAACAATGACTCCAACATTTTGAGGAGGAGGATCCCTTTTACGGAAACATATTTTTTTGAAGATCTTCATGTGTTTGTGGTTGTACGTAGTTGAAATCTCCTTTGATTAAAAAGCAGATGGCTAAAAGCTACAATGAATTCAGTAACACTGCAAAATGAGTTTGTGTTTTATTCATCACCGCAGCATTGCCTATATTTGAAAAATAGTAGTGTATGCATGTGCCAAATGTGAGCTTTGTTCAGACCCCAGGCTGGGAGAGTCCGCTGGTTCTGCGGTCCCATAAGTGACTCCCCTGTGAGGATGGGCGACCATCTGAAGTCATGAGGGAGGAGCCTGAAAAATTTTCCCCTGAACTGCTTTAGAGACGTGCTAAGAAAACACATTACGCAAGGCCCGGAGACAAACTCCCCTGAGTAATCTGTCTCCTGAATTTCCTTCCATCAGTCAAGATTAGTCGTGCACCCACATGTCTTTGTGTAGAACGATGATAATGGGGGAGCAGAAAAAAGTTGGGTGCAGAGAAACCAAAACCCTTGAGTCCATATGTGCATTCTTTTCAGAAAAAAATGCTGCCCTTCCACCTCCCAACTTTATTCTTGAGTGGTGTATTGCAAGGCTGTGGGTTATCTGGCTTGGGATGCTTGGAGGCATTTTCTGCTGTGAAGAATCCCAGCTTTGTCAAACCAGGTGTGTGTGTGTGTGTGTGTGCGCGCGCGCGTGCGCGCACACGCACATATGCACATGCATGTGTGTATTCTTTATAACAACTTCGGATATATGCTGTTTTAATTTGGGTTCCAACCCTGAAATAAGGATTTGGGCATAAGTAATTCATTTGGCTGGTGTTATGGACTAAATTGTGCCCCCTCTCCCATTCAGATGTTGGAGCCCTGACCCTCAATATGAGTGTATTTGGAAATGGAGCCTTTAAAGAGGTAAACAAAGTTACATGAAGTCATAAAGGTGAGGGCCCCTGATACAATAGGACTGATGTCATTACAAGAGGAAGACACCAGGGATGTGCATGCACAGAAGAAAGGCTATGTGAGGACATGGCAAGAAGTTGGCCATCTGCAAGCCAAGGATAGAGGCCTGTGGAAACCAGACCTACTGGCACTTTGATCTTGGACTTCCAGCCTTCAGAACTGTGAGATGATAAATGTCTGTCATTTAACCCCTTGGTCTGTGGGTCTTTGTTCTGGCAGCCTAAGCAGGCTAATAAGGTAGGTGTCCCAAGAGGTACAGGGAGTGCATGAGATGTGAGATGGAGAAGGAAGGAAGGTCACCAACGGGTCCCAGCTTTGGACAGCTGGGGCAGTCTCACGGGGGAGTTTTCAGGAGACCATATAGAACACACCACAGCATTGTTCCACCAAGAGGAGAGAAAGCTGGGCACTTATGAACAGATGCACATTGGGGTGTTCAGGAAGGGTTGCTCCCTGGCACTGCTGCTCTGCCCCTACCTCGGGGTCAAGCACATGCCTAAAGAGAGAGTAAGCCCCCCAGCGAGAGCAACCCAGGGCTTGAGAGAGGAAGGCATCGGTGTATAAGGAAGTGGGGGCCTTGTCCAACAAAGCTGCTGGTGATCCCTAGGGAGGATGTCAGGCAGGCACTGACAGCATCTGCTAGAATAATCTGCAACAAACAATCATATCTACTTTTAAATTATGTTGGTGTTTATCCAATTAGTACAGGTTTTAGACTAATTTCTTCAACAGCAACACATTTCTCCCCCGTGCTGCCCCCCACCACACCGCCCACTTATACTGACTGGATAGGAGAAATAATTTATTGAAGTGAGACCTGCTTGTTTTCACTTAACCTTGGAACCAATCTTTGAATAACATAGAAATCTAGAGGTTTTGAGGTCTAAGGCAAACCACACTAGGAATGTGTGTATATTATTGAAATCAGGCTTAACCCATTTATGCCTAGTGTTTCATTATTGGAAAGCTAAGCTTGTGGGAGTTATTTATATCCTATTGTTCAAGGTCATCGCCAAAGTCTGAATTTTTACACAAAAAAAAATTGCAACCTCAGGCATAAATGGGTTAAATGATATTCAAGGTTAGCTTGGAAGAGAAGTTACAAAAGGTGGGCTCAGCCATAGGTGAGACCTGAGAGATTGAGATGGGGTTGAGGTGGGGTCTAAGGGGTGGGGTTGAGGGTCTGGGCAGTACCACAGGGCTCCAGACACGGGGGCTCCAACAAGCTGCTGACTTCCAGAATGACTCACTGTTAGCATCAGCAGCACGGGACTCTCAGACATGGTATAAGTATCTCAATCAACCCCAAGGCAGCCTCCCACGAAAGTTAGAGAAAACCCCCCTTCCACCTTTCACCCATTCAATACTCCTTTCTTCAGTCATTCAGAGCAGTTTCAGAGGTTAGCCTGCAAACTTGATAGTGACAGGGACTGTTTTCCTTGGTTGAGAAAGATGAAATTTCTCTTAACATCCCAATGGATGCCCAAATTGTTTCTGGACCAATCCCCCAGTGAGAACGACTAGAAAAAAACGCAAACAAAAACAAAAAAAAACCAGGAAAAAATAGGAAAACTTTTGTATGAAGACATGGCTATGGAGTCAGTGAGAAAATTGTGGGGCCAGTGTCTGGGAAGGACTCTCCTTATAATTCTAGCTTTTTATCCTCCCATGTTTCACCCTTCCCAGGCTCTCCCGTTCCTCTCTTGGCACCACTCCCCAAATGAACTACTCACATACAAGCCCTTGTCTTGGGTTTTAATATCCAGAAATCAGACATCTGAGGAAGTTGCTGATAGTCCCTTAAGGAGACAGATTGGGACTCTAGGCAAAGCAAGGGTGCCAGGTCCCTCATGAGCTTAGAGCAGGCTCTGTTTCTTCTGATGCATCTTCTGGATTAAGTAGAACTATAGAATACACATTCCTCTCTTTTGACCCCAATATGTAGCCAGCGACTTTGTCCTGTCCAGTGTTACCTCATCTGGACCACACACATCCCTCTCTTTCTGTTTGTTTCTAGTGTGACTGCCATGGGCAGGGTTCCTCAATCCCATCCAGCCCAATGCTGTGACCTTCACAGCTTCTGTCTGTCTCCACATTTCTTGCATGACCCCACCTGACAATCTTCCCAAATACATCACCAACATTTCATGTTTTTATTGATAAATGTGGCACACCTACAGAAAACCACAGGAAGTAAATATATGGCCAAATGAACCACTGTAAAGCAAACACTCTTATAAACACACCCACCTCCAAATCTCCATCTCTTCCCCCTCAAGAGTTCTCTCTTTCCTTTCTGTTTTTCATGCATCCTTAATCACTGTGGCTCATTTTCTTTTGGTTATTAAAATGTACTTTAGGTCTCTTAACCTACAGGTTCAATGTCCACCTTTGTTTAGTTTTCTTAGCAACATGGGTGGAAGAAGCCAGGTCTTTTGTCCTTCAGAATACCACAGTCTGGATTTTGCTGATTGCATTCCCAGTATAGTTGGACATGTTCTCTGTCCCCTGTGTTTCCTGTAATTTTGTGGTTGGATCCAAAATATCTTCTTAATGCCTCACTTCCTTGTTCAAGAAACCATCCGTCTCCCTAAACTTCTCCTGTTGCCTCTTAGGTGGTGTATTAGTTCGTTTTCACATTGCAATAAAGGACTACCTGAGACTGGGTAATTTATAAAGAGAAGAGGTTTAATTGACTTATAGTTCCACATGGCTGGAAAGGCCTCAGGAAACTTACAATCATGGCAGAAGGCAAAGCGGAAACAAGGTACATCTCACACGGCAGCAGGAGAGAGAGGGAAACTGCCACACACTTTTAAACTATCAGATCTCGTGAGAACTCACTATCATGAGAACAGCATGGGGAGAACCACCCCCATGATCCAATCACCTCCCACCAGGTCCCTCCCCCGACAAACGGGGATTACAATTAGAGATGAGATTTGAGTGGGGACACAGAACCAAACCGTGTCAGGTGGGGTGTGTGACTCATGAATGGAGGTGGGCAAAATAAATGCCCTACCTCCTCTAACCCACAATTGTCATCTGGACCAGGGGCTCCAGACAGCACTCACAGGAGGAGTGACGTGTCCTCATTCTCTTGTATACAGCAGGCTCATTTCCTCCTCAAATTCTCCCTTCCAGTGGTTCCAGAGGCCAGAATATCCCCTCTTCCTTCTCGTCTTCTCTGTGGCATCCTGGTTCTGCCCACGCCCTCCATACAAGATTTAAAGTCTGTCCAGGAATAATGCTCCAGAATCATGACCACTCAAAGATGCCCCTGCCCACAACCCCGGAGCCTGTGAATGTTCCCTTCCATGGCGATGGGACTTTGCAGAGGTGAGTAAGGCTACAAACTTTGAGATGGAGAGATGGCCCTGGATTGTCCAGGTGAGCCCTCTGCAATCACAAGTCCTAAAGGGAGGGTGACCTTTCTGGGCTGCAGTGAGAGAGACTTAGAAATGGAAGCAGGGTCAGATAAGATGCACCGCTGCTAGCTTCGAAGGTGGAGGAAAAGGCCATCGTGGAAGAAGTGCGTGTGACCTCCAGAGGCTGGAAAAAGCAAGGAAATGAATGGTCCCCTAGAGCCTCCCAAAGGTAATGCAGCCCCACTGCCACCCTGATTTTAGGCCAGAGAGACCTGGCTTGAATTTCTGACTCACAGAATTGAAGGATCATAACTGTGATGTTTAAGGTCCCGACTTTGTAGTGACTTGCTATGGCAGTAATAGGAAACAACACCCCATCCAGTGTGGCTCTGAGTGCTGGCCTTCAGGAGGGGTCACTTCCTTAGTCTGAGTCCCTGCAGGTAAAGGTGCTAGTCCTCTCTAACACCTCCCTACGCCCTGAGACCCCTAGTCCAGTGCAGATATGGGAAGTGTCTAATAAAATTAGAGTAAAATGGGTGAAATCAGTAACTCCGTTAAGAATTCTCAACATGAAAGTGATTTAATAGGATATTAAAATAAGTGCAATTTATTGATCTTGGTTGTACTTCTCAGATACTTTGTAAATCAATATTAGGTATTTGTTGGAGACATCATGAGAAAGAAATCACAACCATTTGTTTGCTTTGTGACTTTAGACAGGTTTTCAAAGCTTTTCAACCTCAGTTTCCTTATCTATAAGATGGGGGTCTTCATGCCTCCCTCACTGGGGTTGTGAGTATTAGATAGTGTGCTTGGCCAGTGGTAAGAATGCAACAAATGATAGCTATTAACAACTATTGTGTTAATAATAAAAACTTATACAATGGTACGTAGCTAAACCCATTTGCATTTAAAAAATGATATTTCTAAATAGTATATTTTTATCCCACATCTTTCCTTCAAAAAGCATCACTAACTGCCAACTCTGTATGAGGTGTCAGTGAGATACTCGGGGAAGTCAAAGAAATAATTTTGGTGGTTCATTCCTATAATACTAGCACTTTGGGAGGCCAAGGTGGGCAGATCACTTGAGGTCAGGATTTCGAGACCACCCTGGCCAACATGGTGAAACCCCATCTCTATCCAAAAAACAAAAATTAGCCAGGCGTGGTGGCATGTGCCTGTAGTCCCAGCTACTCAGGAGACTGAGGCAGGAGAATCACTTGAACCCAGGAGGTGGAGGTTGCAGTGAGCCAAGATCGTGCCATTGCACTCCAGCCTGGGCAACAGAGTGAAACTCCATCTCCAAGAAAAAATAATAATAGCAATAATAATAATAATAATTTTGCCCTGAATAAGTTTATGATCTTAAAATATAATATGGACATAAATTACTAGAAAACAGGGCATTTTTGACTATACGCCCCAGCAGTGTTTCGGAGAATGAGAGGAACTCCAAGGAAAGAGAGCTTACCGCATCATGGATGGAAGGGAGGGCAACGCAGATTACAGACAGGAAGCTACACAGGATTATTCCTCAATGCAGCCTACTGTCAACTGGATTTGCATCAAATTCACAGAAGAAAGCCGTCCAGTGCACTGCAGAGTGAAAAAGAGATTACGTTACAGTGTCTCTAAAACATACCTTCCTATTAACTTATTTTTTCTTTAGTGAAGACTGTGATTTTTAAAAAAGCAACATCCCACTTAACCAGTACTGTAGTTGAGAATTGCTTTATATTTCAGAAGTATTCCCTTTTATTTTTATTTTATTTTATTTTTGAGATGAAGTCTCACTTTGTCGCCCAGGATGGAATGCAGTGGCAGGACCTTGGCTCACTGCAACCTCTGCCGCCTCCTGGATTCAAGGGATTCTCCTGCCTCAGCCTCCTGAGTAGCTGGGATAACAGGCATGTGCCACCATGCCTGGCTAATTTTGGTATTTTTGGTAAAGATGAGGTTTCGCCATGATGGCCAGGCTGGTCTCGAACCCTTAACCTCAAGTGATCTACCCACTTCGGCCTCCCAAAGTGCTGAGATTACAGGCATGAGCCACCAATCCCGGCTAGACGTCTTCCCTTTTAAAACATGTATGTAAGCACTGAATGACTAGGCTGTAAGTTACTGGAGCCCTCACTCAATGGCAGTCTCCTACTCGGCACTTTACTTTCAGAAAAAGGCAGCAAATGCAGGAAAACAAGCAAATTTTATTAACTTTTTAAAAAGTAATTTGAGCACATGGCTCTGACTTAGTAAAGATTCTTCCGCTCAATCTTCTACACACTTAACACTATAAAATGAGGATGCATGTTCAGAATGATGACTCTGCGACATTACGAGGCACCCCCCATCAAAAAGGGATTCATTTCATTTACTGTCCTACGCTTTCCAAGGTGAGATATCTGCCTCCAATATACGTACATATATTTTTAATTTCAATTTATGTTCCAGCTGAAGGGAATGTCCGGTTAATCTTTAACCAACATGAACATTTAATTTAGCAAAACAACTCCTTCCTGAGGCATTCTGATTAATTGAGGGTTATTGTAGCTAACATAAATGTCTCGTCCACAATGTTCACCTAAGGCGGATTTCAAAATGGAAATTTGCGTAAAATCTTAGCTTTTCTAAAGTTACAGACTCTCTTAAAATTGTTCCTATCTGAAACTAACTCTGCCCTGCTGCTAACAATCAAAAACAATGTAAAGTTGTGATCATTTTTATTTTTCGGCTCAAGCACCTGTTACATTTTAAAGTTATGAAGTTTTGATGTGTAACGCTGATCACCACAGGAAGCGTTTGATAAAACACGTACTGAAAAATAGGTCAGTGTTTAAGTGCACTTCCGTTCCTTTTTTTTTTTTTTTGATACCCTAACTTACATTCAACTTTATAGTGTTACTTCATCTGTTTTTCCTTTATTTACACAACTAAATAGAGCATAGTTACTTCCTGAAGTCCAGATCACAGTTCTTACATAGAGGCAGGAGAATCGTACTGATCATCCATAGAGGACACCCCACTTTTTTGGGGTGTGTGTGTGAACTTTAACTCTTTGTAGTGGTGGTTTGTAAAAAGTTAATCCTACCAGTCACTGAGAGATGGGTTTCATGGGTTTCTAAGCTGCCCCTTCTTGGGTCTGATGAGGTAGTGAAAAGGTACTTTGTAGTTTGGGTGTGAAACCACTGTGCCATATTAAGACTTGTCTCTTCCCCATGTGTTCATGCAGGTGAAATGAAATGCGAAGATCTGTATGTCCACCAGTATCTGTTTTGAGATTCTCATAGTGAGTTACTAATGGCCGCCTTTTAAGTCCCTTCACTAATGCTCACTGTTCTCTTTGACACACTCGTAAGTGTGGAATTTCCATCCATCGTGAAAGGTTTGCCAAGTGTCTGCTCTGTACTGGGTAGGCAGGAGAAGGGTCGGGGCTGTACAGGAAAACCAGGAGTGGCTCCTGCCCTCAGGGCGTTCATATCGTCGCTGAGATGAATGACACAATTAAAGAGCAATAGGCTCATTACTCCAGCGGGTATTTATAGCAGTAATAGCAACTTTTCTAGCACAGACGCACTTAAGGGCAGGAACTGTGGCTTGCTCATTTGTGTACCTCCTGCAGTGCGCTCTCCATGTAGTAAGTTGGCAATAACTATTCTTCTTTACATTTAACAAATGTACAAAGCAAAACTGTTCATCCCTTACAAGCCAGTCCTCCCCACTTTTCTATTTGGGATCTTGGCACCGTTATCTTTGTGGATGTGGGCATCCAAAGCCTCAGGTTATACTCGTGCCCCATTCTCTTTCTCTTTGGTCCCCCACATCCAAGCAGCTGCCAATTCATTTTGAGTCTCCCCTTCCATTTCTCCTAAAACACTTTCCCATCCATTTGCAGTTGGGGTTATGAACTCTCTTGGAAATGCGAACTTTTGTCTGCTCTTCCTGTCTCCAGCTGTCCTTCCGTGCATGCACCAATTGTGTCTTCTTGGGCTGAGCCCAGATGATGTCCACACGTAACCACTTTCCTTCTTGGCCTCGCGATCCGCTCTGTGCAGTCTCTGGTCCATTTAGGCAAGTGGGCCATTCCTTGTCCCTACGGAGTCCTCCCACATTCCCGTCTGCCTCAGGGTTCTGAGCTGCCGCCACTGAGAATTTTCTCCCTGTCTATCTCCACCTTTCAAAATGCTACCATCTGCATTATTCAGGGGTTTGGGTTGCAAAAAGAGAAAGTGCCTCTGGGTACCTTAAGCAGAACAGGAGAATTTACTAGAAGAATATCAAGTAGCTCACAGGGGAACTGGAGAGCAGAAGGGGTGAGAATGGAGCTGGCTAACTCCTGTGGGAGGGACGTGCTGGGACTATTTCAGCTATGGCAAATTGAATCTCACCCTCCCTTGTCCTTGTCACCCTCTCCAGTTTCACAGTCTTGAGTAGGAGGGTTCCACTGGCCAATTCCAGGCTTTTCATTCTCACAGGGCTTCCGGGAATGGAGAGACCGAGGTGCCCACTCTGCCTCCCTCCAGGGTTTAGACAGGTCTCTCTAAAACCAGGAAGGGGCTAGACACAGGGCAGCCCAATTAAAGGCAGCTTCTCACCACGTCATCTCTCAAGGTCATTGCCAACACCACCACCTTTCATAAAGCCTAAAGCCTAAATCCTCTCCTGATTCTCCAGACATATTTTCTTTTTTTTTTTTTTTTTTGAGACGGAGTCTTGCTCTGTCGCCCGGGCTGGAGTGCAGTGGCCGGATCTCAGCTCACTGCAAGCTCCGCCTCCCGGGTTTACGCCATTCTCCTGCCTCAGCCTCCCGAGTAGCTGGGACTACAGGCGTCCGCCACCTCGCCCAGCTAGTTTTTTGTGTTTTTAGTAGAGACGGGGTTTCACCGTGTTAGCCAGGATGGTCTCGATCTCCTGACCTCGTGATCCGCCCGCCTCGGCCTCCCAAAGTGCTGGGATTACAGGCTTGAGCCACCGCGCCCGGCCTCTCCAGACATATTTTCTTTGGTACTGTTCATATCTAGTTTTATATTACAGTTATTTGTATGCTCGTTTCAACCTTCTTTTTGGATCTTTCCTCTCCATGTCTCCTAAACTATTTTCCCATCGGTTCACTCCACTCCAGTGTGCGTTATCACCTCTCTGAATAATGCAATCTTATACCTGCTCTTTGCACATCCAGGTGTTCTTTGGTATCTGCATCAGATGAATGAATCCTGAAGTGGACCTTATAATGCCTTACAAATAGAACTACACCAGATATGCTTCATTGAATTGATGGTTAAGAGAGAAGGTCATGAGAAAGCAGACATGAGTGTTCACCATGTGCTGAACACACAGTTGAGACACGTTTACATTATCTCCTTTAATTCTCACAACGCTTTGCAAGAGCACTATTAATATCTGAGGCTCAGAGAGGTGAAATGACCCCAAGGCACAGGCTTGAAGGTAGGCTTTGAGCCTCTGACGTCTGACTTGGACAGCACCCTCAACCTCGCTTTATGTTTTCCATGAGTCCAAGGAGGGATTAGAGAAAGCCTTGAATGGAGATCTGAAAGAGAAGGAGGGGGACAGGGAATTCCTAACCGCCTTCACACCACAGAAGGCTGAAACTAGTGTGACTCAGTGTGGCACTGTGGGCAGAGCTGAGTGACTGAAGCAAACAGCTTACACTGGACAGAGGTAAAAAGGAGATTGTATGGCAGGACTAAGCTTGAGAGGCCTTTGGAAGAGAGGTCATAAGGTATAATGCTGATGGGATTTTAGACAAAAGTGTACTACACCTCCTTCCATTCTATGTTTTTTATGCTTTCAATACTTTGTGATTGAAGACAGTAAAACAGGTGTGGACACATTAATGGAATAGAATGCAGAAAAACCTGTATAGTTTTAGATAAAACATAAGCTTCAAGGAAATGTCTCCCCCATATTAAGCCTTGCAGTGGGTTGGATGTTGGCCCTAAAAGATATGTTCACCTGGAAGCTGAGAATGGGACCTTATTTGGAAAAAAGGTCTTTGCAGATGTTGTAAGATAAGGATGTCGAGATGACATCATATTGGATTACAGTGAGCCCTAAATTCAATGATACTTGTCTTTACAAAAAGAGAGAAGGGAAAGGACACAGGGAACCAGGTTGTGTGAAGACAGAGAGGCAGAGGTGGGAGTGACGCTGCCACAAGCCAAGGAATGCCTGCAGCCGCCAGAAGCTGGAAGGGGCAGGGAACGATTGTCCTCTACAGCCTTCGGAGAGAGGCTAGTGTCTTGATATCAGACTTCTGACCTCCAGAACTTTGAGAAAATAACCTCTGTTTTGTCACCCAGTTTGCGGTCATTTGTTAAGGCAGCCCCAGGAAACTCAGGCCTCTCAGGGCTAAATCCCCCAGCCTCCCCGGGGGAAAATGCTCAGTCTTCTGTCATCACATAACTTTTGAGGAGACCATGGTGGGCAATGGGGAGCCATGAGAAGTTCTTAAGCACAACCACCGGCAAATGGAAGCAATTTATAGGAAGGTTAGGATGACATTGATGTTCAGTGCAAATCTGAGGGATTTAATAAGTAAGTAATGGGAGACCACTTGGAAGGCAGTTGTGGGGAAATGAACAAGAGTTTTGAAGTCACGTACATGCAGTTCTGACCCCAGTTATTTGATCCACTGATCAAGTGATTTCATCTGTAAAATGGGGACAATACTATTGTGTGTGGATTAGAGATGATTTATGTCAAGAATTCAATCAAAATACTTTATAAGCATTGCTAGGAATGATGTATAAGTTACGATGCCAGTGATGGAAAGGGAAAGAAAGGTGCAGTTAAAAAGATGTTTAAGAATCACCAGAACTCAGAACCATGGGGGCAGACTGAAAGGGGTCTTCGTGTCATTCAGTGCTCTTCTGGCTTTTCTTGGGGAGAACTTGGAGAGAGGGAAGGAAAAGCCAAGACGACAATGAGGTTTCTCCCAGGAGCTGAGGTGCCTGGTAGACTCTTGGCCAGGCCTGAAACCATGGGAGGAGGAGCTGGTCTGGGGAGGAGATGAGTTTCATTCTGAACATGGTGACCTAGAAGAGATGCTGGGCCATGTGTAGGGAGTGCAGATTAGCTGGAGAGCTCTCTAAGGCTACGGGTCCGGGAGTTAATCAATGAAGGTTTAGACAGGGAGTGTACAAAAAACAATCAACTCTCTCTTAAAAAAAAAATAAAAAGGTGCATATCAGAATAAAAACAAAGGACCACCATCTGCCTTGGGGATATTACTTTTAGAGGGTGGGAAGACAACAAACTCTCTAGAGGAGGCAGATCGGCAGGTCAGAAAGGTAAGAGAATCAGAACTGGCTGTGTTTGATGAATGAAAAGATGATGGTGTTTCTGGAAATAGCAGAAATGCTACATACTTCAGAAAACTGCAGAGGCTAAAGATTGATAAAAGGCCACTGGATGTAGATAGATAATGACATCGGTGACTTTCTAAAAAATCAGAGGAGGAAGAGGCATGCAACAACCATGATTCAGTGAAAGTTTACAAAGCAAACAAGCTAGAAACTGGGTCAACATGGTTATACTTATTTTGAGTAAATTAATTTAAAATTGGGCAGACTGATGACTAGTATTCTTTCCTTATTGTAAAGCTAGATGTTAGTAACACGAGGCTTACACAGAAGGATGAACTGAGGTAGCTTCTTTCACAATATCAAAACAAGGAAAAGGGAGGCTGTCCTGATTCCCTGAGCTTGTACCTGATCCCTGCTCAGTGTACTGTGCCTTCTTCCACTTACTGAGCTATTGAGGGCTACCTACTGCCAGGGTCCTTCACATAGGAGGTAGGTAAATATTATCTCCCCATTTGACAGATGTTAGAAAGGCTAAGGACCACCTGTGCAAGGTTATACAGTTCAGGAAGTCGACAAACACTCACCTGTCTGACTTCAAAGCTACACTGACTCTAGTTACCTGTCCTCGGGTACTTCCTTTCTGGAAGGAAGCAGATGACTGAATCAAATAATACTACCTTGTAACCTTGGGTAAATTATTATTGTCTTAATAGTAAGCAGAGACCGGCAGCCTAAGAAAGAATCTCATTAACATGGATGCAGGCTATCCTGCCAGGAAATCAGAATCATTTGAATATTAGGATTTCCTTTGGGAAACCATATGGGGAGGAGAAAAGACTTCCGGATGCATGGGTCTGTGAAAGGGAAACTTGCGTCTTTCCCCTTGCTTTTGGGTTTTAATCTTCCAAGTTTGTTTATAGGCTAGCCACAACTTGAGGCTGAGTGAGCTGAACGGTCCCATCATTAGCGACACTCCTTCTCGGGGCACATTCGGGCAGCTCCTGTTCGGTTTCTGTCCCCATGGGTGTGCAACCAGAATTCCACTGGCTGGGGCAGGCCTGGATGCCTGGGAGGCAACAGAGGTCGAGTTTCTTCTCCTTTTACGAAGTGCCCCGGACAGGGATGATGGACTAAAAACGTGTCTGGTTGGGAAAGTAAATAGATGCAAGGCAAATAAATAAAAATGCCCACAAGCAATTACAAGGAGGAAGTGACATTTTTATTTAAGTCACTTTTCTGATGGACACCAGGCCTGCTTAGCTGAGTGCCGTGGGAATGCTTCCGGGAGGGGGGCGGCTGCCCAGCAACTACAGCTTCGCGATAAGGACATCAAGCAAACAAAAAGAGGACGCAAAGCCCACCCGGCAGTCATCCCAGGCTGGAAGTTGGAGCCTATGTTTTCACTCTCCTCCCCACCCACCCAGCCTGCCCCCCACCGCCCGCGCGCAATTTCGGGCGTGGGGACCCTTTCCTGTCCCCGGCGCCGGGCCAGTGCTGCGCCTCCAGAGCGGAGCGTCCCGCAGCCCCGCGCTATACCCGCGCCCGTACCGGGACCCGGGCGCGGAGCCTGGCGGCGCCGGGGGGCGCCCCAGGTGGGTCTCGGGTCCCCGCCCCGCGTGCCCGGGCCTGGGCCGGCCCCTGGGCGGCGTCACGGCGCTGCCGGGGAGGAGCGCGGGAGGAGGAGGAAGAGCGCGGTGGAGGCGGGCGCTGCGCGCCGGGGGAGGGTCGCCGCCGCCGCCGCCGCCGCCGCCGCCGCCGGGATCGTCAGGCCGGAGCCGCGCGGCCGAGCGGGCGGCGGGCGGAGGGGAGGGCTCGGCTGCGGGGAGGCTCGCGGCGCCCGGGCCGGCGGGGTCCGCCCGGGCCGGCAGCGTCCGCCCGGCGGCGGGAGGAGGGAGCGGCGCAGACAAAGAGCGGCGCCTGGGCGGGCGCAGCGCGGCCGCCGCCCCGGGACCCGCGCCGCTGCCCTCCGGCTCCGCGGGCGGCCCACGGCGAGGTAAGCACGGCCAGGCAAGCGCGGGGCGGGGGCCACAAACTTGGGGTCGTTGGGCGGAGTTGGGAGCGCGGCGGGGCTCGCGAGCCGGGGTGCGCCCGGGAAGGGGCTGGGAGAGCGGGTCCCCCCCGCGCCCCACCGGTACTCTCGGCCCCGCCGCGGCCTGGGCGCCCCCGACCGTGGGCTGCCGGGCATCTCCCGGCTCGGCACCTTCCTGCCCGCTTTCCCATCCCCAACCCCCACCATCGGGGGCCGGCGCAGGGGCGGGGACACCAGCCAAGGGCGCGGGCGGGGATCAGGGCAGGGGGCCCGGCGGCGGGGCCCGGGGACTGGAGACCCCCGGGTGCGCAGGCTGCGCCTGGCCTGCGGGCGGGCGGCCGGCATGGAGCTCCGGGCTAGCGTGGGACCGTGCGGTGGCCAGGGTCGCCAGGGCGCGTGTGCCAGGGAAGAATAGCCGCGGATCGCAGGGCCCCGGCGCAGGGACCGGGGAGGCCGCGATCGGCCGGGAGAACTTAACTGTGTTTATTACAACTATTTATGATCGCGCACAAAGCTGCTGTCACATCGCATAAAGAAGGTCCTCGCTTCGGCGAAGGGAGCTTTTGTGCCCGGCTTCAGGCTCTGCGCCCTGCCCCAGATTTACAGGACTCTTACAGCCACCTGAACCAAAGTTTCTCACAATCGCTCGGCCTTCTCGTTTTTTTCAGGGCGATTTAATCACCCAGTGGTTTTGGAAAAATTTGATGTGTGAGTTTTAAGGCATGGACGGTAACTCCCTTACCAGCACAGTTAGCTTGGCATTGTGGGGAGGGGTTTAATTTGCAAAACGCTGTAATTTGTAGACAATAAGGATCTCTGTGAAAGTCTGCGCTGGATGCTAGGGGTCATTGGCTGGTGGACCCCAGGCACCTGACTTAAACTAGTTTTGTAGCAGCTTCAGGGACAAAGCCGAACGTGCGTGGAGTCGTGGAGTCGTGGAGTCGGCCTTGGTCACTTCTCACAATTTAGGTTGGCAGATTCCTCTTTATTTGGCTTTGTTTATTTTGCCAACAGGTTTAAGGCCGCTTCTGCCAAGTTTGCATATGCATAATGGGATGAGCAGGCCCCAGTGTGAGCAGGAGGGGGCCTAAAATATCGCATGGGCCAGCTCCGTCCCTCGACCCAGAAAGAAACAACCCTGAGGGGCCGGTGGGCGTGGCTTGGTGGGACCCACAGGTAGGGGAGTCCCTTCCTGGCCCAGGCCCAGTCCCCGCTTCTCGGAAGGGATTTTGTGTAGGAATGAAAGTGATTCAGGGTGTTTTTCATGCCTCTGTTTTAGACGTAGTTATCAAGTCTCAAAAGTGATGGAAAATGAAATTAACCTGGGCTGCTTTAACTTACCGAAACGGAACTGTGCTTGTGAACACTCCCTCATAGATAAGCAGGTGAATTAGTAACAGGATTCAAGCCTATGCGAGTTTTATGTAAGGAGAATGGCAGTCATCGGACACATGGAGAAGAAATTGACTTCACCTGGAGATTGGGCTAGACATGGAGGTTTTTTGATGTTTGGAACAGGGATTTCCTGAGAAGCAAGTGTTAACCCTGCTTGTGAAGAAGTGAACACAAGGGAAAATCCTACCTCAGTATATTCTCCCCTGAAGGTTGGTTAGATGTAGTTTTGATTGGAGAAGGTGGCGGAATCTTAGTGGTCTTCTGGCGGCTACTTGAGGCTGAAATGGAGAACTTTAGGCATAGGAAGCTGTGGAGGTGCCTGGCCCACTTCCTGTCCGGGAGGCCTCTCCTGTATTCTGAGCTTCTTTCCTGCTTCATAAACATTCAGGGGGATTGATCATGAAACACGGGATGAAATTGGGTCACAAATTACCATCAGGAAGAGTTGGCTGCTGCATAAGCCCCTCTGTCCACTTGTGGAGAAACTGACCCTGTTAACCGTGGGGCTCGCTGAAGGTGCCTTGCAGGTGGCTGTGCTCAGTTTTCAGGCTTTGTGTTTTGCTTAGGACGCGCTGCATACTTAAATCTTCTTCATCCCTGCTCTGTTTGACCCTGACATATTCCCAGGCTCTGTCATTTACATTTTGGGTTATTTAGCTTTTCCAACAAACAGCAGATCTTATGTACACAGTACTATATTTGAGAAATGCACTATCATCCATTTTAAATACACCGGAAGTCTTCCTTGCATGTGCACAGACTGGATAACCTTTTAAAATACCCTAAGACTCCGCGAATGGCGCAGAATGTACTGGAGTCTTTTACTTGATCAGTTGCACTAGCTTAATTTGCCCTGGCTAGAGCAGGCTGTGCTGCTCTATGGGACACCCATTTTTCTAACTGCTCGGACTGGCTTGCCATGTGCACTGGGGGAGACAAGGCTTGTGAAATTCATTCTCTGACATTAAAAATGAGGCTTAATGACTGAAGAGCCCAAAATTGCTTGCCGGAACTGCAGGGGAGGATGATGAGCGATGTTTGGGAAAACTGTTTTCACAAGTGAACTGGAAACTCCCCACAACTCACTTCAGAGGCTTAGGAAATTAGTTTTCCCATCCAGAGAGATGGCAAGTGGCACTTCCAAATGGTTTCTCTTTCCTAAAATGTGTGATGGAAGTACTTCACGGCACGTTTTCACAAGGCCTAAGCTAAAACGTGATTTCGTGTGTGTTGTTCCATGCCTGAGTTAAGCCAACTCAGAAGAAGGTCATGATAGCCTTTTAATGGGTTATCAAAAGTATGCAGCTAAAGCAAAAATAGTTTTGCATTTCTTTAGGCCATTTAGTAGCACAATTACAAAATTAGACTCTATTCTTTTCCTGCATTTTCCTTTGAACATATCCCAAAGTATGTTTATTTCTAAAGGTAACTGAGCATTAGCAAGTATTACCTCTGCCCAGTGACACACATCCACACGCACGTGCACTGGCACATACATTCCTTACCTCCAGAATCTTATTTCTCGAAACTGTGGAAATGAAAGTTATTTTGATTGAGGTAGCAGTGTCACAGTGATGTCTCACTGTGTCACTGTCCCTGACCAGGCTGAGTCGCCTCGGTGTCCTGAGTTCTTACTCATCCCAAGGGTCATCTCTTATTTCTTTTCTTCCCCACATCTTATCAACTCCAAACTAGAGGGGATGGCATCATCTTTAAACCTCCACGGCACACTCTTTGTGTCCCTGGTTTGTCATCTGTGATATTCTTTCCTACAGGTTTTTTTTTTTTTTTTTTTTTTTTTTTAAAGCAGGGTCTCACCCTGTCACCCAGGCTGGAGTGCAGTAGCACGATCACAGCTCATTGCATCCTTGAGCTTCTGGGTTCAGGCAATCTTCCCACCTCAGCCTCCGAGTAGCTGGGACTACAGGTGTGCACCACCATGCCCAGTGAATTTTTTTATTTTCATTTTTTTGTAGAGACAGGGTATTGTTGCTTTGCCAAGGCTGGTCTCAAACTCCTGGGCTCAAGTAAGCCTCCTGCCTTGACCTCCAAAAGTACTGGGATTACATGCCTGAGCCACCATGCCCTGCCCTATGGTTTTTTTTTTGCCTTCATCTTTTCTTTAATAAACTCTGAACCCCTTGGGGGCAGACTGGTCTTGCCACTTATACACAATGGGTGCGCAACAAATACTTATTGAATATGTGAATATTGAGTTCCCAGCCTGTCGGTATTGGAGCTCTAGCCTCCCACTGAGATTCGAGTGGTACGAGATCTCCAGCATTCTTGTAAATCTCAGAAACTTCTGTCTACTCTGGAAGGCTTTGACCTCAGGATGTTCAGACAATGGGAGAATTTAGTCTGTTGGCCTCTCTATTTGGCAAATTTTCTGTCACATGAGTCATTTGTAGTCCTGAAGCTACCTTTAAAAACAACAACGGCAACAACAGAAACAAAGCCAGACGCATACCCACCTGCGTTACCTGGTGGGCTGGCTGAATGGTTTGCTTTTGTAGGTTAGTCTGTTCATATCAACCTGAGTTCGAAACGCTGGGCAGAGTGTTTGTGATCCTGGCCCGGTAAGTTAGTTATTTGTGTCACCCCTTCTTTCTACTATTGTATTTGTAGTGTTTTCAAGAAAAGAAGCTTCCAGTGCACTCAGAATTTTAAGTAGTGCAGTTGCTTCTTTTGAGACAGTTTTGTGAAGTGGGGTGCTCCTGTTGCCCAATTGTTAATGAGGACCTAAATAAAACGCCATGATGAGAGAATGGCATGTACTAATGCATGCACGCTCATTCATCGTTTGCAAAGTCCTTTTCACATACACCATCATTTTAATGTCAGAATAACATGACGCACTTGGTTCTGGCCCTCATGTCTAGGTAGGAGACTAGGGATGACAGAGCTTGAATTTGGGGTTAAGTGCTTCTGCAGGCCGTACATGAGGAGCACCCACGTGTTGCTGGGTAGAGTTGTTTTATCCTGAGACAGTTTATGATACACAGTGTCCTTGGGTGTCTGCCTTTGCCGTGTCGCAGCTGCGTGTGGATATTGGCGGAGAAGATTCTGGGTGTGAGCTGACGAAGGTTCAGCGGTGTGAGGGGAGGCCGGTAGCGGTGTGAGGGGAGGCCGGTAGCGGTGTGAGGGGAGGCTGGTAGCGGTGTGAGGGGAGGCCGGTCGTGGTGTGAGGGGAGGCCGGCAGGAGCAATGTCAGTCTCTCTTGTCCTCACCTCCTGGTTATGGGCCAGGGTTACGCTGGAAAGCCTCCTCAAGTTGAGAGAGCTTATTCCTGTTTAGGGCGTGTATTAGTCAGCTCCAGCTGCCTTAAGAGAATAAAACACAGAGGCCGGGTACAGTGGCTCACGACTGTAATCCCAGCTACTTGGGAGGCTGAGTCATGCGAATTGCTTGAACCCAGGAGGCGGAGGTTGCAGTGAGCGGAGATCGCGCCACTGCACTCCAGCCTGGGTGACAGCGTGAGACTCTATCTCAAAAACAAACCAACACACACACACACACACAGACACACCAAACAGAATGGGTGGCTGAAACTGCAGACATTTATTTTCTCAGAGTTCTGGAGGCTGGAAGTCCATGGCCCTGGGGCCGGCAGGGCTGGTTTCTGTTGAGGATCTCTTCCTGGCTCGTCTTCTTGTGTCCTCACTCACGTAGCCTGCCTTCTGTGAACGCACTGAGAGGGAGGTCTGGTGTCTCTTCCTCTTATAAGGACATCTGTCCTATTGGATCAGGGCCCCACCCTTAAGACCTTTTTTAACCTTAATTGCCTCCTGAAGTGTCCTGTCTCCAAATATAGTCACTTAGGGGTTAGGGCTTCACCATATGAATTTAGGGGGGACCGTTCAGCCCCTGTCAGTGTGTCTGTCTAGGTTCTACAGCAGGGCTGATGCTTTCAGGAAGATCTGGTGCTCCCATCATCCCGATCTCGGATCTGTGTTTATCTGGGGACACCTACCAGGGCTGGTTAGAGTAGTCACAAGTATGGAGGGAATGTCAGCTCTTTACATGTTGGTTGTAGCACCCCATAACAGGGAACAAGCCTTGGTGCTGGCCTTCCAAAGGCTGGAAAGGTTTTAAGTAGAGTGATTGAAGAGAGAGAAAAATCTTGACTCGATTTCATTTATGGAGGCTTCTCTTCCACCTAGGTAGGTAGACACTTATTTGGGGGTTGGTTTGTCTTTGATCGAGACCGTGATAAAATATCAGGGATATGCAAAGGAAAGTCTTTTCTGAACCCTGGATGAAGAGAGCAAAGCAAAAGGAAGGGCCAGTGGCAGCCAGGGTGGAGGGGCCGTCCCCTCTGAGCCTGCCGTCTCTGTGATCGTGCAGTCTTTGTCACATGAGCAAATATCCCTTAGCAGAATGTGCATGACAGTGGTGAGGTGCACCCCGAGCATGGCTGGAATGTTTCTGACCTAGGCCAGTTTGCCTTGTTCAGACATAAGGCAGGAGCAATCCCTGCATGACTGACCTCCCTCTAGCTCCAGATCTGTATGTTCATTCATGCTTTGTTTGCTCATTCATTCACATTGATTAATGCCTAAGAATTATCCAAGTTCTTACTGGTCATTTCCACCATCCCAAACCATTTGCAGCATCTTCTGCAACCTGCCTGCCTTCTCAGTTATATTCCCTATCACCAACTCACTCGGTTATCCTTGAATTCTCCCCTCAGCCCCCAACTAGCTATCAACCCCTATTGATTCTCCCTCCACAAGATCTAACATCTCAATCCTGCTGTCCTTTTTCTCCTTCCCTTGGATATCAAAACCGCTTTTAACCATTCCTGCCAATTCATCCCAGGGTTACTGCACCCTGACAGTCAGGTCTGGGCACGACCTGCACACGGTGGCTCTCCACCATCCTTAGGTCAGTGACTCAAGTCCCCAGCATGGCAGTCACAGGCCTGCACGACTGGGCTGCCTCTCTGTTTCTCCCAGCATCTAAATATTCCCTTCTTCATATACACACATGCTGAGCTACAAGTCATCTGTGGCCACCCACTGACAGTTTGCTAATTGTGATAACAAAACTAAGTTTATCATCAGTTTCTTTTTAAAGACTCTCTCCATTGGGACTGCTTCAGGGTTCTCCTGTGCAGTAATGGCGGGGCTACCCCACTAGAGCTTTGCATGGAATTGAGCGTGGGCCCGGCTCGCTGTCGTGGGAGGAGGGGAGACTAAGTGCAGAAAATGGTGTGTATGTGTGTTTTAATGTGGACTCTCTCCCTGCAAATGCCATTTGAACTGATGGATTGTCAAGAGCAGTGCTGACCCCTTGAAATACAATGTGAACCACAAATGCAAGCCCCAGATGTAATCATAATGTTCTGGTGGCCACATGAAACATGTAAAACGAAACAAGTGTTATTAATTTTCATCATATATTTTATTTTGCCCAATGTATATAAACTCTGTATGTAATCAATATAAAATGTAATTAATAAGATAATTCATATTCTTGTATTTGTGTGAGGGCTTTGAAATTCAGCGTGTAGTATGTACATTTACTGCACATCTTAAGAGGCTCCCTCTCGCTGCATTTTGATTGGCCTTGGCCACATGCGACTAGTGGTAGCTTTGTTGCGGAGTGTGGGTCTATACACTTTTCAAGATTTAAGCTTCATTTACTGTCTGTTTTCCAAAGCTGAGATAGCTAAAGAGACAAAGTGGAAGCAATGTAGAATAATTATGATGGTAATTATGATTATGCTTTACTGGGAAAGGTATCAGCTTTTTAAATATAAGGAATAATGCCATACTTCAGGCACTCAGTGCATGATGTTTTAGAGCACTAAAATCAGATTCAGTTAAAAGTGAATATCTATCATCAAAATACCTTGTTCATTTTACAAATATTTAAAAATGTGCTTTGAATTCTAGAAGTTACCAGTGTAAAATAACATTTTTGTATATCAGTATTCAGCACATTTCTTTCTGAAAAATTTGTTCGGCACCATAGGAAAGGTAAAAAACGACAATGTTAGACAGTGATGGGGTACAGGTGTTATGTTGTTACATAGATTGCCTGTGGGTGAAGTCAGGGCCTTTATTGTATCCATCACTCAAATAACATACATTGTACCCATTGAGTAATCTCTCATCATCCACCCCTTCCCACCCCATTACCCTTCAAGTCTCTGGTTCCATCTGGATAATGGCCTCCAGTTCCATCCGTGTTGCTGCAAAAGATATGATTTCATTCTTTTTTTTATGGCTGAATAGTAGTCTATTTTCTTTATCCAGCCATCTGGAGTATTCATACTTCTGATACATATTAAGTACAAGCTAAAATCATATAGTTTTGAAGTGAACATTAACTTCTTCCTTCACACACGGACACAGACAAACACAAACACACACACATTGTAATCACTGCCCTAAGCACTTTCCGCGTAATAACTCATTGAGTCCTCACCAACAGAATATGTGGTACTTTTTGTTTGTATCTTCATGGCTAAGGAAAGGGAGGCTGCCGTGTCTTAGGTTCCACAGCTAGACTCTGACCAAGCTAGCTGCCGTCCCTTCATTAAGATGTATCTGAAAATACATAAAACAGAACCATAAACTTTTATTATGGTGTAAGATTTGAGAAACATTGATGGAAAATCATTGATAGGGAGTGGAGCTTGCATACAGGTTCATTCTGGGAACCCCTTATCAGCCAAGTGGTTGGGGAAGGCCCTGGACTTTGGATGGACATAATGAATAACTGATACCTTGGAGGAAGGGAAGTCTCGGATGGTCATCACTGGGCACCATTGGCCTGGCTGCTTCTCTCCCCCAGCCCCCTTGCCGTGTTCCGTAGGCTGGTGGTCCTCCATCTGCCCGTCTCCAACTCTGCAGGAGGCACCAGCAGCCCCTGGGGAGAACCACTGCTGGAGGGAACTGCAGTGGCACTGGGTGAGGGGGAGTATTTTCTGTTGTAGTCACAGTGTATTAGTTCAAGTGGCCATGTAGGTGCCATTGTACATGCCTGGGTGATGTGCCTCTTCATCAGTAGCTGTGTGGTGGGTCTCCACCCTTGTCTCCTCCACACTGGGGGCTGAAAAAACAGGAGTGTGTGTCTTCTCACTCGTCCAGGTGGCCCCCGGGCCTTTGTGCTGTTGGAATAGCTTGCACAAGGCCATTTTTACTGCTGCCATTTTTCCTTAATGAGTTGCTGTTGTTGAAGTGAAGGTAGGCAGGTAGGTTCTTGCTGAAAACCTTGTAGCAGGACATACTAAATCCTTTTCCTTTGTGCTTTTATGACATCTGGGAAGGTCTTGAAGAATTCTAAGGTGGGTTTGAAATCTGCTTCTGAGGTCATGAGAGAGGCCAGGTCAAGTCCAAGTATGGATTCTTGGGAGACTGCTGCTACAGGTCCTGATGGGAGCTCTGACACTGGCTGTTCTTCCAAGTGAGTTGCCTGTGCCAGCTTCTCAAACCTACTCTTTTGTGTTGGGAGGGCCACTGGGGCCATCAGAGGATTGAGCAGCCCTCCCTGGAGCAGATGGGACTAAGACAGGACTGTGAGTCTGGCGTCTCTGTGGGGAGAAGCTCCTGCGTGTTCCAAGTTTTGGAGGGGCTGCAACTTGGGCAGTTTCTTTCAACTCACAGGTTTAGATTTGCAGTCACGCTGCCTCTCATGTGGCCACTTGTGTGCCTAGCAGGTTCCAGGATGTGTGGTGGCAAAGATTTGTTTACTTAAACATGCTTAATTTCCCAGCAATGGTGGGGGCAGCCCGGAAGTGAAAAGCAAGACGATGGTGAAATCACAGGGAGATGCCTAGAAAGACGACCATGCCCATCTTGGAAGACAAAGTCCATCAATGTCTCCTTCGATTTTCCTTAAAGGTTGTGTCCCTGTTTAATATCTTTTTTTTTTTTTTTGAGACGGAGTCTCGCTCTGTTGCCCAGGCTGGAGTGCAGTGGCCGGATCTCAGCTCACTGCAAGCTCCGCCTCCCGAGTTCACGCCATTCTCCTGCCTCAGCCTCCCGAGTAGTCTGGGACTACAGGCGCCTGCCACCATGCCCGGCTAGTTTTTTGCATTTTTTTTACTAGAGACAGGGTTTCACCGTGTTAGCCAGGATGGTCTCGATCTCCTGACCTTGTGATCCGCCCATCTCGGCCTCCCAAAGTGCTGGGATTACACGCTTGAGCCACCGCGTGCCCGGCCTGTTTAATATCTTAAGAATTTTGACTGAGTATTTAAGGATGTCTGCAAGTCAACAAATATTTTAATTATGTTGCTTATGAGCCTGGCTGCAGGAGAGAAGAGCAGTTGCTGTCTCTTTCACGCGTTCCCTCTCATCAGCTGTCTTCATTTTAAGGACAATCACTTTGAAAGCTTGTATTCCTGTTTGTGTGCGTCTGTGGGAGGTTGGGGGTGGGGATGCATTGGCAAGAAAACAGCCTCCCCAACAACTTTTTTTTTTTTTTTTTTTTTAACTGCTTTGCATGATGGAAGCCAACTTGGAGACATTGACATAAAAACCACAAGCTGCTTGAGTATTTTTGAGACCAAAAAATAACAAGGGATTCAGGGAGTTATTTTGAGACAGTTTTCGGGAAATTTAATATAGGTGAAGAGTGAATTTTTATCAAATGATTAAAAAAAAGGAAACAAGGTTGGTAGCAGAATCTAGCAAGATGGTTATAAAAACAGATTTTTTTTTGTTTCTTTCCAGCCATTTCCATTCTTTCTTTCCATTCTTCTGGTTCTCCCCTCACTTTTTTGTGTGGGACTCCCCTCATCCCATCTCTCCCAACCTGAACACCGTTTATCTTAAAGTGTGTGTGTTTCCTATCTGTCTTTGTTACTGCACTCATAGGACTTTCTTTTTTTATGTGCTTCTGTTACTGTCTTCTTAGGACCTTCCTAGCTTGGATTTAGAAGGTTCTCTTCCCTTAAATTAAGCCATCTGTCTTGCTTGAGTTCCCTTTTCATAGTTTCCTTGCTAGGTCTGTTTTACATGGTTCGGTAGACAAGACCCGGTGATGCCTATGAAGAAACGTGGCATGATCGTCTTTTGTAAAAAAGGAGGAGGGTGTCAGACCCCGTGCTGTTGTGATTTTCATTTTGAAGCTTTGCTGGGTAGAACTAAAGTTCAGTTGATTGATCACCTATAGAATAGGTGTCTAGTGTTGAATCTGTTGCTTCTTGACTTGATTGTGCCAAGCACCTTATCCCTCAGACGTCCCAGTGGGTGCAGCCGATTCCATCTTCCATAAGAAGTAGGTTTTCCTTTCATGAATGCCTCTGGTTGGTGAGGGTTCCATGTGTAAGGAAGAAAATATGTTTTCAACACACTGCACATTCATACATGTTGCTTCTCATTCATTTTAGATCTTATTAGTTATTAGAGCTAGATTGGGAAGTAGAAACAATTTACTTGTGCAGGTACACAAATATCTTTTTAAATGTTAGTATTTTGAGAGACTTAATTGAGATCCGAACCCACGTCTATAAATTTGTGGTTCTCAGCTGGGGTAGTTTTGCCCACATGGACATTTGGTGATGTCGGGAGATATTTTTCATTGTCATGCCTGTGGGGTGCTACTGACATTTAGTGGGATGCTAGACCAGGGATGCTACTAAATATCCTGCAATGTATAGGACAGCCTCCACAACAAAGAATTAACCAGTTCAAAATGTCAGTATTTAAGCAACCTTGATATAAGTGAATGCTGCTCTGCTTTATTTAAATGTTTAAGTCAGAGGCACATGCATTCCTTCACACAGTTGCCTTTGGAGATCAATTTCTTTTCCATTTTAATAAACATAGTGAAAAAATAGGTATGTAGATATCTAAACACAATTTACACATGTATGCAGTTAAGTGGGTAAAGGAGAAACTGTAATGTAACTGACTTAGCCATGTTTTTTGTTGATCTGTAATAATATGAGTGTTAAAGTAATGACAGACGTTACTTTTTTATTTTCTCATTCAACATATTTGGACCATAAACATACAAAATGCTGATTTTGCGGGAAACATTTTGATATCCGGCTGGGATGTGATAAAAGTACATTCCCCTCAGAATGCCCACTGATGTGGAAGTAATGAGGGCGCTTTTATCAATTACTTTTAATAAGTAATTGATTTTCAGAGTTTGGCCTAATCAAAGACATCTGTTTTCTTAGCTCAGAAGCCTTACGTTGGTGATTGTCTACAGAAGAAAATTTGTCTTTTTGTTACTAAGGTTCATAGGATTCTAGGTTCAGCCTGATAGTTTTTGAGCTGGTCACATATGTTAGCTTTTGAATGTTTAATTTCCTTCTTTGTATAGTTCTAAAATAAACTTCTCAGGGGAGAGAGACTAAAAATATCACAAATTAGACCTTATGAAGGGAAAAGGAAAGGGGAAATTCTGATCTGGCTGTTAGTCGCTGACTCCCAGTGTCTACAAAGCTGCTTATTACCTGGTCTAGCGTATGATGTTTGCCGTCTGAACGTACTTTTTTTCTTTAAAATAGGCCTTTACTTGATCAAGTAGGATAAGCCTCGAGATGAAGAGACCTGTCAATTAGAAGTTCCCTTGGCTTTCTCACTGTCTGCTTTGTATAAATTATTTCCTGTTCCGTTGTTCTTCCCTTTGACTTTGTTGCTTCTTACCCCTCTCTTCCTGTGCCATTTCTAGGATAAGCACAAAATCAGCACTTTGCAAAATTTGGAGCTTTCCTTGGTGGAGGTAGTTAAAAGTACAATCAATCTTTTCCTTTCCTCAATCGTCCCGTCTCATATGGACTGAGAAAGACCTCTGAGAAATTAATAGTAATTCTTTGGACAGACTGGAAAGTTCTGAAGTTGCAACTTTGTAACAATGTGTTTTTCTCTTTATTACTTGCACACTTTGTATCATTTGATTCTAACTTTGTCAGGTAGAGGGAGGCCAGTGTTGTTAATTAGCCCTTTTTTAGATGAGGAAAGCGTGGGTCCCTCACCAGGGCACAGTGACTGGCCCACTGGGGTCCTGTGGTGAGTGGCCAGGGGGAAACGTCAGGCCCAAGCAGTGTGGCATGTGGGATGCCCTAGCTCCAGAGCACCTGGCCCTGGACTTCATTCTGACTTTGTATTGATGTTATTGAAGTCCGGTCCTCCCTCAAAACATTTGCCTTCGTGCAGTGACTGCTTGGCTTTCCATTACAATGGGAGCTGGATTCAAACAGTGTCATTCTGAACTTTACATTTTATTTTATGAGACGGAATTTCGCTCGTCACCCTGGCTGGAGTGCAATGGCGCGATCTCAGCTCATCGCAACCTCCGCCTCCCGGGTTCAAGCGATTCTCCTGCCTCAATCTCCCGAGTAGCTGGGATTACAGGCATGTACCACCATGCCCGGCTAATTTTGTATTTTTAGTAGAGATGGGGTTTCTTCATGTTGGTCAGGATGGTCTTATACTCCTGACCTCGGGTGATCTGCCCGCCTCGGCCTCCCAAAGTGCTGGGATTACAAGTGTGAGCCACTGCGCCCGGCCCCCTGCGCCTGGCCCCATTGTGAACTTTGGCTCATGTGAATCCGAACTTCAGCAATCTGGATTCCTGTGAGGAATAGAGATGGAGAGTCTCCTTTTCCTTTGCTACTAATTTGGCTCAAATTGCATAGCGAAGTTTGAAACTCTCCTGACCTCTGTTTTGTGTTCTGTGAAACTAGGGGTTGCCTGTAATGTGCTTTCACAACCTTTTATAGCCCCAGCTTTCCCTGTGTTGAAATTGAGATGGGACAGGACGTTGATGATTAGGGAATTGTTTTTCTTCAAAGCGGCATGGGATGAACTGACTTATGTGTAAATTGATGTTGCTGTTGCTTTTCTCTGAAAATAGGAGGGCTGGAAGTGTACGGGTGCAGAGATGTGGAAAAGCTGTGTTGTTCATCCTGATGCCACCGACCGGTCAGACTGTTCTCCTGGCTGTGTTTTCCTGTAGTTCATACCTACAAAGGACCGGCTGTGGGCCAGGCACTGTGCTGGGTGCCGTGGGAAAACCACAGCAAACCAGACAAACACTGGCCCTCAGGGAGCCTGTAAACCAGTGTGGAGTTCTTAGAAGCTCACAATCCGCCCTAATCTTAATTAACAAGTATGGAAAATGATGTTCGCCATCTCTGAGTGGGGGAAGCACATATGGGAAGTCCCCCTCTAACCTCTAACCCACCCCTCAAGGCCAGGCAGAATTCATTTGAAGCATTCCGGAGGATAGTATTTTCTTCGAGATCCTCAGAAGCTCTTCAGTACACAGGCAACCCCTGGATACTGGAATTGTCACCTGAGCTGAGACACTCGCATGCCAGTTGTAAGCCCGGTCCCCACCACAGCTGGGGTGAAGCACCTCTATTCTCTCATGCCGGGATGGCTGTTATTACTCCAGGGCCTGGATGAAGCTCAGTTAGTTTGCTTAGGATGAACACATGATTTGTGGGTCAATTTTCAGATAATGTGAACTCTACTTACATGTTGTTTATTGCTTAAGAGCTTTATCTCTTAAAAGTGAGTAAAACTACTTGGCGCTTTGAGTGGAATGCAGGTGTCATGTAGCACACTAATACTTCCTTATTTTTTTTTAAATTGATAATGGCATAAATGCATTATGCCATCACATTTAATATAGAGATGTAAGTAATTTAATCACATTACTTCTCTTGGATTAGTAATGAATATTGCAAATCAATCCTGTGCACACATTTTACAGGTTTGTTTTTTTATCCTATTGATGGTTTCATTTGAACTGCATTTGGAAATTTAGTTTATTTCTTACTCCATTGTAGATGTTCATTTTTGTATTTTTTTTTTTTTTTCTGAGAGAGTTTCACTCTGTCACCCAGGCTGGAGTGCAGCAGTGTGATCTTGGCTCACTGCAACCTCTGCCTCCTGGGTTCGAGCAATTCTTCTGCCTCAGCCTCTCGAGTAGCCGGGACTACAGGTATGCGCCACCATGCCCAGCTAATTTTTATATTTTTAGTAGAGACGGGATTTCACCATATTGGCCAGGCTGGTCTTGAACTCCTGACCTTGTGATCTGCCCGCCTTGGCCCCCGAAAGTGCTGGGATTACAGGTGTGAGCCACTGAGCCCGGTCCATTTTTGTGTTTTTTAAATGCAGTGTTGCAAAGTCTACTCAGTACTACTGACTACTGAGTCATCAAGACTGGTACTTCTAACCAGTACCCAGATTACTGTACTGCTCTGTGACAGTAAGTTGTTACAAAACTGTTTTCCAAAGGTTGGAACTGATTTCAGGGTTTGCATTTAAGCTGTGTTTAACATCTGAAACTAAATTAAAACTAGCATTCAAAACTAGTAAAATCATAGTGATTCATCCCCTATTTGACACTGAACCAGCAGACATTTCCCTTAGCTTTTGGTGACATGGATTAAAGTAAAATGGTTTTGGTGATTTACTATAATTAATTAATGATAGACTATAATTAATGCTTAGTGTTTTGAATGAACTTAATTTGCGAATAATGATAATTTAAATCTGAGTTTGATACAATTTTAAAGATTGATCGGATACCTAGATTCCTGGTTCTTGGGCCTTCAGAAGGAGAGAATTTCATGTGTTAAGTCCTTATTTGGTCTCATTCAAGGGAACAAGATTTTTTTGTTTGTTTATAAACACATGTAGTATATCATTTTACATATTCAAGTACACATAGTATGTTCTCTGGAGAAGGCAGAAAATTGGATTGCATTTCAGCCATGTAATACCCTCACATTAGTGTATTAAGCTGATCAATAGGGGTATTTATCTCCTTTTGTTGAGCAATGTTTTAACTTTTCCAAAGTGTAATTTGTTATTGTTGAAAGTCAACCATGTTACCTTATACATACAGGCTTTTATATAATATTACACATAAAAACATATGGTATATATTTTTTAAGTAAGCCCTTAATTTTAGAATAGATTTTAAATTTACAGAAAAGTTTCAAAGGCAATACGGAAAATTCTGATACAAACTGTGTCTACTTTCCCCTGTGATTCGCATCTTACGTTACTAGAGTACTTTGGTTACATCTAATTAACCTGTATTGGTACATTATTGTTAAGTCCATAGTTTATTTGCCCTGACATCCTTTTTCTGTCCCAGGATCCCATCCAGGGCACATTTCCCTTGGTCTCTGTAGCACCTCTGATCCGGGACAGTTTCTTAGACTCGCCTTGTTTTTAATGACTTGACAGCTTTGAGGAACAAAACTGCTTTTCAGGTGTTTTGTAGACTGTCCCTCAGTTGAGAGTTGTCAGATGTTTTTTTCATGTTAGTCTGGAGTTACCGGTTTGGGGAGGAAGGCCACCGAGGAATGCCATTTTCCATTAAGGGTCCATGAGATCAGTGTGACTTACAATGGTTGATGATGTTGACCTTGATCACCTGGCCCAGGTAGTGTCTGTCAGGAGACTCCACTGTCAAGTGACTCTTTTCCCTTCTTTCCACGCTGCAGTCTTCGGAAGGAAGTCACTTAAGGAAGAGGGAGTTCAGCTCTACCTCCAGTGGGGGTTGTATTTATATTAGTTATTTAGAATCCTATCTGAGAGATGTATCTATTCCCCCCAAGGGACCAAGATTTTCAGTGGGCATAGAAGGCACTGTGGCACGGACAGCCCCTTGGCACTGTTGCAGAGGAGGTGACGGGATGGGACGGTGCCCCAGCATGGGGTTTCCAGAATGTGGTCCTGGGCTGTGGAGAAAGGTAAATTCCAGGGACCTGCCTGGAATCTCCTAACTCACCCTCCTGGGATGGGTTGCTCTGGAATTCGTCCTGTTGAAGGAGTTCCCGGGGTGATTCTGATGCATGTTCAAAGTTGAGAACCTCTGCTGTGGATTAGCACTGGAGCCCCAGGTGTGCTGGCCAGGAGTCAGGCCCTCACCTCCTTCCTTGCCATTCACACCTCTTCCCTGCTGGTGGCATCTACCTCTGAGGTTCTCTGTGTAACCACTCCTTCCACGGTTTTGACCACCTCTTGGATCTCTCCATCTGAGTCTCCCTGTGTATCAACCAAGGGTCTTTGCTTTCTCGATAACTTCATCCTTAGTTTGGTGGGCCCAGAGTTCCAGTAAAGGGAGAAACCAGTTACAGCTGAGAACCCTATTGTGGAAAGGCCAGTCAGGGCCTGAGTAGGGAGGTCCCTAGATGCCAGGCTTCTCTGAAAATGGTTTTGTTACATGTGTGAGAGAGAGAGAGGCAGAGACACCGAGACCCCACGTGGACTGTGTTCAGGTTTGGGCAAATAAGAAATCACCAAAAAATCTTTATAGTTTCTACATGTGTCATGCCTTGCGCTTTGGGACAGCCTTAACTCTTGGGCACTTTCCCTGGTTGAAGTGGGAGGGCAGTGGCCTGAAGAGGTTTCTTTGGGGTTGGGATCTGGGTGGGCCTTATCCTGGTGCAATCTGAGGAAGCCCTGGGCTGTGACTGGGCTCATGAAATGGTCCCAGCCCAGTGCCTAGAGACCCAGTGTCTGAGGAAGGCATACTCCTCTTGTAGATGGGGGCCAGAGTCTGCCCTGAGGCCATGCTGGTGACCCTGCCCATCCACCCTGCCGGGCCTCGGCTGGGCAGCAGGGGCGTGCCCTGCCCAGGTGCTGGGAGGTTCAGACATGTATGGGAGCGGAGGTATGGACAAGGCAGGCATTGGCTCAGAAGCTGGCGTGGGGAGGGGCTTGAAGGAGTCCTTTTAACTTCTGGCTGACTGACTTCCAGAGAATCTTTTTTTGGGAAGGAGAAGAGTGGCTCACCTTTCTCTTGGGTACAGAAAAAGTCAGAGTTAAGGCCACCAGTGTCTCTTTCTGGTCACTACCTTCTACCTCCTAGTGATGGGACGATTCCAGGGTTGAGTGGAAGGCCAGGTGGGGGGACACTACTTCGTGCTCCACCTTTCCCAAACCATTATACACAGATGAGAGACTCTATTGTATTCATTCGCCTGGATATAATTTATAGTAATGCATTTTGTTTATTTAAAAAATGACTGGGCCAGGCAGGGTGGCTCATGCCTGTAATCCCAGCACTTTGGGAGGCTGAGGTGGGAGGATTGCTTGAGTTCAGGAGTTCCAGACCAGCCTGGGCAACATGGCAAAACCCTGTCTCTATAAAAATTACAAAACAATGAGCCGGGCATGGTGGCAGGTGCCTGTAGTCCCAGCTACTTGGGAGACTGAGGCAGGAGGATCACTTGAGTCTGGGAATTCCAGGCGGCAGTGGGCCGTGATCAGGCCACTGTGCTCTAGCCTGGGTGACAGAGTGAGACCAGAAAAAAAAGACTGAATACAGACATGTGCACTGACCCTTTAGAACATGATTTTCTTTTCTTTTCAGTCTCTGCCTCCGTGTTACAGTTTACATTTTCTCTTTTGTCCTGCAGATTTCTGATAAAATTTAAAAATATCTCGTCCTTTTTCTAAGTTTTTGCTTTGACTAATTTGAAGTTGCAAGTGTGGGGTTTGGTGGCTTTGTGTAGATGAATCACTTGACCTGAAAACAAGGACTTTCGCTGTGCTAGAAAATCAAGGACAGAGTTTCTGGAATGGACTGCTCTTGGGTTTTCCTTAGAGGAAGCTTGTGAGAAGCACAGTTTCTGTGCATAAGAGTGGGCTTAAACCAGGTGATCTGCAAAGATTTCCTTCAACTCTCAAGCTGAAAGAGGCCTTGCTGAGGAAACAGGCAGCTAATAGGCAGAGCATCAAACCAGGGGAGTCTAGGTCCAGGCCCGGGCGCTTCCTGCTGTCAGGCCGCCTCCTCACACCAGCAGGCGTTCCTGGGATTCACGGCAACAGAAGAGCCCTCTGCTTTGAAAGGGGTTCAGTCAGTCTCTTCTGTAGTCTGGACTCTGGAATCTAGGGATTTGCTGAAGCTCATGGCCCAGGGTCTTGACGTAGTGTGAAGTTCTGAGTGATTTCCTAAAGACGGCGTCCTGAACCATGGGCCTGTGGTGGTGAGTGCATGGACTTCAGGATATCTGTGAACTTTGGGGTGGGAAAGAAACATCCTTATTTCTACCAGCTTTTCACTGAAATTCAGTATTTCCTTCCTGCATGAATGTAAGTAGCACAGCCCACGGCATTTACAGTCATCAGAGAAATGGTCAGTTTTCCTGTTACATAATAGTGATGCAGTTGTGTTGAAAGAGTGACTGGCGTTTATCATTGCTCTCAAATTATAGTCATTATTAGCACTGCTGCTACCCTCTTGTTTGGCGTGTTAATAAGGAAATACGTAGATTACTATGTCTCAAGTTTGTTTTTAAGTAATATATTAATAACTGTGTTCCATATAGTTGCGTAAAATGGAAATCACTTAAAAGCAACCTGAGGCCAGGCGCAGTGGCTCACGCCTATAATCCTAGCACTTTGGGAGGCCGAGGTGGGCGGATTGCCTGAGCTCAGGAGTTCGGAACCAGCCTGGGCAACACGGTGAAACTCCGTCTCTACTAAAAAATACAAAAAAGTTAGCCGGGCGTGGTGGTGGAGGCCTGTAGTCCCAGCTACTCCGGAGGCTGAGGCAGGAGAATTGCTTGAACCCAGGAGGCAGAGGTTGCAGTGAGCCAAGATCACGCCACTGCACTCCAGTGTGGGTGACAGAGCAAGACTCCGTCTCCGGAAAAAAAAAAAAAAAAAGCACCCTGAGGAGAAGTGCCTAGCCCTCACCATTCTGCCAAGGGGAGAGCAGGACCTCGCCAGGGACCAGGTATCACTATGTCCTCTGATGACAGAGCTGCTGGCCAGAGACAGTCTACACAGGCATTGCAGAAAGAAAAATAGCTCGATTTTGCTGTCTAATAGAACTCTTTCCAGTCATGCAGTAATGACAAAACACGCCCCAAGTGGATAAAATACAAACCTGTTCTCAAAAGAGAATATAGAAAGAATTTTATTTAAATCGGGCAAAAGCCTATTGTTTTTATAAATTTTATTTAATTCAGTTGTCATGGTGGGAAAAATTATATTCAATTTATTAGTTAAAAAGTGTAAATTTGTGTTCTGGGATCTGTGATTATTTACTGTTGTAGCAGCGGGGTTGGGGTGGGGTTGTGCTTTGGGAACTTAGGGGTTTATAATAACTTTCAGGATCAGGACAATGTAAATGACTTAAAAAAATCTCTTTGTGTGAAAAAGTTTGACTTGCTGATTCTCAGGCGTGTTGCGGCAAAATGGTCCCTGGAGTTTTTGACCCTGTGTTTAAAGAAATGTGCTATAAAATAAAAAATAATTTGGAAGAAGAATTGGCTCACACATTACTTGCATTGTGCCTTCTTGCATGTGGAACTATAAATACCAGCTGCTAGAAGTTTCCTTACAATGATGGACTGCGTGAAGGTACATTCTTAAAGTATTCATGTGGCAATAATAATAACTGATATTTATTGAGCACATAACGTGGCTAAGCATTTCATGTGTTGCCTAATTTAGTCCTCTCTACAACCCCACAAGGCTGCCCTCAGCCCCGTTTAACAGATGAGGTAGCTGAGTTGGAGAAGCTAAGCAATTTATCCGAGTGCTAGTTCTGGCAGCTTTGCTTTGCAGAGCTCTCACGTGGGTGCGTTCTGTTTGCACGCCTGTGCGGTGATCCTGGGTGTGGGCCACAGCCTTGACCCTTTGGCTGCTTTTGCATCTGCACCCTGCAGGTTAAGGAGAGCCTATGGGCAGACATCCCACATTCTTAATCATTTTAGCCCCGGAGCTCGAGTGGAAATGCTTCCTTCTGCAGGGCTGTCTGAGCTCCACGTGTTTATCGTCGGCCACCCTCCTAGGATTGCATCCCTGTAGGAGCCTGCAGCCTGCTTTGCTTCAAGGCTCAGCCACAAAGCTGCCTCAAAACCCGATGGCCTGCCTCATCTGACTGAGACAGAGGTGAGCAGGAGGCAGAATGATACTGGTCATTTGGCTCTGGTCTTCCAAGGTGAGGTTTTAGCAGTCTCAGGTAAAAGTGCAAACCAAACACACAGCTACTTTATGGAGACCTAGATTCCTGAGATGTATTTTTCTGGCATTGCTTTTTCTTGGTGTGAATTTCCTTTTAAAGATAGAGATAATATACTGACTCTTAAGCGTAGTTTTTGAAAAGCGAGATGCTTCCTGTAATCTCACCATCCTGAAAGGGAAACTTTTCATATTTGCAGCTCATCCTTGTAAGTATTTATAACTTTTATATAATTTTCTATTCTTCTCACTCTGAATGTTTTTTCCACTTTACTAGTGTTTCAAATCCTTTTTTTTTTTTTCATGTCGTGTGATATCTCATGGAGTTGAAAGCACCACAGTTGGATAAGCAGTGTGCTGAGCTGGACATCTAAATTTTTGCTCCAGTAGACAAGGTGCCTGTGTACATCTCCGGGTATATTTCTCTTCTTCAGTGGAACCATTTTTTTTTTAACGTAAATTCCTTGGAGAGGGATTGCAGAGTTACATGGTATGTACGTCTTTATGGCTCTTGATGCATCTTGCCATAACACCCTTCCAAAGGGTTATGCCAATTTTCAGTAGTGCGGAAGTATCAATTTCACCCAAACTCTACTGCTTTTGAAAGTCAGTGTAAATGGCCCCTCCATAAAGGCGTTTTGGATTGATCTATTCTAGAGGACCGTGTCTCAGAGTGATGATAAAACAGTGTCACTGCTGTTTTGAAAACAAATTGACGAGAATTTGTACATACTGTGACTACCGTGTCCTTTAAAACAGGCTGACTCTAAAATGGTCCTTGAATTTCAGGGACTCTGCCAGTAGTGCTCATGGATTTAGCACTCCATCGTGGTTACCCCGAGACCGGCCCCACTGCCAGTTCTCAGCGTTTCCTTTTGAGCTGGTGGTCCAGTTTTTGAAGGGACTCCCTGACAGCAGATGGAACATTCTCAGCCATGGCATGACTTTTCCCTTTGTGGGTGACTTTAGCTTTTGTTAGTAGACTGTTCTGTGGGGACTTGTTTGGGGCATGGTGTCAGTGACAGGGCCGGATTATCGTATTTTTGGTCACTGGCTAAGTGAGACAGAGGTAACGGGATTTATTTTTTTAATTGCTAATATGTTCCTTAAAGACATTTTCAGAAACAGTCGCAAATATTTTAGATTTTCACACCCATAACAGGCAGATAGCCTCCCACAGATACTGCTTAGAATAGGGTGTGTGTGTGTGCGCGCGCAAGTCTATGGAGGTATGTGTATTAGCTGTCTTTTGTTATATAAAAAATTAAGAGTCCAGGTAACCCAAACTCCAGACCCACAGAGACAATAAATACGTGGGTGTAAGCTGCTGAATTTGCAGTGACTTGTTACATGGCAGCAGGTGACACTTACACTGCACAGGTGTGACCAGTTCCTGATACTCTTGGTCAGACTTTGCTTCCTGCCAAGCAGGACTCCCTGAAATTGCTACCCTGGATAGTAGAAATTGCTTTACACCATTCCCTTCAAGAGTGTTAAAGGAGACAAAAGGATGAGGGGGAGGCGCAGACGGGGCTGAGTGGGGAACGGGGGCCTGAGAAGCACATTCTGGTAGCAGGAGAGTCTGGGAATGTGGGGCCTCCCCACCTGGGAAAGTCTGTGTTCTGCATGGCTCTGGGAGGGCCTGGAAGGTGGGGGAGAACCTGATGTAGTTCTTTCTCCTTCTCTCACCTCTTTTAGGTTTTCTTTTTCTTCTTTTATTTAGGGATGGGGTCTCGCTCTGTTGCCCAGGCTGGAGTGCAGTGCTGCCATCATGGCTCACTGTGGCCTCGACCTCCTGAGCTCAAGCGATCCTCCCACCTCGGTCACCCGAGTAGTTGAGACTACGGGCATACACCACCCCCAGTAAAGTTTTTAATTTTTGTTGTGGAGATGGAGTCTCACTGTGTTGCCCAGGCTGGTCTCAAAGCCCTGCCCTTAAGGGATCCTCCCACCTCAGCCTCCCAAATGCAGGGATTACAGACTTGAGCCACTGCGCCTGGCCGAGGTTTTCTTTTTCTCCACTGTTTTGTATTTGTTCACTTGTCGCCTTTCAGCGTGGTCTGTGAGGGAGAATCCTGGCAGAGGCGGGGTCTGCAGGTGAACATCGAACCCGCCATGGCTCTGTCCCCAGACCTTTCCTTTACGTGGCTTTCCCTCCATCTTGTGGGCATGCAGGATTTTTATTCCTTCCAAACTATTTCCATCTGTAGTGAGTAGTGTTAGTGTGACTTATGAATAAATATTTAAGCCATCAAATTAGTTTAGTAACTGGCTGGAGGCTTCTGGCTCCATTTTCCTGCTGCCTGTGCAGTGTTGGTGAAACTCAGGAATGGAGAGAAGATGTGAAGAGACACGCTTGGGAGGAACTCTTCTCACCTGAGGACTGGTATGGTCAGCCGGGTTGGGCCCACACACACCAGTGCTGGGTTCCTGGTGCTTGCTTATCTCTCCAGAGCCAGGGAGACGCTGACCTGGAAGCCTGGACCCCCTTCTGTGTTCATCTCATAGATACCATTCCATATTCCCAGGTATACACTTGTAATGTTATTCATGTCACACATGTCATTGAACCAAATGCAATTTGCTGTTAATGTAATACTGCTCCTGGCAAGACCTACATGGCCTACCTGGTTGTCTGATATGAGCTTAGAAGCCTAACAGGAAGTTCACCTGCAAAATTGGACCCTCCCTCTTCCCTTGTTTCCACAATAACCTAGTTAGTATTTTGTGAAAGGTGTTCTTTGTAAGTGTTACATTTTGGTGCGCTGATAATACAGTAATTTAGGTAGGAATATCTGGGACTCTTTGTGGTTACGGTAGAGGCTGGCAAACTGGCCCGTGGGCCAAATCCGGTTCACCTGTTTGGGTGTGAATACAGTTTTATTAGAACCCAGTTGGGCTCATTCATTTCCACAGCATCTGTGGCTGCTCCATGTTGCAACAACAGAATTGAGGAATTGTGATCATGTGGCCCACAGAGCCTGAAATATGAGGCCTTTTCCAGAAGAAGACCGCAGCCCCTAGTGTGCAGCAAGGAACAGAAGTCAGGAGAGCAGCATCGGAGTCCCTGCTTTGTCCCTTTTTTGGCGCGAGGTCTCCGTGCCCTCACCTGGAAAAGGGCGAGGAGGATGCCCATTGTTTCAGCGGATTGCTAGCATGAAATTGTGTGAGATACTGGGTGGTTCCCAGCACTTAATATGCACTTAATAAACACGAATTCCTTTCCTCTCTATTACTCACATCCCCGCTTCTCATCCTTAAGTGGTTGCTGCCTTTCTCCGTGTGAAACATTTGAGACAAAAAAATGGACATCAGTTCTTGTGTTTTCAGAAAGGAAGACATCCCAAGCAGTACTGTCCAGCAGAAATGGAACATAAGCTGCCAGTGTGCGTGGGGTGTGTAACTTCACCTCTCCCAGTAACCACATTAAAAAGGTTACAAATTTTAAGTCTTCTTTAGCCCAGTATAACCAAAATATTTCAACATATACTCAAATAATTACTAACACCATTCATTTGCTTGCTTTGCCTGTCTGTAGAGTCCAGTGTATGTTTGCCCTCATAGCACGACATAGCTGGACTGGCCACCCCTTGAGTGCTCAGTGGCCGCTTGTGGCTGGGGGCTGTGTTATCAAACAGGTCTCTGATTCTCTGACACCACCTAGGTGTCCCCTCATTTGGTTCAGTTCTGACACTAGCTTCTCAGGGTTCGTGCCGGCCTCACAAGTTTTAAGGGCTCAGTCCCACAAGACCATCCCCATTTCCGACACCAGTTGCACGTCCTAAGTCACCTGTACTTCTGATCAACTGGCTGTAAATTGGGGTTCCCATGACCTCACTTCGGGTTGCATAATTTGCCAGGACAACTCACAGAACTCAGAAAGGCACTTTGCTTATTGTTAGTGGTTCCTGTAAAGCAAGATTGTCCAACCCACAGTCCAGGATGGCTTTGGAGGCAGCCCAACACAAATTCTTAAACTTTCTTAAAACATGATGAGATTTCTTTTGAAATTTCCTTTTTCTCATCAGCTGCAGTTAATGTTAGTGTATTTTATGTATGGCCCAAGATAATTCTTACAGTGTGGCCCAGGGAAGCCAAAAGATTGGACACCCCCGTTTTAAAGGGTGCAACTCGGGAACAGCCCAAAGGAAGCGACGCACGGGACGAGGGGTGGGAGTCTCCATGCCCCCTGGGGGAGACACCGCCCAGTGTACCATCCCAACGAGTTCATCACATGGAGGCTCCCCACATCCCATCGTTCAAGAGTTTTTGCAACCCAGTCTCCCGGCCCCCCACCCCTCCCAGAGGTTGAGGTGTAGGGAATCTGGAAGGTTCCCACCCTCTAATCACACGTTTCGTCTTTCTGGCAATGACCAGCCTCCATCCAGGCTATCTAGGGGCACCCCCCACCGAACCCCCAGTCACTTCATTAGCGTAAGCTCAGGTGTGGTGCACTGGGGCTGTCTATGAATCACTAAGGGTATTCTTGTTGCTCAGTAAATTCCAAGGGCTTTAGGAGCTGTATGCCAGAAACCAGGGACCAAGATGAGATGATCTTTTGTATTATCCGCACCAGGGCAGCCCTGTCAGCCCGCTGCCCCGCCCCACCCCGCCCCTCCCCATCCCCAGCTGGCTGTGCCCTATTTAAAACCCTCCTCTCAGTAAAACAGCTGATGCGTGCCTATTTTACATTCTTCTCTACCCTGGGTCTGACTAATCATGACTCTCACTGTGCTGGTAACTCCCCCGTTCTTGCTTCTCAGGAAGCAAATGTAGGAAAAATATAGTAACATTTCTAAGGAAGCTTAGAGAATACAAAATGTTTAAATGTAGCACAAAAATTGTGACTCTACTTATAATAACTTGCAGAATAACAACTCCACAGTAGACGTTAGGCATCCATGGCTGCAGGTTTTCTAAGAAATGGGACGTGTGGGTGACTCACTGCACTGCCCGCTGCCCTCTGGAAGGAACCATGGGGTAATTAGAGTGATTGGCCAAGAAGGGCCGGGGGTCCACGCAGCTCCCGCCCTGAGGAGTCACGCTGTCCAGCGCAGCCAGGCGGCTGCAGGAGCCACTGTGGCAGGGAATGCATGTGTCAGGCGCGGTCAGTAAAACGAGAGTAGAAGGTAAGCCGGAGAAAAACTCAGATTTTAATCCCTCAGAGTAGCCTTTGGCCTATCCTCCTTCCTTGTGTGATGTTTCTTTGTTTTTAACTTTTTGACCTGCTTTTTGATTCAGGATTTTGGAGCCAGACTGCCTTGGCCCCGCCACGAGATCTGACTTGGGCTGGCTACTTTTCCCTTGGTGCCTCTATTTCCTTCATTGAAAAGTGGGTGATTGTGCAGATTAAAGTCAGTCAAACCATTGAGAGTGGTGCCTGGCACACGGCATTGTTTAAATATTTTTGCACTTAATTTCATAACATAAAGCACTAATAAGTAAAAAACAAATGATATATTGCAACAATAAAAAATAATGGTGCTGTGGAAATGGGGTGTGTTTGCTAAAGGAATTTCTAAGAATCAGACTTCTAAAAAAGTTTTAATATTCTGGATAGAATTCTTTTCTACAGAATTCTTTGAACTTTAAGAGCATGATTGAAATTTCCGTTACAGTATGACTCCAGTTAGAGGTAGACTTAGTGGCTCCATCTAATGCTGAGATCTTTTTAAAGGATGATGTTTGCATCTGGCTTTGATCTTTCTGAGAGGTAGATTCATGTGTCCTGATTAAAAAGTGCAGTGCTTTTCTTACAACTAAGAAGGCCTGAAACTTACTGTAAGGTTGTGTGTGTGTATGCTAATGTGTGTTTACATAACTGATGGTATTTCAAATCATTTTCTTAGAAGTAGAAGGCTACAGAATATCTGTCATTTTTAGAGTGTGTGGATATGCTCCAGAAACAGATCATTGATCCGTAAAATGCTCAGGTCAGTGATTCGGATTTGATTCTTGTGTGAATCACAGAGGGCTATAATGCCTTGGATATGGATATTGATATTTAGTAATTTGAATTAGTTTTCATCATTTTAAACTTAAAGATCTTAACTTTAACAAGTCAAGAAAAATAATACTTCTGAAAATGTATTTCTAGCCTTTTAAAGTATTTCAGATCCAGGAAGTCATTTTGGGTAGCAAACTATATTAGATTAAATAGTTTGGCACTTCAGTTTGCTTATCATTTCAATCTTCAGTGTTGGGCAATCCTGATGTTAATATCACTCTTTTTTTCTTTTTTTTTTTTTTTTGGAGACAGAGTCTCGCTCTGTCACCCAGGCCGGAGTGCAGTGGCACGATCTCAGCTCACTGAAACCTCCGCCTCCCAGGTTCACGCCATTCTTCTGCCTCAGCCTCCTAAGTAGCTGGGACAACAGGTGCCCGCCACCATACCTAGCTAATTTTTTTGTGTTTTTGGTAGACACGGAGTTTCACTGTGTTAGCCAAGATGGTCTCAATCTCCTGACCTCATGATCTACCCGCCTTGGCCTCCCAAAGTGCTGGGATTACAGGCGTGAGCCACTGCGCACGGCCCAATATCACTATTTCTATCCCCTTTTACATTTTTCATTCTGACTTTCTAGTAAAAAAAAACATGAGGACTGGGTGGGGTGGCTCATGCCTGTAATCCCAGCACTTTGGGAGGCCAAGGCAGGTGGATCACCTGAGGTCAGGAGTTCCAGACCAGCCTGACCAACATGGTGAATCCCCATTTCTATTAAAAATACAAAAATTAGCTGGGCGTGGTGGGGGTGCCTGTAATCCCAGCTACTTGGGAGGCTGAGTCAGGAGAATCACTTGAACCTGAGAGGAGGAGGTTGCAGTAAGCCGAGACTGGGCCACTACACTCCAGCCTGGGCTACAAGAGTGAAACTCCCTCTTAAAAAAAAAAAAGAGACCTAATTTAGACAAATATTTCAAGAAGTTTCCCATTGTTTCTAATCATGTCACTTACGTAGAAAGTAATGTTCTTTTCTTATCAATAGAAGGCAGCTTTTTTAAAGCTGATGTTTCTCAAATAGAGGCTATTGAGTTTTTTTTGAGTTCATAAACCTTTCTAGAAAAATTATGTACCTGGGTTGACCACTCCTGGCAGCTTTTTCTAACCATTGTTTTCTTTTGTCTGAAGTAAAAACCCTCTGGTGTGAAAGCTGCCGTTCCTTTGTGAGGCCTGCCCATCACTCCCATCTATATTTTTCTCCACAGCTGTTCCCAGAAGCTTCCTCAGACTGACTTCCTCCCTTCCCAGGGCTGTTCCAGGGCCTAATTTTCCACTCCCTCCCGGCCACCCTTCACAATCGGATATTGTTGTCGAAGTGTCCAGGAACTCTTCAGCTCTCAGGTCTTTGAGAACTCAGCTTGTAAGCTGCACCCTGCCTGTGGAACTGCCCGTCCTGGCTCAGCCAAGGCAGTGTCTGAAGGATGGGGGAGGGGGTAGCGTTTGCAGAGGCTGAGAATGCTATGTTAGCATTTTCCACCGGTGTCTTCCCAACAGCCTCTCGGAGCCTCCTGGGAACTCTTGATCTCTTTGGCCCTGAGTTTGAGAACCACAGATTTATTTAGGCTGTTGATTTTTAACTTTCTCAAGGCCCAGCTCATTATTTATTTGTTTATTCCCAAAGGGGAACTTTCTGCCCCATGGAATAAACAGCACTAAGCATCCTTCCCATTTGCCTGTGTTTGGTCAGGATAAGAACCTAGAAAAAGGAAAATGTTCTTTTCGTTGTTCCCAGGGAAGGTGGGCATAGCCCTGGGTTTCACTTTAGCCCACCTGATGTTCTACCGTTTAGATAGCTGATCTAGCCTCACAGATGCGCTTCTCCAGAAGTGGCCGGATCTCTGGTCCTCCTGCCTCCGCAGCACTGGGGTCAGCCGCCTGTTACTGGTGCTGGGTTAAACACTGAGCCATAGTTGCCTGTCATTGGTGGCTCAGCATGCAGTCATATAGCAGAGGACATGGGAAGAAGTCAGTGACAAGAACACCATGCCTCTGACTTTAGGGAAGCTCAGAGGCATTAGTGACCTCCTACTAGAGTTTTTTCCTGAAACTCTTCTTTCTGGAATTAGCTTCTTCTCCCCTCCCGTTTTCACAGTGAGTGCAGCTTCCTTTCATCTGGGAGCCAGAGTCCTCCCTGTCCTTGCCCTGAGTCTAGGTCTCCTGGTCCTTCCTTCACAGTGTGTTCCTGGCCACCTCCCACGTCATCCCATGTGTCCACTTTTTTTTTTCTTTTTTTTTTTTTGAGATGGTCTCGCTTTGTTGCCCAGGCTGGAGTGCAGTGGTGTGATCATGGCTCACTGATGCCTTGAACTCCTGGATTGAAGCAATCCTCCTGCCTTTGTCTCCTTAGTAGCTGGGACTACAGGTGTGTGCCACCCAACTCAGCTAATTTTTAAAAATTTTTCTGTAGAGACGGGCCCTCACTCTTGTTATCCAGACCGGTCTGAAACTCCTGGCCTCAAGCCATCCACCTGCCTCAGCCTCCCAAAGTATTGGAATTACAGGCATGAGCCGCCCACCATCTGGCTATCACTCCCCTTTTTGCCAGTGAGTGCCAAGGACATTTTTCTTTAACAAATCAAAATGAGCGATTGCAGTTGTTTCTTGAATCCCCTAACACTGGCTTAGTCCCGTTTGTCCTGCTCCTTTGCAGCTACCCGCTTGCGGCAGACCTGTCTTCTCGCCATCTGGTACATGTGCTGGTCTCCATCAGTCCATGCACCTTTGCTCTTGCTGGTTTTTCATCCCTGGAATGCTTCCTTGTTTCCCACATGCTCAGCTCAGGGCCATCACCACTGTACCTGGCACCTGCTGGGCAGGTCACTTCAGTGTCAGTAGAAGGACCCCATGGTGTCTGGCATCTGTGCTTCATACTTAATGTCTTTCCTTCCCCTTCCCCAGTCCTCTGTCAGTACCTAATACCATAGTCTCCCTTTGAGACTATGGTTCATTACTTAAATGCTAGAGCATCCTGGTGTATGAATATTTTTTATTTAAGCAGCAGTCACCCACTCAACAACTATTTGAGCGTCTACTCTGAGCCAGGTGCTATTTCAGGGCCTGGTGATCCTGCAGTGGAAAAGGAGCCCCCGAGTTCCTGCTCCCCGAGCTCGTGTCTGGCAGGCTGCCTGGAGAATCGGCAGTGCTGTGGACTGTTGTCTTTTGCTCTTATAGTCCAGCAGTCTTTTCTTTAACTGATTTTCTGTGCCTTAAACAAGACAAAAGCCTCCATTTATAAGAAAGATGTCAGAGGTACCAAAATGAAGTGTGCATCTAGAAGTCCTCATGTGGAAGAGGTGGATTTTTCCAGCTGTTTTTCTTTTTTTTTTTTGAGACGGTGTCTCACCCTGTTGCCCAGCCTGGAGTGCAGGGGCACAATCTTGGCTCACTGCAACCTCTGTCTCCCAGGTTCAAGCGATCCTCATGCCTCAGCCTCCAGAGTAGCTGAGACTACAGGTACGTGCCACCACACCCAGCTAATTTTTGTATTTTTAATAGAGATGGGTTTTCACCCTGTTGGCCAGGCTGGTCTCCAACTCCTGACCTCAAACGATCCGCCCGCCTCAGCTTCCCAAAGTACTGGGATTACAGGTGTGAGCCGCAGTGCCCAGCCTCCAGCTATCTTAGTAACGGATGTTTTAGGTACCTGAGTCCTCCTCTCAGTAGCTGAGCCCTTGCAGCAAGGGCTTTGTGATGATGGTCTGACGGGTCTGACAGATGCTCAGTATCTTCTGTGTTAGCAAAAATAAAATTGACGTGTTGGTCAGAATCTGGTGGTCCTCCCTGTGAATGGGCTCCTTGGGCTTTGGTGTGCTGAACGCTTGGAGCAATGTATTTGGGTCCCAGAGCCAGATTGGATCGTCTCAATTTGGGCAGGTGTCCGCTGCAGGTCTGGTCATGTGGCAGGGGAAGGCACACACGCGATGAACTCCAGGCCTGGCTCTCAGGGCCTGTCCGCTCTGTGGTGTGACGAGAGGAGGTGTCAAGTTGTCTGGGGCCTGGATGACGAAATCTGTGTTCCACACGTACACTCAACTCTTAACTCACATTTATTTTGCAACTTTTGTGAAGCATTCATTGGACACTGAGTACGCGGTATCATCTATGAAGCCACTTTTCTTTTTGAGTTACATGTTTAAAGAAATGTGGCTTAATGAGTTATATAGATGTACAACTGAAAAAAAATGCTTTCTAAAACCATTACCAGTCCAGGCACCGGTGGCTTATGCCTGTAATCCCAGCGCAGGAGGATCATAGGAGTCTGAGGCTAGCCTGGGCTATACAGCAAGGCCCTATCTCTACAATGATAATAATAATAATAATAATTACCAGATGGATTCATGTAGAAATTGAGTCACACCATGGTGTCTGAGTACCTTGTCATCTGATGTTAGCTTAACTTTGGTTTTTAAAAAATAGTAATAAGTTATATTTGTTGAGGGGTGGTTTTTACGTGTCAGTCATGTTGTAAGTAATTTGCACCGTGTGTGGTATGTGGGTGCCTAATCAATGAGAATGTGCTTGTTTCTATGTGGATTTTTAATTTTTCACAATGGGAAATTTCCAAATGTAAGAATCCTGAATCCTGGTGTGCCTGTCCCTGGGCATCAGTAGCTACTCGCCTCACTCCCTTCCCTGATCTCTGGGCTTCCTATTAGATTATTCAGATTCCAGGTAGGTAGATAATTATTTTAACCAAAATTTAATTTTTAAAATTGAACTCCAGATTGACTTTGTTTGAACTTAATTATTTTTCCTCTGACTTACTTATTTTTTTCAGTTGTCATTGTAGCACCTTGATATGTTCTTTCTTATCCCCTTTTGGGATGTAAACATTATTTATGAATTTATGCCTTGAATTGATTGTCTACAGCTTCTGCTGTAGACAAAGGAGCTGTTTGTTTCATGCATCCTTTCAAGTGAAGAATAATCAGCTAATTACAGCTGTTTGGAAATTAGCTTCCTTTCTGTTTGTTTGTTTTTCCTTCCTGCCCTGGGAACCTGGCTGGCATCACTGGACGCACCACACCTCCCGGCGTGGTGAGCTTGGGAGCTACCTTGATTCACTTGGATTCTTTTAACATGAGTTTGTGTTTTTGTGCACTAATCAGGCTCGTTATTTTCTCATCTGTAAATGAGAAACTTGGAATAGCTGGTCATCAAAAAGTTCCTTTTTGATTTTGTGGTTACCAAAACGAAAACAAAGCGCCACCACCAACAAAAAACCAGTGCTAGGGATAATTGTTGACCATCAGTTGCTTAGGGAGTTAATGACTTCCACCTGGGAAATAATTTGAAACAATGTCCCCATTGTATTTTGGTTTGGCCCAATTTGGTGTGGCCTGGAGCATGTCCCTTACTGCAGGCCACCTCTGGGGGTAAGTGGGTGCAGAGCAGGCCATGCCTGGCTGGGGACCTCCCCCTGGGAATCTCAGTGCTCTGCCCTGCCATTTGCTCCCACTTCCTGTACATGGCTACAGTGTCCTGGGTGGGGACACCCCACCTTCCATCCCAGCAAGACAAACCATACATCCTGGATTTTCTGTAACATTCAGTTTCTTACCTTTTGCCTTTTATTTCTGTAAGTCCTCCAAATATCTTAACATTTCAACATCTTCTGGAAGCAGCCAAAGCAGGGTTGGGGGAGGGAGTTCAGAACCCCTGTCACCCTGCATATACCAGGTGGGCCCATTTGACTGGGGCAGGGTGGCCGCCCTCCAGGGTGTGCAGTCACCCAGCTGTGGTTGTGGGCTGCTTCCTGTGCCATGCCATCTGCTGGCCTACCCACCCGTGGAGGGCTCCTGCATGCTGACTGCCTTGGGTTGTCCCCTGGCCCTGCAGGGGACCTCTGTGACATTTTGAGCATGATTAGAAAAAGGAACTTGTGGATTTTCTTTTAGGGTTAGCTGGTGAGCAGATGATGCCAGCTAGCAAGCCACCTTCCTCCTCCAGCCGGCCTGGCTGGTTTTAGCTCAGCCATCCCAGCAGGGCTGGACTCAGTCCAGGCTCTGGGCTCCGGGCTCCTGGCTCCCAGCTCCTGGCTGCAAGGATCTTCAGCAGTCGGACCACACGTGACTATTTGAGGCTACCATAGCCCTCTGGTTTCTTCTGGTAATCACTACTGCTGACCTCACTTTTCAGATAATCTCTGCTCTCCTGTGGCCTTGGGGTTCTCCCTGACCCCTTGGAGCCTCTCTCAGTAAATGGAAACCTTCTAGGGGTTTCTTATAGGCAGAATGTAGTATGGGGAGTGGCTTCCCAAGAGTGTGAAGGGCTGGACAGCCAAATGCACCTTCTCCAGAGATCAGAGACTAAGAAAGCTGCCGCTGTCCCTAGGTCTGAAGGGCAAAATGAAGACTTGAGAGTTCCCAGAGCCTGAGAGCAGGTGCTCTCCCCACTGCTGCTGCCACCGAGCGGGAATTCTGAGCCCACAGCCCTGCGGCTGTCACTGGGCCCTCTACCGATGCAGCGAGAACCTTCTACTCTTGTCAATGCTGCTTTAGGAACCTGCTGTCCCCATAGCCACGAGCAGGGGTGTTGCGGAGGGCAACGCTTTGCCCTTCCTCCTGCCTTTTAATGTTGCACCTGGTTCTGTCTTTGACAGAACTTAAGCAGAATCAGGCTGGCAAGTGTAGCTTTCGGGTACAGAGGAGGGCTGGGGCGGTCCTCACACCAGGAGGCTGCATCTTGCACACAGACTCCTGAGAGTGCAGGTGGAATGAAATGACCCAGTGCCCACCACCTGGCATGGCGTGGGTGGAGAGTGGTAGGTGCTGCGCATTTTCTCTGTGGACCAATCGAAATGCGGTATTGATAATGTGCTAATCATGCCGATTATACCCACACACCAAAATAGAAAAACATAAAACAAATGAAAAGTTTAACATAACCTGCTTTGGCCAGTGGAAATGAAATATAAAAGACTCAGTTGCCGCTGTTCTCCGGGTAATAGTCTGTGGACACCGATGTGCACAGTTCCTATCAAGGTCCTGTGCGTAGAGCCACTGAGGACACTGTGGTTCTCTGGTGCGTATGTTGTAGGTGGAGAGGGAGACCACTTGAAGCCCTGGTAGGAACTGTTTGCTCCTGTCAAGCAGGAAACAAACACGTGCGTCTTGAAAATGCTGAGCTCCCTTTGCAGTTCTGTGCTCGTATTGAAGAGAGGATGGGCACTGGGGTGACAGCTCACAGGATTCCAGCAGCAGCACCTTGGTTTCACCTAGCACTTCAGCCTTTGCCTGTCTTCTTGTCGTGGAAAGTTCTTTTGTTTGAGACCTGAACTTTGTGAGTTTCTCCTAGCTCCCTTAGTTGCACCTGCCTTTTCTCCTCACCTTCTTCAGCTGTGCTTGGAGGCGCTGCCAAGGTGGCAGTAACAGAAACCCCATTGAGCTCTGTGAAGTGAGAGAAATTTGTCCTAAGGACAAGGTGTCTTGTGAAGGAGATGTTGGCAAGCCTCTGGGACTGGGTCCAGGGCTTAGAGGGGAATTGGGGACCTAGAAAGCCCCCTGCCTCTCAGTTGTATCCGTGTGCACATTACAGACTGGCCATCCCTATCCCAGCGCCTGTGGTAGTGACCTTTGCCAACATCCTGGAGGCATGTGTCTCCAGCAGAGGCTGGAACCTTCGGGATCTGTTCTGTGTTCTAGCTTCAGGCAAGAGCTGTTTTGGCCTAGTCTGGTCAGCTGCCCACTCTGACCACATCCTCTGTGGCGTGGGAGGTGGTGGTGTATAAGAACACACCTGCCCTTATGACCATGTACACGGGGACCAGGGAAGGGCAGTGATGGCAGAGGGAGGAAGCCCTTGGTTCTGGGCAGCCTCTCCATGGGGATTTGCCCGCAGAATGAACTCTCACAGAGTAATACAGGTGTAATACTGAGTAATACTGGTGGCTGCGTGAACCAAAGGAACCCCTATTAGCTGGAGTTTCTGCATGTTTCTCCTTAGACTGGGAAATCATCCCCTTGTTACTGCACTGGTTATGTGTATCAGTGGAAAGAATGGTTATTTTTATTTTCTTTCATTTCTTATTATTTTTTTAGAGACAGGATCTCTCTCTCTTGCCGAGGCTGGAGTGCAAGGGTGTGATCATAGCTCGCTGCAGCCTCAAACTTCTGGGTTCCAGTGAACCCAGCTGCCTCAGCTTCCCAAGTAGCTAGGACTATAGGCACATACCACTATACCTGGCTAGTTGAGATAATGGTTATTATTTTTTTTAAAGAGCTTTAAGAATAGGCTTTAAGAATATCTGTCTTAAACTTGGAAATTCAATATTTAAATATTAAAACCAAGAAATAATTGAGAATAATTTTCATTAATAATCCATCATAAGGCTGGGCATAGTGGCTCACACCTGTAATCCCAGCACTTTGGGAGGCTGAGGCAGGTGGATTGCTTGAGGTCATGAGTTCGTGGCCAGCCTGGCCAACATGGTGAAACCCCGTCTCTACTAAAAATACAAAAATTAACTGGGCATGGTGGTGCATGCCTGTAGTCCTAGCTACTCTGGAGGCTGAGGCATGAGAATCACTTGAACCTGGGAGAAAGAGGTTGCGGTGAGCCGAGACTGTGCCTCTGCACTCCAGCCTGGGCAATAGGGTGAGACTCCATCTCAAAAAAAAAGAAAAAAGAATCCATCATAAAATGTGTTTTTTAAAATAACTCCTGAAGAAAACAGAAAACACCCAGACTTGGGGCTTTTAATCTTTTCTTATTAACTAAAGGGGATACTTTAAATTGATTGCCATGTGACTATTATATATAGAGCTTCACTCTGTCTGAATATGGCTGCATCTCTGCCACCTACTAAGTGGTGGGTGGCTGCGTCCAGCTGAACTTGGCTTCCTGGAGCTGGGTGCAGCCTCCTGGCTGAAGACCTGAAAAGGACTGCCCATTCTTTGTGCTTTACACTTGGCTTTGTGGGCAGATGGAAGAGAGAGCTGTTCTCCGCCCACAGGACGTATGCAAGTGGAGGAGAGGAGGAAAGAGCTCTGATTTTTTTTTTCCACTAATCAGCTTTTGAATTGAGCCTCTTGGTCATACCATGATTTAAAACGCACACTCACATACATATACATAGTAATTCCCTAGCAGAAATGTAGCTTTGTAGAGTCCTCATGTTCTCTATAATGGATTAATTCCCTCAATTATAGGAAAGAGGAACTGATATGGGGAAAACAGCCTGGATACCGTAGCCTATGAGATCCACCTTCACCCTCTCCTTCAGGATAGCACGTATCCACAAACTTCACAGCTCAGCAAATGTTCAAGACCTCCTGTTTGTTCTTCCTTGGGTTATTTAGTTCAATTCTACTCTTTTAATAAACTATTCTAATTTCTGTTTTTCCAGTTTTGCCTTTACCTTATTCAGTGGCATTATTTTAACTGAGTATGTTTTGGACACACTAGAAATGAAGCATATTTCCTTTGTTTTAAAATTTCTGGTTGCAAGATTAATCAAGAATAATAAATATTTATTGTAGAATATTTGAAAGGTTTTTAAAGTGAAATTTCTATTAATAAAACCGTTGCTTCTCAGCATCTGGATTAAGTTGGGGCCTGATAGTCATAAATATTTAGATGTCTGTCACAGTTATTTCTATAATATGGGATGTGTGTGTATATATATTCATCTAAAGGACACACACACATACTCTCGCTGGCTCTCTCATTTTCATTTGGTATCTGGGTTAAAATTCTAACGTTCATCCTCAAATCCTGCTTCTCTCTCATGTTCTATGTCACATCCATATAGATGTTGAATAAAGTGATAAACACATTTTTGTCATCTATACCTGGGCACTATTGAGAGTGGGAGGGGTGCTGTTTGTAATAATGCTGAAACATCAGTCACCAATCAGAGCCCCTGGTCACCGATGTGGTCTCAATGTGTCTCTCATATGTTGAGATCCTACCCCCAAGATCCTATACCAAGGTGATGGTATTTGGAGGTGGGGCCTTTGGAGATGATTAGGTTATAAGAGGGGAGGGCTTGCAAATGGGATTAATGTCCTTATGGAAGACACCTCAGAGGGCCCCCTCGCCCCTTCAGCTCGTGAGGACACAGCAAGAAGCCGCCGTGTAGGAACCAGGGAGGAGGCCCTTACTGGACACTGAATTTCCTGGTACCTTGATCTTGGACTTCCAGCCTCCAGAACTGTGGGAAATAACTTTGTTTATAAGCCACCAGTCTGTGGTATTTTGTTACAGCCAGCCAAACAGACTACCACAGTCACCCAGCCTTGAGTGACTGACCGTCTCTTTTCTCATTGCCCAAATCTGGATTTTGTCTCTCACCTGGTCATGGTCTTCCTGTCTTCTTGTTTCCAGACTTTTCTCCCTCCCACCCACCTATTCCATTGATACTGAGGTTGGCTTTCAGAGATACAGATGTAATTGTTTTACTTCTCTTCTTACAAACCTTTAGCTCCCCATTTCCTGGAGGCGCCTTTGTGTTGTCAATGCACCTTTAAAATCTGATCTTTGCTCCACCTTCTGCTGTTCAGCCCTTGTGAATTTTATGAACGTGATTACCCTAGGTATTCCCAGGGGAGCCGTGCACTTTTACACCTCGTGCCTTTGCAGATCCTGTTGCTGACACAGGGGCAGCCTTCTCCCATCTCACCCCTTCCCACACGGCAAGACTTGACTAAATGCCATCTCCTTTTTGAAGCCTTCAGGATTCCCCCAGCCAGAACTAGTGACCCTCCTTGGCCTTCTAGTCCATGTACGTCTGTTTTCTTAATATGCCTGCATTCATTCCTAGAAGACAGTACAGCCTAGCAGTTAAGATCTGGTTTGCTGGCATGAATCATGGCCTGCCATTGCCATAGTGTGACTTTGGGCCTGGCAAAGGTCTCTGTGCGTCAGTTTTATTATCTGAAAAATTGGGACAATGACGGTCTTGTGAGATAGTTGTTAGGTTTATAATAAAGAGTGGTGCATGGAAAGTACAGAGCCTGTGGCTTGGCAAGTGATAATCCTGCAATTTATATTGTCTGTGACAGAGCTGTCACCTCTTACAGTATAATAATTTGTAGACATGTCTGTTTCTCCAGTTGGAATGACTCTGTGATAAGGACTCTGGCCACGTAGTGGGGCTCATTAGGCATTTGCTGAATGAACTGGTATATGTACATATATAATCTTCTCTCTTTATTTCTTGCTGTAAATGCTTTTAACTGAAATAGGTACCTACAGCTGTCAGTTTCTTGACTATGAAGTTGAGAATGTCCATATACCTGAAAACCTGAGGCCCATCAGGTCCCTCAAGCTGAGGGAGGAGCTCCAAGACAAAGACCTGGTTTCCCAAGTTTGAGGTCCGTGCCTTCCTTACTCCGTTCTTGGTATGACTGCGAGAAGTTGCTTTTGGGCTTCCGTGAGAGTGGGAGTCTGTCACCGATAATCTCTTTCCCCTCTCTTTATAGGAGTAAGAGGACAACCCTCCTGGTCTGGCTTTGGGCAGGCAGGGTGGCCGGGCCCAGGGACTCCTGGTGGCCCTTCCGTCTGATCTAGATGGACGGATTATCAGGCACATCCTGCTGACGGCTTCCACCAGCCCACAGGGATTTGCGATCTGCCTTCTCTCTCTGCCACCAAAAATCTCCCTAAAACTAGTTCCACTCCCTCCACAGCAGGTGTCAGAGTTGGGTTGCTGACCTTTTGAGGACTTGAGAAGAAACAGTCTATATAATGAACACTCTTTTCTTAACTATTAAAGTGACTTTAAATTCTACACAAAATCTCACTTGAGGAATGCTGGCTATGTGAAATGTCTTATGTTTTCATCCTCTCACTCTTGAATTCCGTGCATAGGTAGTGTCTGGTTTTAGTACTTTTTACTTTGTTAGAGCAGTTTTGTTTCCATGGCTCATTTAGCGCTCCTCATGCAACGTCAAATGATAGAACCTGATCATTTCTGAGAGCGAGAGGATCCGGCCCGTTGAAATCATTTGGCAAAACGGGCTGCAGCTGCCTGTAGAGACGAAATGGATGTTGGGGAGAAGAGGCGGTTGCAAAGGCTGTTAGGCTTGTGCTCCGCTCTGGCGGCCACAGCACCTGCCTCTCAGAGCTGGCTTCCAGTGACTAGTACTCACTTACTGTCCCCAGCGCTCCCAACTGGAGAGGCGTAGGAGGCAGTTCCTCCAGACACTTGTGCTCACTGGCTTGGTGAGGAGGGTGGCAGCCTCACCTTTATTTCTGGTGTCATAACAAGCGCCATTTGAAGCCACGTTGGTCGACAATCCTTTACAACAGGTAGGCCGTAAGGCCAGGGCCTTTTTGGGTACCTGGAACATAACCGTGGCACGTGATAGATGGGGAAGCTGCCTTGGAATAAGAGTTACCGAAGGCCAGAGCCCTGGGAGGTGGTTTAACTTTCTCTGCAGCTCTACTTTGCTTTCTGCTGCAGCAGCTGAGGAAGCCAACTTAATGTTGAATTCTCTTTAAGGTGATATGTAATCTTTGGAAGATAGAAAGTAATGGCAGTGGAATGTTCTGCATGCTGTTTGTATCCTCGCTAGAGCTTGGGTGGGCCCCCATTCCCCTCCTCCCTTGGGGAGCCTCTTAGATTGTCACTAGAGACTTCCCGGTGCTTGAATGAGACATTAAATTGTGCCTGTGTTCTGGGGTGGCACCATGGAGGCCCGCGTGGAACATGGTTTCTATTTAGAGTGAAAACAGCTCGATGCAGCGTTGCCTGTCTGAGCCAGCCTTAGCCCTTCATCTTCACCTGCTTGTGCAAAGCTTCGTACACCACTGAGGCGCGGGTTAATTTGCAGTGTTTGCCACCGCAGGTGCAGTTACTAGGAAGGCAGCCATTTGTGGGGGATAGTGGTGTGTTTTTTTCCACCTTGTTCTTCTGAGCATCATAAAATACCTTAGCACGAAGAAACCCTGTAAATATTCTGGGTAATAGCCCTACATAAATGTATTTAGATTATGTTTTTTTCTTTAATAGGTGAAAAATGATGACCTCCACTCTTTCCAAGAGGGGTGGCCTGTTCCTGAGCGACTTCCGTGCGCTTCCCCACAGAGAGGTTTCGCAGCTGGAAACAAGGGCATTTCTTCCCAGAAAGTGGGGATTGTTTCGCTTCTCCCTTTACAGTACTGCCTTGTAGCAATTGGAAATGTGCACATATTTGGAATTTGCAGGAGAAAATGAAACACCCCTTTCTCTGCAGAAGACAGTGTGCAGGTCACTGAGTAAGCAGCAGGACCTGCCTCAGCAGGACAGCAGGTCCCTTCTGCGGCACCTGGCTTGCCTCAACACCATGCGTGGCATTGGCAGTGATGAAATTCAGTTTCATTCAGGAAAGTGTCACTGGGAGCTTTTCTGTTTTGAGAGAGGCTCTCCCTCTGTCACCCAGGCTGGAGTGCAGTGGCTTCATCTCTGCTCACTGTAGCCTCTGCCTCTTGGGCTCAAGTAATCCGCCCACCTCAGCCCCCCAAAATGCTGGGACTACAGGCATGAGCCACCATGCCCGGCTGTTATTTCTAATAGGAAGTTGCCATCCCTTTTCTCACCCCAGTGGCATTTCTGGGGAGCAGTTTTCCCACCTGCTGATTGGACTCCTTGTGGTGGTCCTATGGGCTTGGGGTGAACTGGGAGGGGGCAGTTTAATTTGCTTACATGTCAAGCTTTTTAAAACAGCCTTTTCAGGCTAGTAAGTATTGATGCTGGTTATATTGAGGTGAAAGGGCATGTTAAATTCAAGATACATTTGTGTTTCCACTATGTGCCAGAGACTGTGCTAGAGTCCACAAAGGAATGACATGTTGACCTTGTGGAGAGTACAATGTAGAGCAGTATTCAGGTCTTTACAGTGTAGGTGAGCATCAATGCTTTTTTATCATTTCCATAATAATCACATTTAATTTGAGCATGTCTGTGGTCAGGCAGGCAGTTACAAATGCTTGCCATAAAAGTTTCTCATTTAGTCTAGTGGAAACTATAACACCGTCAACATTGTCCCTGGAGGAGCACCGTGTCTGTTGAGGTCCATGCCTTCCTCAGCAGCCACTGTTCCAGGGCCGTGTTTCCCACACTTCCCATTTCAGCATTCTTAGAATATGCACAAAGAGTGCGTCCTCAGATACTGACAGAATAGGATACATGAGTAAAGTTAGCAACACACACGTGCTTAGGCAGCCTCCCAATTTGAAATGCTTTCTGAAGCAGGTAGTTGGTGTGTTTTTTTTTTTTTTTTGAGATGGAGTCTCGCTCTGTTGCCCAGGCTGGAGTGCAGTGGCACGATCTCAGCTCACCGCAAGCTCCACCTCCTGGGTTCACGCCATTCTCCTGCCTCAGCCTCCTGAGCAGCTGGGACTACTGGCGCCCGCCACCACACCCGGCTAATTTTTTGTGTTTTTAGTGGAGACACGGTTTCACTGTGTTAGCCAGGATGGTCTTGATCTTCTGACCTCGTGATCTGCACGCCTCAGCCTCCCAAAGTGCTGGGATTACAGGCGTGAGTGGCAGTTGGTTCTTTACAGTGTCACTGGGAGCCATGCTGTTTGTGTTCAAGCTCAAAAAGAACCAAAGGACAGTTCCCCCATCCTGGCCAAGGAGGCTAGGGGGAAGCTTCCTGAGATGTCTGTGGACACAGGAAAAAATTGTTGTTGTGTCGTTCTACGGGGAGACATGTGAATGTAATTCCTGCTATTCAGAAGGATAAAGTTAGAGTCCAAAGTGACACAACCAAAAGACCGCCAATACAAAATCTAATGCCGCCTGCCCAGTGCTCCTCATAACCTGAGCGGACCCACCGACAGGTTTCCCGCTATGAACAGTAAAGGGAAAGGCCCAATCTCCAACACCACCAATAGAGTGGAAGCCACAGGATTGGTTCTGAGCTGCCTCAACATCCACTCAGGTGTTCACAGGTATGTCCAGCCAGGGAGTTCGGGGCAGCCCTGCTGAGGCTGAGTTTGCCTTTGTGCTTTATAAGCCGAAGCTTGGGAGAACTCGATCACACCCAAAATGTCATTCTGAGGTCAGCAGGACGTTGGGCGCAGGACTCCTAGTAAGTGCTGAGTCTGTTTATTTAGCTGTTCTCATTTGATATGCTGAAGAAAATAAATATGATATCTGGTAGCGGTGCAATGCTTTTGGTCCAGATGATGTTCCAGGGAGACCCAAATTATTTAACTTGGGCGACTGGTTCCCTGGGCTTAATACTTTTTGCCTATTTTTTTTTGTGTTTTCGTGGATGTGTGTGTGTCCACTCTTTGCCCATCTGTCGATTTTCTCATTTACCTTCTGCCTTATTTGCCTTGTTCTCACATCCCTTCCACTACACATCTCTCTGTCAGTTAATTAATCCATTCATCCAGCCAGCCTTTTATTGATCCTCTGTTGTGTCTAGGGCAGCATGATTAGTGTTGTGGACTGAACGATAAATTACAAACAATCCCAGCACCAGGGATGAAGAAAAAATACGTGTACAAATGACTCTGATGACAAATGATGCTTATTTTGAATCTATGTAATAACAGTAGTGATCATTAACTGAGCATGTGCTATGTGCCAGGCCTGGCTCTGAGCACGGACTCGTTCCATCAGCCCTGGGAACAGCCAGTGGGCAGGCTGGGGACAGGATGGGAGTTCAGCAAGGCTGGGAGTGTTGTCTTGGGCCTGTCTGGAAAGGTCTCTGCCTTTGGAGACTTGGCCGCCAGCCTTGGTGGTGGCCCTGGCCGCTGCTGCGGTCTTGTGTCTGCTTCTCTCTAGGCATGAGATGCTGAGTCGGTTCCTTTAGCTCAGACTCATCCACACCTTTTTAAAAGGAGATGATGCTGGCCTCGCACGGTTATGAGAGTGAAATTAAACTCCACATGGCTGTGGCCTGGCCTGACTCTTCTGGGTCCCAGGACAGGGCTACCTGTCTCCATCACTGTCTCTTATTTCTCTGCCTCCTCCAGGCCCAGCTTCTACTCTCTCCTCCCTTCTACCTCCCCGACGCATTGCTTCCTCCTGGGTTTGTTCCCCTCTGCCTCTCTTGGTCCAGTGCCTTCTGCCAGCCCTGCTCCCACCCTGGCCTTAGGCCTTAGGCTGGCTCCTTTACCTCTGCTGCTCAAGCACCCTCCTTTCTAAAGCATGGTGATAACAGCACTGTCCAGACTCGAAGGAGGGGAACTGCGACACTTCAGCTGGCGTGGCGCCCTCCAGGTGGTCCCTGGCCTCGGTGGCTCTCGGTGAGGGTGAGCATGTGCCCTGCTTTCCTCTCTCCTGCCCTTTGCTGCAACTCCTCTGCTGTCTTGCTCTGCCCGCTGCAGGTGTGGTACCACTGGGCAGCTGCTGTTACTCCCACTGTTCTCACCTTTGACCCTCAGCCCTGAGCACTCAGCTGGATTTCTCTTTTCTGGGTTGGTTGTCCTCACACTGAAGGAAGCTCAGCTCAGCACCGTGGAAGGGACAGGACCCAGCCTCTGCTCTGACGTGGTCCTATCTGTAGGTTCGGGCTGAGTCTTCCACCTGCAAGTGCAATGGATCGAACTTTTGTGTCCCCCAGAAATTCACATGGTGAAGCTCTAACCCCCAGTGTGACTGTATTTGGAGATGAGTCCTCTGAAGAAGGAGTTGGGGTTGAGTGAGGGTAGGGCCCGCATAATGGGATTCCTGCCCTTCTGAAAAGAGACAGCAAAGAACTCTCTCTGCCACCTGAGGACATAGCGAGAAGGCAGCCGTTGGCAAGCCAGAGTGGCCCCCATCAGACTCTGCTGGAACTTGGATCCTGGACTTGCAGCCTCCAGAGCTGCGAGAAATGAATGCCTGCTGTTGAAGCCCCCAGCCTGTGGTCTTTTGTTTGGGCTGCCTGAGCTGCCTCAGGCAGTGAAGCTGCCTCAGTCCCTCCCTGCGGTGGAGACTGCACCTCATGGGGGTCGGGGTGCACTGGTGACCACTGCACCTTCCCCATAGGAGCATCTCCACTAGCCACGTTCCTTCTTGCTGGAAACAAGGCCCATCTTTTCTTGATGACAGCGAGGGAGTGGGTGGATGGGAAGATTACGGTCATAACTGTTTTGCTTTAATTTTGGGCTGCATCCGTGTTATAAGATGATCTCATTCTGTTAGAAGCATGTGCGTATACCCCCCGACTTGTAGATCCCTGGCCCACTGGCAGAACTGAGGAGACCTGGGCTTCCTGCCTTCCTGGGCTCCATGTGCCACCAGCCAAGGACAAATCCGAGTTGGGATGTGCCTCCTTCCAAGGTTGGATGTGCTTGGATCCATTTTGGATGAGGGTACTAGCTTTGAAAAAGCTTCTCAATTTGACTTTCTTTTCACTTCCGTTAAGTGTAGGGGATTAGAAGTGAGAGTTGGGGAGGAAGGAAGCCAATTCTAGATAAGTTTTTTCATCAGTTACGTGAATTGGAGAGAAAAGTTAGAAAACCTAGGTACTATTGCTGTCTTTTGCTTAAAGGATTTTTGTGCCCTTGAAACTTCTACACCCATAAAATGCATTTTCACAGAGTTTAAAGCCATTGCTTAAAAGCAGGTTAAAAGGAGAAGGAAATTCTTTTCTTCATTTCTGTCAACCCCATTTAGATGATGACGTTTCAGTCTTTTTTCCGTGCTTAGGTTTCCTTTTTCCTCTGGTTTGTATATTTGTAATCATACTCTATCCAAATGAACTTTTCTCATTAATAGGGATTCTGAAACTATTGTTATCTCCATCTCTCTTGAACAAGTAATACAAGCAATATATATTTTTGATATTTAATATATCTATAGTTGTACTATATTATTACTACAATTTTTTTTTTTTTTTTTTTTTTTGAGATGAAGTTTCACTCTTGTTGCCCAGGCTGGAGTGCAGTGGCATGATCTTGGCTCACTGCAACCTCCACCTCCCAGGTTCAAGCGATTCTCCTGCCTCAGCCTCCTGAGTAGCTGGAATTACAGGCATGCACCACCACACCCGGCTAATTTTTGTATTATTAGTAGAGATGGGGTTCCACCATGTTGGTCAGGCTGGTCTCGAGCTCCTGACCTCGTGATCCCCCTGCCTCGGCCTCCCAAAGTGCTGGGATTACAGGCGTGAGCCACTGTGCCCGGCCTATTAATGCAATTATTATACTGTATATTACTTATATATAGGTTATATAAGATGCTTCTGTTGGCCAGTGCAGAACTTTCTAACTGCTAAATGCCTTCTCCTCGAGTTTTCTATTTTTCGTTTGTTTTCTTTCAATATGCTTTATCCATAGAATGCATAATTTTTTGTTTGTTTTCCTTCCTTCGTTTTCTTCATTCTTATGTAGTTTAAATCGGTTACAAACAAGTCACTGTAATCCAATACTCTGTACTTTAAGACAAAAGCTATCTGTGTTGATTCTGTTGTGTTTCGACAGAGGGTGACTAGTCAGGGCGGCGGATCTCTTATCTGCTGGTTTGGGTTTCTAAAAATGTATTCTGGCTGCATTCAACTTTTTAGAATTCTAAACTGATAGAGACAAATTGTTATTTAAAACATGGTATGACTGTGAACGATTTAATGCACACTTCTCTGCCAATCTCCCCCTCCCCCGATGCCAGCTGCCTTACTTCTGCTCAGAGGGTGCCAGCGCCCAAGCGGGCCCCACTCACCTTCCTCAGCTGAGGGCCTGGGACCCTCGGCTCCCGTAGCGGGTGTGAGAGGCCAGGTTTGCAGTTATATGTGGCACTTCACAACACTTTTTTCTTTTTCTTTTTTTGAAGACAGTCTTACTCCATTGCCCAGGCTGGAGAGCAGTGGCGCGATCTCGGCTCACTGCAAACTCTACCTCCCAGGTTCAAGCGATTCTCCTGCCTCAGTCTCCTGAGTAACTGGGATTACAAGTGTGCACCACCATGCCCAGCTAATTTTTGTATTTTTGGTAGAGATGGGGTTTCGCCATGTTGGCCAGGCTGGTCTCCCAACTCCTGGCCTCAAGTGATCCACCCGCCTCGGCCTCCCAAAGTGCTGGGCTTACAGGTGTGAGCCACCTTGCCTGGCCTCACAACCTTTTTTCAATGAGAAAAACATTAGCCTCCTTTTGTTACAGATAAGAGAGTTCTTTCTAGTTGAAGAGATGTTTCCTTGAGTCTTTCCGATGAAAATGATCCTCTTGCTACATAAAATCCTGACAGGAGCAATACAATCTGCCTTCGAAACATGCTGTAAAGCACCGACTGTCCATCATGATCTGCTTGTGAGGACCTTGCTCCCTGGCTTGTGATCCTCAAACCCCAGATTAGGCTTGCTCCTGGTCAACAGGAGGGCTGTTTCTGACACAGACTGCTGCCCCACACACCCCCAGTTTCTGCCTCAGTGGTCTGGGGTGGGCCCCAGTAATTTGCATTTCTAAAAAGTCCCCAGGTGATGCTGGTGCTGGCCAGGGCACACCTCACCATCAGATAACGAGCAGGTTGGATATGAGTGACCACCAATGAAATGTTCATGAATGGATATTGCGTTTTGCTGTCACTGCCTGGAGGGGCACAGGGGAATCAGAGTCCAACACTGTAGCATGTTCGTGTATTGAGTGCAAAGGCGCAGAATTGGCTTGGCTTCAAAACATCTTGATTTTTATTGCTTCTACTTTGTGGAATGTTACTTCCTATTTGTAGAACGAGAAGAATTAAAAGTTGATTTGTGAGCTAAAAATATGGGCAGCCATTTCTTCTTCATCAAAGCCCATAAATAGACCTGAACATTTAGACATAAAAGTAAACCGTTAGAAATAGTGTGCATGTCATTAGGATCTGTTGATTGGATTAAAATGACAGACTCGTTTCTTGGCTTCCTGTCGGTCTCGTCATTGCCCACCACCTATTTTTAGCAGATCTTGCCCTGCTGACTCAGAGTGGGAATGGTTGCCGAGCTCTGGGCTTCTCGGTGCCATAGGCTGGCAAGTAACCTGGATCTTAGGATGGGTAGCACTCTATACCTGGGCACCGGGAGAGGCTGTGCCTGTAAGAAGACCCCCCTGCAGGCAGCCTGGGAGCCCGGCCACCCTCGCCTGCCCCGTTTCTTGTTACTTCATCCACTGAGAAGAGCCATCTCGTGAGCCCTTGTTTCCTGGGCCCTTTGAGAAGTATGCCAGGTGTTGCTGACTGGAGTGTCATCACTTGATGTGACATTTTACTGCATCCCCCGCACCTGTCTTCATCTTAGGTGAAGGCCTCAGGACAGGCCCTTGGTGCCTCCTGCCTCTGTTCTGGGCAACCCTCGGCGAGAAGTGTACACAGGCAGAGCTTGTCTTCAAGGGGCTGTACCTCTTTCTTTAAGGCTGCTGTCCAGGTGGGTCTCTCGCCACCAGCTGATGCACACAGGGAAGACATGGGTGGAGAGAATGACCTCTGAGCTGTGCCCGAGAAAACAAGGGTGTGGCAGGTCAGCCTGAGGCAAGGGAGGAGGGCCCTCATCTGCAGGGCTTGGCGAGGATCCAGCCAGAGCCCAACCCCTCCCCTTTATATCACGCACAGATGCACACTGCTACGGTAGTGCTCCTCACGTTAGAACCTGCAAGAGTTGGAAGACACTGCTTAGAGGTTGTTCGCTCCCATTCAGGAAACTTTGAGGCTCTGGAAATGCCCATGAGCAACATAGCTGAGAGGGTGGGTACGGCATGTGGGAGCCACTCGGAAGCCCCTGAGGCCCCGGGTTCAGCCACTCTGCACCCTCATTTTCTCATTTATTAAATGAAGAAGTGACAGCGGAAGATCGCTAATCCTTCCTTCCAGGATTTAAATTCTAGTAATTCGTAAGAGAATGTTGATTCATCTGGAGAAGCCTGAGGCAGTGATGTAAATTACAGCCACACTGATAAGAAACTGGTCATTTTTCATCTCTCCCATGTCATCTCTGTGCCTTCACATTTTTCTCTTCACTCCAGAAGAAGAGTGACCAGGTATGGAGGAAGGCTCGGTGGCTTTCAAGACGGGAAGATACACAGCGTAAAGTGCCTAACAACAATGTAGTGAGCACACTTTCTCCCCATCGCTGTGTTTACCAGCCAGAGTGCTGCTGCAGATTTCTCTTCGCTCACTGTCTTTGAGATGCCCTTATTTGTTCTGTGTATTCCAGTGTAGTTTATTGTATGTTTTTAGAGCACTCTTATGTTAATTTAAACTTCTCTAGAGCAAGGAGCATTTCGAGAACTGACTCACTTCATAATAGATCTGATCGCAGTGACCTCTTGAAGTGCTTGATACAGGGTTTAGTTTTTCTACTTGACAATTCAGGCAAATCAGTGGTATACATTCTTCGTAGAGCTTATGAGTTGTGTCCATAATTTGATTCATGTAAAAATGACGTGGCTGCTGGTGGCGGTTGTGTTTTGATAGGCCACTCAATATGTTCATATCTGTTGGTATATTTAACACCCGAATAAATTATCAAGATTTTATTGAGTGAACTGATTTTTTCTTTTTGGGAGGAGGAGAGGTCAAGCTACCAAAAAAATGTGTTTTTTTCCTTTTTTTTTTTTTTTTTTTTTAAGCATAATCAGAAACAAAAGGAAGAGCCTTAATGGGTTACAGTTGATTCTGAAAAGCAAGTTGCTGGTTGTGCTGTGGGCTCTGCACAGAGCCGTGGGAATGCTTCCCCAGTCCTGCCTCAGTGACTGGAGAGACGGATGAGATTTTGGAAACTTCAAGTTCCGGCTCACCCTCTCTGCTGACCCACTCCATGCCGTAGGCAGGGAGGTGCTTTGCCTGCCTTCATGTATAGAAGATGGTGTGCTGCTTGGTGGTTTCTGATGGCCCTATCACATTCTATGATGATCTTGACATTCTTTGTAAGATATGATTTCTTGGTTATCAGGATCATCATATTCAGTGTCGTCCTAAGGTAGAATCATAGAATAAGTTGCCCAGCTTCAGCAGTTATCAGTTAATGGCCAATCCTTTATCTAAGCCCCCATAGGCTCTAACAGATTATTTCTGAAGTGAACCCCAGACATCAATTCCTGTCATCTGTAAATATTACAGAATTTCAATAACAATAATTCCTTAATATTATCAAGCGGTCAGTGTTCAAATGTTCCCACGTCTCAAAATGTTATTTACAACTTGGTGGTTAAAGTCAGGATCCACATAAGGTGCACACATGCAGCTGGATGATCTATTAATTTGTCCAAACTTTTTTTTTTTTTCCTTCCCCATGCCAGTTGATTTATTGGCAAAACCAGGTCTTTTATCATTTGGGCTTCCCACAGTCTGCAGTGTGCTGACTAGGTCCCTGAACTTCCTCGAAACTGCACATCAGATCCAGAGCCAATCTGGTGCGATTTTCTGGCCAGGCTGCACCTTAGGTGGTGTGCGTGCATCTGTCAGGCCGAGGCCCATGTAAGCAACCTGGATGGCCATGGCCTCCACCTGTAATTCACAGGGGTTGCAAAGTGATGATTTTCTGATTCTGTCACTCCTTCTGCACTTGCTAGCCCTAGGTAAGGAGAGTACGTACTTGTCAGCTGTGACCCTGATGTGCAGTTTAGATGGGAGTCTTTCCCTTTCTTACCAACTGAGTCAGCTTTTCCCTAATGGTGGGATTCTTTCCTGTCCTGTGTCATGAAGCCAACCCATGAAACGGAAGGTGAGCATCAAGCAGTGCAGGCGTTCGATGATGGCCGTGGAATTGAGAAGTGGCAGTGTGCCTCCCAAATTGGCTTCTCAGTCCGTGAGAGGTGGGAAGCCACAGATGGAGGACATCTTTAATGAAGCAGTTGGACATTAAAAGCCAGGAGAGGAATATTCATGTATTTTCTGGGAATGAGTGGAGAATGTCTGGAAACCAGAGTGCTGCCTGCTTTTTTGTCCCCTTATGGTTTCTTGCCATTGTCATGGTGATTGTCAACTGTCATGGTCCTAGTGGGAGTGTCATTTAGCATGGAAATGAGATGATAATGAAGTTAAAGGCTCTTCAGAGGTCAAGTGAGCTGCCATCTTGGATCCCACTGGTTTCACCTGGTCTGGTCAGGCAGGGAACTTCTGACCTCAGGCATCCCCTTCCTGAGACAACTAGAGTTAAGGCAGGGTAGAAATGCACCTGGGTCATATAGGCATTGCACTGGCTAACACGTGTATTGGGTTCCCTAGTATCCACCAAAGCGAGCAATGAATTTGTTTATTTCTTTGTTTTTAGTAGTAATTGTGGAACTATGATTTAAGATATTTTGGATGTACTTTTATCCACTGCAGTTGACACCCTCATTGCTGCTCAGGTTGCCCCAGCCTTGGCCGGTGACAGCTGCCATAGGTGGCCTTCGTGTGCTCTTGCCAGGTGCCTGTAGTCCTTAATAATCACACCGGAAAACAGGGAGCTGTGGGGGGTCCAGGCTCCTTCAGACAGTGCCTACCCCAGCTGGGGTCTGCATGCCTTCAAAGAACCGTGGGGATCACTGTTTGGGGCTTACTTCTGGCTTGGTCATTGTGTCTGAGCCTTTTCAGTGGATAAAAGCTTTTCTTGATTGGTTTGGTTTGTTTTTAAGCATAATCTGTTATAAATTCACATTGATACTTCTAACTCAAAATTAGGATTCTAAAATATTGTATCTTTCGATTTTTTTTTTTTTTTTTTTGAGACGGATTTTCACTCTGTCGCCCAGACTGGAGTGCAGTGGCGCCATTTCGTCTCACTGCAACCTCCACCTCCCGGGTTCTAGTGATTCTCCTGCCTCAGCCTCCCAAGTAGCTGGGATTACAGGCGCCTGCACCATGCTGGCTAATTTTTGTATTTTTTGTAGAATTTTCTAAAATTTCTAGAATTTTCTAAAATTTCACCATGTTGGGCAGACTGGTCTCAAACTCCTGACCACAAGTGATCCGCCCGCCTTGGCCTCCCAGAGTGCTAGGATTACAGGCGTGAGCCACCTTGCCTGGCTGAATCCTTCTCTTTTATATTTCCTTTATGCTGAAAATCTTTGTCTCTAGGATCATTTAATGACTTATTTGCTTGCTTATAGATTTTATTTATACACAATATATAAAAATGTTTAAAATAACCCCACCAGTATAATTGCCAACCATGTAAGTACTGAAAATAACTGAAAATGTTTTTGTCCTTAGGGTTTATCTCACAGGGGAAATACGGTCAAATTATTGTATTTCAAAGTCTTTCAGGATAATTCCTCTCTGTACTTAAGCCACCAACTCAATTTATAGTTTAGTTTGTTTCATTATGCTTTTAATTTTTGGACTTTATAAAAGTTAATAATAGTTTATTATTTATTTATTTATTTATTGAGACGGAGTCTTGCTCTGTCACCCAGGCTGGAGTGCAGTGGTACAATCTAGGCTCACTGCAAGCTCCGCCTCCTGGGTTCAGGGATTCTCCTGCCTCAGACTCCTGAATAGTTTATTATTATGTAAACTATTCACATGGTTCGGCAGCCAAAGAAGCAATGTCCAGAGAGTGATTATTTTGTATGACTCTCTCTATCCTCTTTTTTCCCTACTCTTTTCCATCGCCATTTTTAAAAGGATGTTTTTCTCCTTTCCCTCTTTTATTTCTTGCTTTTTAAAGAAAAAGTTTTATTTTTTAGAGCAGTTTTAGTTTCATAGCAAAACTGAGCAGAAGGTACAGAGATTTCTCATATACCCAATTCCCCCAGGTGAACCAGCAACATCCCTGACAGGGTGCTGCATTTAGTTCTATGGACGAACCTGCATTGACAAGAACCAATCACCCAAAGTCGGGGGTTTATATTTGGGTTCCTTCTTTGTTTCATGCATTCCGTGGGTTTGGACAAATGTATAATAATATTTATTGCTTTTTAATGTGAGCAAACACATATGTGCATACAGTGATATATTTTTAATATATTTTTTTTCTCAAATAAGCAATAGCGTACTCTATACACTTTTCCCAAGCAAGAGTTCAAAGGTGGTTTTCTACGTATACGGTATATTGTAACTTAATCATGATATTGAGTTAAACTGAATGGGCCTGTTTATTTAGTTATTTTGGAAGGGGTAATTATAACAACTGCTGCATGAATATTTGAGTCATATTCCAAAAGAGTTAGAAAATACATGGATATTCCTATCTTATTTTTGCTGTTAACAAACTTGGTCTATTTAGTTTACATGTATGCTCGGTCAGTGGTTCTCACCCAGGGCGATTTCATTCCCCAAGGGATATTCAGCAGGCAGTGTCTTTAGGCATTGTTGATTGTCACCAATTCAGGCAGGGTGTGGATTGCTGCTAAACATCCTACAATGCAGGGGACAGCGCCACAACAAAGAATTACCCAAATGTCAGTGTGCCCCTGGTGAGAAACGCTGCTCATGTTCAACCAGGCATTTGAGTTATTATTCCTCCCTCTAGACCTCTCCCTCCTCGCTGACTTCCTTCCTTCGCGGCTTCCTCTCATCTTCCATCCTCTCTCATCTTCCACGCACCCTCCCCCCAGTCTTTTTCAGTAAAACTAGGTATTTACATCTAGGACTTTAGGAAAACATGAATCATTTAAAATGAAAAACATCAACGATGTATTCTTTATTACCAGTCTTGTAAAAAGAGCAGAACAGTTTAGCATTTGAAAGCTCTATTGTAGTTTACTCTGGTATGAATCATATGTGCAATCAAACATTTTTTGGAAAGCTAATTCTGTTTTATGATGCAGGTCTCAAGAAGGCAGAATTTTATTAGGTGCATGCACATGGAATACCAACTGCGGGGTTGAAAGTGACTGAGGTTGATAGTCTGTGTGTTTCCGCCCTCTGGGCACTGTGGCTTCAGGGTTGAAAAACGATGATTGGCAGGCGTATGTACGTATATGTGGCTGGTGGGCAGAGTGGCGGCTTTGCTGCTCTTGCAAGGCTGTCTTGTCATTGATGGTACACAGGAGAGCACTGGGGGTTAGTGTCAGTTTATCTTATCTCTGTACTTCCTGTTGCCTCACTAGGATCTTAAGAAATATTCAATTTCCACTAAAAAGAGGAGTGAGCAATTCAGTGTCTTTGTTGTTTTAAGGGTGATGTATGTAAATATGGATGAATCGGGGCATTGGAGCAGGGAGCTCCTGGGGTATTATTGGCACTGGTTGCAGAGAGGGCCTGGGGACTTGAGTGTGTGGCACAGAACGCAGGTGTTCAGATGGGCAGCGTCTGGACTGAGCCTGGGAGCTGGAAGGCTGGAGATGGTGCTTTTTTTTTTCCCTTTTGCATTTGGCAATGAAGAGTATCCTGTAGTTTAGTGTTATTCCGGAAGTTCTCAGCATCACGTTTATTCCCTTTCTTTTCTTTTCCCTTGTACTTTCTCATACCTCTATCAGATGAATTAAATGAATTGGAAAAATAACTAATCAGCATTTCTCTTTGATGCAGGTAAATGCAGTATACATTTGATTCCATGGAAAGGAAATATAATTAGAACACTTATGGACATTAGTGGTGACAGTTCACGGGTTAGTCTGCCCTCTCAGGAGTTGGCTTTATAAAATAAATTTTATTAGGCATTTTACTTGTAAGTGTCAGCACTTATCTGTGGTTGGTTCAGTGCTCCTAGCTGGGGTGAGCATGTGCTGTGATGATGGTTACAAGCAGAGTCTTGCAGAAATGGATTTAGTCATCACAATCCCTTTTTTATTTTAACTTTATGTCTCTAAGACATAAAAATTTATTATCCTTTTTAGGCCTTTGACTCACAGTTTCCACCGCTATCTTTTCTTTCAGCATCTCCCCGACCCACAAGAAAAAAGTTGACATTGATTTCTAATCCTTTCTGTCTGGCCAAATTCAGGATCTTAGAAAGGACTCACCCCTATTTCAGCTCCTATACTAGTGTTTTAAGGGGAACCTTTAAATATTGATGGGATTCTGAAGCCTTGGCTGATTTTTCTTTTCTGCACAGGAAATAAAAACCAGTTTGTGCTATTTCTAGGTGGTGTGTGTTGAACTCGCAGTTCTAGGACCGGAAGAGACTGCCAGCCATGCGGTTCCATATTGTGCAATGCAAGGGCAGAAATGGTTTCCAGGTCTTTCTAAGGGGGAAAATATCGATATGCCCAAGCAGCAGGCTGCCAGGCTGTGCGGACTAGCAGAAGGGAGGTTCTTAAATTCTCTGCACACATATGAGGGAGGCCACTCTTGACAGCGTCTTAGGGTCAGGATGGCTGGAGTGGAGCGTGGAGCCTGGTCTGGTTGGGGTCCCTGTGTGGCCTGTTGGAGATGAGTGTAGTAACAGTGAGGCAGGAAATGGCTGGATTTGCAGCGACTGTGTGGAGCCTCCTTGTTTAGGCTTAGGGAGCTGATACAGTCTTTCGTAACCAGGATCAGTTAAAACAAAACGCCTGATGTTGTGGCCTCCTGTCAGCTTTTGCCCTCCTGTAGGAACAAGATGCTTCCAGAAAACCAGTTTGTAAATTTGTCACGGGAAAAAAAAACCCTTTCAGCAATTTGGTGTGGACTCTGCTTGTTAATTTATGGTTTCGCAACTTTTTTAAGCTGCTGGCACTAACAGCAGATCTTTAAGTGGTTTAATCATCCCAAGTCAGGTTTGACTGTGGGCTCATGAGCTGTAGTGATCTGATTTGCTTCATTTCCTGGGAGAACAAAATTATAACCACATTTTTATTTATGGTTTTGATCCATCTATTTTAGACTCAATATTAAATCATCCTCTACTTCCAGAAGATGTGTTTTTGAACATAAGTATCTTAAGAATTTAATATTCTATGAAAGGAGTAGGAGCTAATGTTCGGTTGTTGTAATGTTTGTTTTCTTCTGATATGGTGATTTTGTTGAAAGAGTAACATGTAGGTAAGAAATAAGTTAGCCAAAACCATGCTTCAAGGGAAGCCTCCCCTCTTATCCTAGAAGTCCAGACAGCCTCACTGTGACCTCTTGTTTGTACATCCAGAACATTCTTGAAACTGGGTTACCTGAGTCTTTTTTTTCTTCTTCTTTCAGTGCTCTCCTTTTTTATTTTTATAAAATGAGGAGATCTGTCCACCCAAGTCTAGCTTTTAACAATGAGAAAAAACACTGAATTTGTACACTTTAAACAGTGAGCCATTTTGGGGTCTGGTTTAGAGAGAAGAAAGAAGGGTTAAGATATTTTCGTCTTCCTTAGCTGATTCATATCATCAGATACGAATAGTGAAGTTCCCCAAAGATATGCGTAAGCTTGGATTTAAAAAAAAAATTATGGGTTACTTGGATGGGGGAAGCCTGTGGTGAACCCACTGAAGTTGCTGGTGATTAAGTTTATGTGGACGGTGAATCTCAACAGAATGAAAGTAAACTGCAGGTGTCTGTTTTGAAGCAGATGAACCAGGCAGCAAAGCAGTAGCTATGGTTCTTCATAGATAAATACATTTAGGGGAATTAATACAAAGTATTCTTACCTTATTTTTCTGAGTTGTTGGCTGAGCTTCCTCAAATGTTAACCTCTGAAATAACCGCAGTACAGTTTTGAAAATCAGGAAGTTATACCAGGTTGCTGTCATCACACTTTCTGATCTCCAGTGGTCTGAAAGGTGAGGTGATATCTTAGTGTCATTTTAGTGAAGTTCGGGTATCCCTTTTCATCGGTTTGAAGGCCAGATATTTTCTTACCTAGTTTTCCTTGGCCCATGGTGTTCTTGCTGTGCTGGTCTTTTCTTGTGTCAAGTTTAAGGAGCTCTGGCTGTGTCCTGTCTGTCCTTCGTGTCCTAAGTTGCAAATGTTTTCTCCTAGCTTTTTATTTGTCTTTGGAATCTACCTGTGGTATATTTTATCATGTAAGAACATTTTTTATATTTGTGTAGTTGAATTCATCCCTCTTTTATGGTTTCTGGAATTTGAGTCCTAGGTTTTAAAAAACAGTTCTTCCTTCAGGGTTATAAAGGGTGTTTTCCATACGTCCTTCTACATTTTTACTTTTGCACTGCAAATCTCGGATGCCTTTGGAATTTATCCTGTTGTGGGTGTGAGATGCGGCTCCAGCTTTCTTTCAGATGGCCACCAGAGTGCCCCATGGCCATTTATTGAGAAAGCTGTCTCTTCCTGGGGGACTTGAGATAGTGCCTTTACTGTATACTGAATTCCCAGAGGCCTCTGGGTCTGTTTGGCATGTTCCTGCTTCCTAATGTTTCGTTAGTCTGTCTCTGTATCTGCCACACCAAACACGAGCTGATGAGTTATTTGAAAACTTCCTATTATTTTAAAGCAGAAAAACAAAACAGAATACCACTGTAGGAAAGCCTATAGAAAGCTATTTACCATGTTTACACAAATGGTACATACCAGCCCAAAGGTCACTGGGCTGTTTTCACATGGAGGAATGCTTCCCTCTACCTCAAGCCTAAAACTGGTTAAGATAGATCCATTTCCAGAAGCTGTTGGTCCTTACCTGGCCTTCCCCTCTGGGGAAATTCCCTTCAGGATCAGGGAATTTGACTGAAAATCATTAATGACAAAACAATTTTTTTTTTTTTAAACAGTGAGAGAAACACTCAAACACTGCATTTTGCAAAGTTTGTAAGAATCCCTCCCAAGAGTTTCCTTTGGTCAGCGTAGGTTCTGGTAATAAGGAAATCTGTCATTTGGGAACACTGTCTTTGTTCCTGTGGTATCATTAGATGTGTCATTGCACCAGCATTTGACAGAGACCATGACGGTTTTCCTCCTGAGCCCTTGCTTTGTGAGAAGAGAGGGTCAGTGCCGCCGTGCAGCCTGGCTGCACCGTATGGTCTGGCTCTCCCTGGTCTCCGGCACGGGGGGCCACAAGCCCAGAGTGAACTCCAAGGAAGGGCTCCCGAGTCACCAGGCTCCGGTTCCGACTGCACACCTTGTTCTCTGTCCTCCCCGTGCACGCCACCTAATTCTCCGCAGTGAACGAGGGTAATGAGGTGTCATCCCGTTGTAAGGATTGATTGTGATAATGCATGAAAAGGGCCTAGTCTGGTCTGTGGTACCTACGATAGGGTTGGTCAATGATTGCCATTAGCATTCATCTGTTTCCTTTCCTCTTTAGACCATGAAATTCTGAGGTGCACAGTTCCTGAGCTTTAAACTTGAGTGCTGAAGGCCAAGGAAAATAGAATACAATTCAGGATTACATGAGAGTGGCATACGTGTGTGTGCTTAGCCCGTAGAAGGCGGAAACCCAGCTGAGATGGGGTTAGTCTCAAAGTTCTGCTAAGGCCTAAGAACAGGAAATGTTCGTCCTGTTTTTGGTCTGTTTGAGATAAATGGACTGAGAGAGTGGGTTTGGTGCTTGGTTTCTGGTGGAACCAGTTGCAGGAGCACAGTTGATCAACTTTCATGAACATCTGTGTTTTGTTGTTGTTTGTCAAAAAGAAGAATCTTGAAAGCAGAGCCTTCAGAACAAATGTCCTGAGAAAGAATTGAAGCCCATCGTGGGAGAAAGTGAGTGGGAGAGCACCTTGCTGCTTTCCGATCCAAACTCGAGGTTCCACGGGATTACGTGCATGTCCACGTGGTTGGCAAAAGCCCCATTAGTATTCTTTGAGGGACCTTGAAGGAGAGGAGAAGTGTCAGAAGATTGGAGACAGGCAAATGTTCTCATTTTCTAAATGTAGAAAAAAGCAGAAGCAGGGAAGAGACACTTAAACAGATTACTGAATGGAGGTGAAAGCTGGGTGTGCTGAGCCTGTCAGCATTTCTTCTCTTTGATGCAGTGTGATGATGTCTGCAGGGTGTCTGGTGAGGTTGGACCCTCTTAGGTGTGTGTCCCATAAATCTGTGGTGTGAATATGCCTCCTTACCCTGGGACCTCCCCTCTGACCTTGGTCACTGGCTAGAGAGGCCTGCTGGGCTGTCGTCTCCCTGGGGACAGGTCTGTGATCATTTTCCCCCTTGTTGGACATCATTGTAAGGATCCCCCAGCCCCAGCCCTTACATCTGTTGACCATCTCGCTCACTTGCCTCTGCTCCCCCATGTATCGTGTGCACTAGCACGTGGTTGAGGGATATGTTTTTTGCTTTTTTTTCTTCTCACAGTCTATTTACACAAAACAAAGTGCACAACATTAACAGGAAAGAAGAAAGACTGAGGGACAAAGCATGAGAGAGACCTCTGTCACGTGCTGGCTGCAGCAGTCGAGTGAGGAGAGGGGCCCACAGCACAAGGAAAGCTGGAGTTACAGGGAGGGACGGTGTGGCCTGCACCCGCCTTGTCTTGCTGCCTCCTGCTGGGCTTCTTATCTACCCTGTGATAGGAGCCTCGGATTGGATTGTTCTTTGGCAGGCTCATCTGAAGGGCTGGTTGTTTGCAGGCAGAGTGGTCCTGCACTCAGTCCTTTTTATAATGAGAGTCATTTTCATGTCCACTCGGGGGAACAAAGTGACATTTCCTTTGAGTGTGCACCAAAAGCACCTGGGACTTTACAGGGTGCTTTTTAGAGTATCCAGCTCTAGAGTTAGTCATCTTGCTGAGAGAAAGTGATGGAGCTGGCATTGCATTCCACAGCCAGTGTGCGTTTCCCAGCTCAGGCTGCAGGCCCATCTCCCTGCATGCAGAACTGTTTTGTAGATTGGTAGCAACTGGACAGCCATGCCCTGTCACCTGCTGGTTCAGTGCTCCTCCAGGAAGGCCTCAGATGCCTACTGCCTTTGACCATGATTTGTATAGCAGCTCGGATGAAGAGCTGGAAACCTGCTTATCAGATTTGCAGACGATGCATGGTTAGAGCAATGGGGACCATCTGGGAGTGAGCCAGGATTTAGGATTCTTGAGAAACTGAACAATGGACGGAAACTGATGTGATGAAGTGGAACGGGAAGATGTGCACATACCCTCTACCTCTACTCAGAAATCACTTGCCCAAATGTGGTGTGGGAGGCTAGGCCCACCGTGCAGGGATTGGTGCTGCCTGCAGAGGCATCTTTAACATGCCTTTAGCATTTGCGTTTGCATTTTCCGTAGTGGACAACTGTCTTAGTCCGTTTGCATTGCAATAAAGGAGTACTTGAGGCTGGGTCATTTATAAAGAAAAGGGTTTATTTGGCTCACGATTCTGCAGGAGGTACAGGAAGCGTGGTGCCAGCATCTGCTTCTGGTGAGGGCCTCAAGTTGCTTTCCACTCATGGTGGAAGGTGAAGGGGGCCAATGGGTAGAGATCCCATGGCAAGAACACGGAAGCAAGAGAGAGAGGAGGGATGTGCCAGGCTCTTTTTAACCATCAGTTCTTACAGGAACTAAATAGAGTGAGAACCCACTCATCACCACGAGGAAGGCACCATGCATGAGGGATCCGCCTCCGTGATGCAGACACCTCCCTTAAGGCCGCACCTCCAACACTGGGGATCAGATTTCAATATGAGAAGGAGTCAGATATTCAAACCATAGCAACATCCTTGTTTGCCCCCGTGTGTCACATGCATGGCCCATGGATGATGACTGATCATGTGGAATTCCGCTTTTTTGTCACTTGCCACCCAGTTGTCTGTTTCATCTGCTTCTTTCTTGAGGGGGATGTAGTGTCAGTGATGTCTGTCATGTGTATAGCACCAAGCACAGTGCTAGCAGGGGTTCAGTATATACTTGTTGGATGAATTCACTTGAAGTCTTTCTAGAACACAGCAATATTGGGATGGTGAGGTTTAGGAGACCTTGTTGTCATTTTTCAAATTAGGAAGGTTTTCCTTAGAGAAGAGATTATAGTTCTCCTAGCTTTGAAGGTCATTCTTGGGAAAGCAAGGTTAGGTTATTTTCTACTGTATGACAAATTAGTTTTTATCTAAGATGGTTATTAATATAAACATTCATTTTGCGTGTCTCCATCAAAGTTTTAAATTCTAAGGCAGATATTTTAGAGAGCACACGTGTGTTTTAGAAGTTACCTGGAAAAGTTTAGCTGCCGTTTTCTATAGGCACGTTTTCTTGCAGCAGATATCATAAACAGGCACTGCTGTGTAGTCTCCTATTTGACTTTGACCTCTAACTAGGCCGAGCTCCTTAAGAAGGGCTGCTTCTGTGCTGTGCCTTATGTATATACAGCATGTGCGCACAGCAGTTGTGCAATACATTTTCATTGAATACGTGTGACTGATTTCATTCTACCAACAAGGTGACGGCTATTGTCTCCAAGGAAACCTAGTTTCTGAGGTTAATTAGCAGCCTTCGATTTCTATAGCTAGGAAGGTGCGGAACTGGCATTAGCGTCCAGTTTCAAAGCAAGTCCTCATGCCCCTGCGTCATGTGCAGAGACACTGCCAGCTTCACATCCGGGTTAGTCGTCTTTCACACAGCCCTTGTGGTCCAGTTAGGAGGGTTTAGAGAATAAGATTTTCTTGAATTGGCTCTTCTTCAATTTCTCTTATTTTCTCTAGAGTAGTGGTTCTGAATCGGGCTGGGCCTCTTAACCACCTAGAAGCTTTTATAAACCGCAGATGTTCTAATTAAGTAGGTTTCAGGTAGGGTCTGTTTGAAATGAATAGTCGGGCCATTTCTGTTTCTGGAATATGTGGTTAGAACACTCCCGGTTCTGGCTGTTGCATGTAAGCTGAGGATACTCCGTGCCTTGTGAATTGTGAATCTGAGTCATGAATTGCAAGACAGACGAGTAAATTAACACACTAGGTGCGTCTCTGCCGTCCCTCTGTCTCTCAGTTAGGTTTTGGCTTTGCTTACCTATTTTTGTGGGGCAAATTCTATGCATAGAGGCAGTGGTGACTCTCAGGATTTACCAATTTCAAGGGTCTACTCTATAAGGGGTTGGTTGAGTAAAATTGTGAGTCTAGACAAAGCTTGAGATGCTTTCTGGCCCTGTTTCCTCACGGCACAAAATGTCATTGTGAAGCTGAAATTGATCATTTCAAAATGCGTGTGAATGAATGGACCAGTGCTTTTCTTTGATGCTTGCACTGGATGAGGATTTTCTGAGAAGACCTGGCTGGACAAGAAAATGGGTTTGACTTTTTGCCAGATGGTCACTGAATGTCTTTTCTGCCTTTGTGCCCAGTTAAAAGGCTAGGCATGTAGGTTTTCATGCTCTTGTCTGGTTTTGGCTTTGGAAGTGCTTACACAGCTAATCTGGCATTTATGATGATTTCCACTTTGAGCTCAGCAGGAGGCTCTTTGGGGATATTCAGACAGAAATGGCTTAATTGGATTTCAGCCCAGACACAGTATTTGAATGGCTTTATGGATGGCATTAATTGGGCAGCTGCCATAGGAAGTCATCTATATGCTTTCGAGCTTTAGAATTACTCTTTGATTCTGTCCCTCTCATTGACTGCTTGCAAATTTATTTATTAAATGAAATAGTCAAGAAAACGAAACTTATAGCCTTGAAGTTAAGAAATATATGTAAGCAGAACCATCGTTTGGTTTTGGCATAGGTATGTTATTGTCTATATTTAAGCCTCCACGTTGATATTCATGGCCTGGCTCAGGGGCACAGCGGTGTAAGGGATTCGGTGTGTCTCAGATTGAAAACTGGGGGACAAGGATTCAGGGCCTAACCGCTGCAGAGTACTGGACAGTCACAGCTGATCTTATAGATGGAACTAAGGAAGTGGAAGTTTATTGAACCATAAATGGGGGAGAAGAGTCATTTTATCCAGAGCCTGCCGTGGTCCTCCCCATATGGGTATCAGGATATGAAAAAGTTGTGGTCCCTTCCCAGAGGCTCTTCCTATCTGGACAGTTATGTAAAGGACAGTTGATATTATAAAATAGTGCTTCTTATGGGTACGGAGGCCAGTCTTCTAGAAGAGAGCACGTTTGAGTTCCTTCCTGAAGGGTGAGTTGGATTTGATCGCATGATGGCACTGGGAAGCTGAGGTGCAAAGGTGTTCCCGGTACGGGGAGGAAATAGCAGATGTGAGGGCAGAGAGTCGTGGAAGGGTCCAGTGTTTGAGGAGAATGTGGGTGAACATACCTTGACCATTTTAGGAATAGCTCAAAACTAATTGTGCTTTAAGAACTAAATATACTTAAAGCTAAACATACTTGAAAAACACAGTGATAGTAAAATTTCTATTTAATTGGAATAATAATAAATATGTTTTCTGTAAGTTAAATTTTTATGACTATTAGCCTTTTAAAATTTCATTGATTTTTAAAATTAAACATTTTAAATTAAATTTCCCCAACTTACTCATTTTATAACCAAAATTTTGTACCTATTCACGAAAATCCCCCCGTTTTCCCTACCTTCCAGCCCCCGTTAACTACCGTTCTACCCTCTATTTCCGTGAATTTGACTTCTTTAAATTCTACATATAAATGAGATCATTCAGTATTTGTCTTTCTGTGTCTGGCTTACTTCACTTAGCATAATGTCCTCCCAGTTCATCTGCATTATTGCAAATGACAGGATTTCCCTTTTTAGGGCTGAATAATATTCTTGTGTGTGTGTATACATAGATTAAGAATTCTTTAACCCAAATACCTGGAACCAGAAAGGTTTCAGGTTTTGGATTTTTCCAGATTTTGGAATATTTGCATATACATAATGAGAGATTTGGGGGATGGGGCCAAGTGCAAACATGTAATTCATTTGTGTTTCACGTACACCTTGTATACATAGCCTGCAGGTAATTTTATTTTTTTTCTTGGAGGTGCTGGGCAAACTGTGTTGTGTACCGACATTTTGACTGCAGCCCTTCCCATGAAGTTAGGTGTGGAATTTTTTACTTGCAGCATCATATTCGTGCTCAAAATTTCTCAGATTTTGGAGCAATTTGGATTTTGTATTTTTAGATTAGGGATATTCAGCCTGCGTATATGTTTGCGTGTGTGCTTGTGTGTGCGTACATACCACACAAATCTCATTTTCTTCATTCATCAGTGGACGCTTAGATTGTTTCCATATCTTTATTAGCCACTTTTAAACGGGAAATTTTAGATTTCCTTTTTATTCCACATTTGATGGAATTTTATGGAATTCATTTATGGGACACTATTAATCGATGTGAATATCTCTGCTACTTAATGAGGGAACAAATCACATTGATTCAGTGCTTATCAGAGGAAGAGGATAACATGCAGTGAGGTATTTTCAGTTTCTTAGAAGCAAATCCCATTCCATAGGGGGCTTCCCAGTTACCAGTAATTTACAAAATTAAAAAAAAACAACCAACCGTCCTACGGAATCTTTCTGAACCTTTTTCCCCAGAGTTTCGTTGTTCTGCACCCTTGCAGGGACTTCTCAGATGCCCGTGGTCGTGGGGTGATCTTAGTCTTTCTTAGCCCATCCCTTTGTCTAATTGCTGTAAAATATCCTATGCCACACCCTCATGCTGAGAGTCCTGTCGGGACTTTTCAAATGACCCGTGATATAATCTGGAATAAAGGTAGAGTCTGAGTAACACTTGGAATCCGTGGAGCACTAAAATTTGCATCAGCCCTTGCAGCCTGCTCCCTGGAGGACCCAGCTGCCTAATCCTGAGTTAATTAGACGGAACAGCTCTCTCTGGATGTTTCTGTCCTGTGACACACATGCGTGTGAAGGGCTGCCCTTTCAGACATCGTGTTCTCTCTAAGATTGATAGGTGGTTCTAAAATCACACCCAGGTGCTCTCCTTGAAGGGCAGGGGAAATAAAGGTTTTGAGGTTTCTGATTTGATTAATTCTGGGCTATGGGAAAGCCCTCCCATTTACATAACACAATACAAGCGTTCTTTGTAGAAATAAAAAGTGTAAATTTTCCTTCTTAGGGAAAAAATGATTTAGTAGCATACAGCTAATATCTATATAATTTGAGAAGTGTAAAATGGCGTTATGTTTCTCAGTAGGGTCACTTGGGGGCATAAAATGCCTCCTTCCTAGAGTGTTATGAGGGTGACCATCAGTGATGCCAGCCTCCTGGAGCTGGTGGAGTCATGCCAGGCAGCCCTTGAGCCCCTGCAGAGGCTGATCTGATCCACAAGGCAGTTTTTTTTTTCAGCCTCTCTCCTTTTCTCTTTTTCTTTTCTGTTCTCTGTTCTCCTCTCCTCTTCTTTTCTCCCTCTCCCTCTCCCTCTCCCTCTCTCTCCCCCTCTCTCCCCCTCTCTCCCCCTCTCTCCCCCTCTCTCCCCCTCTCTCCTCTCTCTCTCTCTCTGACGAAGTCTCCCTCTGTTGCCAGGCCGGAGTGTAGTGGTGCGATCTCAGCTCACTTTAACCTCTGCCTCTCAGGTTCAAGCCATTCTCCTGTCTCAGCCTCCTGAGTAGCTGGGACTACAGGTGTGCACCACCATGCCCAGTTAATTTTTGTATTTTTAGTAGAGACAGGGTTTCACCATGTTGGCCAGGACGGTCTTGATCTGACCTCATGATCCACCCACCTCGACCTCCCAAAGTGCTGGGATTACAGGCATGAGCCACGGCACCTGGCCTCTTTCTTTGTTTCTTAAGAAAAGAACGTGACATCATTCAATGCTTAAGATGATTTTGTAACTTTCACCCTTAAATTTCATATACCTTCTCCCAGTTGGAAAAGTAGAATGAGGCTTTTTCTTTCTTCTGGAAAGGCTACAGAAGGGCCATAGACCCTGTGGAAAATCCCATTTGAAAATGAGAGCGTGGAAAGAGCTAAGGACAAGGGCTGGACTCCCTGATACGTTAACACCTCTAACTTGTTTCATTTACTAAATCACGGATTAACTGGGTGGTTCTCAGTGCCAAGCACATAGTCATTGCTGGGTCCCTGCTCTTGAGAAAGGATCGCTCATCAAAGGAGCCCCCAGGACTAACCGCCAGTTTACTACAAAGGCCAGGGCTGGGGAGCACGCGAAAAACACCAGAGGGATGGAACGCCACGTGACTGCAGGGCGGCTCACCCAGCATCTTCAATGCATTGTCATTAAAATAAAATCGACTTAAAGTGGCTTAAGAGACAAATTGTAATTTGTGGACATGACTTGGATCCTGATTCAAGTCAATCAGCTATGGAAAGTCACTTATGAGACGGGAAAATCAGGACACTAATGAGATATGAGCTTTATATTAAGGAATTGGTCATGATGTGGGGTGTGATACTGGAGTTGTGCTTTTCTGTTGGTGATAAGCCCTGAAGTATTCATAGGCAAACTCATTTGTGCGTGTGATTCGCTTTAGCCATCTTGTGAGGGCTGGGGTGTGACTGCATGTATAATTGTTGAGATTGGATGAGGAAGTATTTTTGCACATAGTGAAACATCACAATTCAAATGCGAAATGGCATAGCTATGTTAGTGTGATGCAGGAGCTGGGCCCAGGAAGCCAGCCGTAGTGCTTAACTTGGGTTTTGAAGAACGAACAGGTGTTGAAAATGGGAGAATCCGTTCCTTTCTGGTGTGCAAGAGGAGATACCTGGTGGGTAAAGTGTGGGTCACCTGGTGGTTTTGATCTCGGGTTCTTTCAGTTCACTCATCTTTGCATTTGCTCACAAAGGTTTTTCAAGTTCCTGTTGTATGTGTCATATGTCGTGACACACATACGTGGTCGAATCTCACGAAAGTCCCAGGCTGCCACGGGAAAGTACCACAGGCTGAGGGGTTTACACAACAATTTGTTCTCTCACAGTTCTGGAGGCTGGAAGTCCAAGATCAAGGGCGCAGCAGGGTTGGTTTCTTCTGGGGCCTCTCTCCGGAGCTTGCAGACAGATGCGTTCTCGCTGTGTTTTCATAAGGTCTTTTCAAGGTGCACACCCTCCTGTTATCTCTTCCTCTCTTAAAAGGCCAGCAGTCCTAAAATTGGATTAGGGTCCCTGATTCATTTTAGCCACCTCTTTAAAAACCTTTTCACTGTCGTATTCTGAAGTACTGGGGGTTGAGACTTCAACATACAAATTTTTTTAAGGACCCAATTTAGCCCATAGCAGAAGGGATGCACTTCATGGTGTAATCAGTACTACATAAGCACTTATTACTTATTCACAGAATAATAAGTACTGTATAAGGTGCTAAGGAAATCTGGAGGAGAGAGCATTTTACTGTCCGTGGAGCCATCCAGGAGGTCTTCCTGGAGGAGGGGCTTTTGAAGATCTTCTTGAATGAGAGTCAGATCTTACCTTACCCACTGAGCACTGCTAGAAGGAGTGGTGGAAGGCAGTTCCCAACACTGAGGGGGAGAGGGCAGGCAGGGAAGGGAGCGAGCTGACTGTGTTAGTAGTCGCTATGATGACAGGATGGGCCTGAAAAGAGAGTGGATGCTGAGGACTTGCTCAGTGACGGGGCTGGGGCTGAGAGGGAGGAAGAGCACATACATCCACACTCTTTATTCCTGGGCCTCAGTTTAGCAGGGATGCAGTGATAGAAACGGGGAAAGGAGTGTGGAATTTTATCTAAAGCTGTGCTCAATTACCAAAGTAAAACATATTATAAATGTTCAAATGTTATAGAAATTAACCCTTCTCACCCCCAATTCTACTCCCTAAATGTGTTAACAATAGTTGTGTCTCACCTTCTGGCCTGCTTCTCAAGAGGCCATTTGAAAAAAACAAGTGTGTGTGTGTGTGTGTGTGTGTGAGAGCGCACAAGCGAGCATGCAAGCATGCAAGCAAGCTGGCAGGAGGGAAAGGGAAAAAAACAGGATTTGCTTCCCTGACCCCTCACTCCTCCCTCCCTCTTTCCTTCCTTCATAAAAAGGGGGGTTTGCACAGTTTTTATTCAGTAGTGCATTTTAGTGTTTACAGTTTATTTTTGTCAGCGTGCTTTTTACTGGTGTTGTCACTACCTAGACAATGACTGAATCCTGTGCATGCTTAATAAAATGCTGGGGAACCTGTTAAAAAGGCGGTATGTAATTCAATTGTCTAGTTATGGCACTGAGATGTATAGCAAGGTTTTTATGCTGATTACAAAGACGACTTGCAGTTTGGACTGCAGGAAAACTTAGAGAAACACCTGGGCAGGCCTTTTAGCGAATGGAGTACTGCTGGATTTAAGAGGCTAGCATTAAATATATCAACAAAACCCTTCACAAACCTTGTCACACATTTACACAATTTGTCACTAATCAAATTCCTATATGTTAGAATTTTTAGGCAGCAGACTGTAAAACTTAAATTTATATTAAGATTTGCATTATGGGCCGGCCGCAGTGGGTCACGCCTGTAATCCCAGCACTTTGGGAGGCCGAGGTGGGCGGATCACGAGGTCAAGAGATTGAGACCATCCTGGCTGACATGGTGAAACCCTGTCTCTACTGAAAATACAAAAAGTTAGCTGGGCGTGGTGGGGCACGCCTGTAGTCCCATCTCCTCGGGAGAGTGAGGTAGAGAATCGCTTGAAACCCGGGAGGCAGAGGTTGCAGTGAGCCGAGACTGCGCCACTGCACTCCGACCTGGTAACAGAGTGAGACTCCGTCTCAAAGGAAAAAAAAAAAAAAAGATTTGCATTATGGCTTTCTTCTATTATTTTAGTAAGCTTTGATACATTTTTGGCACCACATCAATTTTTGATAATGTCCATTCCCATATGTCCCAAAGATACAGGATTGGAGTTGAGTGTCTGGGGTGGTGGATGAGGGAACAGAGAGGCATTTGGTGGCCGAGTCAGGCCTACAGCCCTGTCATCCTGACCCGTGTCCTTGTTGCTTCCTTTTCTGAAGCTTGTATTTTGCTTCTCATTATATATGGATGATGGAGGGTAAACACACCTGACAGCAATAACTTAAGCAGACCCTTAGAATGACCTCGTGTGGCAGATGCACCTGAATGTGTGTTCCCAGCTAGGGAATCCAGAAGTTGCCAGCCTGGAGATTCAGTCCTTGTCTTTAAGGAACATCTGAGCCCTGCAGCTTGTCTCATGGAACAGGTGTGATTGAGGCCCTGAGTTCTGGGTTGCATGAAGCATGCCGCGTGGAGGTCCTTGGTCAGGGAGAGTGTTAAGTGAAAATGCTACATGAATTGCATGATGCTTGCAGGCAGGTGCGGGTCTCCTGTCCAGCCCGCTGCCACTGGACTCTCTCCCTTCTCTGTAAGCCCCTAATAAAACCCGGGCTGACTCTGGATCTCTTCAGTCTCTTGAACCCCTATTAAAGTTAATAGGGGTTCGGCACGTCGATTGACCTGCTGCTTGCTGTTTCCTTCTTTTTTCAGCTCTGGAGTATCTGAAGGCAGAAATCATGATTCCAGAACCTAGAACTGACAGACCCTAAACTCTGATCAGTCACCTTTGTCCTGCAAACAGCCGCCTTGGCCACTCTTTGACTTTCTAGAGAATTAGAAATTAGTTCTGTTTTTTTTTTTTCCCCCTCGTGTTTTCATTTACCAGCTTCTAATTAACCTCCTAACCAGCACTAACATATGGAATTGATATAATTTCAGCCCAGTGCAGAAAAACTTGATATTTTTACTTTTCAGGACAGCTTTATCTTGAGTGAAAACTCTAATTGCAGTGAGGCTTTTTGAAGCTAGACTTCAGCTGTTCCTGAACCCTGCCTGCGAACCACTGTGCACTGGATGATTAAGAGACAGCTGAGGTCATCTCCTTGGACGCCTTTGAGTTTCGGATTGATAAACACATCTGAGCTGCTCAGTATCAGTCCACATGGGTTGAACTTTAGCCAAACCACTCAAGGAAACTTGTGTCGCTTTGTTCAGTATCTGAAACAGAGCCTTTTCCCACTTGAATAAGGTTCTCTTCCAAGTGGTTCACTAGGAATGAAATATAGTTAGCTCTGCCAGAATTGCCCCAGACAGCGCTGACCCCATGCTGTGTCGGGCTGGCACTGCCGCCTCCGTACTCTGAGCTGGAGATCCGCTTGCAGGCATCTGCTGGGCCTCCCCGGTCAGGGAGGGAGGAGGAAGGGCAAGACAAGGCATTTGAGAGCTCCGAGGCCTATGCTAATCCTATGCTTTTTTTTTTTTTTTTTTTTTTTTTTTAATAAAAGGTAAAGGACAGTTGCCTTAGCTCTGGCTACAGACTAGGGATCTGGAGTGGTTCTCTCCATGTATAACACAGATTAGATTTGGTTATGATACATACCCGAGTCCAAGATCTGCTCATTACTGACCCAGGCAGGTGACACTATTCAACCAGGCTTCCCCCTCCCCCACCCGCCCCGAGCTAACATCTAAGAGAAGCAGTATCGTTGAAAACAAACTTGGTGTGCGTACATTCATGGTCTTGCTTCTTGACATAGCCTGACATGGTTCCTAGCCGATTTGAGAGGTTGGAGCCGGCCACCCAGGGTGGCAGATAGCCCAGACAGATGGCAGCAGCAGATGCGATTTGCAAAATGCGACTGTCAAGGTTCTAGCCCTTTCGTGGTGATCTTTGTCAGAAGAAAGAGCACGCTGGCTTTAAAATCAGACAAGTGTGCATTCAAAGTCTGGTTGTGGGACATCTGGTCATTTGGTTCCTCGGCTGAATGATAAGATATATCTCCTAGGGTTACTGTGACGATTCTTGCAACTGACACTAAGGTGAAGCCACAGCCAGTGTCTCACTGGGATCAGAGCATGCTCTTCTCCCAGCCTGTCACTGTTTCTATCAGTTGGAGAGTGGGAGAGCAGGGATTCCCTGAGCCTCCTGAAGGCTGACTTTAGCCTCTTGGTGACTTCAGTTTTCTGCACAAATAGGCCACCTCAGAAACAAGTTGAGTGACAGCACCTGGCAGTATTATGCCCACAAAGCTCACAGCCTTGGGCTGTCATCAGAACAAGGCTCATAACTCTCTTCTTAACCCTGAACTGCTCCTCTGGAGTTGCCTTAGTCAGGGACTCATCACTGGACTTCCGTCTCAGATGCTGGGAGTTGGAGGAAACCAGCCCAGGTGCCGCAGAAGACACTGCGCCAGCACCATGCTGGTATTGGGGATGCAGAATCGTCCAGGACTCCCTGCAGGGGGCATCTCGCTGCCTGGCCCTGTACCTGGGACAAGTAGTGTGGCTTGGCAGTGCTCAGCACACTCGCCCAACACGCAGCAAAGTGCTGCTGAAAACACTGGAAAACCCTGGGTTGTGGCTTTAGTGAGAAAAAAGCAAATCTCAAGGTTACGGAGAATTCAGATAATCCCTTGGATTTTGCAATGGTAAAATTTTGTAGTATTAAGGATCCAAATTAAAATGAAGAGGTATGTACGGTATCAGTGTTAATTGCCTTCTAGCCCTCCCTCCTTTTTTTATTTCTAAAGGGAGATGCGTGTAGTGCTAGTGAAGTACTTTTAGAGAAAAGCCCACACCCGTTCTATATATTTCTGTCTTCTTGAAGCTGGCCGTAGAAAATCCTTGAATGAATCCTTTGGTAAGGTCCTTCTACAGTCTAAGTGACCTTATAGGTGTTTATCTTTCAGGCTGGTACTGTTTTTTGTACAAAAGTGTACACTTTCCTGATGGATTTTGATAACCGATTATAATTAAGACCTGCTTTGAAATGCTCTTCCTTAACACAGGTTTTGAGTAAGCTCAGAACCCCATGTTAAACTTGGGCAGTCTTCATTTAAACCCAAAGAGAGAGATGTCAATCACCATGGTTTTTTTTCTACTTAGGGTGTACATTGAACACATGGACAGTTTGTCAATGGAATGCTTTTCTCAAGGAAAACATCTCATGCAACCTTCACCTTTTACACTTGAGTCCCAGTGGCCACTGGTACCTTTCAGTGGATTTTCAATAGCCTCACTTTTGTTGGAGCTGTTGCATCAGCCCAAGCCCTGCTCCATCCTCTCTGGCTTTTCCTTTACTGATTGTGCTTGGAGAGGCCGTGCTCTGACTTGTCCACTGTGCCTAGTATCAGAGGACTCAGGTTCTAAATCCAGCTCATTGTTCTTTTGCAGGGGCTGGCAGAGAAGCTGCTCGGGCTTTTGCTCTGCTGTTGGCATAAGGAGTGTCTCCTCTGTTCACATGCAGAAGAGATTAGAGATGTGCAAAGCCCACTCATCCGAAGTCCAAGGCCTGAGGTCCAAGGCCTGAGTGATTCCTCACTCTGCAGTCAGTTGGGAAAAACCTTTAGTGTCCCTGAGAAAGTGAACTCCTCTGTAAATATGGGCATTAGAATCCATCCTGGAAGTGTATCAGAAGGATTAAATCATATTACTCATGAGACACAGGGCACACAGTGGGAGGCCTGTGTTTGGACAACCCAAACAACCGCATAAACAATTCCTTGCCATTTGCCTGTGGAAGGCGTGGACTCTGGGCAAATTCACTTTCCAGTTAAAATCTTAACAATACAACTTGCGTGTATAAGAGCCCCTGAAAATGACACATACAGAGGCGGTGTTAGGGGCATGGTGCCCAGCACATTGCCCTGTGCTGATGGCTTTCTTCAGTGGTGTCAGCATGAGAAACAAGAACTCTTGGTCAAGCACTGAGTTCAGATTCCAGTACTTCCATTTTGAAAGGACCTGTCATTTCATGATAAACACCTAACAGGAAGAAGGGCAATCTGCCTAGTATACATCTGACATCTTGCCTGAAGATGTATTCTCATTGTGTTTGGCCATCACCTGTTCCTTGCCTTAAATTATATATATATTAAAATGATGCGGCCTTTAAAATAATGCTAGGGAATGGATAAAAAGGAATTAATTTTTAAATCAAAATTTATGAACTTGCCTTATAACATTTTTATGATAGCCCTATTTGAATTATCTTCTTCTCTTTGACTAAAATAGCATTCGATTTTTCTGTGGGGTATTAACATTTTGGGTCATAATCATGCTAGGGATGAATTAATAGATCTTCTCTGAGTGAACTGTCAAGACAGATCCCCACTGGGTTTGAAAGGTAATTAAAAATGTCAGTGAATTCACTTGAAGTCCACAGAGTGCTCCAGGGTCCCCTCGAAAACGTTAGTCAAAGACTGAAAATATTTACCAAGTGCAGTGAGCATAATGCAGCATCCAGCTCTCCACAGCTAGGAGAGAGCTGGTCACCTTTGTCAGGCGCCTCTCATCTTAACTTCCTTCTCGTTTTGGAGTGTTCGTCTCAGAAGTCTTGAAAGCAGGGGTGCTTTTTCACCCAAGGCTATCGTCCAGTTGGTAACCTCTTAACAAATGGCTGGTGCAACAGACCTCCAAGAGAGGAACGAGTCTCTAAATAATATCCATGCCCTTTGTAACCCTTCTCCCTCATTAGACTCCCAGACTGGCCACTTTCTAATTGGCAGCCACCCTTTTATTTCTGGGAGGCTTTTAAAGGTGGGGTTCATTGGGAGGAGGAAGTCTGGAAGGGACTGGGAGCTCAGGTCACTTGATTATGGGCTGGCTGTCCCCCACACCCCATTACCTCCTTCCACCTGCTGTTCACCGGGCGTGTGGTTGGCCTTCCCCAGCCGAGTGTTGGAGCTTGCCCAGGGAATGAAAGGTGGGAAGGGGGAGGAGTATGTGTTGATGGAGGTCTTTAGGCACAGAGCAGCTTTATTCTGGGATATATTTAAAACATTGGTTTCAAAATACATAAAATTAGCCAAGGGTAGTGGCACATGCTTGTAGTCCCAGCTAATGGGGAGGCTAAGGCAGGAGGATCACTTGAGCCCAGGAGGCGGAAGTTGCATTGAGGCAGGATCATACCACCACACTCCAGCCTGGGTGACAGAGGAGACCCTGTCTCAAAAAAAACATTGGTTTTAGGCAAACGAATAACCAGTTATTTTTTAAAGTGGTTACTTAAAATCAAAGAAGTAAGCAGACCTAATATACGCTTCTTTCTTTTTAGATTTCATGTGTTCCTTGTATACAAGCGACGTCCCAAATTATAATTCTCTGCTGAGGTTTGAGAATTTGGAGAATCCCTGCAGCTTTGTAACTTCAGAGGTGTAATTAGCTGAAAACGTCGTCATTTTGAAGAGTTCTGCGTTTTGCCAGTCACCTCTCAACTGTGTGCCAAAGGTGAGTCTGCAGTTTTCTGTTTAAAACAGAAGTTGCAGCTTTTTGCCTCAAGTGCTCAATTTGGACAGTAAGTTTAGTAAAATATCAGTCAGTGTAGCCTTGATTTGTTGAATCATATTAAATTTAGGCTTTCAATGAGGGACCTGGTTCAAAAATTAGATTATCTCTGTTCCTGCTTTAGTGTGTGATGGTTCTGAGTATGTAGCCTGGAAGCGGGATGGTAGACACCTCCAACCTGTAAGATGGTACAGGTACCTCCACACTCAGATACGTACCGACTCTTGAATCGATAACGAATCCGACTGGTCCCCTGTATTCTATATGGGACAGGGAGTATAAGGATAAATAACCACTTTTCTGGTGCTTTCAGTCTAGGAAAGGTTGGATTCCAGCTTTGATGCTGAGAAGATAAATCTACATCAAAGGATAACTGGGCATGGTGACATACACATGTAGTCTCAGCTATTCAGGAGGCTGAAGCAGGAGAATTACTTGAACCTGGGAGGCGGAGGTTGCAGTCAGCCAAGATTGCACCACCGCACTCCAGCCTGGGCGACACGGCAAGACTCGGTCTCGGGGGGGAAAAAAAAAGAAGCCTACATCAAATGAGATGCAGACAGATGAAGGATTCTCGGGAAGGTTTTATCTGTTCATATGAAAAACCTTCTTGTGTATGTTACAATTAAACCATAACTGTGATGTAGCATGTGGATTCTGGGATCCAGGGGTGCTATCACCACAGGCACCAGACAAAAACATGTCACTATGTAACAAAAATATTTCTTAGCCCTAACAGTTTGAGACATTTAACCTAAAATATGAATTGCTGTGTTTGGTGGTCCAGTTAATCCAGGGTTCTGTTTCTGACTGGGCAGGAAGCAGTGCTTTATGAGAAGATAAATTTTCACTTCCAGTGCTTTGTCCCAGAATGAACTGTAAGAACAACATTAGCTTTCCTTAAAAACTTTAATTTGCTTCTATTATTTGCAGATTGTTTTAAAGTAATCTTGAAACTATCATATTGGACTATGGAATCTCTTGGTGTGGTGGTTTCTGAAAATTATCTAGAAAGTTAGAATTTCCTCTTACTTGGTCTGCTACTACTACAAACACATCTTGTGAATATGTTCTTTCTCTTCGACCACCTTAAAAGAAAAATCTCTTTTTGATTTCAGTTATGCCCCTTTGATGTTTGGTGTTTAGAACAGCATAAGATTAATATGCAAGAAGGATAGGATTAAGTGTCTTAGTGATGTTGTCTTGTTATGCTTTATGTTATCTTTTGGAGAAAATGCCATATTGTTCCGTTGATTTAGGGTGTTGTGTGTTGTGATTTCCAGAGCTAGCTCCTGGTCGGCACTCACACTGCATACCTGACTTCACCCCAGCCATTGTTGGGTCTTTTAGCTTTGGATCCCCTCATGCATTCATGGGACATTCCCAGTTCTCTCTTCCAGACCTTATGCAAGACAAACACCCTAGGGGTGTTCCCGCTCCAAACCTAGGAGATTTTATCTTGCATCAGAAAACTTCTCAAACCCATGGTAACTCTGTTTTCTTTAAAAAACAAACAAAAAAAGTCCTTGAATTGGACTTTTTAAAAACAGTCATTTGCAAATGCAGTCGTGTATCAATCCACTTGTCAGATTTCAAGGGAATGGAGTATAAGCTGGAAATAACAGATCTTCTGATCGGATCATCAGAACTCATTGATAATTTATTAGCATCAGAATCGGACACTACTTCTGTAGAAAGGTCTTGATCATGAGTGACATGAGCAGACCTGAGGTGGTTGTTGGTGCTGGTTCAGAAGCTGGTGAGGCAGGGGAGTATGGCATGCTCACCCAGCAGCTCGGTCTGCAGGAGCTCTCAGCACACGAGTGCCACGTAGACGAGACAATAAATGGAGACCATGAGAGCCGGCTGGCTTGCAAAAATATCTACCCATGTAATTTTAAAGGATGACTTTTATTTCATAAGTGATAAGGTCCACACAAAACCTTGGTTCACCTATTAAAATTGACTTTTGTGGTTTAGAAACATGTTAATTTGGAAAATCATGAGATGTAGCCATTCATGTAATCAACATCTATTGTGAACATTCCACCTGTATTCTGGGCTGTTTTTCTTGCAGTGACTGTTTTAGCAGTTAAAAAAAAAACCATAGATAAAATATAGTCCCAGCCACCTTTTCCCATGCCCTTTTGGGATGGGACCCTGACAGTTTGGGACTGTGCTAACTGCTGAAGTGGAAGTTCTTACAGTCAGTCCCTGGTACCTGAGGCAGGGACCCACTGACCCTTTTGGGGACAGTATGGAAAAGCCAGGGGATGCTATGCTGGGAACAAGTTTTAAAGAATGAGGGGACATGCGTACAGAGATATAATGTGTTTCCTTGGAACGGGGCAGGCTGATTGGACCAGCTGGGCCATGGTTCCCGGAGACTGCAGGTCACTTAGACAATACTGGGTTGGGGACCAGGCATTTGCCATTTGGCCGGTGGTCTTTGAAGTGCCAACAGGGAAAGCAACAGCTCAGTCAGCCATACCCTTTGGCATGTCAGAAAGAAATGAAATGCTGGCCTGGTAGAACAGTAAGCAGGATGTCAGCCTTGGGTGCATTTCCCAGTTAGTGGGCACTCAAGGTTTGCATGCCTGGGGCTGGGCTGAGAGCAGCTTGAGGAGGATGGCGGTGTCTGAGGGCCTGAGTAACGTCTCAGCCCATTTCCACGTGGTGCCTTTCCCTACCCTGTTTTCTGGTCTCCCCAGTGAAGTGAAGGAACAAAGTCTTGGAACCCTCCGGCTCTGACCCTGCCTTCTTTGGGGAGTGGAGACCACAGGAAGAGCCTGAAGGCCACCACAGTTGTCATTTTGGCAAATGCATAATCTGCACTTAATTCTTTCCATGTGCACTTGGAAAGTGACTGTAATTGACTGTTGGAGGCTGGCCATTCATTACTAGGGACGGAGGATGCGAAGGACCTTGTCTGCTATGCTGCACGTTCGTTTGACTTTTGAAAAGCTTTTGGAGGCTTTTTCACGACAGACATGTCCTAATGGACAGAAGGATGGTGTAGTGGGGTAGGAAGGACAGTGGCTTAGGTGACACAACTCAAGTCTGAGTAAAGTAAACAGGACTGGATTTCACAAACCGAGTCACGTGGTGATATGCATGTCCAGCGTGTAAATGTCCGCAGTGAGCCTACACACATCGTTTTCCATTCTGTGATAGAAACAGCAGCGGCTGTGTTTAACTGAGCAGTGAGCACGAGAAGATGAAACGTGGAGCCTGTCACTCTTACATCCATAAAAACGCCATCCAGTAATACTTCTTTAACTACTAAAGTTTACTACTTATCTTCATATTAGCCTCAATTTATTTCAGAACGATTTTTCCTAAACTGTGTACACTTGGAAAAGTCATCTAGAATTTACTCCTCACTTTTGTCATATCCTGGCTTTTTGGTATTTTGGAGATTGCTGGTAGCTGACTTGGCCCCCAACAGGTTATTTAGAAAGATTTTTTACGTGCAAAGCCCGGTGCTCAGTCATTAAGTTTTTAAGGCTGAAGCTTCTGTTGAGCGTGTGGCTCGGAGGTCTCTGATACCTGGAAGTAACTTGTGGAGTTTGTGCCTAAACAGAGGGGCCCGTCTCAGCCTCCTTCTGCCGCACACTGGGCCCCTGGGTGATCTGGGGCAACAGTCTCTGCAGCTTGAACTGATTGTTTCTTCTTTATAGCATACTGAATATAAAGAGATGGCCACAGCCTTTAACACTGTGGTTAAATCTGTGGCAATTGGTTAAATAATTAACCAGTAAGTATTGACAGCTGCTAGAAAAAAAAAAATACTGCCACATTGATTCCACAGTGCCCCTGGCGGTGCAGTCAGTGGAAGCAGCTGTCATCTATGGGGTCATCGTTGGCAGGTGCGCGGCACAGGGCTTGTCACCGCTTGTGTATTACCTCTGGTCGCAAATGCAGATGTTATTGTCCCCATTTAATAGATGGGGACACGGAGCCTCAGGAGAGGTTAAGGAGACTGTGACACAGCTGTGCTTGCTCAACTCTGTGACTCTGGACAGTCCCCTTAACCTCTCCTGCGGCTTTGTGTCCCCATCTATTAATGGCAGCCCAGGAAGCAGAAGGTCTGTTGCTTACCAGCCCACGTTCCTTCTGCTTCCCGGGCTGCCGTCTCTGACATATGATGGTGGTGACATGGTAACCACCCATTCTCCAAGTGCTTATCTTAAACTGAGATGTGAGGCTCTGGGAGATTAAATGACTTGGCCAAAGCCCAGGGCTCCTAGGTGGCAAAGCAGGCTGGGAGCTCCCATTTCCTGACCCAAAAAAGCCTTTCTTTCTTACTGTACCAGGAATTTCATGAGATTGATTTTTTTCTCTTCTAGAAAAATCTCCTGCATCTAAGTACAGTTTGGAGAGTCTCTTTGGAAACGTAAGGGTGTATGAAGGAAGACTTTGGGAGGTTTGAGAGGGGAGGGAACTGGAAACCTGAATCCCCCGAGGGCTTCTGCTGCCCCGGGGTCAGCTTAGCAACTCCTGTGACTTCCAGCTCCGCACATGTGGGCCCAGGATGGTGCTCAGAGTCGCCTGTATTGGGGATCCCCAGCTTAGCATGAGTTAAGAGAAGTTCTCTGTACAGGCCAGGGGACTTTGTATTTAACAGCCACTTCTGTGTGCGCTGAGGCCATCTCTGTGGTCCCTGACTCTTCCCATAGCACCCCTGTTCAGGGCGAAGCATCATAAAATTGTGATTTAACGTTCTTGCATGGTCAGTGACATAGTGCTTTTCTCTTAGTTGTGGTGGTGATCAAGGTTATGCCAAGCATTTTTTCGTTTCTGTCATAGCTGATATACCCTAGCAGTGTGGTTTCCTAGAAAGCTGAAGAAACAAAAACAAAGCCAATTCCTGTACCCCTCAACCTTCTTTTCCTTAGATAGAAACTGAACACATAACATTCTAGTCATTTTTCAATGATTCTCTGAATTATATCTTAGAATTTAGAAAGGAATTTTCATGAATTCTCTTTAATGCCAGGTGAAATGGATATTCCTCCCCTGAATTGTATAGAAGAAAATGAGCCCAGAGAGGTTCTTTTCCTTGCCTAGTACGGCCCAGCATTGGATGGTGACCTGTGACTCACACCTGAATGTTGGATTCCAGATACTCTGTCCTTGTCTTAAAGAGTCCCTGGGCCAGCCGTGTGGCAGATGTGTATGTAAGAGAACGGCATTAAATAAACAGGCCAGACAGAGCTTGAAGTGAGAGCATTGCTGCAGTTGAGGTTCTCAAACTAGGAAAAGCAGAGAGAAATTTTTCTCGACTTCCTCCAGAAAAACAAAGTCCTCATGCTGTGTGTGTGTGTGTGTGTGTGTGTGTGTGTGTGTGTGTGTGTGTGTCACGATGGAGGGGGTGTTGTAGGGCTTTTAGTAAACTGGACCTGAACAGGTAATTACAAACAAACTCCAGTAGGAGAATACTTTCTGGGATTACCACTGGGATGTACAGAACTGAAGGGAACACATGAAACAGAAGACGTGTCATTCGAGTTGGGTGTGTCTGGTGGAGGGTGTGGGAGGGGAATGTGTCCCAGTGACCTTGTGCTCCCCATTCCCGTGCTGTGGGTGCCTCACTGGACACACCAAAAGTATTTTGAGTGTTAGATTTCTGCCTATCAGAATCAATTTTCCGGTTGACTCTTATTATAACTAAAGTTGAAATGATTTCTTTAGAAATGGTCCTGGCTCCAGGATGGCAAAATGGTTATAAAACATGAATAAATCAGATCATAAGAGGTCACAGTTTAGGGGGGAATGAATTTTGGTACCATGTTAACAAGCAGTATATTAACAAGATGCCAGTTTTGGATAGAAATGAATAACCCTCAGTGCTTGTTGGGACAGAAGGTACCAGAGCCCTCCTGCCAGGTCTGTGGCCATGGAGGCAGGCCTTGTATCTCCCTGGAAAGTAAACTATGCCTTCTCAGCTTCTCAGAGTCACACCTGACCAGCAGTCACACTGACAAGTTAATTGGTGAGATTTCAGCTTGATTGCTGCCTGCAAGAAGTAAGGATGATCCTAACTATGAATCTGCTCTGGCTGTTTCCTGATCAAACGCCTTGTTCTGTGACCTTCCTGTGTGAAGGTCTACCCAGGTCACAGTGTGAACAAGCCGTGGTCCGGAGCAGTCCTGGCCGGTGTGAACTCCAAGGCAGGAGCCTGCAGTGGTGACGTCCCTCTTGAGTGTCCTCAGGTAGCCTGTCTTTTACAGGGATGTGGCTGGGGACAGGGCGAGACTCTAGAGTTGACAGTTTTAGTAGTTTTTCTAAGTTGCTTGTCTCTTTTGCCAACATTCCATTTTGGGTTTTGCTTGTGATTGTTTTCATCTTATTTCATATGTGTGAGGGCCCCCTCCCTTTGTTGACCACATAGCGGAATGCCCAGTCCATGAATGTCACGTTTCTGTAGAATACTGCTTTCCACTTGGGCCCCCGACGACGCTCACAGGGAATGAGTGGGAAACACAACAGATCTGACAGCCCACTCACTCCTCAGTCAGACTTGTTTTATTTAGAGCCTTCCAGAATATGCCACTTATGATCTCACCCAGAGGTTGTGTTGAAGATTTTGTTGTGTTCACAAAGACCAAGGTCAGAAGTACTTGGGAAAGACAGGGATTCCAGGAGCCAGAGACAGGACCGTCTTCCCTGCCTGGAGCCTGGGTCTGGTGCAGGCCTCTCTTGTGGGAGAAGCTAAATGCAACCGTATCTTCCCAACCTGAGAGCTCATTGAGTAACGTTTTTGTAATACATTGGTCATTTTCCCAGCGGTTAAGTACCATGTCTCCGCGGTGTGTGCTTGGAACAGAGGTCTCTGGAGGAATCGTTGGGGTGTGCTCATGTGTGGGTGTTGTGCTTTCATCGCTGGGTGTTAACTTCGGGCCTTGGTTCCTTTGGCAGTGACATGGAGGGAGAGGGTAGATGAAGTTGGGTCCGTGAACTTGGAATTCTAAGGCCAGTCCTGCACAGGCAGGGCAGTAGCACAGACCTGGTTGCCATGCCCCACAGAATTCAGTGGGAAAACATGCTCAGAGTTTGTGGGACACCAGTGTCCGCCTCTCCACCACTACAGTAAGATCAGGAGCCCATCTCCCACCTGAGCCTCAATTCCAGGAAAGAGCAACAGGGATTCCCCCAAGCTGCAGGCAGGTGATGCTGCCCATATTTGCTGGTTGAGTGGGGCCAGGTATGGAGGGAGATGAGTGGGCACTCGATGAGGTGCTTGGGGATGGCGTGGAGATAGACATGGCATAGCTCCTGCCTCGTCCTCTTCTTCCAGGCTTTGGAGCTCTGTGAATCCATGCCTACCAGCTGTAATGTAATGGGGATCACCTGGGATGCTTGGGGGTGACCTAGGATGCTCAGGGTCCACGCCCCACTAATCTGGAGTGGGCAGACAGGACCTGGACATCTGTGCTGTTACGCTGATCTTCCCTAAAGGGGCCTTCTACTCTAAGGGCTTTCATTTGCGAGTTTTCATGTATTCACACCTGAGATAATTCATCGCAATTTAAAAGTCCCATTCCATTATTAGTGTTTATCGGTGGTTCTGATCTTTGGTCCTTACAGCGAGCTGACCCTCAGTGGAGACTTGTCTTATGCACAGAAATTTAACAAAATATAATGGAGATATAGGAAGCCGTGCTGGGCACTGTAGCGCTTTAGAACATACCAGATATGGGAGCTCTAATAATTTCTCCCCACACCTTGTGTTTTCCACTTTGGAGATTCTGGCTTGGGGGATGGTGGGTTCCTGATAAAGGGCCAGCAGCGAAATCACATAGCAGTGTCCATATTATCACATAGCAGAGAATAATTTCTCTTGTTTTAGAGACTTTTTACGGAGCCCTTATTTTTGCCCAGCAGAGCCATTATCTGGGTCACCAGCAAGGCACAGAGGGATGGGAAATATTTGTAACTTTATAGAAGGCAGTAAATATATACTCTGCTCTGTCAGTTATAGTATAACCCAAAAATTTTTGTAATGAGTGTTGTTATGTAACCAGACCCTCTAGTCCTCAGGACTGGAGTTCCTTATGCGGTCATAGTGTCCTGGTAATGGGTCAGGTTTGGAGTTCCTGGCTCCACTAGATCTTGACGGAGATTCTGATTAACCAAAATGATCGCATTACATCCTTTATAACTCTAGAGCAGATTGCTAGGATGGTCCACATCCCTTAGAAGGCTGACACTGTGTCTTAGTCTGTTTTCCTACTACAATGAACTACCAGAGACTGGGTAATTTATACAGGAAAGAGATTTAATTTACTCACAGTTCAGCATAGCTGGGAGGCCTCAGGAAACTTAATCATGGCAGAAGGTGAAGGGGAAGCAAGGCACCTTCTTCACAGGGTGTCAAGAAGGAGAAGTGTTGAGCAAAGGGGGAAAAGCTGCTTATAAAACCATCAGATCTTGTGAGAACTCAATGTCACCAAGACAGCATGGGGGAAATGCCCCCATGACTCAGTTACCTCCACTGGTCTCTCCCTTAACACATGGGGATTATAGGGATTACAATTCAATTCAAGATAAGATTTGGGTGGGGAAAGAAAGCCTAACCCTACCACCCTGTGAGGACCAATTCTGTCTGCTCATGTAGTTTGCTTGTAGTGTGGATGATATGTTAGTTGGGAAGCTTGTGATTTTGACTATCTCAGGAATGGAAAACTTAAAGAGACATATATACAATACCTGAGTAACCTGATTGGTTAGGTCTTTTTTATGCAAAAATGTAACTAATAAAGCAGAAATTTCTTCTTCCCAAATTAGAGCCAAATTCCAAATGGATTGCATGATAAAGGGCTCTGGATTTGGGTTCTAGGCCCCCTGGATTTAGGTCATTACTGAGTTATCCTCACAGTACCCTTCTCTCTCAATACCAAGTTCTGGCCAAGTAAATATCCTTTCCTCTGAGGAGCTTCCCTAGCTCCCTTGCCTTATCCTGGCCCCTTTTAGAGACATTTTATATATGTGTGTATATATGTGTGTGTGTGTGTGTGTGTGTGTATGTTGAAAATAAAAGGATGGAAAAATATCATGCAAATATTAATGAAAAGAAAGCAGAAATTGTTATATTAATATCAGATAAAGAACTTTTAAAAGTAGAGAGTTACCAGGGACATAAATAACAGAGTGTTCATCAAGAAGACATAGCATTCCTAAGTATGCATGCACCAAACAACAGAGCTGTGAAATAAGAAGTAAAAACTGCTAGAACTACAAGGAGAAACAGACATACCCGTGATTATACTTGAAGATCTCCATACCCTTCTCAACAGTTGATAGAACAACCACACATAAAGTACACAGAAAGTCAGCAAGGCTATAGGAACACTCACCACCATCAATTAATATTATCTAATTGACATTTGTAACACTCCACCCAACAGTAGCAGAGTACACATTCTTTTCAGGCACCCACAGAGCATTTGCCATGGTAGGGCAAAAGCAAACGGTAACAAATTTCAAAGCATTGAAATCATACACAGTGTCTTCTCTATCTTGTAATATAATGTCTTCTTTTTGCTTTAAAACGAGAGTCTCAAATGATCACACATATTGTATGATTCCATTTGTATAACATTCTCAAAATGAGAAAATTACAGAGATGGAGAGCAGATTAGTGTTTATGAGGGGTTGGTGATAGTTGTCGGAAAGGGAGGTGGGTGTGACTGTACGAGGGATAATGTCAGAGAGATTTCTGTGATGATGAAATAGTCTTGATTGACGTGGTGGTTATAGGAGTTTACACATACGATGAAATGACAGAACCATATATACTCATTATACTAATGTCAGTTTCCTGATTTCGATATTTTACTGTAGTTATGTAGAATGTAACCATTAGGAGGAACAAGGTGAAGAGCACGAGGGACCACTTTGCACTGCCTTTGGAATTTCCTGTGAACCTATACATATCTCAAAATTAAAAGTTTAAACTTTTTAAAAAGAAAAGTTTCCTCTTTTTATAGTAGTCTGTAGTTTGGGATCTAAGAAGTATGCAAGCTTACGCAGCAGTAGATGAATAAGTCATAAAAGGAAGATAGAAATAGGAGAGGGGCCAGGGAGAATTGGGCACCATTCAAGATTGCCGAAAATGTTTTTCTTATCAACAAATTCCCCTGTTCCCTCCTTTGGAACAATATGGTCTAACTACATTTTTTTATTGTTGTTTTGATATACAATATAATTCACAATAATTTTCCTGTAATTAATATTGATCAAATTTTAAAAACTGACCACAAGAATACTACAATTAAAGCCCCATGACAGCACATTCACCCACCCCAGATCAGTGTGGAGTGCAGAATTTAAGCACGTGATAGGTAATGACTTTGTCTCGACTCTGAAGTCTAAGAAACAAGCCTGAAAACAGTAGAAGGCTCTGCAGATCGTGGCAGCTACTGCAAATGAAATATCAATTTTCATGAATCTAGACACACAAGCACTAACCCTGGGGTCAAGAGACCCAGGAAGAGGTCTCAGCATGTCTTTGATCACCTATGACATCTTGAGCAGGTCATCACTTCCCTTTGGGACTGTAGTAGGAGCGAAATAGGATACTGCTGTGTTGACCTCTTAGTAAATTAGGCGTGCTCTATACAGTGAAGGGCCATCACTCACTCATCTTTTCAGCTGTACCCAGTGGCCACTGTCTGAAATGTCATCTTTTAATAGAAACCATAGCTCTTAGTATGAGTCCACACACTCCATCTCTCTGAGGCTTCCACCTTTCCCAAAATAGGCATTATTTTTATCAGAGCCCAAATGAGCTGACTCTTTATTTCAGATCCCCAGCTCTGGGTGATATAGTCGGATAGAGTAGAGTGCCAGGCCTAGGGGCATAGTCATGCTGACTAGCATTTTGGGGAGGTTCAGCAAGTGCTAGCTAATGAAATACTCTTATCCCTTTCTGCTTGGCTTGTATGCTTTCTTTTTAAAATTCCTTTTGTGATATTTGATAGGTACAAAATATGTAGGTGTCATTTATGTACTTACGGGGCATAATAATAAACAAATGCCCGGGAACCCACCTCCCAACTTAGAAACTAGAATATTCTCAATACTGTGAAAATGATAGTGTTCTCTACCTCCTCTTTTCCCATTGCCTTTTCCCCTAGAGGTTATTTTAGAACACTTTTAGATTTACAGAAGGCTTATGAAGATAGCATAAAGAGTTCTCATGTATTTAGCATCTAGTTTCCCTTATGATGAACTAAAATTAGTCCATTATTAAGTAAGGTTAAAACTTTTTTAACCTAATGTTCATTTTCTGTCCCAGGATCCCATCCAAGATGCCACACTACACACTAGTTAGTTGTCATGTCTCTTTGAGCTCTTCTTGGCTGTGACAGTTTCTCAGACTTTCCTTGTTTTGTTGATCTTGACAGTTTTGAGGAGCCAGGTATTTTTTACAAAGTCCCCCAATTGAGAGTTCTCTGATGATTTTCTCATGAGGGTTTTGGGAGGAAGACCACAGAGGCAACATGTCCTACTCATCTCATCACATCAAGAGTCCATGCTGTCAGAATTCTTCACTCCCTGCTGACTCCCTCTCCCGCTTTCCCTATGTACTCTTTGGAAGGACGTCTCTGGGTACACCCCATAGTTAAGGGAGGGGAGTTTACTGCTTCATCTCCTTGAAGACGGAGTGTCTACATAAGTTATTTAGAGTTATTCTTCCAACAAGATCTGTCTCTTTTTCATTTATTTACTGGTCATTCATTCTGTTGCTTTTTGTTCTTTTCTTTTTAGTTGATACATTTTGTTTTCTTCACTGGATCTGTTTACCAGTTCTTTTTAATTGTACCTATTTATAGGTAAAAAGTGGTATTTTGATATCTGTATGTAATGTGTAATGATCAAATTAGGGTAATTAGTATATTCATTACCTCAAACATTTATCTTCTGTATTGGAAACATTCAAAATCCTCTCTTCTAGTTATTTTAAAGTCACCCTACAGTGCTATCAAACACTAGAACTTATTCCTCCTATCTAGCTATAATTTTGAATCCAGCCAACCTTTTTCTATTCCTCCTTCTCCCCACCCTTCCCCACCTCTAATAACCACTATTCTACTCTCTACTTTTATGCATCAGCTTTTTTAGCTCCCACATGAGTGAGAGCTCTGGTATTTATCTTTCTTTGCCTGACTTATTTCACTTAATATAATAACATCCAGACTTATCCATGTTGCCATGAGTGACAGAATTTTATTTTATTTTTTCTGGCTGAATAGTATTCCACTGTGGATATGTACCACATTTTCTTTATCCATTAATTTGTTAACGGACACAAGTTGATTACATATCTTTGCTATTGTGAATAGTGCTGCAGTTAACATGGGAGTGCAGCTATCACTTCAATATACTGATTTCCTTTTCTGTGGGTAAATACGCAGCAGTAGGTTTTCTAGATCATTTGCACCAATGATAAATTAGTGTTCCTCTTTCTTTGCATCCTTGACAGGAATTTGGGTTTTGTTTTTTGTTTTTTGTTTTTTTGGTCTGATATTACCATTCTCATTGGGCTGAGATGATACCTTATTGTGGCTTTTATTTGCATTTCTCTGATGATTAGTGATATTGAGCATTTTTTGCTATACTTATTGGCCATTTGTATATTTTCTTTTGAGAAATGTTTATTCAGATGCTTTGATCATGTTTAAAACCAGGTTATTTGGGTTTTTCTGTTTTGCTGTTGAGTTTTTGAATTCCTTGAATATTTTGGATAATAGTCCCTTATTGGATGAATAGTTTGCAAATACTTTCCCCTATTCCAGTGTCTCTTCATTTGATTATTTCCTTTGCTGTGCAGAAGGTTTTTAGTTTGATATAGTCCCATTTGTCTATGTTTGCTTTTGTTGCCTCTGCTATTGAAGTCTTAACTATAAAATAAAAAGATATCCCATATTCATGGATTAGAAGAATTATAATATTGTTAAAATGACTATACTAGCTAATGTGATCTATACATTCAGTGCAATCCCTATCAAAATACAATGACATTTTTCACAGAAATGGAAAAGACAGTCCTAAGATTTGTAGGAAACCACAAAAGAACCCTGAATAGCCAAAGCAATGTTGAGCAAAAAGAGCAAACCTGGAGGCACATGGTACTTGGCTGCAAAATGCGCTACAAAGCTACCAAATAAGCATGATATCTTTTTTTTTTTTTTTTTTTTTTTTGGTCTTTTTGATAATATAATTCTATGCTGTAAAATCTTTGCCCAGACCAATGTCCTAATGTATCTCCCCTATGTTTTTTTCTAGTGGGATTATAGTGTGGGGGCTTACATTTAAATCTTCAATCAATTTTGAGTAGACTTTTGTATGTAGTGAAAGATAGGGGCCTAGTTTTATTCTTCTGCACGTGGATATCCAGTTTTCCTACCACCATTTATTGAAGAGGCTCTCCTTTTCCCTAATCTATGTTCTTGACACCTTTGTTGAAAATTATTTGGCTGTAAATAGATGGATTTATTTCTGGGTTCTCTATTCTGTTCCCTTGGTCTGTGTGTCTGTTGCTATGCCAATACCATGCTGTTTTGATTATTATTAGTATATTTTGAAGTCATGTGGTGTGATGCCTCAAACTTTGTTCTTTTTGCTCAGTATTTCTTTGGCTAGTTGAGGTCTTTTTTTGTTGCATACAAATTTTAGGATTTCTTTTTCTGTTTCTGTGAAAAAGTCATTGATATTTTGGTAGGGATCATATTGAAAGTGTAGATTGCTTTGGATGTAATGGTCATGTTAACAATATTCCAATTCATTAACATGGGATATCTTTTTATTTGTTTATGTCCTCTTCAATTTCTTTTATCAGTATTTTGTAGTTTTTAAATGTAGACATCTTTCACCTTCTTGGTTAAATTTGTTCTTAGGTATTTGGTTTTTTTTCTTTTATTTTTAGCTATTATAAACGAGATTGGTTTCTTTATTTCATTTTCAACTAGTTTGTTATTGGTGTATAGAAACACTAGTGATTTTTGTATGTTGATTTTAGTATCTTGCAACTTCACTGGATCTGTTTACCAATTCTATAGTATTTTGCTGAAATTTTTAGGTTTCTTTTCCTATGAAATGAAAGCCCTTTCTTTCTCTTGCATAATTGCTTTGGCTAGGACTATAAACAATAAATGGAGTAAGAGTGGTGAAAGAATAGGCATTCTTATATTTTTCCTGTTTTTAGAGGAAAAGTTTTCAGCTTCTGCCCATTCAGTATGTTGTTAGCTGTGGGTTTGTCATATATGGCTTGTATTACCTAATTTGTTCAGAGTTGTTATCATGAAGGAATATTGTATTTTATCATAATGTTTTTCTACATTTTTCGAGATGATCATATGGTTTTCATTCTTCATTTTGTTGATGTGATGTCTCACGTTTATTGATTTGCATTTGTTGAACCATCCTTGCATTTCTGGAATATGTCCCACTTGATCATGGTGTATTATCTTTTTGATATGCTGTTGGATTTAGATTGCCAGTATTTTGAGGATTTTTGCATCTATGTTCATCAGGCACATTGGCCTGTAGTTTTTGTTGTTGTTGTGTCCTTGTCTATTTCAGGTGTCAGGATAATGCTGGCCTCTTAGAGTGAGTTAGGAATAATTCTCTTCTCTTTTTTTTTTTTGTGTTTTGGTTTTTTTTTTGGAATAGTTTGAAAAGAATTGGTGTTAGTTTGTCTTTATATCTTTATAGGTTTGGAAAAAGTCAGCACGAAGGCCATCCAGTCCTGGTCTTTTCTTTGTCGGGAGACTTCTTTTTTTTTTTTTTTGGATTCAGTCTTGTTGCTCATTACTGGTTTATTCAGGTCTCCCCTCCCTTCCCACCTTTCTTTTTCTTTTTCTTTTTCTTTCTCTCTTTTTTTTTTTTCTGTTTTTTGAGACAAAGTCTCACTTTTGTTGCCCAGACTGGAGTGCAGTGGCGTGATCTCTGATCACTGCAACTTCCGCCTCCCAGGTTCAAGCGATTCTCCTGCCTCAGTCTCCCGAGTAGCTGGGATTCCAGGCATGCAGCACCATGCCTGGCTAATTCTTTTGTACTTTTACTAAAACAAGCTTTCACCTTGTTGAGCAGGCTGATCTCGAACTCCTCACCTCAGATGATACCCACCCACCTTGACCTCCCAAAGTGCTGGGATTACAGGCATGAGCAACTGCACCCAGCCGGGTTTTCTATTTCTTTCTGCTTCATTGTCAGCAAGTTATGTGTGTGTAGGAATTTACTCGTTTTCCTTGGGTTTTCTAAGTTATTGGTGTATCATTGTTCATATTAGTCTCTAATGATCTTTTATATTTCTGTGGTAACTTGTAAAATTCTTCTTTTTCATTTCTGATATTATTTATTTGGCTTTTCTCTTTTTCATAGTCTAGATAATTGTTAATTTTCATATTTTTAAATAAACAGCTTTTTATGTAATTGATCTTTTGCATTTTTTTTGGTCTCTATTTTGTTCAGTTCTCTAGTGTTTATTATTTCTTTCTACTAATTTTGGATTTGGTTTGTTCTCACTTTTCTAGTGTCTTGATCTTTCTACTTTTTTGATGTGGGCATTTATTGCTATAAACTTCCCTCTTAGCACTGCTTTTGATGTATCCCATAGTTTTTGGCATACTGTGTTTCCATTTTTATGTTGTTTCAAGATTTTTTATTTCCTTCTTAACTTCTTCATTGACCCATTATTCATTCAAAAGCAAGTTGTTTAATTTGCATATATTTATACAATTTCCAAAATTGTTCTTGTTATTGATTTTTAGTTTTATTCTATTGTGTTCTGAGATAATACCTGACTTCAATTTATAAAAATTTCTTATGACTTGGTTTATGACCAAACATACTGTAAATCCTAGAGAATGTCCCATGTGTTGATGAAAGGGTGTATATTCTGTAGCTGTTAGATGAAATGTTCTGTAAATGTCTGTTAGGTGAGTTTGATACATAGTGCAGTTTAAGTCTGATGCTTGTTTGTTGATCTTCTGCCTAGATGATCTGTCCGGTGTTTGTAGTGGGGTGTTGAAGCCCCCAACTGTTGTTGTATTGAAGTCTATCTCTTTAGCTCTAATAATATTTGCCTTATATATGTGGGTGCCCTGTTGTTGGGTACATATATATTTACAATTGTTATGTCTTTTTGAATTCACTCTTTTATCATTACATAATGACTTTCTTTGCCGCTTTATGTTTTTTGACTTAAAATCTATTTTATGTAAATTATATTTTGTCTGGTATTAGTATAGCCACTCTTGCTTACTTTTGGTTTTCATTTCTGTGGAAGATTTTTTTTTTTCATTCTTTCCCTCTCAGTCTCTGTGTATCTTTATAGGTAATGTTTTTTGTAGGCAGCATATAGTTGGGTAGTGTTTTTTAATCCATCCGTCCAGTCAGTATCATTTAATTCATTTATATTCAAGTTTTTTTTATTTTAATTTTTATTATTTTTTTAGAAACAGGGTCTTGCTCTCTTACTGAAGCTAGAGTGCAGTAGCATGATCATAGCTCCCTGTAGCCTTGAACTCTTGGGTTCACGTGATCCTCCCACTTCAGCCTCCTGGGTAGCTGGGTGTACAGGTGTGTGCTACCATGTCTGGCTAAATTTTATTTTTATTTTTGTAGAGATGGGGTCTCATTGTATTGCACAGGCTGGTCTTGAAATCCTGGCCTCAAGCAGTCCTCCCATCTCAGCTTCCAAAAGTACTGGGATTACAGGCGTGCCTAGTCCTACATTCAAGGTTGTTATTGAGAGATGAAGGCATACTCTTGTAACTACGTGACAGATGAAAGCATACTCTTGTAACTATGTTAACTGTTTTCTGGTTGCTTTGTATATCCTGTGTCTTTCTTCCTCTCATTGTTTTTCTTTGTGGTTTGCTGGTTTTCTTCAGTGGAAATATTTGATTCCTTTCTCTTCCTCATTTATGTTTTTGTACTACCAGTGAGTTTTATACTTTTGTGTGTTTCCATGATGGCAGGTATCGTTCTTTTGCTTCTAAATGTAGGGTTCCCTTTAGCATTCCTTGTAGGGCCAGTCTACTGGTGATGAATTCCTTCCATTTTTGCTTATCTGGGAAAGACTTTTATTTCTTCTTCATTTTTGAAGGACAGCTTTGCTGGGTATAGTATTCTTGGCTGGTTATATTTTTTTTTTGTCACATTTTGAATATATCATAGTGAACTCTTCTGGCCTGTAAGGTTTCTGCTGAGAAATCTGCTGTTATTTTGATGAGCATTCTGTTTTGTTTTACTTGATATTTTTCTTCTGCTGTTTTCAGACTTCTGACTTTGTCTTACTTTTGACAGTTGAACTGCAATGTGCCTTGGAGAGAATTTTTTTAGGTTGTATATATTTAAGGATCTTAGAGTTTCCTGGGTCTGGATTCTTTCTCCCAAGAAGGGAAGTTTCCTGCTATTACTTTATTAAAGAGGGTTTCTATGCTTTTCTCCATCTCTCCTCCATTTAGAAATCCCAAAATATGAATACATGTTTGCGTAATAATATCCTGTATGTCAGGCCAGCTTTCTTCATTCATTTCTATTCTTCTTTTCTGAATTCTGGTTTGACCAGGATATTTCAAAAGACCTATCTCTATGTTCAGAAATTCTTTCTTCTACTTGATCCGGTCTCTTTTTGAGGCTGTCAATTTTATTTTTTATTTAATTCATTTAATTCTTCAGTTCCAAGACTTTTTGTGATAAATCTCTCTGTTGAATTTCTCCATGAATTCTCATGAATTGTTTTTCTGATTTCATTGAATTTTCCATGTTCCCATGCATCTCACGGAGTTTCCTTAAGATCATTATTTTAGATTATTTTTTAGGCATTTTATAGACTTCCTTTTCTTTGTTCTGTTTTTAGAGAATTACTGTGTTTTTTTGGAGGTTTTATTGGTTCCTTGCTTTTTCCTGTTTCTCTGTTTCTTGTATCTGTACATTGATATCTGCACTGTTAGTGAAACAGTTTCTGTTTTTCAGTTTCATGGAGTATCTTTCATAGGGAATAGAGTTTTTTGTAGATGTATGCTATAGTATCATTTGGGTAGGATGCTTTGGGTTTGATTCTGGAAGTGTAATCTTTGTATGATTTCTTGGACTGTAATCACTGTCTGTGGTGTCTGCAAGTGCCTGAGTGACTTAAGCTGTAGTTGGTTTTGGAGGCTGTGGTGTGGCTTTGTCGAAAACAAGGACAGTGGGTGGACTGGTTTTCAGCCCTCTAGGCTGCGTGTGTGGCAGCTTACTGCTGGAGAGAGCAAGAGCAAGGTTGTTGGAGGCAGTAGCAGGCCCCATGCAGGCAGCTTTCAGGCTCTGGGGAGACTGCGCATTGGCTCCCTCTATTCTAGGGGAAGCCTTCCTCCTGTGCCAGACCACCTGTTCCACAGGATATAGGATGCTGCTTGGGTTCAGGTGCTGGGATTACAGCTGCACTGCTGGGTCCAGCTGGTATCAAAACACTGCAGCTCTTTGGGTGGATATGGTGAGATGTTGACAGGACCCCCGGGTTGTGGAGATGCTGGGGCCCCTAGCAGGATGCACTCTAGTGTTGAATCCACTCTCCAAATGGTGCCGTGCTGCAGCAGCCTGGGACTCAGGGAGTGGGAGCTACCCAGCATGTGTTGTCTCTCTAGAGTAAAACAACTGCATGGATGCGAGGCGCCTCCCTCTACAGGGCTCAAGGCCTTTGACGGCTCTGGCTAAGATTGTAGGCATCTGTGGTGTGAATGTGGACTGCTGTGGACCTTTAACTTACTTTTTCCTGTAACAGGGAGTCCCCCTTGGCTCTGAGTCAGTCCCGCTGCCTGCTTTACTTTCCTCTGTGCTGCCATCCTGAGCTTCTGTCCCTTAGAGGGTCTTGTTACTTCTTTGCTGAATTGCAGTGTTCTCCCTTGGACATTTTACTTGCTGTGTGTTTATCTGTTGTTTTAGTTATTTGTGGAGGAGGCGATTGCTGGGCATGTCTCTAGTAGGCCATCTTAATGACGTCTAGCTCCTTGATTTTTAACGTTAGTTTTACCACATACATATGTAAGCCTAAACTACGTTAACGTTAGTTTTACCACATACATATGTAAGCCTAAACTACATTGTTTAATTTTGCTTTTTTTAGGGCTTTATGAAGATGGATCTATGTAATATGCAGTCCTTTGACTCCCCCAACCCCTCCCCAGTTGCATATTGTTTCTCTAAGTCATCTCTGTGATTGTGGGGAACTGCGATTTCTTGGTTTTCACTTTCTTGGTAGGATAGTGAATCATGTGACTATACCACCTATTTATCTTCCCTCCATCAGGGTTATTTTCTCTTCTTTAACTGTCATAAGCAGTACTGCCCTGAGCACTGTGCATGTCCCTGATGCACAGTGCAAGAGTTTCTGTACTGCATATAAGTAGAAGTGGAGTTGCTGCCTTGTACGTATGTCAGTATTCTGCATTACAAGATAAGCCCACATTGTTTCCAAAGTAGTGATTCTGTTTTACTTTCTCCTGCAGATTATGGGTATTCCCATTGATTTCAACCTTCCTAACACGTTATCAGCCTTTTTCATTTTTACCCATCTACTCTAAAATGGGATCTTGTTGTGGTCTCAGAGTATGAATGAAGTTGAGTTGTTTTTATGTTTATTCACCATTTGTGCTGCCTGTCCTTGCAATGACTGTGTCTTTTGCCTGCTGCCTGAGTTATTGGTCTTTTGTTGTTGAATTGTAGGAGTTCTTATATATTCAACACCAGTCCTGTACGACTATATGTGCTGTTTGCAACAGTTTATTTACAAGTATATTTAATCCTATTTTGATCTATGAAAATCAGTAATTCCTACATGAGAATTCACTGTTAAGCCAGATTTTTAACTAGAACAGTCTTTTTTTTTTTTTTTTTGTACCAGCAATGGATACCACTATTTATAAACTTTAGCATTTTCATGTAACAAGAGAATCTTGTGTTCTCACAGCTGTGCCAAAAGGGCTATATGCATTTTGTGTTGTTTCAGTGTTCAGCAGCATATTTTAAAATTAAATTTTGGAGTTGATAAAGATAAATGCAAATTTTTAAATGCTGGAATTTTATTAAAATATTTAAATATTTGTTTGCCAGGTAACCAGTCATAGACAATTGCCTTCTCAGTCATTTAATGAGCTTTCCTAAACTTTATCTTTCATTATCTGTGACTGCACTAATCATTTGCTAAAAAGAATTGGAAGATTCACTCTTTATTATTGATCTGTATTTCATGAATATTTATGTATATACCCTGTACTTTCACCCTTTTGCCAAAGTAGCTGAATAATATAAAATTTAAATTTTTTAATGGAATTATTTTATGGCTCCCATATGAATAAAAGACCCCTTATTATGTAGAATAACAATGAATATGTCAAGAGGTGGGATTGTTTTAAATGAAGCACCTTAAATTTGAATCCATCTGCAAGGTAGGACCTCAGTGTAGGATGGAGTAGTTTGTAGGCATCTTGTATCTCCGCATGTCTACTGTGGTGATGGAGACCATCAGCACCTACTGATGGAGGCCCACCATAGGCCTTTCATCCACTGTCTCTTTCAAATGTTTGCTGAGTATATATGCATGCTAGGCACCCTTCTAAGTCTTGGTTTACAAAGGGACAAAGTCCTTGTCTTCAAGGAGTTAAGTGCAGTCAGAGAAAATAAACGATAATAAATGAAAATGTGTGTGAAGTACTGGTAAGGGGCGTGGAAAAAGAGAAAACAGAAGAAAGGAATGGAGAGTGGGGCGGCAGCTATTTTATATGAGGTGGGGCAGGTTTGACTTGGCAGAAAGTTGCATGGAATCAGAGAAGGACTATGAGAGAGGGAGGGAGAGGAAGGGAGGGGACATTTGAACGGAGGCTTGAACAAAGTAACGGAACAAGAAGTCCTGCAGAGAACTGGGGAAGAGCATTCCAATGCAAAGACCCCAAGGTGAGAATCGGAGTTTGGAAAACCTGCCCAGGGTCAAGGTCTTTTAGGCTTTGGTACAGTTTTGGATTTGGTTCTGTTTGGGTGGGAAGCTGCATTGGGGTTTGAAGAGAGGACTGACACAAATACATTCAGTTTTGAAAGTTCCCCAAAGCTGCTGTTAGAGAGCTGGCCTGGAGTGCCAGGAGGGTAGAACAGAGAGACTGGTAGGCTGGAGAGGTGCTGTTGGTCTGCAGTGAAGTGCATGGGGAGAGAAGTGGGTGGATCTGAGGCATATTTTGAAGGCAAGTCTGTGGGGTTTGCTGCTGGAAAGAACAGGGAGTGAGAGACAAGAGCCTGAGGGATGAGTCTCAGATTGGGGGCTTGGTCAGCCCACTTAATGGTTGTCCCACTTACTCAGAAGGGCAGACTGTGGGAGGCACAGGAGGTGGCTTATTTGATTGGTTTCCGTTTGTTTTTCATGGGGAGAATGAAGAGCTTAGTTTTAGACGTGAGATTTGAAGTGCACGTTAGACATCCAGATGCAGATGTTCAGCAGGTAGCTGGGTGCAGAAGTCTGGCATTTGGGGACAGAGCAGAGTAGAGACCAACATTTGGCAGCAACACATGGATGACACTCAGAGCCAAGAGGGTGGATGGAGGGGAGGCCCCCAGACAGCCTGGCTACCCCTCCATCTTTAGTTCAGAAGCATAAGTAGAGTCGGCCAGAAAACTAAGAAGGAAGAGTCAGCGAGGGACAAGCAGCAGGGCTGTGTGATCTCTGGGCAGTGGGTGGATGGTGTGTCTCACGGAAGGGCTGGTCAGCAGTGTCTGCTGTAGTGGACATGCAGGTAACAAGAGGACCTTTGGATTTGGCAGTATCGTAGGGACAAAAGCCAGTTGGTGGAGGGTCAAAGATCAAGTGGAGGAGGAAGCAGAGATGGCAAGAGGAGACAGCTTCTGGTAGAGTATCCTCTATAAAGGAGAGATGGTGGGGATAGGGGCAAGGGAACGTGATCACAGTATGGAGGAGAACTTAGCATGTCTTATGCTACATGAGATGATCCAGAAAGACACAGTAGCTCCAGGGAATAATTATAGGAGCAGGTTCCTTCCAGAGGCGTGATTCAGTCCACAGAGGAGGACAGGCCTTAGAGAGGCACCCAGACAGCTCACCCTTGTAACTCGTGGGACACATGGAGATGTTTTCTTCTGATTGCCTGAATTTCTCTTAATGAAATAAGGAGGGCAAGTGGAAAAAATGCAGTTTCTCCCACTCTACTCTCACAACACACTTGTGTCCGCAAATGTCTGGGGATCTCTCCCCAACAGCAAGTAAGCAGTTGCTTCTGCAGCAGATACCACTGAGCGTCTGCTAATTTAATTCACTTCTGACACTGTTTACCTGGAGATAGCATCAGTCCCATAGTTTGAGGACTCAGTCCTCAAGACTGCCCCTCCACCCCCACTTCAGATGCCAGTGGCACATCCCAGGTTGTTTTTACCTGTGCTTCTGGCTGTCAACTGGGGTTCCCACGTTGCCTCCTCAGGTTCCATTAATTTGCTAGAGCAGCACACAGAACTCAGGGAAACACATTCACTGTGTTTTGTAAGGGAACATAAAAAATCTCAGGATCTCCTGCTAAACTACTTATGCAAAAGGATGGCTTAAGTCTGGAGGCTGAGTCTTGCACCCACCCCCTTTCTAATGAGCAGCTGTTACCAGCATTACGCAGCAGCTAGGTCCCCACGGAAAGGTAGGAAAGGTAAGAGGCGTCTGACAGGCTGCCCCCACAGATCATTCTTAAGTAAATTCTTTCCTGGCTTCCCATAAACAAGGACATACCCGTTGTAACTTTAGGTCAGTAATTGAGGTCTACCTGTAATTCTCCACACTGATCATGTGGATTACAAAAGCCTCTCTTCCCAGGTGCAGAACAAGTCCAGGCTCATTTCCTCTACCTACCCAGAGATGACTGCATAATTGTCTCTTCCTTTTTTCTCTTCAGACATTCACTTTATCTGATATAAAATGTGATTTACTGGGTACTAACCAAAGCCTCACAGGCATGTAACCTTTTCGCCTTAACCGCCAACCTACCTTCCCCTGCTTTAAGGAAATGTCTAAATACTAAACCTGAAAACCTCTTTGGAAAAACAGATGGCTCTGTGGCTTATGTTTTTTCCCCGCAAAAGCCCTAAAGTTGGCTTAATAAACTTGGGTGATTGAATGTCTACCTCAGTCCCTCATTTTGTCACTATAAAGGATATTTTTAAGGATACAGATGTAGAGGTGTGGGTAGGGTGAGGTACAGGGGAAGGGGCACAGAGCTGCCATGCCTTCTTTAGGAACCTCCCCATGTTCAGATATCCAGAAGCCCATCTGAACCCTGTCTTTTGGGGTTTTTATGGAAACTTCATTGCATAGACATGACTGATAAAACCCTTGGCCATGGATGACCAGCTTGACCTCAGTCCCTCTCCCCTTCCTGGAGGGTGGAGGGTGGGGCTGAAAGTCGCAACCCCCCCACCCTGAAGCTGTCTAGGGGCTGGCAGCCCCTAATCACCTCATTTGCATACAAAAAGACACTTTACATTTGAGGCTATGCCAGGAAACTGGAATATGATCAAACATATTTTATACAATATCATAGAAAGTCATTCATCAACTGAGGCTACAGAAAGGGGAGGAGGTGTTAGAGGATGGAGAAGAAAGATACTAATAGACCCTTCGGAGAGGGGAAGGGAGCTCACTTAGAAAATGGAGTAAATTGTCAGGAGGCACCAAGAGTCCACTTGAGGCCAGAGATCAGAAATGTAAAATGTCACTAGCTGCCCTGGGGCAGGTGTGAAGTAGGTGAAAGTTAGATTTAACCAGACCTGAGATGTGGTGAAGGGAAAGTAGTAATAGTATTTGTGGGGTTTTTTTTTGTTTTTGTTTTTGTTTTTTGAGCCAGAGTTTCGCTTGTTTCCCAGGCTGGAGTGCAGTGGCGTGACCTCGGCTCACTGCAACCTCCGCCTCCTGGTTTCAAGCGATTCTCCTGCCTCAGCCTCCCAAGTAGCTAGGATTAAAGGATGCACCACCATGCCCAGCTAACTTTTTTGTATTTTTAGTACAGACAGGGTTTCGGCATGTTGGTCAGGCTGGTCTTGAACTCCTGACCTCAGGTGATCCACCTGCCTCAGCCTCTCAAAGTGCTGGGATTACAGGTGTGAGCCACTATGCCCAGCTTGTTTTTTTCTCATAAAAAGAGTGGAAATCCTAAACACTGAGGAAAGTTCGTAACATTTTTTCCCTGTATACCACCAATGCTTAATGAAAATATATACATTAAAAAAAAATAAAAATCTGAATCATATTATACATGAGCTTTATGACTGTGTTGTCTGCCCTGCTATCAGAGTTGTTTAAATTCCCCCTTGGTCCTTTTGGCAGCCACGTCTGACTCTTCAGTTACAGCCACTGAGATCTCTCTAAGTGCTCTTGACTCTTGACTTGTGTCATGCCATTGTGTGGCCCCTAAGTCAAGGGTACAAGTAATTACACATGGAGTGGTGTGAAGTACTCACAGCAAAGGCTGCGGGTGGGCTCTGGGAGGCCTGGCTGGGTTGGGGACAATGAGTGCAGAGGTGGGGATGGGACTGAGCCTGTGGCAGGAGAGGGCGGCTGAGGTTTTGGAGGGATGAGTTTTCAGCGGGGTGGATGCTGTGAGAAATATGTTAGGCAACCAGTGGCGGGGGCGGGGGTCTTACTGCTTGCCATTGCTTAGCAGGAGGGACAGTCTAGTGGAGATCAAATACCATCAAGCTTCACAGCACAGTTTTATTATTTTCTTCAACAGCATGTGGTCCAGGAGTGGGCTGGAGTCTGCATAGGAGAAATCTTAAGTTCTGGTTAAGTATACCTTATCCTAAATGCTTGGGGTCAGAGTATTTGGGTATTCAGAATTTTTTGAGGTTTTGGAATATCTACATATACATAAATGAGCTATCTTGGGAATGGGACTCAAATCTGAATGCTAAATTTATGTTTCATACATACCTTATTTATTTATGTTTCATATATACATGGCCTGAAAGTAATTTCACATAATATTTTAATAATATGTGTGACCCATTACGTGAGGTTGGATGTGGAATTTTTCACTTGTAGTGCTCAAGTTTTGGATTTTAGAACATTCTGGATATTGGAGTTTTGAATTAGGGATTCTTAGTCTGTATTTCTGTACTGCGGTCACCATAAGAAAAAAAAATCTAGCCCTCCCTTCTTTATTTTGTAAAGGATTCATGTGTAAAAAGTGGACTGCAGGTACTGCTGGTTACCATCAAGGCAGATACACTGATTCTGGGACTGGGGTAGAAAATATGCAAGAAAAGCCTAGAGCATCTTGTGGTGCCAGAAAGTAAGGATGTGCTCAAAGAAACGAACACACACACACAGACTCACAATGATGGTGATATGTCACAGGGACACAGTAGCCAGCTGAAAGCACTCCCATACCCAAAGTTGGAACAATTTAAGAAAAAGCGATACTGGATTGTAGCCCAGAGTATAAAATAGCCGTAAGATCACAGTGATACAAATGATGGAATAAGTTCATGAGTAGGGGAAGATAAATCTCCTGTGAAAAGGTTTCCAGATAATGCATGTAGATGCTTTGCCCTCAAGGAGATGGAAGAGTTAACTCCCCACCCTTAAGCGGTACTTTGTACTTCCTTTCAAAGAGTACAGCATAGAAGGGGGCAAGTGTGACTTCACAGTGGAGAATCCTGACAAACACTGCCTCAGCCAGGTGATCAAGGTCAACATCAGCAGTCCACAGTCCTAAGCCGTGTTGACCTTTGACGTGGTAAGATGACAATAGCATGTTACCTCTGTGGTCTTCCTCCCAAAAGCTAATACCAGAGCACTGATCAGATGTTTTGCAGAATGTCCCCCGATTAGGATTTGTCTGATGTTTTCCTCATGACATCAGACAAATCCTAACCGGGGACATTCTTTAAATACCTGACCAGTGCTCTTCAAAAAAAGGGAAGTCTGAGAACTGCCACAGTCAAGAGGCGCCTAAGCAGACGTGACAACTAAATATAGTGCGGGATCCTGGGTGGGATCTTGGGACAGGAAAAGGACCTTAAGGGAAAACTAAGGACATCTGAATAAACCATGAACTTTAGTTAATGTATGGGTAGTGGTTCATTAATTATAACATGTTTATCATACTAATGTAATATGTTAATAATAAAGGAAACTGCTCTACTCTAAAAAATATTTTTGGGCCAGGCACCATGGCTCACACCTGTAATCCCAGCACTTTGGAAGGCTGAGGCGGGTGAATCATGAAGTCAGGAGTTCGAGACCAGCATGGCCAACATGGTGAAACCCCCCCATCTCTACTAAAAATACAAAGCAAAACAAAAATAGCTGGGCATGGAGGCTCATGCCTGTAATTGCCACTACTCTACTCGGGAGCCTGAGGCAAGAGAATTGCTTGAACCCAGGAGGCGGAGGTTGCGGTGAACCGAGATCGTGCCACTGCACTCCAGCCTGAGCAATAGAGCAAGACTCTGTCTTGGGGTTGGGGGGGAATATATGTATATGTGTGTATATATATACACACACGTATATATAAAAAAGAATACATATATATTTTTTGAAATATCAAGCACAGATGCTAGAAACCTTTATTTCCTCATTCTGTTTTCTTAAGTGATAGGGATGGTTTCTTTAACAGAATTATACATTTGGAATAAATATTAGCATTTATTGTTCCAAACTCATTTGTAGAGGTGTCTATAGTAATTAAACCCAAAGTAACCCATGTCCCCTGTCCTACACAGAGTCCCTGCTGGCAGGTAGATACAGGTTCTTGTCCGTAGAGCTGGGTCCAGAGGACCCGTCTATAATGTGCTCCCCCACTTCAATAGAAAAATCTAAAGCATAGATATCATGCTTAGGAATGTGGGCATAAACCATATAAATCTGTAGAACTAAAATGATTTTAGTAGCCTAATCATTTTAACATTATGAGACCTGGATGGTGTGGAATCTGTTTTTAAGAATCACTGTGCTTGTTTCAGCCTTGCATGTTTCAAATTCAGGCAGGGAATCGTGAGTAATAAGGTGGCAAGGAAAAAGGTCAGGTGTTGATTAATGTAGCTGAATTCATTTGTAAGAATTGAGGAAACTCATGACATTTATATCTTGATTTTTTTTTTTTTTTTTTTTTTGAGATGAGTCTTACTCTGTCACCCAGGTTGGAGTGCAGTGGCATGATCTTTGCTCACTGCAGCCTCCACCTCTTGAGCTCAAGCGATTCTCCTGCCTCAGCCTCCTGAGTAGCTGGGATTACAAGCATGTACCACCATGCCCAGCTGATTTTTTGTATTTTTGGTAGAGATGAGGTTTCACCATGTTGGCCAGGCTGGTCTCAAACTCCTGACTTCAGGTGATCCACCCACCTCGGCCTCCGAAAGTGCTGGGATTACGGGTGTGAGCCACTGTGCCGAGCCAATATGTTTTTGAAATAGATGTTTAAATTATAAAAATTACAAGTACCTTTATAAATGTGAAAAAAAAAAAATAGACCTAATAAATCCCTAAAAATGGTGACTGTTATCTGCCTACTTTGGGAGCAGGGAGTATGCACTACCTGAAAAGACCTCACTTTTGTGTGTCGTAAGAAGCCAGGTTTCACCAAAGACATCCATGTCCATTTTCATACACGGGTATTTTCCCATTGCTGGTTTTTGCTCTTCACCCCATCACCATGCTGTCTTCTGGGTTGGCAGAAGGCAGTGTTGATTCCAGTGCGGTTATACGGAATTTCATTTGTTTACAGTTAACATCATGTAAGAAAATTGGCTTATTAAATTTATGCTGATTTTCCAAAATGCTGGCACCAGGGAATCACTTGACAGTCACAGCCTTCCTTCCAGTGTGATTAGTGTCTAAGACAGCAACGAGAAAGCCAAGGAAGGCTGCAAACATGTGTACTTCTGTGGCTGGAGTGGTAAATTATGTGTAAAATAGCATTTCCCAGATTCTAGTTGAAGCGACAGTGCCGCCACCAATTCTCTCTTTTTTTTCTTTCTTTCTGTAAAATTTCCCAGACACTAATGAGCTGTGTTGACTTACAGTCTGGTCTGCAGAATGCTAGTGTGTCTTGGCATTTCAGAGAGTAAATGAGTTGCTCAATGATGAACTCCTGAAAACTGGTTGATAAACTCACATTTTAAGGCATTTTTCTTCTATAGTTTAATTTTGAGGGGTAACCTGATCCTGGCAGTAAAGATAAATTAATGGTAGATACTCACTGGAAAAAAAAAAAAAAAAGGAGGGTGTAGCAGAAAACTGTAGATTATCGTTATGATCAGTATAAAATCTTTCTTTTTATTGAGAATTGCTATGTGCTAATAAATTCTATTGAGGATGCAGTATGAATACTGTTCAGTTAAGAAATTGATGTATACGTTACACCCAGTAGGATGACTGCTGTCAAAAAGCAGACAATAACAGGCGTTGACAAGGATGTAGAGAAATTGGCACCCTTGTGTACTGTTGGTGGAATTGTAGATGCAGCCTGTGTGGAAGACATTAGGGCAATCCCTCAAGAATTAAAACTAGAATTACCATATGACCCAGCAATTTCACTTCTACGTATATACCCAATGGACTGGAAAGCAGAGACCTGAAGAGATATTTGCACACTCATGTTCATAGCATTATTGACAGTAGCCCAAAGGTGGAAGCAACACAAATATCCACTGATGGATGAACGGACCAACCAAATGTGGTACATGCATACACTGGAATGTTATTCAGCCTTAAGGGAATTCTGACATACGCTGCCAGACGATGAACCCGGAAGACATCGCGCTAAGTGTAATTAGCCCGTCACAAATAGATGGACAAGTGATTCCACTTAAATGAGGTACCTGGAGTTGTCAAATTCACAGGGACAGAAAGTAAAATCGTGGTTACCAGGGATTGGGGGAAGGGAGAAGTTGAGAGTTAGTGTTCAGAGGGTGCCTAGTCCAGTTTTTCAAGATGAAAATAGTTGTGCGGGTAGATGATGTTGATGTTTGCACCACAGGGTGAATGTACTTGAGGCCACCGAACTGTACACTTAAAAATGGTTCATCTGCAGGGGTTGGGTGGAAAAAAAATTTTAAAGAATATGGTTAAAATATTAAACTTGGTTCAATGTATTTTATCACAATTTTGTAGAAGAGAAATGATGTGGGATATTGTGTGCCTGAACTTTTGCTGAATAATATTTACTATAATTATTGTTTAAACAGTGGTGAATGCCGCTCTAAGGTCCTGGCCTGGGTCCTGGCCTGTGTCTGGCAGGCAGTGGAAATGCAGGTGTGCAGTGGAACTGGCCTCCCTAGAAGTACAGACCTGGAACAAGGGCCAGGCAGCCAATGGGAAGTGGATGAGCTTACAGGGGGCTCCCAGGGTGGGAGAGGAGCCTGCGGGGGACACTCAGGGTACATCAGGAAAGGAGCAGGTAGCAAAGAGGGAGGCGAATTCGCTGGATAATCACCCATCTCAAGTACTTAAGCATATTTTTTTCGTCGACTGATTCTCTAAAATGAACACTAGTTTAAATTTACATTTTATAATAACTTGACTACACCACTTTGTCTGTAAAATGTATTCTGTTAGATGCTGTGGACAAATCGAAGCTTTTCTAGGCTAGCTAGATACAAGCAGATAGCGTTAGCATTAGCCACTCTGGGAGCATTAAAAAAAAGGGAGCTAGGACCCAAGGCTCATTGGGGTCTCTTCGTAAAACCTCACAAAACTATGCCATCCCAATTTTACTACCTTTGAGTGTCGGCACATCTTTCTGTTTAAGTTTTCTCTCTTTCAATGACATAATCTGTTGCACATGTTTCTGAGTCCCCGTGAACCTTACATTCAAGCCATTGAGCCTAGTGATGACTGGGCATTACATGGACATAAGTAGAGCAATAATGGCTAACACTTGTCCAGCACAGACTGAGTGTTAGGTATTTCCTAGAGCCTGGCTCATTTAATCCTCACCGAAGCTCTAACCCATCTGCAAACACAGAAATGGGGAGCAGAGTGGTCAAGCACCTTCCCCCAAAGTCACCCAGATGGTTGATAGGAAGCCGGCCTTTCAAACCCTGGCTTTCTACAGCTGAAGAGGATCATTCACAAAAGTGATCCTATCAGTGCCCACAGAGAAAACTTCTGCAATTTCAATGGTCGGAAGAGAGTTTACAGGCAGCAGATCTTGACCATTACCCAATAAAAACAGAAGACAAATCATAAAAGGATTCTCTCCAAAATAACATACCGAGCAAAGGTCTTCCTGACCGGAAGCTGCTGCCCCGTAAGAGCCAGCCATGCTCAGTGGGAGCAGCCACAGAGAAGATGCTCCTTTGCTTGTGAGAATAGCAGTGTACATAGCCTGCCTCCAATGAGCTGCAGGAGAGACGGGGCGAGAGGAACCGAGTTCGTGGACTTGTGCTTTAGATTCAGCAAACTTCTTTCAACTAGACCTGCCTCCTCTACCCCTCCCCAGTAAAATATCGAAACAAGCCCCTTCCCACATTATATCTGCTAAAAGCCTGTATTTGAATGAGTTTCCATACATTGGTCAGTTGCATTTTTCCCCTGAAAGCATGAGATATTACAAAGAAAAAAGTCTTAAGGAGCCACAGTGAAGTAGATTGTATTATTTGAATAATTCAGACTGCGTGTTGAAAATCAAGGTAGGGATGACAGTATTTTTCATATAGACTCAATTTTTTTCTACTAAGTGAACTCTAAACCAATTATTTGCACATAGATATATTTTGGTATGTCTGTACACATGTGCACATATGTGTTTTTGAAATTCAAGTGAATATCCTGGAAGTAACGTGTTAGACTTGTTTTTGTCTCTCTGTGCATATATTTTGAATTAAGTTTAAGAAATCAAGGCCAGGTGTGGTGGCTCACGCCTGTAAGCCAGCGCTTTGGGAGGCCATGGCAGGAGGATACCTTGAGGCCAGAAGCTTGAGACCAGCCTAGGTAACATAGATATTTTTTGTAGATAACCCCATATCTACAAAAAGTAAAAAAGTAGCAGGGCACAGTGGTACACACCTGTAGTCCCAGCTACTCAGGAGGCTGAGGCAGATGGATCTCTTGAGCCCAGGAGTTGGAGGCTACAGTGAGCTGCGATTGTGGCACTGCACTCCAGCCTGGGTGGCAGAGCGAGATGTCATCAGAAGGAAGGAAAGAAGGAGGGAGGGAAGACTCTGGTCTTCTCTGTGGTGGGATAAATTGGTTAGTCAGTGGAAAGGTGAATGAGGCAGGTGGATATTAACTTTGAATCATCAGTCTGCCTTCTCCTTCAGCTTCCCATTAAACTAGGTGGCTGAAGCCTAAACAGCCACTGTCAACACACAGTGGGGCCTCCTAGACAATAAGTACATGACCAGGTCATCTCTGGTGCTAAATGCTCTTCAGGAAGTCAGACAAGAGGGCTAGGACAGTGGCACTTTGATGGGTATCTCTGAAGAGGTACTGCTTGTGCCCGGGCTTGAATCACAGGAGAGCAGACGCTGGGCCTGTCTTGCTCTGCAAGGAACCCTGGTACCTAGAAAACTCAGTAAATCCTAGTTAAATGAAGCAGAGATGGGTAGAACATGGCCCCACCTCACATGTATGAAATAAGTATTCATTATGGCTGTAGTTGCCATTCTTAAGTCTCTCTTAATGCTGGCACCTTGGGCCTCAGGGCTTTGTTTACAAGCTCCTCAGTGAAGTATTACCCTGGGCTGGGCTAAGGTGGGTGGTAGCAAGGCCCACACCTATATAATGCCAAGCCTTGCCCTCTAAAGCACTTTGTACTCATGTTTCTCCTGAGCATCAGAAGTATCTTTTGAGGGAAGTGGTGGTGTCCCATTTTACAGAAGAGCTGAAATCCAAGGGGAACATACAGATGGTTCAGCTAAGCTTGAATCTCAGACCCTTAACTCCTTTCTTCTGTAATATTTGGTTCAGCTTGATCCACGTGACCTCTTTGGAAATATCTGTGACCATTTTTTAATGTTGTGGGGACACTGGCTACTATCAGTAGTGTGTAACCCAACAAGATACAGTTAATAGGATTGTCTTTAGAAAGAAAATAGGGTCCTAGAGTAGGATTGCTCGAATTTTAAGGGTGAGTGAAAACTGTTGAGCTGAGATAGTTTTCATACCTATCCCTATTTGTTTTTAAATCCATTCCCACCTAAGACTTGAAAAAACAGCTTAGCTCATGAAGTTCTGAGAGCTGTTTTTCCAGCATCACTTGGGGGTCTTGCTAAGCTGGGTTTTAGAGTGGTCACATGACGTACAAGCTGTGATCTGGCTATATAATATCAAATTTTTGGCCCTTCTCTCTTTGGGGTAGACCTGAGTAATAAACTTAACTAGCTGTAGTAATGAAGCCAAAAATTAGGTTTCCTTGAACTGCTAAGCTAGAGAGAAAAACATGCATTGTTCTTTGGATCAGACTTCTGTGATGGTCTTGCCTAGACTAAATCAGAATACCATCTCTGACTTAAAATTTCAGTAGTCAGTTAGTTGGAATGCATTTTTTTTTTTCAGACTTTCTTCTGTTGAGGCTTTTTCATATTGGAAATTTGTCAGTTTGTATGTCTAATTTTATTGTAGAATAATGGTTCATCTGCGGTCTCTTTCTGTTCTAATCCTTCCTACACCATAGCCAATTACTCTTAACTGAAAATACCACATGGTCCTGTTGGGTTTTAAGAAACAGCGTCCAAGGGATGCAACCTCAACTCTTGGCCAACAAGACCCTCCAGATGGGCTTCCAGCCAGCCTTTCCAACCCGTGTTGGCAAAGAGAGAAAAAACTGAAGCCTGTGAGGATGCAGGGTGATGGGGCACTCTTCCTTCCCACTTGTTTTGGGGTCTCTGAGGGCAGCAGCCCAGCCTGGCTGTGTAAATGAGGGAGCTATTGCTGTATCAGTGCATTGCCACAACTCAGCTTCAGAACAAGAAACTGAAGGGGTGCCTCCTTCATTGAGGAAACCCGGGCTGCTATGCTAGGTCAGTGACCGCTACAGAGCTGACCTGTCTTTTCTTTCCTTTTTTTTTTTTTTTTTTTCCTTCCTTTTTTTGAGACGGAGTCTCGCTCTGTTGCCCAAGCTGGAGTGCAGTGGCGCGATCTCGGCTCACTGCAAGCTCCACCTCCCGGGTTCCAGTGATTCTCCTGCTTCAACCTCCCGAGTAGCTGGGACTACAGGAGCGTGCCACCACCCGCGGCTAATTTTTTTGTATTAGAGACAGGTTTCACCGTGTTAGTCAGGATGGTTTCCATCTCCTGACCTCGTGATCCGCCTACCTCGGGCTCCCAAAGTGCTGGGATTACAGGCGTGAGCCACCGCGCCCGGCCGGAACTGAGTTTTCTAAGGGTCTTGGGAAGTGTGGCTTCCAGTGCTCCTGGAGTTCCAGAAGCGGAAGTGTTCAGGGATTGGTTAACCTTTAGCTACTGAGTCGTGATTACTCCAATGGGGCTGTCATTGATTGGCTGTCCCTCTGAAGCAGGCTCCCTGCAGTGAGGCAGTTGTTGATTGGCTGGCCGTCTGGTGTGGCTTAGTTGATTGACAGATTTCACTGGCGTGAAGTGGTCGTTTATCGGCTGGCCCTCTAATATGAGGTGGTTGTTGATTGGTGGGCGTCGATTGCCTGGTCTTCAGAAGCAGGTTCGGTTTTGTTTTGGTTTAATTTGGTTTGGTTTTTTTTTAATTGATGGGGGTGGTTATCGACCCATTAAAATAGGGTTAAACCCATTGCTATGGCCAACCAATAGGCAGTCATTTCCTAGTTGTATGGGAACTTTTAATTTTCACGTGTCCTAGAATCTTAGAATTCTTGAGTTGGAATAAGCCTATCAAAATGCAGCCCACGCGTCGGACGGTTGGGCGGGTCGGGGAGGGGGCGGTCCACAGGCTTGGGCTCAAATCCTGACTGCCATTAAACAAGGCCATCAATCTCTGTGACACAGTCTCCTGAAGGAGGACACCTCCCTGAAAGGTGGGTTTTCCCAAGATGAAACGCCTTGGCTTGTGGCAGGTGCGTATCACTGCTCAACTTTTACTTCCCATTGCATTTCGCAGAGCTCAGGGTTGCGGCCCAGGGGAAGCTCTGTGGGGCATTGTTTGTGGCTCGGTTCTCTCACTTGGTCTTTCCCATCTAAGACTCAGAAGAATTACATTGGAAGATGTAAAACTCCTTGGATGCTCAGGCCTCTTTCATAAAGATACTGGTATAATTGGCTTGCAGTAGGGTTCAGGCAGTGGAATTTTTAAAGCTTCTGTGTGATGTTCGGTGTGCATGAAAATAGATCCTGCCCAGCCAGCTCCTTACTTAACTGCCCTTCATGCAGTAGGAAATATTAATAAACAACTTTGATTGGCGAGATCTTGACTGGTCTTAAGCAATGGGCTGCTCTTGTTAAAACCTTGTGGAAATTGTGTAATTAAGAAAGAAATGTGGGGCCGGGCGCGGTGACTCACGCCTATAATCCCAGCACTTTGGGAGGCCGAGATGGGCGGATCACGAGGTCAGGAGATCGAGACCATCCTGACTAACACGGTGAAACCCATCTCTACTAAAAATGCAAAAAATTAGCTGGGTGCCGTAGCGGGCGCCTGTAGTCCCAGCTACACGGGAGGCTGAGGCAGGAGAATGGCGTAAACCCGGGAGGCGGAGCTTGCAGTGAGCCGAGATTGCACCACTGCACTCCAGCCTGGGCAACAGAGCCAGACTCCGTCTCAAAAAAAAAAAGAAAGAAAGAAAGAAAGAAAGAAATGTGATATTCAGATGGAGTATTCTCTGAATATTCCATTCCTGTTACTGCTATTGCTCTTCTTGTTGTTACTTAGAAAATCTGCCTTTATGACTTTCAAAAGTCTAATCTGACTTAAAGCTCAGGTTAGTGAGTTCCACATGGTATGCACTTGAGATTTTCTGAAATTGGATAACAAAATTGTCTCCAGTTCTGATAGGAGCTTTATGTAAACTTTATCCTCTTGAATATTGTATACATTATGCAGAGGCTTTCCTCCTTCCCAAAAGGTTTGTTATCTTTAAATTTGGAAGTTAATTCATGAAAGAAACATGTATTATTTATAAAACATTGTTAGCATCTAGTAGAAAACACTTATTTAAAAATGGTATTTATGTTTCCCTGGAGTCAATATGCATAGGACCCCTGTAATCCTAAAGTCATCCCTATAAAATAATGAGAACTTCTGTCAGGGAGGAAGGGGATTTTAGTCCAGAGTCTTTTCACCATTCATTTCTCCCTAATTTGGAGAAATGTCTAGTTAGTTTAAGGACTGAATATTGAATTTTTCTGCTTAAAGACTACTGGTGCATCTTCTACCTAAGAAGTACAGAGTTGCTAAAATAGTTGATTATTTTATTTATTCAGCCATACTTTTTCTATTTATTACTTACAAAATTGACTCCTCTAGATACATAATATACACATTTATTTATTGTTTTGATAAACTTTTCATATGTTATGTTCACTTTTGATGCTCCACATTTTATAGATTTTAACAAATGTATAATGACAGGTGTCCGCCATTATAGTATTGAACAGAGTAGTTTCACAACCCTAAAAATCCTGTGCTTCACCCTTGCCCCCCTCCCTTCCCTCTTGCCCCAGGCAAGCGCTTATTTTCTTACTCTCTCCATAGATTTGTCTTTTCCAGAATGTCATACCGTTTTAAAGAAAAAAGTTATTCATGACATTTGTTGAGAACAGTAAGGCAGACTTTATTCAGAGGGTTTTGCGTCAAGAAAGAGATTGGGTTTGACTCCTAATATTGATACAACAAGAAAGAGTGGGCATTTATAGGCAAGGAGCAAAATAAGGGAGTTGGCTGATGGAAAATTACTAAGAGGAAACATCGGGGTGGAGGGTGAGGATTCTGGTTAAACTGACCGAACAGGATTCTTCTGAAGGCAGGACAGAGTGATCCGCTGTCACTTGGGGGTTGGTAGAGGATGAGGAAGCTGATCAGATGTTGAGGGTGGAGGATTCCAGCTAGAGCAGCGTAGCAGGAGAGTCTTGCGAAAATTAGGCAATGCAAAGATGGACGCGGAAGTACAAAAGTCAAGGCCTAATGGGAAGAAGGTTCAAAGGAGTCTGGCTGAAGTTTGGTTAAGGATAAACTGTCAGGATCACACCATGTGTAGCCTTTTCAGATTGGCTTCTTTCACCTAGCAATATGCCTTTAAGATTCCTTCATGTCTTTTCATGGCTTGATAGCTCATTTCTTTTTGGTACCGAATAATATTTCATTGTCTGAATGTACCACAGTTTATCTTTCACTTACTAAAGGACATTTTGTTTGCTTCCAAGTTTGAACAATTATGAATAAAGCTGCTACAGACGTCCCTGGGCAGGTTTTTGTGTGAATGAAAGTTTTGGGGAAGAATTTTATATTTATAAAAAAGTTTCCAACATAGTACAGAACATTCCCATGTACCCTTTGCCTGGTTTCTCATTGTGTTAACATCTTAGGTAAATACCGTAACATCTTACTGGTGTGTTGTCCAAACTAAGAGATTGATAATTATTTATTATTATTGTTATTATTATTATACTTTATTTTTATTTCACTAGTATTTCCACTAATTTTCTTTTATGGTTTCATGATCTAATCCAGGATATCACCTTGTATTAGTAAAATGTTAATTTTAATTTATAGGAGTAATTTGGTTATGTTGCATGTATTAAATATGTTTATAAGACACAGCATATCCTGAGAAAATGAGTGTAAACCTAACAGTTATCAGGAGGCAGTGTTACTTAATGAAATGGACTCATTTAATCATAATGTTATTTAGAATTTTTTTCAAGTTTGTTTTTGTTAGAGGGTCAGATTTCCCCATGTGCAGCGAACAGTGACATAGGATTTGTTTTATAAGGTTGCTGTTTCTAAACCAAATACTAAAGCTTGTTGAAAGAAGGTTATTTTAAAGTCGAGCATTTCAAGACCCAGGAGAAAATCGGTTGCAGAGTTGTAACAAAAGCTGTCAGTGCCTAATTTTTCAGGTTGGTGCAAAGGATGAAGTGTCCGGGTAGTTCTCTAATGAGCATCTCCAAATGTTTTGCTGGCAGAAAGACTCCATGAAAATGACAGAAGAAGTTATTGTGATAGCCAAGTGGGACTACACCGCCCAGCAGGACCAGGAGCTGGACATCAAGAAGAACGAGCGACTGTGGTTGCTGGACGACTCCAAGACGTGGTGGCGAGTGAGGAACGCGGCCAACAGGACGGGCTATGTGCCGTCCAACTACGTGGAGCGGAAGAACAGCCTGAAGAAGGGCTCCCTGGTGAAGAACCTGAAGGACACACTAGGTGAGTATTCCACCCTTTGGAGAGAGGAGACCTTGTGCATTTCAAGGGACACTGTTCATCTTTCTAGTTAGTTTGCTTTTTCAAAAAAAAAAGTCTGTTTTAAATGTTAACATCTTCGTAGATGTCTTTTTCAAAAATCTGAGAATTAAGAGTTGAAAATGGAGAAAGAGGATGTTTGTCATTTCCTGGAGATTCTGGAGTTTGGGGTCTTGTGTATGGAGACACTTCTGTGTGCCTGGGACCCCTGCACAGGTATCTCCTTGTATCAAAACTTTAGAGGACCCTGACTTGGAACTCTCACCTCTAAGTCTACCCAGATCTGCCAGTGTCGTGACATGAAGTTCTTTCTCTCTTATAAAATCCTGTCCGTTTGGCCTACATGCCTAGAGCAGGGGACAGCCAAAGCACTTTTTCCCACTGTGAAATGGATGCTACGTCACACCACAGTTCCGGGTACTGTTAGCTAAGGAGCCAGCTGTGTGACATCAGAGGCCGCTCCAGGGTGGGGACCCAGTTCAGCCATACTGTTGTCCGTTGTCTGGCTCTCTTCCCATGTGCCTCTCGTTTTCCCAGGTGTCAGGATATGGGCAGGGCCCTCCTGGAGTTACACAAAGTTGACAGTATCCAGTCTTGCCTTTGCATGCGCATGCACACGGGACTGACTGACAGTATTTACTGCCTCAGATTACCTTAGAAAACAATTGAGAGGACTATTTTGAAGAATGACTCATCTGAGCTGACATTTAAAACATTGTTGTTACCTTCTTATGAGTAGAATATTCTCCGTATCCAGGACTGCAGGTTATCACGTAAGGGCTCGCTATTGAAATGAGTTAATATTATCACCTGTGTCACATTTACTTGGGGTTTTAAAAAATTTTCCAGCGAGGATTTGTTTTCTTTTGGGGAACGGAGAATGAGAAATACGTGGGAAAACTGAAAGTAAAATTATACACCAAACGTGGTGGGTGTTGCAAAATGTTCATCTTTCCTTTTGTGCCATCTTGAAAAGTCTAAACTCCCTCTGCAAAATCATTGAAAGCCTTCGTGTATTAGGTAGCGTTTTTGTGTAGGGATTAGGTTATTACCATGATTTGGAGAGACAAGTGAGACACAGAACTTTGTACGAATCATACCAGCTCACCGGGAATCGTAGATTCTCAGCCTGATGGAGAAATTTCATTTTTCATTAGTAATATGATCCTCCACTGAGCTGCCTTCCTTTCATCTGTTTCCCCCCCACATAAGCATGCCACTTGAAAGAAACAGTTTTATGCTTATAACTCTTAATTGACTGTGGTTACCAGAAAAAGAGGGTGGCATGAATAGAGAAGAACTTGAAGATTGCCCTGAGCTTTATTTTTCCAATGTCTGCCTTTCACCAAAGTACCTTCTTTTTAGTGATGCTAAACATTGTTACACTGTTGACTTGTCGTGTCTTCTGTGTGTGTGTGTGTGTGTGTGCGCGCGCAAGATTCCAGTAAAGCATGAAATGCTCAGAGACTGGTAGGAAGTAGAACAAGGCCAGGCGAGTTCTCTGGGTGACCTGGAAATTCCCTTGAAAACCTTGTCATTTTTCTTCCTCAGTGTTTTAGAAGGAGAAAAGACAAAACCACAAATTAAAAACTATGAACCACATCTTCCATCCAGCATGCTTAGTTTTTTCGGGAGCTGTGATCGGTTCAGCCAATGCCTGTACTCCCAGGCTCTCAGACTGAGCCAGCCGCCCATCCTGGAGCCGGTGCTGGGCCCGCGCCCGTCCCCGACAGATGGCCATCCAGCCCTGCTGGAGCTCAGCAACGATGCTCAGCGACGGCTCGAGTAGGCCAATCCCATTTTTGGAGAAAACAGATTGTTAGAAAGCTCTTCCTTAAATAGAGTCAGAATTTTACATTTCTTTAACTTCCTTCCTTTGGCTCTCATTTTGCCCTCTAGGCCTGTGCTGAGTAGGTCAGATCCTGTTCTGTAGAGTGTCGGCTCTCCCATAGGCTTGGTCTCAGGTCAGGCAGGCAGTTCTTGGGAAACATTCCTGTTAAGCATTAGGTATTGTAAAACTACAGATACAATGATGTTCTGAACTCGTGTATTGAGTATAGCAGTTGATCTTCATAGCCAAAAGGTCCTTGGGGATCAGTATCCCCGTCATGAGGGAGAAATATCCCCTTGGTTAGTATATGTTTTTTGTTTTGATCTCTTTATCCATGCTCACCTAGAAGTTTTTGTTGGACAAAGGGATCTTGTTATATCAGCATGAGTTTTCCCTTGCCCTATTGAGCTGCATCCAATAGAAGAGGAGGCACCCCCTGACCAGGTCTCACCATCATGCAGTAACTTCTGTGCACTTCTGTGCAAAGCTTGTAGATGTAGCATTGCCAAGAAGGAAAGTGAGAATGCTTTCTATAGCCCCTCCTGCCTCTCATTAGTTGTTTTTTTGTTTGTGTGTGTTTTGTTTTTTGTTTTTTGCTAAAAAGATAGGAGCCAAAGTGTTCATGGCTTCCTATTATTGTTGGTGATGATAATTAAATAGGTATACCATCAGAATGACAGTATGACTTCAGGCCAATTGTGCAGCCAGCAGAAATTATCCCTGCTGTGTATTAGGAGTGAATAAACAGCATCAAAAGCACACCACATGTATACTGACCACGGTTTGTTTTTGTTTTTATTTGTGTTTTTTGAGACAGGGCCTCACTGTTGCCTAGGCTGGAGTGCAGTGGCACAATCCCTGCTTACTGCAGTATTGACCTCAGGTGATCCTCTCGAGTGTCTGGGACTATAGGCATGCACCACCACACCCAGCTATTTTGTATTTTTTGTAGAGACAGGATGTTGCCATGTTGCGCAGACTGATCTTTAACTCCTGGGATCAATCTAGTAACTACTCGTGGCATCACCCACATTTGCCATTTTTACTGCTTTGGGAATCCACCAAATTCATAAATCCACGGTAAGATTCCTCCCTGCCTTGGAATAAAAGGGCACCGGCCTCCCCAGCAAAGCCACAGTGTCGTGTGTTGCATCTCCAACTGTAGATTACCCTAACTCTGTGTAGTTCTCTCCTGCTTTCTTGTACTCATTTGCTGTAATAAACTTAATTTTGTCACATACAGTACTTTGTAAGGGTAGCTTGAGGAAAGACATAAGTACTTTTGACAAAAAGCTCTCTCATGAGAGTATTTACCTTTTTTCTCTGCAATAATTTAAAATCGAATAGAGCAACCTGAGCTCTTATTTTCACATGGGCAAAACATTTGTGTACTGGATCTCCTCTCATATTCAGCTTATGATCATGAATAGTCAGAACTTTGCCACAGATAACAGGGAGCGATGATCAAGCACTGTTTCTGCTGGCAGAATCCAGTTGATGTTTTTGAAACGCTCAGACTGCACAGCTCTGAGCTCAGCGGAGAGTGGTTCTGGGCTGAGGTCTGGCCTTGATACTGCAACTCCACTTAGAAAATCGTGCAGGCGAGGTGTTGTAAAAGCACTATGCTACATCTTTTGAGATGGGGAAGCTGCTCCCAGGGAGGTATTTTTCAAAGATTTTCCCTCAAGCTACTGAAGAGCAGTTTTTTGTTACTACTTTATGACACCAGCTGGAGCCCTGCAAGGCCCCAAAGGTTAATTCTCTTTTCAGTGGTTAACATAGGCTTAAGGGTTGACTCACATTACCCAAAAAGTGATGGTTCCATTTACAACCTGATCATATCCTCAGGAGGGTTTGTTCACAGGCCCACCTGCCCATGGCTCACCCTGCCACCCTACCCACCTGGGACTTCTGCACCCAGCGTGACCTGCCTCAGGGCTTACTCGTCAGTATTCCTGCCAGCAGGACCACACCTAGGCCTAGGGTGGTTAGAAACTTGCCATGATCAGCTCCAGAACTCCTACCTCTGTGATCCAACCCAGAGCTGGGAGCACGGAGGCTACTGAGAGGGCTCCCTAAAGCTAACTGTGAAATAGCCTTTGCACTGGTTTGAGCTGATGCTTTTGGATGGAGACAGGGTGGCTGGCACCCATGGGTGAAATAGACAGGGTTCTAAGAGGCATATCCATGCTAGGATCAACTTTGGAATTGAACTGATCAAAGTCACAAAGGAATACAGCTGTAGGATTGTTACATAAGATCCAAAAGCAGTGAAAAGCAACACTTGGTGTTACAGTTAAGATTACAATACTCTGGAGGGAGGAAGGCAGAGCCTCAGTAAAGGTACAAGGGCTTCTGTCTTGGTGATCTTGTTTCCTGGGGTCTGTGGGGCAGGCTTATGGGCACACCTGCCTTGTAGGAGTTTGCAAAGCTGACTGCTTATTTCTCTTGTTATTATACTTTCGTTTTTAAGAAATTTATTTTAGAAAAATATCAGTTCAAAACAACAATCAGGGCCGGGCATGATGGCTTATGCCTGTAATCCCAGTACTTTGGGAGGCTGAGATAGAAGGATCAGTGGAGGCCAGGAATTCGAGACCAGCCTGGGGAACATAGCAAGACTTCGTCTCTACAAAAAACTTTTTTAAAAAAATAGCAGAGCGTGGTGGCACGTGCCTGTGGTCCCAGCTACTTAAGAGGCTGAGTTGGGAGGACTGCGTGAGTCCAGAAGTTGGAGGCCGCAGTGAGCAGTGATTGCAACACTGCACTCCAGCCTGGGCCACAGAGTGAGACCTGTCTCAAAAAATGAACCATAAAAAAACAAAAACAACCATCAGAACAAAATGTCAGAACTTTTAGAGTTCCTGCATCCACTGGGGGACCCTACCCACCAAGTGTCAGCCTCCATCCCAGAGGTCAGGATGGACAGAGCCCCTGCTCTGGCGGAGTGTGTGTTCCACACAGGCTCAGGCACCCGCGAAGCTGTGAGCGTCTCAGAATGAGGAGGGGTGTCATATTGCTGGAGGGACATTCACAGGGGTGCATGGAGGATGAGCGAGCATGTAGTCAGAACCACAAGGGGAGGCCTCCCTGGGCTGTGCACAGGACTCAAGCATCTCCACTGGGTGATCACAAACAGTTGAAGATTTGAGCAGGAGCATCCCATGTTCCTCTGCAGAGCTGGGGAGGAATTGGGGGTGAAGAAACGTGGAAAGCCCAGAGAGAAGCACACACTGGTCCATAGAGAGCCGTGGAAGCCGCGGCGCTGTAATGGAGACGGAGAAGTGTAGATCCCTGCCCTGCCGGCCTGTACATTTACCAGGATTGCCTGTCATGCCTGGATGAACCATTCCTTGCCACTGCAACTTGTGGGGCACAGCAGATGGGGAATTTTCTCTCCACCTCTGCCAAGTTTCCACTTATTGAAGCCGTGGATGGAGCCCCAAGGGCACTATTGCTACACTGGAGGAACCCAAGGGTTGTGGATCCCGAAAGAAGGGACTTGGGGTAGGTGGCTTAGGAGAGTCAAACCTGGTGTGGAAACCCTCCGGGCAGCAGTGAAGGTAACAATGTTTACGGAAAACTGTCAACCATTTTCTAAATTGTGTTCTTGTGAAAGTAAAGTATAGGTATGCCTTTGCTAGGGAGAAGAGAGCAATTTGAATTGCATTCTTCAGTTACTTTTTACAGCTTTATGGAGTCTGATTTTAGATTTTAAGTGGACTAACAAATTGCTCATTATGTAAAAAATTAATATCTGCCTGGTTTTAACAATAGATGCCCTTACAACATTTTTAAAGCATTAAGATCACGCACGATCTTTAAAGGCACCGTATTCAGACGTGACATGTCTTGTGAAAGGAAGTCTGGCTCGTGCACCAGGTTCTGACCACCTCTCTATGGGGAAGGATGCCCACATTAGGTGCTGTGTGCTGGATCCAGGAGCCAAGTCGCTTTCCTTCTGGTATAGCTACCTGCCGAAAGTGATAGTGGCTGTTGGTGCCATTGAGGTTTCTCTCTCTTTTTGTGTGTGTGTGTGTGTATTTGAGACGGAGTCATGCTCTGTCACCCAGGCGGGAGTGCAGTGCCATGATCTTGACTCACTGCAACGTCCACCTCCCAGGTTCAAGCAATTCTCCTGCTTCAGCCTCGCCAGTACCTGGGACTACAGGTGTGTACCACCACACCCGGCTAATTTTTTGTATTTTTAGTAGAGATGGGGTTTTACCATGTTGGCCAGGCTGGTGTCGAACTCCTGACCTCAAATAATCCACCTCCCTCAGCCTCCCAAAGTCCTGGGATTACAGGCATGAGCCACCGCACCCAGCCAGTTCCTCTCATTTTAAAGCACACTAAGTCTTACCACAAGAATCATGCTCAACAATTTATCTTAAGATCAGACTGACCTGGAATTCTTTCCTCCCCGCCCACCCGCTCCCCTCTTTCCTTTCTTCCACCTGCATAATGGCTACAAGAAGTAGCAGGCGGGGATCAGGGTATCGGACTGTAAACTGGAACCAGAGAAGGCAGCTTTGCCCAGGGTAGCTAAAGGCCCTTTAGTTAGGGTTAGTCTGCATAAATACATGTAATGAGAGCAGCAATCACTTGCGATTTATACAGCACTTTGCAATTTACCAAGCGACTTACACTTACATGCATTTTTTTTTTATATCAGTAGTAAAGACTCTAGAATTATGTCTAGAAAGAATTAGAGGGCTTCAGACTAGTGGGAAGGGGGTGGGTCTTGAGCCTGTGCTTCATGCTAAGCATGCTGATTTTACTTAGATTAAAGACCCAGGTTAGCAGAGTAGTCAAGCAAGATGCTTTTAGTTACATGGTACATACGTTTATGAAAATGTCCGTTCCTATGCAAATATGTAATAGCACCCCAGGCCAGCCTCAGTAGTGTTACTAATCACAGATGAAAAAATGAAGCCTGAGAACACAGCAGCAGTCACAGCTACGAGACCCAGAGGGGACCTCAGATCTAATCTGAATATTTTTCCTATACCAAATTGACTCTCTGGATTTAGTGGTAGGCCGCTTTGTACATTTGGGGGGACTCTGTCCCAGAGTCAGAATTATACCAACTTCTTTGTTTTAGAAATGAGAAACCTCGGGACTAACTAACAAGCCTTGAAGGGGTTCAAGGGTTAGATGTTAATCATGTATTGATATAAATTAACTGATTTTGATGAATGCCCTTATTTGTGGAAATACACATACAGTATTCGGGTAATGGAACATCGTCTTGGCAGCTTAGTCTCAAATGGCTCGGGGAAAATGATGTTTTTTTGCGCTACTTTTGTAATTTCCCTGTGCTCTAAAACAAATAGACATATCAGCAGCGGTTTAGAAACTACCCTAGGCCGTAAAGCTAGCTGGTAGTCCGGAGACTTGGGCTCCCCTCCTGTGCCTGGGCAGTGCCCTAAGTTCGGCATAAGCCTTTAGGAGGCCAGAAAGTGTCATCGAGTATCTGCTGCAGTTGGACCTAGACCATGAGAAGAACACTAGATGTCAACGTGCCCAGCTGATGCTTCACAGAATGGTTCTAACAGTACCTGATTCAGAACTTTCTCTAATTATTCATCAGGCTTCTCTCCATATCCCCAGCATGCAAGTGAAAACCATCTCTGCTTCTTGCTGGGTCACCCCAGGCTGTTTCGAGCTCCTCGGTTCACAGCCTCTGTGATTGCTGGGAAATCGGAAATTCTCATTTCGGCATTATAGGATTGTAGGGTCTGTCATCGTGATTATAAATACTCTCACAGGTCTCAACAAGGGCAGAGCTGTTCATCTCTGAAATGACACGTGGGTAACAAACGCAACAGTCTGGTTCTCGTGGAAGCCGAGTCTAAGCTTCAGTTGTCCCTTTCTCTATCCCTTGGAAATCCCGTCTGAGCCACTGCATTCTCTGCTGTGAGTGACCTTTGAGAACAGTAACCAAAGCCTTTGAAATAGGGATGCAGGCATGATGCAGCAACCACCACAGTATAATAGGGTATGTTCCAATCAGAAGGGGGAGCCTGGTCAGATGTTATTTCATCTGGTTGGGATGTGAAGGAAAAATAAGGTTTAGTCCCTGACTTTCTGAAGCTTGTATTTGTAATCTAATTGGGAAAATAATACTGGCACAAGATGGACAGTCCTCATTCAAACAATAGCACTGTCCCTTCCTGTCCTATGGGAAACTAGGGCTGAGTTGCGCAGCTCGGGCACCTGTGCTTTCAGAGAGCACGTAGCATTGCGGGCAGCAGGGAGGACTCTGGAGTCTTCCATCACCTGCATTCAAATCCAGGCTTCGCCACCTACTACTGTTAATCATTGAGTGACTTTGAACAAGCTGTTGAATCTTCTGAGCCTCAGTTGCGTCGTCTGTATAACAGGATACGTGACTGCTTGTCTCATCAAGTTTTTGAGAACTGAAGGAAGTCATTCATGTGAAGGATACTCTGAGCTGGGGTGAGACTTGGCGAGGGGATGTGGGGTCTCATTTGAGGGGATGGAGAGTGCACGTGAGGATGGGTCGACAGAAACCCATAGGTGTGGGAAGGCCTCGGCGAGCCAGCCAGACTGCGGTGAGCAAGAGGGCTGGGGCAGCCCCGCGGGTGGGGCATGCCATGCCGGAAAGGCCCTGGGTGTGAAAAGAGAACCCCCGGAGGTTTCCACAGGGCTTAAGGGGGAGATGAGTGCTGGGGTGTCCGGTAGGGGTCCTGATCCTTGTCTTCAGGACACGACTGGAAGGGCCTGAGCCCGGCAGTGGGAGGTGGGGGACAAGGCCCGAGAGTGACCCAGGGTGACATCCCAAGCCCTGACTCAGCTGTGGGGATGGAGGAGAAAAGAGAAGAGGGCGATTTGGAGGGAAAACCCCTAGGACTCTGTTGACTGGATGGAGAACACCTCGGGGAAGTGTTAGAATGACTCAAGGGTTTCCAGCCTGAAGGGCCGACAGAGCGACTCAGAGAGTGGAGGAAGCAAGAGGAGACCAAGCCACGGCGCCTAGTGCCGTCTGAGTTTAGGGGACATCGGTAGGATGCAGAGAAGGCTGCAGGTGTGAATCTCAGGCTTGGGAGACACACAGTTATCCTTATGACATACTTCCTTTATGTCCGTGAATTTTCATTTTCAGATGTGTAAAGATAATGTAATCCAGGGCCTGCCTCGGAGAGCTGGCGCTTCGGCCGGGCATTCGATCTCTTTCATGTTAAGCACTGGCCCCGGCCTCCTCTCCTCTTTTGGATTCTTCCTTGTCCCTTTCAGGCACGAGTTTGGCCCTCCAAACCCATGGGAAAGATCTGTAACCTCTAGCTCACATGTGCCTACACACACACACACACACGGTTCCCTGCAAATGGATCACTTTAGATGCAGTTAACACCATCCAAATAATACTAGAAAGAATAACACTGGAATAACACCATCCAAATAACACAAGTACCTTCACACTAAAAAGCAGTGAAAAGTGGTCACCAGAGCCCTCCCCAGCAGGAGGCCTCGTGGTAGCTGGTGTCAGGGCCTCAGGCTCCCCCAGCCAGCATGAGTGCCCCCTGCCCTCCCTGCTGAGGAGTATGTGACTTCAAACAGAAAGCTCATGCAGCAGAAAAGCCTGTAAACCAAGTCCCCCAAACCAGTCTCACACGCGTTTTCCCAGCGAATGGGCCGTGATAATGATTTCTCTTCGAGTGCCGAAAGTGTGCTCGGTACCGTGACAGGTGCCCGCATGTGTTTTTGTTTCATCTTCACAGTGAGCCTACCAGGGAAATCATAATAGCCACGTTTTGCATGTGAAAAAACTGAGACTCAGAAGTTAAGTGAGGCGCCCAAGAACACACAGTACTGCTGGGGCTGACGCTTGAGCCCAGTGTGGCCTGACTCCGCCTCTTCTGATTACTGTTCAGTCTCAGGAGTTGGGGGTGCTGGCTGTTCAGTCTCAGGAATTCGGGGTGCTGATTGTGGTGGGAGGGAGAGGCATTTCCTGCTAGGCGTCAATACTGGCGACTCCCACCCACAGACTGTTCAGGTTATTTGCTGCCGTTGCAGTAGCCACCAAAATGCTAAGGGAACAGCTCCCCAGCTCTCCCTGGCCCCTAGGGATTCACATCTTTGTAACTTTTCGTGGTTCCTTAATGTTGAGGTGAGCAAGAGCCATTAATCGAAATAACTGAGAAGCTGAGTGTCATAGGAGTGTACTCCTTTTTCGTAATGTGTTTAATTTGGGAGCAGTTTTGTCAGCACACCTGTGCCACTGCCACAAGAGTCATCTTCGGCCATCTTTGTCATCAGTTTCTTTGTCTGGCACAGTTTTCTGCAAACGTATTCCTCAGAATCGTAATCTCTGAAATGCCTGAGTGTTATAAAACTATTAATCAGTTGTCTTCACTCTTAAAGACAGGGACATCATTATTATTATTATTATTATTATTATTATTATTATTATTTTTATTTTGAGACAGAGTTTCATTCTTGTTGCCCAGGCTGGAGTGCAATGGCACAATCTCGGCTCACTGCATCCTCCGCCTACGAGGTTCAAGCAGTTCTCCTGCCTCAGCCTCCTCAGTAGCTGGGATTACAGGCATGTGCCACCTGGCTGATTTTGTATTTTTAGTAGAGACGGGGTTTCTCCATGTAGTCCAGGCTGGTCTCAAACTCCTGACTTCAGGTGATCCGCCTACCTTGGCCTCCCAAAGTGCTGGGATTACAGGCGTGAGCTGCCACGCCCAGCTGGGATATTATTTTTAAATTTTGGAAACTATAGAAAAGCATAAAGGAGAAAAGCAAATGTCCTGTGATCTTGTCACTCAGAAGTAATCACGGTCAACATTATGTGTCTTTTTCCAGTGTTAATATGTATATAATCAAGATCCTATTACACAATCGACTTCTTGCTGTTATCAGTACTAGCTGTCACAGTGCAGTTCGTCTATAGCGGCAGTCCCCAACCTTTATGGCACCAGGAACTGGTTTCGTGGAAGACAGTTTTTCCACGGATTGTGGCAGGAGGCCGGGGGATGGTTTCGGGATGAAGCTGTTCCACCTCACGTCGTCAGCATTAGATGCTCAAAAGGAGTGCACAACTAGATCCCTCATATGCGCAGTTCACAGTAGGGTTTACGCCCCTATCAGAGTCTAATGCTGCACTGCCTGACAGGAGGCAGAGCTCAGGTGGTCATGCTCACCAGCCCCCTGCTCACCTCATTCCTGCTGTACAGCCCATTCCTAACAGGCCGCAGAGGTACTGGTCTGCGGCCCGGGGAGTTACAGGCCCCTGGTCTAGAGAGCATCAGGCTTTTCCCCCAGGTTACTTGGTCCTGACACAGGCTGGAAATGAGATGTACCCAGTAATTTTTGGTAGATACGCTTCCTGGCTGTTGAGTGGTTGTGATGCTCGTTGTGGCTTTTATATCCTGTGAGTCATGTAAAAGGAGAAGCTGATTCTTTATGGTGCATTTGTCTTAGAAGTAGTTTGTTTTTCTGAGTTGCATGTTCTTCAGGAATGAGAAAATTCCTGTTAATCATCCTACATACCATTCAGACATGCTTTCTAAACTAAGCCACTCTCCAAGAAACCACGTTTTCCTTTCAGATCAGTACAAAGCCAAACTGTTCCCCTCGAAATGTTTGTATGTAACATAAGGGGAAAAAAATTAAGCTATCTTAATTCTATTTTAAATGTTCCGCTTCTCCGACAAATTGTTTATCGTCTCTTTATCACGCAAAGACAGGGACTCTGTGGGTTCTCAGAGATACGTTTAACACTTCACGTTTACTCTTCATGTCTCTGTTGTACACTTTACCATTGTATGAACATGAATTAAATATAATGTATCAGAATTTAGAATTCATTAAAATTCTGCCTTGCGAGATTGTTCATGATAGGAAGGGCCCACATAATATGGAATCTTCGGCAGTAGTTGTGGTGCCAGACACCCCAAAATAAATGTGGGTTTGTTCTTGTGTATCATTAGCTTCCAAATATTTAGAACCAAAAATGTGACACAAATCACAACAGATTAGTGGGAGGATATTTCGAGAGAAAATAGACATGGATTGTCTAAAAAGATTTCTAATGGAGGACAAGGCAAGAGAGACCCTGGGAAGTGAGGGTGGGGTCCGTACCCTTGGAATACTATGGAGAATCAGGTGGAGTTTGCCATGGGGTGCGTGGAATTCACAGTGCTGTGTGCACTTGGCTGGGTGAGAGCCAGTCATGTTCTGGTGAAAGGCAAACATCAGGCAGAGCATTTTCCGGGAACTGGCATCGTGGTTGCGTCTTGTTAAGATGATCTCACCCTGCTTCAGCTTCCTGAAGATCACCCCTTCCTAACTCATTACTTTGAGTTACTCAGGCGGGAGTCTTGAAGTTTACGCATAAAGAAACGTGAACCAAATACGCCAGGGAATTAGAGAACAATCTTCCTAGCATGTTTCTGTCTGCATTTACCCATACGGTGTGCTCTCTTTTTTAGGTGCTATGCATATGTCCAAAGTGTTCCTTTGCTGTATTCCATTTTAGTGGCTGTTTCCTGGAAGCAGGTGTGAGGCTATGGAAAGAGCGCTCGTTTACTGGCTTGATGTGTGAAGCTGCCTGCCTGCAAGCAGGTGGGCATCTGTAGGGCTCCTGCATGGCCCACGTGCTGCCTTGGTGTAACTGAGGGACCTTGGCAAGTATGGGTGGAGTTGGCTGTCTTTCTGCACATCAGCCTGCATTGACTCATGTCAGTTTTTGCCCAGAAATCTGTCCCTGTGATCAGCATCTCCAGGCTGGTGTGGGTTTTTCTTTATAACTTCCCCTTCCGTTTGGGAGTTCACAGATTTTGTGCACACCGTCAGGTTGTCCTTAATGACCCCCACAGCTGTGAGAGCCACCAGAGGGCAACTGTTCGTAAGTTAAAAGGCTGGGGTGGCCTGTGTTTCTTCCTGGAGGCAGGCTATGCTGAGGCAGCTGTTTCTGGGGAATCTTGCTTGGTTTTGTGTTTTTGTTTTTTTTAAGGAACATAGTTGTTGATTGTCTGATTTGTGAAATTTACAAGTGGGTGTTTGTAAAGTAGAGATGAATTAGTGGTAAACATACAGTTTGTTCTAATGCTGCTAATTGAAATTGACTAAATCTATATATAATGTTTAACCGGGTGTGCTAAGAAACTTCATTCAGCAATGACAAAGGTTGGCTGTGTGGTGTCCAAAAGGACCACTTGATCCCCTTGTGGTTCTTCTGTGGGTTTTCTTTATTCTTCTTCAAAGCCTACAATGCACAGTTATGTTTAAAAAGTGAAGTTAATCGATAGTTTGCATATCTGTAGAATTCTGGAAAGGCGATAGCCTGACCCAGCACTTTTCTATGAAAATGAAGCAGTTGAGGCCCAGGCCAGCCAAGCGACTTAGCCAGGGCTGTGGGTCTGCCTCATAGCAAGGCCAGGAGTGGGCCCCTCACAGCCCAGGTTTGGAGGCTGGAGCCCAGTTCCATCAAGGCCCTTCTCCAAAACACAGAACAGGTGGACCGCACCCAGGCCCTCCAGTGCACTATGTTTCAGTAACCCTTGTTCATCCAAAGCAGCATACGATCCAGCCCCGCTGTCCACCCTTACCTGAGAAACGGGACTCCTCTCTTACCCCCTCATGAGCCCACACTGCTTCCCCTAGCCTGTTCGTAGGTGTCCTCACGTCTGAGCTGCTCCTGACCCTCAGAGCAGAAGTGAGCTGAGACTCCCCCCAACCAGGAGCTTTTTAGGGAGGATAGAGGTGTGTGCACACCTTGTTGAGAAAGTGCCACACCGGATCCTGCCTGTGTCCCCAGCCATAATGGTGAACTGTTATGAGGATGACAACACACAATGGCAGCCATCACCTGGGCTCCTGCTGCGTGTCAGACACCCCGCTAAGTGCCGTCCTCAGTTATGGGCCCTCACGACAGCCCCACGAGTACCAGTGGTGTCCTTGTGCTACAGATGAAGCCATGTAGATGCAGACGGATGTTACAGAAAGTGCCAAAGCAAGCACGAGGAGGCGGAGAGGCTGGGCTCCAGAGTGTTCTGAGAAGCTGGCGCAAGTACAGTTTGGCTGTGCCTTTGCCAACCACGTGCCACCTGTGTATTACCCGGTGAATGTGCCGTCTCTTTTTGTGTGTTTGTCACGTTTCGTTTTCCTGAGCAGGTGTGGTCCTGGAGAACGGCAGGCGTACTGAACTTTTGCCAGTGGATTGACAGTTTAAGCAGTGCTCCAGAATGCCGTGTCGCATCCTTGCCGCGTCTTATACACTCTTTTGCATATTCAAAAACGCTTGGGCTCATGGATCTTGTATATGTGTTGAGAGGTACTAAATATGTATTTTTAATTAAAAATTATAATGAAAAAAATTTTTTAATTCTCTTCATTGGCATCTGTGTTCCCATTTGACTTTCACATTTGTGAGAAAATTCTATACTTTTAGAGCATATTTTTTTTTTCAGGTTTAAATATTCCATCATTTGTTTGCCTGTCTGCTCACAAAGGAATGGGCTTTCTTATGAGTGGAGTGGAAAGTCAGGTTCAGAGCCCGGGACACAAGGACCCGTGTGGTGGTCGGGAGGGTGGGCCCTTTGTCCCACCTCCCTTTCGGAGCTGGCTCCTGGTGTGCCCACCAACTGGCAAAGGGACTACCTGCGCATAGAGATGGTGGAAGACACTCGCCCCCACCTGTACGGGCTGAAGTCCATCAGTGAGATGGCAGTGCCACGGGGCCAAGCAAGGGCCCGACAGGTGCTCCCCCGCCCTCCTGTTCAGAGAGCAGCCAGCTGGAGGCTGAGGAGGCAGGGGCGCCAGCAGCCCTAACCCCCACCCAGGGATGGCACCTCCCTTCTGTCGCATGAGGCTCCTTCCTCCCTGCCATCGTGTGGCAGTCCCTTCCTGAACTTGGGGATTTTGATTGGCAGACAGTAGAGTGTTTCATTATAGGGTATGCATGCCTAGAAATAATAAAAGTCAGGCCAGGCACAGTGGCTCACAGCTGTAATCCCAGCACTGTGGGAGGCCGAGGTGGGCAGATCAGTTGTGGTCAGGAGTTCAGGACCAGCCTGGCCAACATGGTGAAACCCCATCTCCACTAAAAATATAAAAATTAGCCAGGGTGGTGGCACACACCTGTAATCCCAGCTGTTTGGGAGGCTGAGGCACAAGAATCACTTGAACCTGGGAGGCAGAGGTTGCATCCAAGATCGCGCCACCTCACTCCAGCCTGGGTGACACAGCAAGACCCTGTCTGAAAGAAAGAAAGAAAGAGAGAAAAAGAGAGAGAGAAAAAGAGAGGGAGGGAGGAAGGAGAGAGAGGGAGGGAGAGAGAGAGAGAGAGAGAAAGGAAGGAGAGAAGGAAGGAAGGAAAGGGAGGGGAAGGGAAGGAAGGAAAGGAAAGAAAGAAAAAAAGTAAATATCCTAGGTTATTCCAGTCTGGGGAAATTCGGGGTGGATCAGAAAATAGTGTACCACGGAGCCATCAGACACAGCCCAGCGACAGCAGTGCTTTCTATCCTAGGAGCGGCATCACTGATGTACGGGTGTGTGAGTGCCCAGCACAAAGTAGGGCCTTTGTGGAAGGAAGGAGGAAGGAATAGCTGCAGAGAAGGGTCAGCGTGGTGGTGTGTGCTTGGGAGGTCTGTTCATCGCAATCCTGGCCTGCTGCTTTCGCTCACACCCCTGGCAGTGTAGGTGCCTGTTGCTGCAGACAGGCCCGGAGGGGCTGATGAGTGCATGTGACGTTGCGGTGATGAGACAGTGAGTGGGGTTTATGAATTAGCAGATGTGTATTGAATGCCTGCTCCATGCCTGGATCTGAGGCCACGATGGTGACTTTGTTTGTCCTTCCCAGGGAGATAAATACAGAGAGATGAGGAGGATGGTGAGACACGCACCAGTGAGCGCTGCCACAGCCTGCAGGAGACAGGCCTTTACACAGGCAGGGCGCTCTCAGGCGCTTCACCAAGTTATTGTAGTGCTGGTTACCAATCAGGGTGCTCCGCGAGCTTTGGGATCAACCCTCATTTTACTGTGGAGGGAAGGCCAGTGCTGTTTCCCCATGGACCATGTTGCCTGCAATCTCCTCAGGGAGATGGGGATTTGCTAAGCTTTTGAAAAAGATAATGGTTTTTCCCTCCCTCCCTCCCTCCCTCCCTTCCTTCCCTTTTTTTTTTTTGACAGAGTCTCACTCTGTCGCCCAGGCTGGAGTGCAATGGCACGATCTCGGCTCACTGCAACCTCCGCCACCCAGGTTCAAGCAATTCTCCTGCCTCAGCCTGCCCAGTGGCTGGGATCGTAGGCACGTGCCACCACACTCAGCTAATTTTTTTGTATTTTTAGTAGAGACGGGGTTTCACCCTTTTGACCAGGCTGGTCTTGAACTCCTTACCTCAAGTGATCTGCCTGCCTTGGCCTCCCAAAGTACTGGGATTACAGGCATCAGCCACCGTCCTGGCCTGGTTTTTGTTTGATAAAGCTACATTTAAACTACTAGAGGTAAAAAGTTTCCTGGGTCAACTTCGTAAGGTCGATTAGGACCTTAGAGAGCAGGGAGGAAACTATGTGACACCTGACAACAACAGGAACCGGAAGGGACAGTTTTGGAGATGGGCTGAGATTTCATGCAAGGGAAATTGGTGCCCAAAAGGGACATGGAAGACTGGGGAAGCTGTCAAGAGTACATTTACTGCTTTTTCTCCATGGTGGTCAGGAATTTAGAATTTCTTCCTCCTTAAACATACACAGTTCTTAATGGTGAGATTATTTTCTGCCAGCAGGACGCTCGGAAGAGAAAGGTCTGTGGATGAGTATTTTTGCTTTGCTCGACATGTTTCTGCCAGCCTCAGCCGGAGAGCTCTATGCTCCTGCGCTGCCCAGATCCCTCTCTGCAGCTACGGATCAGCTGACGGTGCCTACTGCTGCTTGCATGCTGTCCCCACTCCCCCCCGCCCCCAGGCCTGTCCTGTCCCCTGTCCCCTTGCTTTCCACACTGTAGCCCTAACACCTCCTTCACATCTCTGAACGGCTCCGAGTCCTTCTGCTCACAGCCGTGGTGTAGCCTGTCTTCCTTGCCATGTGTACTTCCTGTCCTCATCTGAGCTCCTCCATGCCCTGCGGGACCGAAAGAGACATGCTCGGGGAAGTCCTCCCTGACCTCCTTCTCTTTATTGCGATTGTCACCATTGGTCATCATCTGCCACTTGGGTTTGTGTAACTGACTCTATCGCACTAGTCTGTGAGGTTTAGGAGGCTGCGTAGGTTCTTCACACTTTCCCTGAGGCTGAGCATTCAACAACAAATGAACAAAGAACCCTTCTTGAGGACTCTGAAGAAATGAAGAAAGAAGGTGCAGCTGGAGGTGGCATTTGTAGGTATTCTAGTGTGAATTCATGGCAGAGCCAAGGGACAGCGTTTCAGGAAGGATTGTAGAGCATCGTGATCTGTTAAGAGTTCTCTGAAAGTTTTTGCATCTTAAATGCCATTTGTTGCTAGGGAGAAAGTCAGAAATGATACAGAGAAATCTCCGAAAAAGTAACCGAGTCCCCTTTCTCCTTCATCTGGGTACCCCTCTGCTGAGCAGTGAGTACATTCTGATGCCCTTCCCGGAAGTGGACGTTAGCAGCGCCTGTCCTCTGCCTGTCTTGGCAGGTGTGCTGTGACCCTGGGTGGGGCCAGACCAGCGGCATCTGGTGCCCTCACCTGGCTGCCAGGAAAGGTCACTGTCTTTCCAGGTGCCACACCCCCAGTTCTATCATCTTCGGCCAGCAGTCAGTGTCATGTCTGAGTCTCCATGTGACAAAAGGAATGGGTGTCAGCCGAAGCAGCTAGCTGATGGCATTTGTGCGTGAGTCTCTTCTGACTTAAATTGGACCTTGTCTGAAATCGATTTGTACCCAAAAGTCCATAGGCCACTCTCAGAGTTTTCTCTGACAACTATGCCTCAGATACTGGCCCCAGTGAATTCATGTGGGCCCACCCAAAGTCAACTCAGAGCCCCCAGAAAATCGAGGCTATGTTGTGTTGGTCTGTGGGGCTTCATGGATGTGGCCTCCCAGCATCACAGATTTCTCATTATTACTCTAGCAGTAAATATTTTAAGTCCAGATTCTCCAGGCTTAGGAAACATGCACGCCACCCAGCTATGAATTATGTCTGCTGATCCACCGCCACCACCACCCTCACTCCCGCACCCAAACCCCTTGGTCAAAAACTATCACTGTATGCTTTTCAGCTCACCCATATATACCACGTTTTCAGATGGGAATCAACAGTTTGGCTCGTTTAAGGGGGATGGTTTGGGAGAGCAGCAGTGAGGCTGGCGGAAGGGTAGTTTTAATTTTTCAGGGCTCTTAATCAAAGTGACTGAAAGTCAACTCCAAAGTCACTGAAGGGGAACAAAAGAAAATGGAAAGTTGGCTCAGATGATGGAGAAGTACGGTTGGATCCAGGGGTGCAACTCTTCGATGGGGCCTGTCTCTCTGAGCCTCTCCCTGCCCACGTCTGCCCTTCACTCCTTACATGAACCTCTGCAGCGTGGGCAGATGCTGCTGCAGCCCTGGCCGTGTCCTCCATGGGATGGTATTTACCCCATGACTGTAGCAAGGGTCCCGGGGTGCCCTGACTACACAGATATGAGTCATGGGCCTTCCCCCATGGCCAGCAAAGGCGGGGGAAGGCTCGGGGTGAGATGGGGCCCTTCTCAGAGAGGAATTTTGTTTGACTAAGAGAAGGGATAAAGGGTTCTGAACAGATCAAGACAACAGAACCACTACATTAATCTCCTGTGGCCGCCCTGTCAAAAAATCCTTAAGTTGAGTAAACTTGAGTTTTTCCCTTTACCTATTGAAATATTATAACAAATTTTTGCCCTTCATACTCTGAATAGTGGAAGCTAATCTTAGCAGCATAGCTGAAAAACTAGATGCAAATTAAATGAATATACAACAGCACAAAAACGCTCAGAAGCTGAGCTGAACGTGAGTTATATTCTAACTCTTATATGGAAATGTACTTTGGTCACTTTATACCATAATCAGATCCTATCAGATCTCCATAGTATTTAATAATAAAAGCTTTTCATAATATTTAGCTGACTTTAATAATAGGTCCTGACTCTAGTGGGGGAAATCCCCACAGATCAATAATCTCCATACTTAGCAAAAATAGCATTTTCAATAAAAAGAAGCTTTCTGATGAAATTTGGTTTACGTTACACATCTGATGATCAGTAGCAAAAATTAAATGATTTTGCCGTAGAGCTCCCAAAACTTGAGTGCACCCTGCCTAAATGAATTGGCTTGAATACGTTTCGGAAGTACCAAGTTTGTTTGACACTTTATCTGAAATCTCCAGAACTCCAGCTGGAAGATGACAGCCAGAGCATGTTTTACAGTCATCTGTTATAACATCCCTTCATCTGAAAAAGGATATAAAAGATTTTGACTTTAAATTTGCTGACATTAATAATGTATGACATATTCAGGCTTTTATTAGAACCCGATCTTTAATGTCTGTAATCTTATTCAGGAAAGTTAAAACATGCTTATTATCAATAAAAATAAAACTTGTGATTAGAGATCCAATAGCTTGATGCTGCAAATCACCACAAAAGCAGAAAGTCTAGTTTACCTTTAAATCCAACTTAGCTATTTGCCACTTAAAATTACACTATCTTCAAGCCTGTAATCCCAGCACTTTGGGAGGCCGAGACGGGTGGATCACGAGGCCAGGAGATAGAGACCATCCTGGCTAACACAATGAAACCCCGTCTCTGCTAAAAAATACAAAAAAACTAGCCGGGCGAGGTGGCGGGCACCTGTAGTCACAGCTACTCGGGAGGCTGAGGCAGGAGAATGGCGTGAACCCAGGAGGCGGAGCTTGCAGTGAGCTGAGATCGCACCACTGCACTCCAGCCTGGGCGACAGAGCGAGACTCCGTCTCAAAAAAAAAAAAAATTATACTATCTGTCTGCTCACCGAGTAACAAATATTATTACCTACAGTGCACATGTTATTTTATTATTATGAAATGCAGATAAAGTCATGGCACAATTTGTGGCTGGTCTTTAATGTGGCACCTGTGGAGGTGACTTGGTTAAGGAGTTTGTTTACTCCTTGCTGTCCATCTTGGGCAGCTCTGTGCCCAGGAGCTGTGTGTCCTTGCCTTCCAGCCTGGCTGCTGACTGGTCTGGGAGACCTCGGACAAATGCTCAGCCTCTCCAAGCTTCTGTCACTTGTCTCATTTGTGGAGTACACTGTCAAGTGCCCAGGGCCCCTGTGTAGAGCAAACAGAACATTGCAGCTGCTGGAGGTGCCAGGGGTTACGGGGTCTCCTGCCCCACCCAGTCCCCTGGACCACACACACATGGAATCCCAGGACTCATCTCCCACAGCAGCAGCCTGAGAACAACTGGCCAAGCTGCTGCAGATTGAACTGCAACTGGCCAAGCTGCCTCAGATTGTGTTCCCCCCGTTCATATGTTGAAATTCTAACCCTTAATGTGATGGTACTGGGAGGTGATTATGTCATAAGGGTGATGCCCTCATGAATGGGATTCATGCCCTTATAAAAGAGACCTCAGAGGGCACCCTCAATGCTTCTGCCATGTGGACACAGCAAGGAGGCACCATCTGTGAACTAGGAAATGGGCCCTCACTAGACACAGACACCAAATCTCCTGGGGCCTTGACATGGGGCTTCCAGCCTCCAGAACTGTGAGAAATAAATGTCTGTAATTTTACTTTATAAGTCACTTGGTTTACGGTATTTTGTTATAGGCGCCTGAACCAATTAAGATACCATCAGATCTCTAAGGTTTCTTCTAGAACTTAAACACCATAATTTTTTGATAGATTTAAAGAGCTTGAGATGCTCTCTGAGCCTAGTCTTCAGTGTAAGAGTTAAAATCCTGCTCAATGCTGAGCATGTCTCATGAAACAGCATCTTGCTTTTTTTTTTTTTTTTTTTTTTACGGTAACTTTCATTCTTTTTCATGCAAAGATGTAGCAGTTTAAACATTATTGAACAAGCTGTAGATAAAGTCATTACTTTGTGAGAAAATGCTGGTTCTTCTAATATACAGCATGCCAGCCATTGGAAGGGTTTTGTAATGGTCACATTCTAGATCATCGCAGTATGATTTATCCGAAGCACGCTGCTGTGACACCTCCAACCAAAATGCTCAAAACCAGGTAAATTCTGTGCAGTAGGATTTTATGATTAACTTGAGAATTGAAAGAAAAACATTTCACCTCTTGTCCCAAGTCTTGCTAAAACACACAACCGCACACTATCCCTCGGTCAGGGCAGGATGGGAGGCATTGAAACTGGGTGTTCCGCATGGGTGAGGACCCGCCTACCTCACATCTCCCTGAAGGATCCACCTGGCCTGCAGCCTGCTTTGGAGTTCACTATTGACCCCAAGGTGAGCAGGCTCCAGGGACATGCCGGCGAATGCGCTCTTCCAAAATAGAAGAGTGAGCAGGGGCCCTGGACGATGAGGGCTCCCAGTCTGCCATATTCTGGTTGGCTATGGTTTCATTATGGTAGCTAAAGACAGGCTGAGTCTGAGAAGTGGGTATGAGGATTTGCCTGTCTTGTGGAGAAAATATGTAAAATTCTGTGAGAAAAAAATCGTGTTACCCTGTTAAAATAAACACACATTGGAGTGCAAATTGTGCCTCTGTTACAACTGGAAGCAGTAGGTGGTTTTACTTTAATGAAGGATGAGGCGGTGAAGCGGAGATGTGTAGAAAAACTACACACAGAGAATGAAAGGAAACTGGGATCCCGGTGCCGCCTCTTTACCTACAAGGTAATGAGTTTGCCTTCAATTTAGAGAGAGGCGGTCACTTAGAGCCTGAACCACTCAGGGACTTGCCCTCAGTCAGGACACACAGCTGCAGTGATCCCGTCTCCCAGGCGCACATGAATCCCTGTTTGTTCTGCAGCAGAAATCTTCCCTTTGAGATGTCCTGGCTGTCACCTGGCTGGGTCACAGCTCCAGGTGAAGTCTAGGCAAGAGGAGAAGGACAAGGGATCACTGAGTCCCCCGAGCCTGCCCCCGTGTAAAGGCTCTCCTGACTCTAGGGTTGCAGTTTACTTAATTATCCTCACACAGAAAGGCCACCTGCACTCTTGGTGCATTTTTCTCTTCCCACTCCCCCTCCTACCACTGAGACACCTTGCTCAGGCACCCTCCCCCTGGCCACAGCTTTCTTTCTCTGGTATCCTTAGCAGTCAGGAGGACTGAGCACATTAAGTCTTCGTATGCCAGCATTCAGGGTCTCCCATCCCTTCTGTTCTAGATGACCCTGGCTCTGGCCATTGGGCAGGATCAGGGTGCAGGGAAGGAAAGGGACCTGCTTTCTCAGCAACCCAGCAACTTGGTCCCATTGACGTCTTTCCCACACAGTACCCCTCCACCCTGCCAAGACCTGTTAACTGCTGTTCTGCGGCCCTGGCCTGTCACTGGTATTACATTTCTTATCCAAAATCTTCATTATCTGAACCTCAGCCCCTCTCCCATCTGGAGACACAGGGGCCTGTTCATTCTGTAGAGAAAGAGAAAAGGTTTCTCTCCGCCTGGGCGTGCAAGCGGGCAGGGAGGGAGTGGAATAGATTGTTGGCGCCCCAATTCAGAGTCCTAGTTTCATTTCCCATAGAAATCATATTACAGATGATAATGCTTTCCATAGAAACCATGCTGGACGCCAGTCACTATCAGAACTATGCTTCTTGACTATTATGGATTGAATGGGGATTTACTGGGTGTGCAGCCTGTGCCACGTCACTGGCTGGGTATGTTGGGCCAATTCCCTGACCTCTTGTAGCCTCAGTTTCCTCATTTCCATGAATGAAGAAGTTGCCCACTTTGTCACAGGACTGTTGTGAGGGTTTAGATAACATAGGTGTCAGTAAAGTCAGGTCCCTCCCCATCCCCAGACACCTGCCTCTTGAATTTCACTGCACCAGCAGCTACATACAGCATTGCTCCCATGGAAGAGCGTTTGCTTCCCAGGTGGCAAAGTCTGGCAGGCAGGCTTTCTGTTTTGGTGGCCATCTGACACTGATAGGATGATGACCAAGTGTTTTTAAAGAGGGCTTTGGCCTTCTTTTGGTAAAATACCATTTAGAGCAACAAGAAAACCACAGCTTAGTTAATAAGAGTAATCATTGTTATCCACAGAGCACTTCCTGTGCTTTATAGCATCAGCTGAATGCCGGTGCCTGTCATGCGCCAGATGGCATCTTCCTGAAATTCATACGAAGTCCCAATCCCCAGGACTTCAGAAGGTGATTATGTTTGGAAATAGAGCCTTTACAGAAGTGATTAAGTTAAAATGAAGTCACTGGGGTGGGCCCTCATCCAGTCTGACTGGTGTTCTTATAAAAAAGGAGATTGGAACACAGACACACTCAGAGGGAAGACCGTGTGAAGACACACAGGAAGAAGACAGCATCTGCAAGTCCAGGAGAGAGGCCTTGCAAGGAACCAACCCTGCCAGCACCTTGATTTGGACTTCCAGCCTCCAGAACCGTGAGGAAATAAATGTCTGTTGTTTAAGCCACCCAGTCTGTGGTACTTATTATGGTAGCGTGAGCAGACTAACATGTTCACATCTAGGGGGTAAGAAAATAAGTTCACAGACATTTATTAAGTAATTTGACCAAGAGCATGCAGCTCTCTGTCAGTCTGCACTGACCCTCTGAGTTGCCTCAAAGACTACTTAGATCACATTCGAGCAAAACAGGTTAAAATTGCTGCTGCATGCTTGCTATGTACAGTGTTCCAGGTATAAGCTCTGTGCAGGCAGAAAGCATGCTTGTCTGCTCATTTCACCCCCCACCGAAGTCTAGGTTGGTGCCTGGTATGTCTCAGGAATTCAGTGGCTGTATTAATTAATTTAAATTACCGTATTTTGTTTTTGAAAGAAGTCACTAAAGTAGAATATTCATGTATCAGTTATAAAGTGTCTGTATAACATATTGTGGTGGCCACTCTCTAATGTCTTTTCTGCTGATCTTGTCACCTTTATCTTCATGGCCTGATGAATATTCCGAAACCCGCTCATCCACAGGCGTTTTTTTCTCAAATAGCTTTTGTAAGTTACATGTTTGCAAAGGTCTATTAAAAGTTTATTGTTCATTGTTATTTCTTGACATCATTGTTGCCAATAAAAGTCGGCCTCAGCCTGGCCCTGGTGGTCCCAGCTTGCTAGCTGTTTGATAAGGCCGTAAGGCCTTCCTGGTTGAGCTTCGGGCACCACTGCCTTCTGGACAGAAAAAGTTCGCGTTCATGGATGGCCTGCCTTCCGGATTGTGGAGCTGTGGTGTTATCATGGTGCTCTCATTGTGTAGTTGAACCATCCTGCGTTTGAAATCCCATGAAAGGATGAGTTCTCAGATTTGGAGGTTTATGCTTTTATATAATGTGAGTTAACCCGAAGTAGAAATCTAAGTGTTTCACCTGTTCTAATATTCTGGCTTACTCTTGTGTCTCCCATGCACGTGAATAAAATGTGGTACAAAGAGAAACGTCAGAGGACATTAGCATAAATGAATCAGTGTATTTGCTCTGAAACGTATGTGGCCTCACATGCCTCCGGTGCTGCGTGGGTGCACGTCCTAGGGCAGTGGCTGCTGGGCAGGGCCGATCTGCCCCAGGGGGGCGGCAGCCCAGCTCTCCACCATTGAGGATAATCAGCCTTTTTCCCCTCTTGACCTCCTGCCCACTCAGCAAGGCGATAGAAGCACAAGTAATTCTTAGGACTGATCCCCCTTTATTCTAGTTTAAGGAAGAAAAGGAGAAAGAGGTACAAGAAGCTACCCATGGAAGCGCTTTGAGGAAGTCATTTTGAGGAGTCTACAAATGACTAATCCTCCACACTGGTTAAGATAGAGGTCAAAGCAGAGCTGTGGTGGGAGCACTCATCTCTTAGGACAGCTAAAGAAGGCCACGTCTGCCTGTGTGGGGTGTGTCCCCAGCTCTGGGGCTGACATGCTTTCCTCTCGTAGAATGTTCCAGAATTCCATGCATTTTAACACAGTTAAAACATTTTTACCTTAGGGCTTTTCTAGCGTTTTTCATCACGCACAGGAAGAAATGTTTCCCATTCTGATTCAGTACTCACATGTGTGACTGAAGAAACAGTACTTACTGTAATTGTGTTTGATGCACTGAAATTTTCTGCTTTATTCCCTTAAGTTCAACACATACCTGTAGGCTGGTTGCAACCCATTAAAGTGGTTTTTATGATCCACTAGTGGGCTTTGAATCACAGTATGAAAAATTGTGTCTTCGATTTAAGGTATCAGCTAAGTTTTCCTAATGCACTCATCACAATCTGTTGTGGGAAATTAGTCTGCTGTTTTAAAAGAAGAGAAGAATTGTAAGACGAGAAGAAAGGTGAAGATGATGGGGTTTGCCCATTAGGGCTGTCATGCTGTCCAGGGGTGAGGGGTGAGGGCAGTGAGTGTCCCAGGAGTGGAGGAGGCAGTGGCAAGGCAGCTGGGGGCAGGGCAGGTTATGCAAGCTGTGCTCCCTAGGACTGGACGGTCTTAAGAGTTCTAACGGGTCTTTGAATTCATTTAGTCTGACTTCCCACCCATTCAAGGAATGAAAAAGGTATTTTGTCTGCATTTATATTTTATTTTTTTCAGAGGCACAGGGATGCTCTAAAAACGGTTATTTCAGAAGGAAACCTTCTACTCTTCTCGTTATCTTTTGTGTCAGTGGTACTTCCGCATTTTTTGGTTTTGTTTGATTTTAGAGACAGGACCTCACTCTGTTGTACAGGCTAGAGTGCAGTGGAGCCATCACGGCTCCCTGCAGTCTGGAACTCTGGCTCAAGCCATCTTCCCACCTCAGCCTCTCCAGTAGCTAGGCCCATAGATGTGCACCACAGGTGGCTAATTTTTTTTTTTTTTTTTTTTAATTTTTTGCAGACACAGGGTCTTGCTATGTTGCCTAGGCTGGTCTAAGACTCCTGGCCTCAAGCAATCCTCCCGCCTGGGCCTCTCAAAGCCTGGGATTTTAGGCGTGAGCCACCGTGCTGGCCCTGTGACGTTTTTATGGGTAAAATAGATCAGTTTAAGTAGTTCTCAACTTTAAGTAACTTCACAGCTACAGGAGGCAGCTGCCAGCAACCTTATTTTTCTGATGGTAATTAACAGTTTGTAAGCACTGTCCATGTGTCCCCTTGTATTTAACCGCCAGAGATACTGCGTGGAAATCCCGGTAGACTAGGGAGTGGGGTGGTGCCCAAGTGCCCCGCGCCACTGAGCCTTGCTGTGTCTCCACAGGCCTTGGCAAGACGCGCAGGAAGACCAGCGCGCGGGACGCGTCCCCCACGCCCAGCACGGATGCTGAGTACCCCGCCAATGGCAGCAGCGCCGACCGCATCTACGACCTCAACATCCCGGCCTTCGTCAAGTTCGCCTATGTTGCCGAGCGGGAAGATGAGCTGTCCCTGGTGAAGGGGTCGCGTGTCACCGTCATGGAGAAGTGCAGCGACGGTTGGTGGCGGGGCAGCTACAACGGGCAGATCGGCTGGTTCCCCTCCAACTACGTCCTGGAGGAGGTGGACGAGGCAGCTGCGGAGTCCCCGAGCTTCCTGAGCCTGCGCAAGGGCGCCTCGCTGAGCAATGGCCAGGGCTCCCGCGTGCTGCACGTGGTCCAGACGCTGTACCCCTTCAGCTCAGTCACCGAGGAGGAGCTCAACTTCGAGAAGGGGGAGACCATGGAGGTGATCGAGAAGCCCGAGAACGACCCCGAGTGGTGGAAATGCAAAAATGCCCGGGGCCAGGTGGGCCTCGTCCCCAAAAACTACGTGGTGGTCCTCAGTGACGGGCCTGCTCTGCACCCTGCGCACGCCCCACAGATAAGCTACACCGGGCCCTCGTCCAGCGGGCGCTTCGCGGGCAGAGAGTGGTACTACGGGAACGTGACGCGGCACCAGGCCGAGTGCGCCCTCAACGAGCGGGGCGTGGAGGGCGACTTCCTCATTAGGGACAGCGAGTCCTCGGTAAGTGCGCTGCGCCCGCAGCTCTGGCTGGAGGCAGTAAATGCGCCTTGCACAGTGGCTCTGTGTGCCACGCCCATTTCACATTGTGTGAGTACGCTAGAAAGGCGGGAGATGCAGATGAATGCAATTTAGTGTAATGTTTGCTACTCCGTGATTTCCTTGCATCTGTTTTGGGGATCGTGGGTGTCCATTTCTGGAGGTGGGAGGTTAACTGAAAAAATGTTTGTAGCTGACCAAGGTGGTTCTGCTTCTCTCCGAAGATTCCCCCTCTTGTATTTTACAGACTCAAACGTCATTTTCTCTCCTGGTTGCCCATTGTGTGTACGTAGAAGGCCCGAGTGATTTACTTTGTTTCTACTCGGTCTGTTTCCCAGAGAAAGCAATCTTTGCAAGACTGGTGGCCGGTTTCTGACACCGCCTTTTGTTGTTTGCTTGCTTTCTCTTTGTAAACCGTATAATCCCAAGGTCATTGCCACGGCAGGCAGCGCCACTGAGTTCATCTCTGAAAAGCTTTTGAAGCACTTACAAGATGAATTGAAAAGAAAACAAGAGTTCTTGAGAGAGATGAGTTGTGTGTGTGTGCAGTGAGTGGGAGATATGAAGCCACTCGACTGGGGCAGCAGAGCCACTTCCAGGGGTGGCAGGCTGGGGGCAGTGAGTTTCAGGCATGGGGGTGGAGCCTGCATCCCAGAAGGCAGCCTTTTCGTGTGTGAAGGAAATATTCGACCAGTTTTGCAAACGTCTTTACACATACACCTTCTACAATCGAGAGACTTCCAAAACAAGCATTTAGGAGATAGAGTTTGATGTATTTGAATTGTATTGGTTCTAGTAGGCTTCAATTTCATTTTTAAATGCACACTGTAAGACTAGTAAGTATGTACTACCTGCTGCCCCTGCTGTCCTCTGAAAAGGTTACTAGCACAATAAATAAGTGCGCATTCAGGAGTCCTGTTGACTGATCAGAGAGGCATTCAAAGCCCTCCAGAGAGAGGCAAGTGGGATCTTCTCCTCTTTGAGGAAGGAGCATCGTGGTGGTGGAAACTGGACTCCTTTGTGGTGTCATCAGTTTTGCGGAGCCTTAGATGTGCTTGGACGGGAATGCCAGCCTGAAAGCTAACTTCATCTGAAATCTGAACTCTGAGATTTTCTTATCAAGTCACCAGAGTTTATCATTCCTGGCAAGACATCACATTGAATTGTTCTCACATGACGAGAGCTCTGTGCACCACTTCCTTTAGATCGGGTTTGAAGCCTTAAGCAAATTAAGGACAGCAGCGCTTTCAACTCAATCGAGCAGAAACTTAGAGAAAGTGCTGGAAAACCAATTACAATATTAAGTGCTTGGTCCAGAGTCCTTAAGGGCTAAGTATAATGCACAAAATATGATCTTGGCTTAAAATGTTTGAGTTTGAAGAGACTTCTCAGAAGGAAGTCCTGCAGTGTGGAGACACTGGTCCCAGTCATTATTCTTTCTGCCTAAGATTTGGGGAGAAGAAGAAAGACTTTAGAGAGTAGATGAAAAAGGTGTTCTCCGGGTTTGCTGGCCTTAGGGAGGACCTATGGCTTTTCTATGGAACATGCACAGGTGGCCATTGTTGTCTGAATTCAGGGACCAGATCCCTTTGGATAAGGAGGGATGCATGCATTGGCTGGTTTTCATCTCGGAACTCTACACCCCACTGTCTCAGTTGCCTTGCATTGTTAGAGAATGAGTTAACTTTTTCAAAAGTACTAAAGCACTAATTGTATTTCCTTTTAACAATTTTGTAATTGGGGGCCTTTCAAGATGTTTTGCATTCTCTCCTAACTTAGAAAGTCAAGGAGCAACATGTATGATTCCAGGAATATAGGGTGGAAAGGGCATTACTGGCACTTGCATCGGCTCTGCACACATAGCAGCACCGTCTTGGTCTGAGGCTCCACGTGGCCTGATGCTGTGCAGGGCAGCTTGTCCTGATGGATCTTGCCATGACACAGGCCATTTTCAGCTGTTGTTAGTGTGCATGCCTTGTGCCACGGGGATTCTACAAGAGCCCTGAGGGGTGTGGCTTCTTTTCTCGTGACCACAGAACCGGGCCAGGTTTGCTGCGTTTCCTGTTCATGACCAAGGCTGTTCTCAGCTGTCATCTGTGACTGCCGGGGACCTGTCCTGATGGACAAGTGGACAAGTCCTTTGCTTGTTTTCTTTCCCCACCATCCACTGCCTCCCCGCATCGCCATGTGTTTTCCTGCTCATTTTGCCATTTCTCAGGTTAGAGCTGGCTTTCACAGCCACCACCAGGCCACCAAGAGCCCTTAGGTTCATGATCTGACATAATTCCTTCACAGCATGGAAAGGTTTCTGAGGGGTTCAGCCTCCCTGCAGGACTCAGAGGCAGGCATCTTCATTTAATTTCCTTTTTTCTTGGAATCTTTGGGCCTGGACCTTTCATTGAGGTTACCACATGAAGCCTGGCTTCTGGATAAGCACAGCTGTTTCTTTTGGAATGGATCTTCAACATGCATATCAGCTTTTAAAATACCCTGAGTGACTGCAGTGTAAATGAGCTAGACCCTTGCTTGATGATATTGAGAGGTGCTTATTTCAGGGAGGACAAACATTGCCACATCCTGTGCTATCCACTATCAGTAAGTGCTGGGTATTTCAGAAGTATCTGTTGGATATGTTAGATGAATCAGTGAACCCACAAATGAACGAACCTGTTGGGCCCTCTTTCCTGTCCTGAACTTCAGTGCCTACTGCTTGTTCTTCCCTTTCTTCTTCCTCCCTCGCTCTCCTCTCTCATCTACAATTGTCGTTTATCCTTAGCAGCTAAAGGTGATATATTGTTGGTGCTTATTCTCCATATTTCATTATCATACCTTCAGCTGTGAGCTATACCTACTTAAATCCAGAAAACTCAGAAATCCTACTCACCCTGTGTGTGTCCCTCATAAATCCTTTTATTATTTTGTCCACATTGATGCTATGGATATGGCTAGAAAGCTGTACTTAAAATGAACAGTAACCCTTTACTGGGTTTCTGGTAAACTGTACAAGTTGTCAGTATTTTATTTTCTTAATTGCTGCATCCCCCATCCTTGTAAAGGTCGTTCGGAAAGTGACAGATCACAACTAGGATATGGTTGGAAAAGGTGCACAGCTGGCCTGCGTGACTTGCTGGACAGCATCAGCCACAAGTCTGGGAAGCCATTTTCCTCTGTAAGATTTTAGATCCCGAAGAAATCGTGTATTTATTGTGTCCTGCAATAGTATTAGATGCTAATATTGTCATACAATACATCTGTTTCCAATAGAGAAAAACTCTCCTGCTAAGGATAATGTAATGCACATATTGGCCATACTAAAAGTCAGTGGATGTTTCATTTCTCTTTTTTAAAATACATTAAAAGAGTTTGGCCAGGAAATTAAATAGTTCCTTTCTGTATTTTCAAAGTTATAATATTTCTCATAGAAATGATAACTTCTACCCAAAACTCTTATTTTCAGGCAATTTCATCATTCCATTTCTCTAAATAATGATTCTCAAACTGTGGACTGTGTATCAGAATCGCCTTGAGGCTTGTTAAAACAGAAATTGCTGGGTCCTACCTGCAGTGGTACTGATTCTGGAGGTCTGGGGCCCAAGAATTTGCATTTCTATTAATAGCACGTTTCTTGGTGGTGATGCTGCTGCTATGGGGACCACACTTTGAAAACCCTTGATCCCTATGATGTATTCCTGGTGGTTTTATACATTCTTGCGACTGTTATTGAAACCATTTCTGCATAATACTACATTTCCAAAATTATAAAAATATTGTCACAAAGCTGACCTTCATTTAGAACTATAGCTTTTGTTGAGTGGGATTTATCTCTTGAAGTGTATTTCTGTTGAGTGTTTTGGGGTTTTTTGTTTTGTTTTGGTTTTGGTTTTTTTGGTTTTTACTGTTTAGAGTTTGAAAATAAACTTGCTGTGTTTCTGCTGGTGAATTGGTAGGAGGCAGATTGTCAGAGCAAAGTGAAAACCGCTTCCAGAGTTTCATGGTTAGGCTCTGTGATCTGTAGGTGTTTCTTCATAAATGAGTTAATGTTAAGATGACTTAACCTTAGGTTGCTATGAGCAGTGCCTGTAGGCATCCTTCCAGTTTCAAAGATAACAAGTTATTTTTAATTGCCAGGCTTTTTGCCCAGTACCAAATGGAAGTTTTGAGCCTGGATTTTTGTAATAGTTCTAATTTTAAGCATATTTAACTCTTGAAGATGGAAGGGCCCGCAAGACCATGCAGTGCAGGCTGTTACCTCGAAGTTTAGTGCTCATCACCCGATTCTGATTCTGCCTCCTCATTCTGGCTGGCTCTTCAATGCTGACCTTTAAAACACACCAAGCAATGCATCATTTACTGGGATCTGTGAACACAGGCGTCTTACTAAAAGCTAGTGCTTTTAATACAATCAGTAGCAAACCTGGTCAGTAAGAGGTTCCTAATTTCTTTCGGGACCATGGCTCTTGGTTTTTCCCAGAAGGTGGAGTTGCGCTGGCCTCGTTCTGGAAGCTCTCCACGGTTGTCACGCACTGGAGTTAAAATTGCAGCTGTGGCTGCAAAAAAAATCCGTGACTATGTTGTCTTACAGATTTAGACATCTCTTTGGTTTACAGAACACCATTGTGTTACAGTGTCCTACAGTGTTGAGTAGAGTAACATATTGTGCAGGTTTGTAGCCTGGGAGCAACAGGCCATACCTTATAGCCTAGATGTGTAGTAGGCTATACCATCTACGTTTGTGTAAGTTCACCCTGATGTTTGCATAATGACCAAATCGCCTGATGATGTATTTCTGAGAATATATCCTGTCATTAAGCCATACATGGCCGTGTGTGTGTGTGTGTATACGTGTATATAGATATACACACACACATAAATATACATATATATACACACATATACACACATATATGTAAAATGGCCCTTCTGGTAGGTGTGAAGTGGTAGCTCACTGTGGTTTTGATTTGCATCACCACATAACTTTTAATCTCGGCTTTACGTTTTGCTTGTCTTCATTCGGGGGGCATATGTCTCCCCTTTTGAGTTGTATTTCTGTGTGGGGTCTCTCATTTATCTGGGGATGTTTCTCATGGCACTATTACTAAGCATTTCTTTAACATGACCTCTGTAGCATGGCAAGAGCAGCACAGAGTAACAAAATAGAGTTTCAGATCCCTGTGGAGTTGATAACACAGAAAGCAATTTAAATTAGTTCATTGTAATAACTGATGGTGGAGTCATTTGCAAACTGGTCTGCTCACCCATCTTCCTTACTGCATTGCATTTTAGCATTTTAAAAATCCCATCTACAGTATAGTCATTGGAAGTATAACAGAGTCAAGCATAGATGCTGCCACAGGCGAGCAGGAGAATACCCATGTATAATTTTCTTCAGCCACCATCCATGGCAATAATTCCAAAGTGTGGTTCCTACACCAGCAGCATCAGCATCACCAGCGAACTTGATTGCCCCAGCTTGCTGACTTCGAATCTCTGGGGTAGGGCTCTGCAACCTTGGTTTGAAGAAGCCCTCTGAGTCCTTTTTTTCTTCCAAATTCTGAGAACCTCTGAACCCCTGAATAATTCCGATGCTCCAATTTGAGAACCACCGCATTGTGGCGTGTGCACTTGATTCAAGCTCTTATGCATACTGTTTGTGTGATATGGTAAAATTCTGACTTAAGTTGTCACTCAGTCACATCAGGTATGACACTGTGGAAAGACAAAGAATAACAAGGACAATATTCTAAAGGCCTATACGGTGAGGTATTACATGTGACTTTGGGAAATACATTTGAGGATAGAGAGGGCTAAACACACACATACATACTAACTGGAAAGTGGACAGGGAATGCTCCGTTTTCCTAGATTAGGTAGATGGGACTTGGAGGGCTGCCCTATAGTTGATGATTGATTTTTCATCATTTATGTAAATAAGATTACTTCCAAAGTTAATGAGATGAATATTTGAACATGTCAGTGTGGACTGGCTTCAGGCCTGCAGAGTAAATATTTTATAGAGTGAACATTGATAGGAGAATAGGAAATGCTGGTGAGACTCATCACACTTGGGGCAAGGAAGAGAGAATCTGATGTAAAAACAAAGCGCGCTGGGTCACCTGACAGCTAGCAGCATAAGTATAGACAGGAGTTATTTTGATTAAAAGAAGGCTACCTCAGACAACTAGGGAGGTGACCGAATAGAATGGTAAAACTGAAAGGCAGTTTTTCTGAGATAAAAACAGAGAAACTATTAATCAGTGGATCACGATTTGCCTCTAACCCATTTGTTCTCACTTTTGGGAGGTAAATGAACCACTTCTGTGGATAGAAGAGTGCCTTCTGTAAAGAAGTAAAAGGATAAAAACATGTCTTTACCAAAAGAAAAGAATGATACAACTTGTGATAAGAAACCAACAGGATGGCCTCTCTCTGGGGGTAGAAGGAGATATGCAGATTATTGATGCTTGGAGACTTCAGTGTGGCTGGAGATCAGTCCAGGGTCTGTGTGGGAGGCCTGGTGAATCACACAAAGGGCATTTTTACCCTCATCTTAAGTCCAAAGTGAAAGATAAGGAGAAGTTTTAAGGTTTAAAGAACCAAAAGGACCTGGAACAAGGCCCCTTCCTCCCATTTCCTCCTGACCATTGTGCTTAGAAGAAAATCACATTAATACGTAAGCTTTCAGGGATGGAGGAGGAAATAAAGGATATTAAAGTCTGTCCTCGGCCTTCGTTTTTTTTTTTCCTTCTATGAGAAAACAATGATTAAATCTTGAGAGAGGGAGAGGCGTATCTGATCAGGACATCTGTTTTATAAATTGCAAAAGTGCTTTTCAGCAAGTATTTGAGGCAATGGATCAAGCTGGTAAAGCCGTAGAGATGGGATCAAAGAGTGTGCTCTCTACTGTTCTTTTCTAAAAGTACCCACTTACCGTAAGCACAAATTGCAAAGAGATGAGGTGTAAGAATTACCTGAAGGAATGAATAATGGAAGAGGTAGTCAAAATTAGAAAATTTTAAGTCTGCACGTTTGTGGCACACCAGATACTCTGAGTCCGGTGTGGGGATGTGGAGTTAAATTGGGTTCTTGCACTTAGTTATATTCAAACATAGACTCTAAAGCCTAAACAAAAACAACGGTAATCATAGAGACTCCTAGAGAGGTTGGTTTTGCACCAACCTGTTAATTGTCCTTAGATTCCACTTGGAAAATGACTGTCTGAAAAGAAGGGTCAAATGAATGGGTTGTACTAATTGTTCGTTCTCCAGAACCGTTGATTCAAAAACTATGAGAATAGAAAAATCATTCCTTAAAAGAAATACTCATAGAAGGACATAACAGGAAGAAGTGGTCTGATGTTTGAAAATTTGAAGAATTTGCCCAGTAATCAGCACAGAGAAATTACTATATATCAAGTAAGTACAGCGTTTGGAGATGGAAAGTGTAGGAAATGTGGACAGTGGGAGGTAGCACAAAGGTGGCAATTAAAGAGGAGAAATCAAAGGGCAGATGTTTCAAAACCCGGGGACTGAGTCTAGTTAGGTTTTAGTCCAACCATAGAAAATCTTAATGAGTGTCGTGTCCATCTATGATGGCTTAAAAAGATGTCCATAAATTCTTTACTACTCTTTGCTTCAGAAAGTAGAGCCTGACCCTCTTCCCATGAGCATGGGCTGCCCTGAGCAACTCACTTCTAATGACCAAGATGTGGCAGAAGCGATGGAGGGCAGCTTCCGAGACGGGCATTGTGGGTGGCTCTTTGCTCTCTGTTGATCTGTTGATCTCAGCTGCCATGTTGAGAGTACATTCAGGCAGCCCTACAGAGCCCCCCGGGGGTTCATGTGAGCAGACCGCCTTGGAAGTAGAGTCTGCATCCCCGATCGAGCCTTCAGATGACTACAGCCTCAGCCAGCATTTTGACTGCATGTTTCAAAAATGTGTTAAGATTCTTTGACAAACTTAAATGTAGAGTACTCTGCCATACTATCAGTACTCGTACTTGTTGAGGAACGAGTGTGGCGTGGTCCTTTTTCATCTGATTTCTTGAAGTCTGTTCTAGAAAGCCAATCATGGAAGGACTACAACAGATGAGAACAGGACTGATGGAGTTGCTTTCATGGGAATCATTCCCTGGCTCCCTCTGGAGGCAGAATTGTTTTGGGTCAGGAGTAACTCCATCTCCATCAGATGCAGGGACTGACTCACTTTGAAAGGAAGAGACCATACAGCAGTGTCCCAGCTGTCCCTTCAGGGGAAATTCCCTATGAGAGATGCCTGGAGCAGAGCCAGAGTCCTCAGGACAGAATCGGAAAGGTATCTGCAGACTGGCACTCCCTCCATCATGGGCTGCTTTGCCCATAAATTGCATTCCCATCTTTTTCTGGTGACCAAACGTTTGTTGATGGGCTCCAACACTGCCGATGTTTGTTCCAGATTTTCTTTCTTCCAGTTCTCAAACTGCATCAGAATCCCCTGAAGGGCTTATTAAAACACACGGTGCTGGAGGTTAAAACACAGATGACTGGGCTCCACCCCAGAATTTCTGCTGCAGCAGGGTTGAGGCAGAGCCTGAGAATTTGCATTTCTTTTTTCTTTTTTTTATTTAATTATTTTGAGATAGGGTCTCACTCTGTCATCTAGGCTGGAGTGCAGTGGCGCTATCATACCTCACTGTAGCCTTGACCTCCCGGGCTCAAGTGATCCTCCCACCCTGACCGCCCAAGTAGCTGGGACCACAGGTATGCACCACCACACCTGGCTAATTATTTTAAATTTTGTGTAGAGATAGGGTCTCACTATGTTGCCCAGTCTGGTCTTAAAGTCCTGGCCTCAAGTAATCCTGCCACCAAAGGGCAGGTATTACAGGTGTGAGCCGCCATGGCTGGCCCCTGAGAATATGCTTCCTAACCAGTTCCCAGAGGATGCTGATGGTGCTGGTCTTAAGAGCACACTTGGAGAACATCTTAACTAGTTCACCTTCACACTTCATTTAGAGGTGTTCAGTGGTAACATGTAACAGTGTATGTTAGTATACAGATTGGTCTTTTTCAGATTTCCTACAGAAAATCTACTCAGTTTAAATTAAAGAGCACTCCCCAACTTTTAGCACTCCTGCTTGGCATAAATTGGTTCTACCTCCTTAACTTTAAGGTTTCTGGTCAGGAGCCCACGAAATTAAAAATTACCTCTTCTGCTGTGAAAATTTTATTGCTACAACTCATGCGTGCATACAGGCACATACACCATGATGTTAAATTAAGGAGCTTGAATTAAAAGCAAATTTCCCTTATGTAGAAAGTCATCTGTTGATCATTTGGCTTAATTAAAATTGGGAGTATCATATATTTACCATGAATCACTCCCATACTGCCTCCACTAAAAATGATGCCACTTTATCTCTAAGTTGAGCCTGGCTTATAGTAAACTCTGTAAGTGAGACTGCCCTTCATGTTTTCCTAAAAGCACAACTTCTAGTACAGAATATACATCTTTACAGAATATTAATCATCTATAGGCTGAGGCCTAATCTGAGATTAACCTTCTGGTTTCTTCCTGGAGTTTCATCCAGGAGCATGCCCTGGGCCTCACATGGCGATGAGATGGGGCTTTTCCCCTCAAAGGTTTGCTCTTATTTGGTCTATTTGGGACGGAGGTATGCATAAATACAAACTACACTTACAATTGTTCCTTTCATTCTTTTCTGTTAACAGCTGTGGCTGGTGGGTGAGCCCAGCTGCCTTGCACAATTCGAGTCTTCTCACTCATTCCCCTGAGTTGTCATTGGTATAAATGGAGTGATTCCTTGTTTTGCCAGGGTTGCACACTTCTTATCAAACATATTTGGGCTTTTGTGAACTCTGTAATAGACAATGGCCTAGGCCTTTGTTAACTGTCTCGGGTCCTGCTGGGAGGTCGCAGAGCGGGGCCGAGCTGCTGGACCCTCAGAGCAGGAAGTTCCTGAGCTTTGAGAAAAGCAGAAAGCTGGTCTGGGAATTCCATGAAAAATTTCAGATGTTAGGCTGTGGTCCTGCCACTGGCCAGGCATGAACCTGATGCTACCTACCAAGCCAGTGGGTAGAGGATTTACCCTGTTTGGGGTCAGTGAGGCTTCTTAGCAGTGGGATAGCCTTTGAGCTGAGCCTTAAGGGAACAGTTGATCATGAGCAGACAGAGGATGACCCCAAGAACACCATGAACAGGAGTGACATTGGGACTGGGGATGGGAAATCCTTTAGTCTGATGGATTGGAACCACAGGCAGGGGCCAGGTGGGTAGGTGAATTTTACTCTCGGGCCCTTGAGGGGAGACCAGACTCCCTCCTCCGCTCCACCAGCCACACTGCCTCTTTAGTGCCACAGAACAGGACCTGCTTCCCTTTCTTCACCAAGGTGCCAATTTCCCGAGCAGTCTCTACCAGCCCTGCCTCGGAGAGCACAGGCTCAGCTCCACATTGTCCAGAGGGCTCTCCTGCCCCCCAGTGCATACCTGTGTGTGCACACACATTCATACATTCACACACATGCACTCACACGCTACACATACTCCGTCTCGTATCTGCACACGCTCACACACTTAGAGCTCCGGTACCTCTTGCTCCTCTCTCATGCAACTCTGTTTTTTTGTTTTGTTGTCTTTTTCTTTTTTTTTTTTTTAATAGAACTTACTGCCCTGTGCAGCCATCTGTGCACCTCTATTTATCTGCTCCCCACACTGGATTGTCACAGAGCATATGTCCTGCATGCACACACACGTATCCAGGGTACCGCCTGCCTGGCATGTGTTAGTAACTAATTGTTATTCATTTAATGAATTGATCAAAACTTGATATTTTTGTACAAAGAACATTTATCATTCAGTATCTTCTTTCTTACATGTTCTTCAGCAAATGAGATAAAAGACCTCTCTCTCTCTCTCTCTCTCTCTCTCTCTCTCTGTGTGTGTGTGTGTATATATATATATATTTTTTCTTTTTTTTCTTTTTTTTGAGATGGAGTTTTGCTGTTGTCGCCCAGACCAGAGTGCAGTGTCGTGATCTCTGCTCACTGCAACTTCCACCTCCCGGGTTCAAGCGATTCTTCTGCCTCAGCCTCCCAAGTAGCTGGGATTACAGGCACGCATCACCATGCCTGGCTAATTTTGTATTTTTAGTATAGATGAGGTTTCACCATGTTGACCAGGCTGGTCTCAAAGTCCTGACCACAGGTGATCCACCTGCCTCGGCCGCCCAAATTGCTGAGATTACAGGCGTGAGCCACTGCACCTGGCCAATAAAAGATACATTTTGATTAAAATAATGACATGTTTCTAAAATATTCTGAATTATAAGGCACTGACATCACAGAATGTAAATATTTTTCAATAAAATCTATAATCAAACCATAGTTCAGCTTCCTCTGGGATACTGTGAACTATGTTTAAAATGTGACTGGAATTTTCCACTGCTGTTCATATTTTCAAATGCTTAGAATTAGAAAAATTAGCCAGGCATGGTGGCACATCGGGAGGCCCAGGCAGGAGAATCCGCTTGAACCCAGGAGGCAGAGGTTGCAGTGAGCCAAGATCGCACCGTTGCACTCCAGCCTGAGCAACAAGAGCAAAACTCCGTCTCAAAAAAAAAAAAAGAATTAGAAAAATGTTGACGTCTTAATTTCTAATAGTGTTAGACATCAGAAATAGTAAAATTTCTAGCCACTGCCTGCATACAAACCACTCTTAATAAATTCCCAGTTTATCAAAAAATAGTTTGGGAAATGAAAAACGGCAAATTTCTTCTGCAGTCAGGGCAACACTGTATATTCCATAATGAGTTTGCACTTTTCAAATAACTAAAACGCATTTAGCACTGAAACTGGGCTAAGCAGAATTTATTTTTTTCTTTGGTTCAGAATTTCAGAATCATGGACTGCCTCCAGGTCTTTCTGAACATCTGATGCCGTTCTAGAGATAAAACAGAGACCTGGCTGGGCGTGGTGGTTCATGCGTGTAATCCCAGCACTTTGGAATGCTGAGGCGGGGAGGTGGGGGAATCACCTGAGGTCAGGAGTTCAAGACCAGCCTGGCCAACATGGCGAAACCCCGTCTCTACTAAAAATACAAATATTAGCTGGGCGTGGTGGCAGGCGCCTGTAATCCCAGCTACTCGGGAGGCTGAGACAGGAGAATCGCTTGAACCTGGGAGGAGGAGATTGCAGTGAGCCAAGATTGCGCCACTACACTACAGCCTGGGCAAAAGAGTGAAACTCCGTCTCAAAACAAACAAAAAACCAGAGACCCAGCGTTTGAGCAATGGGTGGTTTGGATTTAGACACACAGGAGATGTGGATGGATTTAGACACAGCTCCCAGCTGTGGGCCTGGCTGTAACTGTGTTCTGTTTCCTCCCCAGCCCAGCGACTTCTCCGTGTCCCTTAAAGCGTCAGGGAAGAACAAACACTTCAAGGTGCAGCTCGTGGACAATGTCTACTGCATTGGGCAGCGGCGCTTCCACACCATGGACGAGCTGGTGGAACACTACAAAAAGGCGCCCATCTTCACCAGCGAGCACGGGGAGAAGCTCTACCTCGTCAGGGCTCTGCAGTGACGGCGCCCCGGCCCCACACTCGCCTCCCGGGCCCCACGGTGGAGCTGCCCGTCCGGCCCTGTGGCAGAGGCTCCTCCCGTGGGGACGGCCCCGACGGCTTCTCCTTGAGTCTCTCTTTATGTTCAGGTCGCTTGGTCGGTTTGTCTCCCATTCGCCATCCAGGCCTAACACCCACACTCGAACCCACCCGGCCGGCCAGCTTTAGAGGAGGGGAGGAGAGGGGCGAGTTCCCATTATTCCTTTTCCATCGGAAACGGCGCTCGTGCATTCAACTCGTTCCCGCTCATGGAACCCCTCTTTAAAAAGACGCAGGGCACCTGTGAGCGCAGGAGCGAGCCTCAGGCCACCCAGCGGCAGCACCCGCGTCCTGGGCACTCTGCGTGCTGGGCAGAGCAGGTGGGCCCCAGTCCTAGCAGCCCTCGCCCGTGTCCTGTGCCCTTACATGGCTCCCGGACTCTGCAGGGAGCCGACACGTTTGCTGATAGCAATACTGGAACCACCAGGTGCGATGGCAGTAAGGAGACTGCCCAGTGCCTTTGGGGGCTGTGCTTGCAATAAAGAATTTCCTGGAAAGGCAGTCTGCAAAAGAGGGAACCGGTGACGCAGAAAGACAGATGTTTTGGTAATTTACCCCAAATGTGCCATCCACATAGTGCTTTTTCCTCTTGCCCTTCGGCTTGTTTGAATCTCACAATTATGTATTTAATTCTCAAAGAAATATGTATCTGTAGCCGTTTGTTGACACTAATACAGATGATTAAGGAAAACAGCTGGTCTTTGGGGAAGGGAGCTACCAACACTTTATACACACACACACGTGCGCGCGCACACACACACACACACACTATATATATATATTATTTACAGGGAAATTTTTCAGGGTTTACAAAAGAGTATGTGATTGGTAGTAAGAGACACAGAATGTTTATGAAGAAATTGCATTTTCTTTTTCCTTTACATTTGAACTTCTTTATAGTTTAAATATACCGTCTTGAGATGGCACATTCCTACGATTGAAGAAGGGGTCTTGAGATCCCCTAAACTTGCATACCCAGTTTTTTGGATATTGTAATAAAAAAAAAAGTATTATGACAAGGCTCTGTGTGTATTTATCTTCGGGAAAACTGCGACTCAATCACGGGAGAGTAATTACTGAAGCTTTCACTCATTGCAGAGTGGGAATCATTTTTAAAGAAGAGCTTAACATTTATTACTTGTGTGTTTTCATTTTCTACCCCCACATTTTTGTATATTGAAATAATGAGTTTTAATTAGTGAAACTCCACGGGAACCCAGAATCTCAAGCTTGCTCTGAACTTTGCTCTTTGGAAAGCATTTGTTTAGAAATATGTTGCTGCACTCTTGGCAGCCAGCGCTCTCACAGTGTGTGTCCCCCGTGGCTGACTCTCGATTTGTCCTCTTGATCAGGAGCATTTATATTGATGCGCCAGGCCTTGAGGGTGCAGAGTCACATGACTTGGCATTTGTGCCCTCCTAGGTCAATCATGTATCAAGCGTGCCATGTGCTGCGCTCCCATTTGTTCCTCATCACAGCTCCATGAGGATCATCCCCATTTTATAGATGGGGAAAGTGAGGCCCACAGGCAGTGCAGCCAACACATGGCTGCTGTGTGGTGGAGCCAGAATGCACAGCTAAGGATCTGCACCAGCGCTGGACCCTTCCAACCCCAGCCTAGGGAGGCGTTCGGGAGAAGCGACGTGTTGCACACTTACTCTGCCATGCGAGTTCCCTGTGAGGAGATTCTATCTTTTTATTGCCTTAGATTATAATAAATTAGAAGTCTGGTGTCTTATACCTGGGGTTGGTGGCACCCAGTTATTGTGAATAGACATTCAGGTGAGTAAGGGAGATCATTACATGAGACAGAATACATCCAGGGAAAAACCAGTTCTTCCAGACTCTTTCGGGTCTCACTAATGAGAATGACATTTTGACCCGATGCTGGAATCCCACTAAATATTGAGTGCCTCGACTGCTGAATGACTTTGGTGCACACATAGCAATTCGGGTATAGCCGAGCAATTAAAGGACCAAAGACAAATGTACATTTTGGCTTCAGGAACTTATTTAAGACTCACAGTTGTAGGTGACAGTTATTTTAAGTTTTGTCACATGCTGGCTTGTGGGCGTCCTCTGCCTGTGGGAGGTCAAGATTAGTATTTTTGTATTAAGAAACCAGCACCCCAGGATGTCAGATGGACCAGTGGAGGGTGAGTTGATAGTCCCGTGATGAACCACTAGTCAGAGTGGGAGGTCCAGGGAGGGTCCCCATGTGGCTTGAAGTGTGGCCACTGATGCTCTGGCCAGGCGGGTCAGTGCCATCAACCTTCCTGCTTGTCCGGAGATTTCCCGGACAGATAGTTCTTGTTTTGCTATTCTGTTGCCTCTTTTCACAGACAGCAAGGGACAATAAAGGTTAGTCATTCTGTACTCAGGTAACTTTGCTCACTTTTTTGTATCTAAATATGCCTTCTACGTAAAGATCGTGCCATCCTGCTGAATTACAGTACATAACCACCAAGCCCGTCACGTGTGGTTTATGGCCCAGTGCCACGAAATGATGTTTCTAGTGAGCTACAACTGGCCATCTTTTTTCCCAAACTGCATCAAAAATTAAAATCTTACAGTCTTTATAATGGCTGAAACCAATATTTCCAAATATTTTCAGTGCTAGTTCAGCTGTGTCTCGGTTTCTATGTGCTAACTGGTCTGCAATCAACTTTTCTACCCTTCCTACCGCTCAACACCAGAATACCAAAGTAATTTCTTAAGACCAAAGTTCAGAACGGAAAGGATAGAAGAGTTTGAAAGTATTATTTAAATCTTACATTTCAATAAACATGAGTCTGGTCTTGGCCTTTTCTTACTGGAATGCAGCGCTGTGTATTGTTGGTATCTGATTGTGTCGTTGATGTGGTTATTTGGGTTCTAACATCCTGCCCCATGCTGACTGCTCTCCTGAGGAGCGGCATTGCAGGCTTTGGGTACCTGTTTAAGCCAGGCATGATGGCAGTGCCCAGCTGTCCTTACCAGCCCTGGGACTTCAAGCAAATTACTCAGCATCTCTGCTCTGAATGTGTTTGCCCCCGAGTCAAATGGGGCTGCCCTGGTGAGGGTGCTTGTGCGAGTGCTACCTAACAGTGATGGATGCCCACGGGGGTGGCCTGTGTGTGTCAAGGGATCTGCTCAACATTTTTCTCACTTGGAACTAACTCATTGGTGCCCTGTTAGCCAGGGGCTTCCTCAGGGCCCCCCTGAAGAGCCAACTGCCTCAAACCCTCAGTGTGATCCTTCCCTAGCAGTCTTAGGGCCAATATACCCCTGCTTCTTAAAGCTTAGACTCCTCGAGTGTTGAAGAGGAGTTGCTTCACCAAACTGTTCAGCTGTCTTTCATTAGAAGCCCAAACCAAAAGCTGCACTCAGCCATACTCAGCACTGGCCTTCTTACCTGCAGTGGTTGGTGAAATCATATCCCTAAAAATGATCCTGTTGGGGGCAGGAAACATCTTTGTTTTCTCCTTAGGGGTTGGGAGTAGGATGGGACGGTGGGAAAAAGAAGTTCACTAAGCCAACCGGTATTCCACAAATACTGGGATGTTCCCCGCAGGCTTCAAGTAGATAAGAGTAGAACCCAAAGTCAGGTCTAAACCACCTCATTGGAACCTCCCGCTGGAACATTCTCAGCCCAAGTCTGACACAGTGGCTATTGAGCATTGGCCAAAAGTTCAATAAGCCAACCAGTGTCCAGAAAACCTGTGCAGCCCACTTGGACATCTAGCCATTAGGAAATGTTCTCATTCTTGTGCGGTTCGTCAGCACAAACTGGGCTCACTCCAGTTTGCGGGGCAACAGAGTAGTCATCTGTGTGTGTGTGTGTGTGTGTGTGTGTGTGTGTGTTTTAACTTGCAAGTTTAGGGGCACATGCGCAGGTTTGTTATGTAGGTAAACTTGTGTCATAGGGGTTTGTTGTACAGACTATTTTGTTACCCAGGTACTAAGCCCAAGCCTAGTACCCGTTAGTTATTTTTTCTAATCCCCTTCCTCCTCCCACCATCCACCTTCCAGTAGGCCCCAGTGTGTGTGGTTCCCTCTGTGTCCATGTGTTCTCATCATGTAGCTCCCACTTACAAGTGAGAACATGCTGTCTATGGTTTTCTGTTCCTACATTAGTTTACTAAGGATAATTGCCTCCAGCTCCATCCATGTCCCTGCAAAGGACATGATCTTGTTCTTTCTTATGGCTGCATAGTATTCCATGGTGTATATGTATCACATTTTCTTTTTCCAGTCTACAATTGATGGGCACTTAGGTTGATTCCATGTCTTTGCTATTGTGAATAATGCTGCAGTGAACATATGTGTGCATGTATCTTTATGATACAACAATTTATATTCCTTTGGATATTTACCTGCTAATGAGATTGCTGGGTCAAATGATAGTTCTGTTTTTAGGTCTTTGAGGAATCACCACACTGCTTTTTACAATGATTGAACTAATTTGCATTCCCACTAACAGTGTAAAAGTATTCCTTTTTCTCTGTGACCTCGCCAGCATCTGTTCTTTTTCGACTTTTTAATAGTGACCATTCTGATTGGTGTGGGATGGTATCTCATTGTGGTTTTGGTTTGCATTTCTCTAATGATCAGTGATGTTGAGTTTTTTTTCATGTTTCTTGGCCACATGTATGTCTTATTTTGAAAAGTGTCTGTTCATGTCTTTTGCCCACTTTATAATGAGGTGGGTTTTTTTCTTGTAAATTTTTTAAGTTCCTTATAGATACTGAATATTCACTATACCTTTGTCAGATGCAGAATTTGAGAAAATGTTCTCCCATTCTGTAGGTTGTCTTTTTACTCTGTGGATAGTTTCTTTTGCCTGCAGAAGCTCTTTAGTTTACTTAGATCTCATTTGTCAACTTTTGCTTTAGTTGCAATTGCTTTTGGTATCTTTGTCATGAAATCCTTGCCTGTTCCTATGTCCAGAGTGGTATTGCCTAGGTTGTCTTCCAGAGTTTTTATGATTTGGGTTTCACATGTAAGTCTAATCCATCTTAAATTGATTTTTATATATGGTGTAAGGAAGGGGTCCAGTTTCAGTCTTCTTCATTGGTAACCAGTTATCCCAGCACCATTTATTGAATAAGGAGTCCTTTCCCCATTGCTTGTCATTTGTCAACTTTGTCAAAAATCAGATGGTTGCATGTGCCTTATTCCTGGGCTCTCTATTATGTTCCTCCATTGGTCTATATGTCTGTTTTTATACCAGTACCATGCTGTTTTGGTTACTGTAGCCCTGTAGTATAGTTTGAAGTCAGGTAGCATGATGCCTCCAGCTTTCTTCTTTTTGCTTAGGATTGCCTTAGCTATTTCAGCTCTTTTTTGGTTCCATATGAATTTTAAAATGTTTTTTTTCTAGTTCTGTAAAGAATGTCAATGACAGTTTAATAGGAATAACACTGAATCTATAAATTGCTTTGGACAGTATGGCCATTTTAACAATATTGATTCTTCCTATCCAGGAGCATGAATTTTTTTTTTTTCCATTTGTTTGTGTCATTTCTTTAAGCAGTGTTTTGTAGTTTTTCTTGTAGAGCCCTTTCACCTCCCAGGTTAGCTGTATTCCTGGGTATTTTATTCTTTTTGTGGCAATTCTGAGTGGGATTCTGTTCCTGATTTGGCTCTTGGCTTGACTATTGTTGGTGTGTAAGAATGCTAGTGATTTTTGTATGTTGATTTTGTAGAAGTTGTTTATAAGCTGAAGGAACTTTGCAGAAGTTGTTTATCAGCTGAAGGAGCTTTTGGACTGAGCCTCTGGGTTTTTCTAGATATGGGGTCATGTCATCTGCAAACAGGGATAGTTTGACTTCTCTCTTCCTATTTAGATGCCCTTTATTTCCTTCTCTTGCCTGACTGCTCTGACTAGAACTTTCAATACTATGTTAAATAGGAGAGAGGGCATCCTTGTCTTGTGCTAGTTTCCAAGGGCAACACTTCTAGCTAGCTTTTGCCCGTTCAATATGATATTGGCTGTCGGTTTGTCATAGGTCACTTATTTTGAGGTATGTTCCCTCAATACCTCATTTATTGAGAGTTTGTAACATGAAGTTGTGTTAAATTTTACTGAAAGCTTTGCTGCATCTATTGAGATAATTGTGTTTTGTCTTTAGTTCAGTTTATGTGATGAATCACATTTATTGATTTGCGTATGTTGAACCAACCTTGCATCTCAGGGATAAAGCCTCCTTGATCATGGTGGATAAGTTTTTTGATGTGCTGCTGGATTTGGTTTGCTTGTATTTTGTTGAGGATTTTTGCGTCAATATTTATCAAGGATATTGGCCAAAAGTTTGCTTTTTTTGTTGTGTCTCTGCCAGGTTTTGGTATCAGGGTGATGCTGGCCTTATAGAATGAGTTAGGGAGGAGTCCCTGCTCAATTTTTTAGAATGGTTTCAGTAGTAGTGGATACCAGCTCTTCTGTGTATGTCTGGTAGAATTCAGCTGTGAATCCATCTGGTCCTGTACTTTTTTTGTTAGGTAGGCTATTTATTACTGATTCAATTTCAGAGCTCATTATTGGTCTGTTCAGGGATCTAGTTTCTTCCTTTTTCAGTTTTGGGAGGTGTATGTGTCTAGGAATTTTTCCATTTATTCCAGATTTTCTAATTTATGTGCATAGAGGTATTTATAATATTCTCTGATGGTTATTTGTATTTCTGTGGGGTAGTGGTAATATCCCCTTTGTCACTTCTAATTGTGTTTATTTGCATCTTCTCTCTTTTCTTATTAGTCTAGTTAGCAGTCTATCTGCTTTACTAATTTTTTTCAGAAAACCAACTCCTGGATTTGTTCATCTTTTAAATGTTTTTTGTGTCTTTATCTCTTTCAGTTCAGCTCTAATCCTGGTTATTTCTTGTCTTCTGCTAGCTTTGGGGTTGGTTTGCTCTTGATTCTCTAGTTCTTTTAGTTGTGATATTAGGTTGTTAAATTAAGACCTTTCTAACTTGATGTGGGCATTTAGTTCTATAAGTTTCCCTCATAACACTGTCTTAGCTGTGTCCCAGAGATTCTGGTATGCTGTATCTTTGTTCTCATTAGTTTCAGAGAACTTTGTGATTTCTGCCTTAATTTCATTATCTACCCAAAAGTCATTCAAGAGCAGGTTATTCAGTTTCTTTGTAATTATATGGTTTTTGGCAATTTCCTTAGTCTTGATCTCTAATATCATTGTGCTGTGGTCTAAGAAAGTAGTTGTTTTGATTTCACTTCTTTTGCATTTGCTGAGGAGTGTTTTGTGTCCAATTATGGGGCTGATTTTAAAATATGTCCCACATGCAGATAAGAATGGATATTCTGTTGTTTTGAGGTAGAGAGTTACGTAGATGTCTATCAGGTCCATTTGGTCCAATGTTGAGCTTGGGTCCTGAAAATCTTTGCTAATTTTCTTCCTTGATCTGCCTAATACTATCAGTAGGGTGTTGAATTCTCCCACTATTATTGCCTGGGAATCTAAGTATCTTTGACGGTCTCTAAGAACTTGCTTTATAAATCTAGGTGTCCCATGTTTGGTACATATTATTTAGGATAGTTATGTCTTCTTGTTGAATTGAACCCTTTACAATTACGTAATGCCCTTCTTTGTCTTTTTAAATCTTTGTTAGTTTAAAGTCTGTTTTGTCTGAAATTACTATTGCAACCCCTGCTTTTTTTTGTTTTCCATTTGCTTGGTAGATTTTTCTCCATCTCTTTATTTTAAGCCTATAGGTGTCACTACATGTGAGATGGGTCTCTTGAAGATAGCATACCAATGGGTCTTGGATTGTTTTTTTTTTTTTTTAATCCAGTTTGCTACTCTGTGCCTTTTATTTGGGGCATTTAGCCCGTTTACATTCAAGGTTAGTATTGATATGTGTGGATTTGATCCTGTCATCATGATGTTAGCTGTTTATTAAGACTTGTTCATGTGGTTGCTTTATAGTGTCACTGTTCTGTGTACTTCAGTGTATTTTTGTATTGGCTGGTAACAGTCTTTCTTTTTCATATTTAGTGCTCCTTTCAAGATCTCTTGTAAGGCGGGCCCGGTGGTAACAATCTCCCTCAGCATTTGCTTATCTAAAAAGGATCTTATTTCTTCTTCTCTTATGAAGCTTAATTTGACTGGATATGAAATTCTTGGTTGAAGATTATTTTTCTTGAGGAACATTAAATATAGGCCCCCAATCTCTTCTGGCTTGTAGAGTTTCTGCTGAGAGATCTGCTGTTAGCCTGATGGGGTTCCCTTTGTAAGTGACTTGCCCTCTCCCTCTAGCTGCCTTTAGCATTCTTTCTTGCATTTCAACCTTGGAAAATCTGATGATTGTGTTGTGGGGTTGATCTTCTTTTGAAGTATCTTACTGGGGTTCTCTGCATTTCCTGAATTTGAATGTTGGCCTCTGTAGCTAGTTGGGGAAGATTCACTCCTGTGGCAGTGTTGGATGCATGCAGACATGTTCACTGACAAGGCAGGGAAGGCAAAACCTGCTGGCACACACACTCTGGCAAAGCAATGTTGGGAGTGGCTGTGGGCCTCGGGGAAGCTGCTGTGGGGGGAGGAAGCAAGCAGGTTGCTGCATGGCCATAGGTGACACCTCACTGGAGCTCTCTACTAGTCAGCCATTGTCCACCAGTGCAGGATATGGGCCCCCAAGGTAGCTGAGGCTTTCCTGCAAGTGGACTCAGTCAGGCTGGGGCCTCAGGAGAGGCCAGCAGACCAAGGGTGCTCAGGTCCAGACTGGCCCTGTCTGATGGGCAAGACAGCTCTGCAGAGTTCAGATCTGACAGTTCCCAGAGGGCCAAAGTCTCCTATGAGAACAAGTAGAGCCTAGGTGGCTGGGCATCCCTGGCTGTGCTCCACTGCAAATGCTCCCGCACCAAACCCTCTGGGCTCTGCATCAGCTGGCATGCCCCACTACCACTTCTCTAAGCAGCTCTCCCTGCAAACTCGAGTGTCCACAGTGGTTGAAGGGTCTCCTGCCAGGATTCCAGGGGCCCATGGTAAGAGTAGGTTGCTCCTTGTGAGTTCAATTCACCCATTCCCCTAGAGTCACTGGGGGCCAGGAGTGAGTCCTGGTGTGCAGTAGCCCTCCCCTGCAGGGTTCCCAACTTCCTCCCCATTCAGCTTAGCTTCTGTATCTTCCCTCCATGTACTCTGAGAGCCTTCCCTCTGAAGATCTGTTAGGACTGTGCCAGTGGTCTTAGTCCCTCCGTGGCAGCTGTTCTGCCTGACTGCATCTAGTTGGCCTTCTTGCCCCCCAAAATCTCTATCTGCATCTTTAACATGCTGCTGGAAGGTTCCAGTGAAGTGGTTTGGACTTGCACTTTGGGTTCTCGTCTAGTCTACTTGAAACCTTTAGGGAAACATGTTGCTCTCAATGCATGCCATCTACAGCATGTCCTTCTCTTTGGGCCATATAGAATGGGGGTCCCCAATCCCTGGACCATGGACCACTACTGGTCCACGGCCTGTTAGGAGCCAGACTTCACAGCAGGAAGTGAGCTCACAGCAGGAAGTGAGCAGCAGGAAGTGAGCTCACAGCAGGAAGTGAGCAGCAGCCAAGCGAGTGAGCATTACTCCCTGAGCTCTGCCTCCTGTCAGATCAGCAGCAGCATTAGATTCTCATACGGGTGTGAACCCTGTTGTGAACTGTGCATGCAAGGGACCTAGGTTGCGCACTCGTTATGAGAAAGTAACTAATGCCTGCTGATCTGAAGTGGAACCGTTTCATCCCAAAACCATCACACACACACACTGGTTTATGGAAAAGTTGTCTTCCACAAAGCCAATCCAGGTTGGGGACTACTGATATAGAAAGAAATGTCTGATCTTAAAGGCCTAGAGTACTTTTTTTCTCTTTTGTTAACTGTCTTACTTGCCTTAACTTCCATCAGGTTTCCCACAGCATAGCTACTAGCTATACAAACTCACTGGAAAGACTCGTGCTGTTCTATCTTTGGCAGATCCCGCTACCTGACACTAAATGACTATTGAAGATAGACAAGCGCGACAGCTGGTGTGAAAGCTTGCCTTTGACAGCTTTCAAAAAATCCCTGAGCTACTCTCCAGAGGCCAGCATTTGGTCAGGAACCAGGGCACCAGGGCCTTGTCCTCAAGCTCCTGCTGGTTGGTGGGGGCATGTGGACTTCCAAGATTAGGTCATGGCCCAAGGAAGCCCCTAGTCCAGAAAGTCAGTGGACTTGGGTAAAGCAAAGGTGTGTGCTTATGGTGGTGGAGTGCGCCTCCATCAGTGCACACCCTGCATCTGAGTCTGGGCGCTCCTCACCCGAGGCTTGACCTCCAGCCAGTGCTGAAAACTCTGTGCCTCCAAAACACGGGTTCAGAGCTGCATTTTTTAATACAGCCATTTGAGGGGGATATTAGAGTTGTTAGGCACTGTCATACATTTAGACAAAGTAAACTACATGATGTGAAATGCTTAGCACATTTGTATAGCTTGTTAAATGGATTTAATGAAAAGGAAAAAAATAGGTCAATGTGCTAAATTATTGTCTAAATGAAGCCAGTAGTGACTTATACAAGATTTCAGACCACATCTACATGGTGTACCATAGAGACACTGTGTTCAAATGATTTTAACCTAGAACTCCATCTAGTCCCACAGGGAATGGAATGTCAGTAGCATTCATTTCCACAAGTGCCAGGGAGGTCCTGTCCTCCCTGTGCAGTGAAGAGCAGAGAATAATACGATGAGGGAGGCTTGACATTGAAATAATGAAACTAACTAAAATACTTGCCCAATCAGAATGCAGACATCCGGCCAGGCACGGTGGCTCACGCATGTAATCCCAGCACTTTGGGAGGCCAAGGCGGGTGGATCACTTGAGGCCAGGAGTTCGAGACCAGCCTGGTCAACATGGTAAAACCCCACCTCTACTAAAAATACAAAACTCAGTGGGGCATGGTGGTGCACACCTGTAATCCCAGCTACTCAGGAGGCTGAGGCTGGAGAATCGCTTGAACCTGGGAGGTGCAGGTTGCAGTGAGCCGAGATCACATCACTGCACTCCAGCTTGGGCAAAAGAGCAAGACACCATCTCAAAAAAAAAAAAAAACACACGCACCTGCAAACGTCCAAATAGTATTCATATCCTGTTAGTTCTATGACAGTGGTGGCTTTAGGTGTTAGAGAATTACAGGTGCTGTCTTTGTTAAAGGCACATTTGGAATTTGTGTTTGGGAACTGCCCACCCATATACTGTGGGGTAGCCTTGGATTATCTGTGGTGGAAAATCTTTCAGGTTGTGGTTTTGTTGAGGTAGGGAAAGGGATACTGGTTACAAATCCATCTAGAAATAAATCATTTGGGGGAATTTTAATTTTCTTCCCATTTTTTATACATCTTTTTTTATTATCTGGATGAAAAATATAGAGAAAAAAGTTGAATATATTTTAAATTGCATGGAAACCAAATTTGAGTTGAGTAAAAGTAGATATTCATATTGATTGTACTGGTGGTAGGAAAATATTTAGGAGAAAGATTTCTGCTCTGGAATTGGTTTGGTTTCCCGGTGGTATTAGAAAATAATTTTCTGGCAGGGTGTAGTGGCTCATGCCTGTAATCCCAGCAATTTGGAGAATCACTTGAACCCGGGAGGTGGAGGTTGCAGTGAGCCCAGATCACACCATCGCACTCCAGCCTGGGCAGCAAGAGAGAAACTCCGTCTCAAAAAAAAAAGAAAATAATTTTCTCTTTAGTCAATATTTTCACCAAAAGGGCTTGTAATGAATGTAATGTAGTCAATGAGCAGATGGTGTTGCAAAATACTGAATTCCTAATCTAGGTAATCTAGAAAAAATGTTTTGGTTCTCTTTTTTCAGTGAAGTCTACCATGACTATCCCATTAATAATGAAACTTGCCCTCTTCTCTTTCATCTTTCCCCTGTAGTACTTATCAACTTCTGACATGAATAATTTACTTACTAGAGTTATTATTCCCTCTGTCAACACACACACAGCTAGCATGAAGTTCCATACAGGCGGTGGTGTTTATTTCGTTAACTGATGTAGCCTAAATAGACCAGTGCTTGGCATCTAGTAGGTGCTCAATAAATTAGTTTAAAAGCACTGAATGAATCAACCTGAGAAAAAGAGAACAGTGTACTCTGAGTCCTTTCATATCTGAAAATGCCTTTATATTGCCCTTGAAAACAAATGCTTCCTTAGCTGGACATGATTCGTGCATCACATTCTTTTCTTGAAAAATTCTACATAGTGTTCTATCATCTTTTGGGATTTAGTCAAGCCAAGTCAGATGCCATGACTCTCCTCGTGACTTGGGTCAAAGGTTTACTTGTGTCATTGATTCCTGCCTTTCTCATTTAGCGGCTGCCCCCCACATCTGCCTCCAACTCCAGCACCGCCTTTTTCCTTCATACGGTCCTTACCCCCTTGATTCCCAGTGCATAATTTCCTATTCTCAACCTCCAGGCAATTGGTCTGTTTTCTTACTGCTTTCTGCCAGACTAAATAGTCATTTTTAATGGCACAGCCTTCCTAGAATTTTTTTCTTCCACAGTCTTTTCTTTCTGAACCTCTGCTGTGTTCTCATCACTTCACTGCCATCAAAGGAAGGTTCACTGGTTCCTGTCCCATGGGGATAGAGGATGAAATCCAAACTAACAGACAACTCAAGCCGCAGACTCTGCTAATGTGCTTCAACTTCCCTTCCGACCTCAGTTTCTCACATCTCCTTATTAGAAACTGTGTTCTCGAAATTCCACAAAGAGGCTTGGCACAGGCATTCGCTTTTCCCTGTCGGGTTCACGCCTTTCCGCAGGCACTTTTGTGATATGGGAGACTTGCTCTGCCTTCAAGCCCTGACGTCCCAGCTCCTCCTTTCTCATGCTGCTCTTTCTCCTGGGAGACCAGCAGTATTTATGTGGCACCAGGGCTACATTTAATTGCCTCTGGCCAGCTTTTCTTGTATCTCTCTGTGTCTTTTCTCCCCCATCAGACTACCAACACTTTGACTTGATATGATATTGCCATTTTTTTAATCAAAATGATTGAATATTCTCAATTTCATGGTTCACAAAAAAACTTAAACTTTTCCCAAAGTTATTAATATGTGCTCCCCGTACATGGCAGGTGCTTAACAGACATTTGTTGACTGATGAGCAACAGGAAAAGAGAACCTATAAAATAAGGTAGCAGGCTTCTCTCTAGCTTAACTGGAGGTAAGCCAAACCCATTTTAAGTCACTAGAAAGGTCTTACCCATACCTTAATTAATAGCCAATATTTAATGAAGACAACTTAAGCCTTGGCTGAAAAGTATATTCTAGGTTTCGGTGGTACTTTCAGTGACCTTGAGTTTGCACATGCGAGCCTCAGAGAGGACAGACCACTGGGCTCCTGTGTCTCCATCATTGCTGAAGACCATATGGCATCTGAGAATGAGCTCCACTGAGCTGGATCTTCAAGCCTAGGGTGTCACTGGCTAGAGCTATTATTTCTTATCTGTCTAAATCTACCACAGAACTTTTGAAAAATCCTTTAAGTTGGGTACCAGATGTGGTCTGTAATACTTTTTAAAATTGTAGGAAAATATGCCTACCATAAAGTTTGCCATCATAACTCCTTTTAAGTGTACAGCCCAGTGGTGGTAAATACATCCACACTGTTGTACAACCACCATCACCGTCCATCTCCAGAACGTCTTCATTTTCACAAACAGAAACTCTGTCCCCATTAAACAACAACAACTCATCCCCAGCCCTGCAGCCCCCCAGTCCCTGGCAACCGCCATTCTACTTTCTCTATGAATTTGACTATTCTAGATACCGCATATAAGTGGAATCAAACAGTGTTTAACTTTCCCGCAACAGGCTTACTTCACTTAGCATAATGTTCTCAAAGCTCATCCATGTTGTAGCATGTGTCAGAACTTCCTTCCTATTTCAGGTTGAATAATATTCCATTCTATGGGTAGAGCACATTTTCTTTATTCATCTTTCAATGGACATTTGTGTGACTTCCACCTTTCCAGCTATTGCCAATAATGCTGCTGTGAATGTGAGTGTGCAAATATCTGTTTGAGTTCCTACTTTCCGTTCTTTGAGGTATGCAGCCATAAGTGGAATTGCTGGATCATATGATAATGTTATTTTTACATTTTTAAGGAGCTGCCAAACTGTTTTCCTTAGCAGCTGCACCATTTTACTTCCTACTAACAGTGGATAAGCATTCCAGTTTCTCCACATCCTCGTCAACACTTATTTTCTGTTGTTGTTGTTGTGTTTTTTTTTTCAGGGTAGCCATTCTAATGAGTATCACAATTGTGATACTTTTATAAAATGTAGAGAAAGTGTCATTCCATTAGAACTTAATCTCACATCTGTAACTGGATGTGGGAACTTCAACTTCAGTGTCTGCATATCCTCAAACCAACACACATCTTGGCATTAAAAAGTACATTCAACTTACATGATATAGTACCATCTTGAAAGATTAATTTTTAGCTACCTTAACCCACAGGTGATGTACATGGAATCCAGTTTACCCAAATTTGGAAAAGTGGAAATCTGAAAGAAAATTAGCACAAAACTGGAGATTAGTTCTAAAAGTTGTTACTAGAAGATAATTAGCATTTAAACTGGCCAAGTTGAGCAATAAAAATAAAAGTATTAAAAAAAATTTTTGGCCGGGCGCGGTGGCTCACGCCTGTAATCCCAACACTTTGTGAGGCTGAGGCAGGTGGATCACGAGGTCAGGAGATCGAGACCATCCTGGCTAACACAGTGAAACCCCGTCTCTACTAAAAATACAAAAAAATTAGCCAGGTGTGGTGGCTGGCACTTGTAGTCCCAGCTACTTGGGAGGCTAAGGCAGGAGAATGGCATAAACCCGGGAAGCGGAGCTTGCAGTGAGCGGAGATTGCGCCATTGCACTCCAGCCTGGGCGACAGAGCGAGACTCCATCTCAAAAAAAAAAAAAAAAAAAAAAAATTTAAGTATAAAAGTATTACATAAAGGAAAAATAAAAGTAGTCTTAACCATCACCATTTCCCCTCTGTCTATACCTTTAATAGACTTAATCTTCTAGGATAGGGGCAGGCAACCCAGCCCCACTGAGACAGTTGGACTCGAAAGTTTTATCTGTCTCTGCACACTTTAGACCCCCTTTCTCTTTTATGCACATCTGTAGCTCTTCATTCAACCATTGTTGAGATGCTGGTCCTGTGCTAGACCATGGGTTGCAGTAGCAAAAAAATATACACAGATCTCTGCCCCCAGGGAGCTTGCATTTTATGGGAATCCATACATAAGAAAACAAATCATGCAAGTTATGAATTGATGGAGAAACAAAGTTGTGTTGGAAAAGGAGGCCAAGCGTGGTGTCTCACGCCTGTAATCCCAACACTTTGGGAGGCCAAGGCAGGCAGGTCACTTGAGGTCAGGAGTTCGAGACCACCCTGGCCAACATGGTGAAATCCCATCTCTATTAAAAATACAAAAATTAGCCAGACGTGGTGGTGCCCGCCTGTAATCCCAGCTACTCAGGGCTGAGACAGAAGAATCGCTTGAACCGGGAGGTAAAAATGAGATGGTTGCCTAACTTAATCAGGATGATTTAAAAACAAAAATAGAGAAATTTTATTCATTTATTTTTGTGTGTGTTGCCAACATACAGACATAGAAATTTTATTTTTTTAGACAGGGTCTCACGTTGTCACCCAGGCTGGAGGACAGTGGGACAAACACGGTTCAGTGCAGCTTCGACCTCCTGTGCTCAAGTGATCCTCCTGCCTCAGCCCCGCAAGTAGCTGGGACCACAGGTGCACACCACCATGCCCAGCTAATTTTTGTATTTTCTGTAGAGATGGAGTCTCACTCTGTTGCCCAGGCTGGTTTTAAATTCCTGGGTTGGAGTGGTCCACCCACCTCAGCCTCCCAAAGTGCTGGAATTATAGGTGTGAGCCACCACACCCAGCCCTGGAGTGAATTTTTAACACAGCCTCTTTGAAGTTATGATTTAACTCTTTTAACATTTAGAGACTTCGAAGGAGCCAGTTATTCCCAAAGACAAAGCATGAAGCGGGACAGCCTCTGTGTGGGCCCTGAGGGAAATGGGGATAAACTTGGAGCATGCAGTTCTTGAAGGTGGTGTGGAAGGGGGCTGGCCAGCTTGAAGAAGGCTGAGGTGGAAATAGTTCGAAGTAGAAAACTTTTCACTTCATCTAGAGTTCAGTTTTAAATGTTCAATTTACCAAGTTTTAATCATGGTAAATCCTAGATACTGTGAGCCCTGAAAGCGAGTCGTCAAAGACAGTTGCATGTGCCAATCTTGGTACCAAATGTGGGACTTCTCGGGGTTCAGATGGCATTTAAAGCCAGGGAAGTAAGTGGGCTGTCCAGGGAGAGGACACAGAGAAAGAGGAAGGGGAGGTTCAGAAGCAATGCCCACTTAGACTTGGAGACTAGGAAAAGGATTAGAGAGAGAGAGAGAGAGAGAGAGAGAGAGAGAGAGAGAGAGAGAGGGAGGCAGGGAGGGAGGGCCAGACGGAAGTCAAGTCAGATGAGGATAGAGACAAATCCCCGTGGGACAGCAACAGAAAAGCCGGTGACCTTGACATGAGCAGTTTGGGTGGAGCAGGGGGAAAGACAGATTGAAGAAGATGGAGGAGGGACGGGAGGAGGAAGAAAAGTTTGGAACTGAGAAAGAGAAATAGCTGGAGGGCTTGGGGAGCATTTCCTGAGATGGAGACACCAGAGCTTGTTTACTCGCTTGTGCAAACAGTCCCAGAGAGGGGGAAGTAAAGACGGAAGAGGGGGCGTCTAAAGAGGGAGGGCGTCAGAGCTGCATCAGAAGAGCCTGGGACAGTGGCACAGCGCGACTGCTGCTACCTGGAAGAAAAAGCAATGGGAGACGCAGCAGCCTGGGGATTCCATGACCAGAGGAGCATGGGGGGACCTGTCTGATGGCCTCTGGTCCCCCAGGAAGTCTGAGGCTGTCAGTGGGAGAGTTTTGTGTCCTCCAGGATGGGTTTTGAATGCAGAAATGATTACCCTAAAAAAAGTTGAATTAAAAACTAAAGATACAATTACTAAACCCCAGTTCTTCCTTAACTTTCTAAATTTGGCGTGCGGATCTTTTTACTCTATTTATAAACCTAGCATTTAGCAAGTCCTTTTAATTACTTGGATTAATGTCTACTTTCATTTTTAAATTGAATTAAATAAACTCCTTTAAGTATTTTAACTACATTTATGTGTCTATTAATTCCATTTCCTTTCTGAAACACTTAAGCTACCTTATTAACAAACAAACCTTTCCAAGTACTTAAGTAATCCTTGGAATTCTAATAAACTTAGAAAGATAGTGAGTCTTAATTCTCTTAAATGCTCCAATGCTGTATATTTAGTAAGATTATAACCTAGAATAAAAAGCCTAAGTTAAATTATGCATTTTAAATTAACAGGCCCAATTATCTTAAATTTTATAAGCACATAAACTACCAAATATGCACAAAATTTTTAATCTAAAAAATATTAACACTATCAGTTTGATTCTCTTAAACATTTCCACACTGAATTCAAAATCTCCCTGGAATTAGAAAATGTTTACATACAAAAGAAATCATTGTCATCCCCAACAATGTTGGTATAACTTTTCTAGGAGGTTTCTGAGTTTACTTTCTCAGCTGCAGGGATTTTTCAATTAAAAAGAAAAAAAGAAAGGTCGTCGACCCAGACACTGGCTAGGGTCTTGCCCACAACCCCTGGCAGGCTAAGTATGAGCTCCTCCGGGGCTTGGCTGCCCTCTCCCAGCAGGTGCTCCCTGCCACCCCCGTGGATCCTGATGACCCAATTGCTGTTTGCCTAGTCGTGACTGTTTTCTATTACCTGCACTTTATTAGATGCAACTAATCTCTTTTCTAGGCCATTCTATGGGGGAGTCTTTTCATATTTGTCCTCCTGCTTGGGCCATAATTCTTAAATAGATTATCAGGCACCCAGTTGACTCTCTTATGGCATTGCTTGGCTCTAAGGTCCTTGGGTCTAATGATAGAGACAGGGCCATCAGACGAAAGGGAAGGGCTGAGAAGGATGAGTGGGGAGGGGCTTGCGGAGGTGAAAAGGCTAAAACAGCCTTCAGGAGCACGAGGGTTTTATTGCACTTATGGACTGGGGCGCCCAGATGGCTCCACAAGCACCCACACTCCACTGTTCAGTTCTGTTTGTTCTGGGCTTACAAGTGTTGCAACACCTGTTCTTTCAGGCTTACATGTTACTGTAAGAACATAGCTGCATTCACATGGCTTCCAAATGTCATTCCACGTTCACTCCATTTTAAAGAAAACCAAACTGGAAGTTGTAGAAGAGGCTTTATAGTGACTTAACAAAATAAAACAAGAATGCAGAACTCGAATCAGCAGACCCATTCTCAAAGGAAAGGCATGAACCTAACTCAAAAGACTGGCAAATTCATCTCCATTTCTCTGTTGTTAGCTAAAATCATGGTTCAAAGGTGTATGTCGTTTTTTAGAACTCCCAGCTTTAACTTACTTTTTTAACATTTTGAACATTTTCTGCTTAAGTTACCAATTGCCAGACCAAAGCACATTGAATAAAATAGACTCTACTATAGTTATGAAGATAAACTGTGGGATATAAATTTCAGATGGTGGAAAGTAAAGAAGAATTGGTGGGAAAAAAAAAAAAAAGAGAAACTGCTAGGGATCAATGAATTGCGAGGTCTTAGTGAGATTGAAAGATTAAGTAAATGAACCAGAAGGACAACTGATTGTGGCTGGAAAACAGGATGTATGAATTGCACATTTGGAGGTGGTGCAGTTGGTAACCAAGAAGGAAGAAAGGAAAAAGTCATTGGAGAGAAGAAAGTCAAGAAACTGGATTCATCGGGATGACCTTGAGCCAATTCTTGCTCTTTAAAAATGTACTTCAAAGATTTGCACTCATGTGATTATCAAGACTCACTGTTTCTTTGCCTGGGAAAGTTGTGTCATGGGTTGATTTTATGTGTCAGATTTTATTGATTTTATCCTGTCAGATTTTCTCCATAGAGAATCATGAGGTCTGGGAATAAAGAGGAGATGGTGCTGCTTGAATTGCAAGGGACATCCATGAGCGTGACTGGGAAGGAACAGATGGGAAACTTCCTAATAAATGTTCTCATCTTTCACCATCAAACTGAATACTGTTATTTTACACCCCTCAGCTTCTGACCCTTGAAGGCCTGTGGACTTGAAAAAAAGCACGTTCTCAGGAAGCATCTCCAATATTCTTGAACGTTCTTGAATGTTATCCTGAATAGACAGCCAGGCATTTGGAGAGAGGGTCCTCCATCTCCCCTGAAGGCCACCGTCAGGAGTTCATATGTTTTGAAAGTGGGTCAAACCTACTCACCCTCTCAGGCCATAGCTCCCCCTCAGCAGTAGTCTCCAGGGAGGATTTGTTTCTGCGGACAGCACAGTGCTGGAGTCACCTGGAAGAGCTGGACCATCAGTATGTGTCGCTGCCAATCGTGAGAATAGTAGGACCTTGTGAGTTGCTCTCTGGGCTTCTTCATGGAAACCATGGCCCTGACGGATGTGGAGGGAGCACATGAAAGCAACTTGCAGATCCAAGGCCAGCCAACTCTCCACAGCAGTGTCTGGCCCTGAAACCAGGAGCCCAGCACCAACACCATCAGCTGGAGCTTCCAGAGGGTGAGATCATAGCCGACTGCAGCTCTATGATTTCTGAACCTCCTTTTCTAACTCCCAGAGACTAAGAGACTGTGGAACACATTTTCATCTCTCCATTGTGTCGTTTTCTCACTGGAATAAGTCTCCTAATGGGTCCCCTTGCCTCTGTCTCAAACTCCCCTTTCTGTCTTCCACACAGTTGCTGCCTTGGTGGGGAGTGGGTGTTACATTTCCTAAAAATGGCTCATCCCACAGGCTCTTTCAAAACCTTGCCATTCAACCACCAAGAGATGGAGTCTCAATCCTCTCTCCTTGAAACTGGGCAGTCTTTGGGACTGTCTTTACTAATACAGTGAGGAAGAAGTGATGCTGTGTGACCTTGGAGGTGAGGTCAAAAAGATGGTGCAGCTCTGCCCAACTGTCCTGGGGCATGCACCCTGGGAACACAGCGGCCGTTTGGTGAGAGAGGCCAGGCCCAGGGAGAGGCCAATGAGGAAAGGAGCAAGGTTCCTGGCCTTCAGCACTGGCTGGACCCACAGATGACCACCAGTACTGTGACCTTGGGAGCAGATGCCCCCACCCTCAGCCCAGCCAACTAGCAATACCAGGAGCAAGGACAAGCATTTCCTGATGAGCTCTGCTCAAACTGCAGATTCATGAGCAATAGAAATGACTGTCATTAATTTCAGCCATTGTTTTGGATGGTCTGTTATGCAGCAGTGGATAACCAGAGCACCAGGCACACACCGCCTCCCTGCTCATTTCCCTGGTCATAAGAACCTCCATGGAGGTAGGTAGCCCAGCTCTGTCCACCTCAACAGCCTTATCTCGCCAACCCTCCAGTCATAAGGTTTGATTTTCAGACACCTGATCTTGCCACACTCTCCCTTCTGCCCGGAAAGTTGATCTTTCTGTCTCCAATTACCACTCTTTTCTACCTAACTCCCAGTTGTCTTCAAGACTTAGTTCAGGAATCTCCCACCTGAGAGACTAGATCCACTCCTCATTTTGAGCTACATACTTCTCCCATGTGTGATCCCCCATGGATCTGTGCACATTTTCATTGTTACAGAGAGGAGCACAGTGCCTGTCATAATGTACATAGTCAGTAAATATTTAATGAATAACTACTTCCAGACATAGGGTCTGATGCCGTGAAGCCCTACTGTAGCTGGAAGAAGAGAATACTGTCTGCCTAAGATAGGTTCCAGGCAGGTTTCTGGGGCCCATCTTTTTTGGTGGTTTATATCTGCTTTTATACAGTCAAGTTGTTTCCTGCCTGTCACCAGCTACATTTCTTGCTTTCTAGCTCCTGCATTCAAGATGAGACCAGGCCATATTGTCAGCACATTCTTGATTTTAGAACCCCAGCCCCAGCAGTGTCTACTACTTTGTTCTAGTTTATCCACAGGTGCCCAAGGCACTGTGTGTGGAACACAGGGTGGTGGCTTGTGGATGCCTCCAACTCCAGACTGACAAGTTACCGGGATTCTACCTGTCACTTAAGGTAGGCTGTGGTAAACAAAACTAGCATTCAACAAGCAGGTGACCAAACAACCAATGATTATCAAAACCTAAGGAAAACAGTCTAAAAATAGAAGAACTGACAACTGAGGAAACAGAGCTAATTCACAAAATACTCACTTGAAAATGAATGCAATTAGTATTTTCAGATTTGAGAGAATGCTGATTCACAAAATGGAAGAAGCATAGAAAATGGAGTGGCTGCTGGCATCTGGAAATGTTGTTGACCTTAACAATGCAGAAGAGAAACTACAGATGAAAAGTTAGTCAGTGAAAAGGGGAAGATTGCTGAAGGAAAGCCCAAGAGAGCCTTTCCATAGTTGATAAACAGCTGCTAAAAGTCTAAGTAAGTTGCCTAGAGTTAGCAAGGTAACCTACAGAGAAAGAAAAGAGTGATGTGAGAAACTGAAAGGATGGGAAAGGGGAAGTGAAATGTGGTGTAAATAAATGAAATTCTCACTCATCTTAGCAGAAATCTCATGTACAAAACAGACAGATCTAGAAATAGGCCAATTAATTAAAGACATAGAAGCACCTATAAACTAAGGTTGGGAGATAGGGAAGATGAGAGTTTTTTTCCCCTTCAAATGTATTTGTATCTTCTGATTCTTCTCGTAATAAAAATGGCTTACCTGTGTAATAAGAACAAATAAAGGTATAATGAAATACAAGTGCAGTTGCATTATGCATACATGTTGCTACTGTAAACCAAAAAGTACCTGAGACAGGTCTCAAACAATTTAAAAGTTTATTTTGCCATGGATAAGGACATACCCAGGCCCAGGAAAAAGGAACACAAAGCCACAGGAACAGTCTGTGGTCCGTGTCATTTTCCAAAGATGATTTTGGGGGCTTCAATATTTAAAGGGGGAAAGTGGGCTGGAGGGGAGAGAGGGAGGGTATGGTCACGTTACTGAATCCACGTGTTACAAGAGAAAAGGGGCCGGGTGCAGTGGCTCATGCCTGTAATCCCAGCACTTTGGGAAGCCTAGGCAGGTGGATTGCTTGAGGTCTAGAGTTCAAAACCAGCCTGGCCAACATGGCGAAATCTGTCTCTACTGAAAATACAAAAATTAGCCAGGCATGGTGGCAGGCGCCTGTTATCCCAACTACTCCGGAGGCTGAGGTAAGAGAATCACTTGACCCTGGGAGGTAGAGGTTGCAGTGAGCCGGGATCGTGCCATTGTACTCCAGCCTGAGCGACAGAGTGAGACTCCGTCTCAAAAAAAAAAAAAAAAAAAAAAGGAAAAAAGAGAAAAGGAGCAGGTAGGGGAATAGTCAATTAAGTATTCCTCTCATGCTCAGTAAATTGGCACTTTACATAAGGATAAGGTGAACATACAGTAGCTACCTGGAAAGATTGTTTTAACTTTTTATCTGTAGCTATTTACTTAGGAACAAAAGGAAAGGTCTTGCATTATTCAGCTTTCAGCTTAGCTTTTTCCTTTTGGCATCGTGAATTGGGGTTCCAAGATTTTCTTTACCTTCAACACTGCCCACATAAATTCAAGTATGCAGGCAGAGAGAGCTGGGGAGGGAAGGAGAATGAGAGAGAAATGACATTGAAATACTGTAGTGGAGGTGACTCCACTGCTCCTCTGCTGTGGGCGTGGACCTCCAGGTGAGTGTGAGGCAGCAAATGGAAGCCCACTATTCTCTCACTGGGTCTCAGATGTTTGCCACACCAAGTGGGATCTTGATGCTTAGAGATAAGAGTTTTAGTAAAACATGGTGTCTTAAATACAGCCTTTAGGGCACTAATAGCACCCATGGTCCTCAATATGCAGATGTTGAGTGAGTGGAGACCTCAGTGATCTGGCATTGACCTCTCACAGCAGAAGCACTTTAGATTTGTGCCTAGGTAGTATTTTAAATTCCTCTACGTAGATTAACTGTGAGTGACTGTGTTTAACGGTGCTCTCTGCAGCTGGCTTCATTAGGGGCAAGCAGAGAATGATTGATTCTCCCACAGCTCCTTTAAACTCTTTCCTTTTTTCCTGCCTGTGCATGAAATCTTGAGCAAGTCTCTCAGCGTTTTTGGCCCCTTCAAGCACAAAACCAGTCTTGTTTCAATAATTGAAAATTCCCATCCAACAGGATTCCAATATTTTGTCCAGCTGAAAGTGACCCCATCTCGGGCCTGTGCTGGCTGGAAACCTGTGACAGCATGGCAGCTGCTTTCCTGCTCCTCACCTGCCTCCCCACCTCCCTTTCACTGCACTGGACTGGAAAGGGGCAGAAAGGCACAGTGTGGGGAGGAAATGTCTTTCCTGACTGGTTCTTTTGTAATCAGGATGTGGATAGATGTGCAATTCCTGGCTCTTCCTCCCACAAAGCACATTGGCTAATGCTTGGAATCCCCCTGCTGGGACATGTGGATCATGTCTGTCCTCTGGCTGGCTCTGTCTGACTCTTCCCATGGCCTGTGAGCTTCTGCTGGAGGCTCCATCTGTCCCAGACAGTACTCGTTGGTGGGATCCCCCTTACGATGACCCCAGGCCAGGTCCTCTCTTCACGGTCCCTGATTGGTCTCCAAAATGCATCACCCTCCATGCAAGTGCATACGCACTGTTCTCAACCCAGCTGGGAACCCACTATTTCCAACACAGCCTGTTTTCTTCATTCTGCTTCCACTGAACAGCTGCTCTAGCCCGTAGGCTTAGTAGGTGGGAAACAAAAGCTTCTCTTCATCCCAAACTCTAGGCAACAGGATATCCAGCTGTCATGAAGTCCAAAGCACTTGTCTTGAGGGAAGGAGAAGTACTTCCTCTCTGTGGGGTATGGGCAACCCACACATATTCCTCACCACCATCTCTTCCACCAGAACCTGCTCTGAGGCCTTCCTGGGTGACACTGGCAGAACCGGCTCCATAGACTCCATGTACTCTGCTTTAGGGCACAGCACCCATCATTCTGCCTTAGGAGATGAACCCACCATGTTGTCCTCAGCCCTGGTGGCTCCTTCCAAAACCGATAGATACAGAGTCCCAGTTCACATCTTGTTACACCCTGAGAGTTTCCCCCGGAGTTTAGTTCTCAAATAAATCCACTAGTAGTGGAGCCTCCTTATTTAAGATACTTAGGTTCAGACTTGTCTGTGAAAGTATAATTGGAGGTGAGGCAGAAATGGGTTTGCATGAGGGCTCCTGATAGAACGAGAAGGAAGGAGTGGGGGTAGGGGGAGGAGAAAAGGAAAAGGAGAGAGTCGTATCTGCCTGACAACCGTCCCTACCCTCACACCGTGCGTTCCCATCTGAGCTCACTGGAGGACGCACATGCTGAAGAAAACGGCATCCCTATACACACAACAGGGCTGGAATAGTGGGCGCAGCCAAGAGAGGCCTCCCTGGAAGAATGCAAGGGATCCACACAGACTCACCCGGTGTCTCTGGAAATGACTGGGCAAGACCTTGAGTGGAGCTGGAGACCTGGCGTTAATGAATGGGATAAAGCTAGAAAAACCAGTTATCCTTGATAATGTCACGACATGGAGTCCACAGGATGGTCAAACCTGGGACCATGGAAGCTCTACTTTTAAGATCTTAACACAATGTTCAGTTAAAAAACCCTTCTGCTACCTATTTCCTTTAGAATACAAGCTTCTAAGACCTAGAAAACACCCCTTGCAACATCCATGTTTGACACTTTGGACAAAAGAGTTGACTGTGCAATTCTTAGCACCCTCATCTCTGTCTGGGCATTAGTGCCTCGCTATGGCCTGTGTCAAAACATGCTGTAGCGATAGCAGACCTGTAGTAGATTAACATAAGACATAGCTGCTCAGAAATTTCACCTCCTGCAAAAATGGGTTTAAGCTTTTCTTCAGGGAAGGCTGAGGTGTCGGCCCCAGAAGACTCTCGGCTGACCTAAACAATCGTTCTTTTTTATTTTCAAACAGTCATAAATAGGTTTCTGCATGTGATGACAACAGACAAAAAGGTAAATACAGTACATTGAAATTATTCATCTGGTTAAATATTATTGCAATATCTTGAGACTTTGCTAACTTCTCTTGGAGTTCAGACTCTCAGAGTCCTTTGTGTGAACCTCCACTTAAAATGCACAGCAATTGTGCACCTATTTGATAAACTTCCTCCCGTCACTTTCCAACACCCACTGGCCATCAGTGCACGCCAGTGGCTGAGACCAGCTCTTATGTTGTGCTGTCAGCCACAGTCACTCTGACCATACCCCTGGGCCTCCTTTCTGCAGGATAGATTTGCACAAAGACCTCTCTCATAGCTATTTCTCTCTGTCCCTAGAGGTCCCTGGGCTATGTCCCTGGGTTAGAACCCAAGCCAAAGCTAAGTGCAATGACACAATTGAGCTATTGTGTGAGCTGTAAGTAGAGGGAGGGTGGCAGGGGCCCAGGGCTGACTCACCAGGCACACCTGCCTGGCCTGGTCTTCAGGGATCCCAGCGGGTAGAGACTGGGCCTCCTCATTCCAGGCCCTCCACCCCCAAGGAGTTGGGGACATCTCTTCTGCCTCCTCCTACTGGCCCCCACTGCATTTCTCCTGGCCTTGTCTTCTCTCTACCCATGCAAAGGCCCAGAGGCCAGGCCCTAGACACAGCAGCCCCAAGCCACACCAGTTCTTAAGCAGCTTTGAGTGAAGCTCATACCCTACCTGGAGTCTGAGGCTGGGGATAAACTGCCTGCTGGTCAGACACAGTGTAACAGGGACGAGTTCCTTTCAGCCATTCATGAAACCTTCAGCTGCAGCATTTCTAGTCGGATTAAGAGGCTGGGCAGCTGGGCAGCAGCCTGGGGGTATTAAGTGGAGCCCAAGAATGATGCTCACAGAGCTAGGTCCCGTGAAGTGATCCCTGGGGGACCCAGAACTTGGAAAGGGTTGAGACCAGGAGCAAATGCAATAACACAGATGATGCCCAAGAGGGGAAATTATGCAGAGGAGGATGGGTGCTGGCTGGGACCTGAGATGGAGCAAGGCACCAGTCCCCACCACCCAGGAGGCCAGGCTGTTGGGGGCAAGTTCCAGAAGCAACCTCCAAGAAGATGGGAACCAGACCAGAAAGTACATTCTTGGGGATCTCAGAGCAGATTTGAACTTAGCTTGCAGGCATGACTGGTGTAGCTCTCTGCAGACCCAAACTATACAACATAATTGCCATGAGTTATACATAGCTACTGAGCACTTGAAATGTGACACATTCGAATAAAGATGCTTATGTGTAAAATGTATACCAAAGTGTTAATAAAATTAAAAATGCAAAATATCTCATTAATGATTAAAAATCAGTATAAGTTTTTATATCAATTACATGTTGAAATGATATATTGACATACTGGATTCAATAAAATATTATTAAAATTAATTTCAACCTCTTCCATTTCACTTTTTCCAATGTGTCTATCAGAAAATTTAGAGTGACATAATTGAGTCAGATTATAATTCTATGGGATAGTGCTGCTCTGGGCTGTTCACTTGCCTGAATTCCCAGCTTCCCCTAGCAGAGTACCTCCACATCTTTGTAATGCTGTGCAGTACTCTTCTTAGAATATAGTGTATCTGCAAAAAGAACTGGATGCTATCAGACAAGAATAGCTAGAGAACGAAAAAGATCTCTTGGATATTAAAAACAAGATGGGTCTATTAATAGATTTATTAGAATAATTCGGCATAATTATAAGGTAATCTTCTATAATAGAGAGAAAAGATAACAAAATGATATGAGATGCACAAAAATCAAACCATTAGGAATTCCCACTCCCCAAAGAAGGGAAGAAAATGATGGAAAGAAAATTATCAAAAGTCCTGGGAGATAGAGGAAGGGCACACAAGGGAGGGGCCAAAAGTGAAATCCTCATCTGTCATCATGGAAAGTCAATTAAAAACTGAGAAAGGTCAGTCTAATTGTATTCTTAGGGCATTTGGTCTGGAAGTGACCACAAATGCTGAAAGTGGTGGTCTCTAACGAAAGGGAAAGTGCTGGCATTACAAATTGGCAAGAAAGAGACAGACTACTCAGCCTACAGTGGAGGATCCCTAACTCTGTTTTTTTGTTTCTGTTTTTGGTTCTTGTTTTGTTTTGTTTTTTGAGACAGGGTCTCGCTCTGTCACCCAAGCTGGAGTGCAGTGGTGCAACCACGGCTCACTGCAGCCTAGACCTCCTGGACTCAAGTGAGCCTCCCACCTCAGCCTCCCAAGTAGCTGGGACTACAGGCAGTTTGCCACCACTCATGGCTAATTTTTGTAGTTTTTGTAGAGACAGGGTCTCAATCTGTTGCCCAGGCTGGTCTCAAACTCCTGGGCTCAAGCAATCCATCTGCTTCGGCCTCCCAAAGTGCTGGGATTATATGCATGAGCCACAGCGTCTGGCCTTCTTTCTTTTAAAGACAGTTTTGAATTGTGAAATATGCCTACAAAGTAGCAAAAACTGAAATGCACAGTTTGACAGATTATAACTCAAGCACCCACATAATGGCCACCCAGGTCAACAAATAGAGCATTATTAAGTTCCCAGAGCCCCCTGCCCATAAATTTCTTCCCCACCCAAGCAACATCCTTCCTTCCAGATGTAACCACTATTCTGACTTTAAAATAATCATACTCTAAACAGACAACTTACAAAATGGGAGGAAATATTCACAAACTATGCATCTAAGAAAGGTCTAATATCCAGAATCTATAAGGAACTTAAACAACTTGACAAGCAAAAAAAAAAAAAAAAAAAAAAAAAACAACAAAAAAAAAACAAATTAAAAAGTGGGCAGCAGACATGAACAGATACTTCTCAAAAGAAGATGTACAAGCAGCCAACGAACATAAAAAAAGGCTCAACATCACTAATCATCAGAGAAATGCAAATCAAAACCACCATTACTGGTGTATATTTACCCAAAGGAAAACAAATTGTTCTACCAGAAAGACATATACATGCGTATGTTCACTGCAGCACTATTCCCAATAACGAAGACATGGAATCAATCTAGGTGCTGATCAATGGTGAACTGGATAAAGAAAATGTGTTACATATACATCATGTATGATACGGTCTGTGTCCCTACCCAAATCTTATCTCGAATTGTAATCTGAATTGTGTGTTGGAGGAGGGACCTCGTGGGAGGTGATTAGATCTTGGGGGGCGGTTCCCGCATACTGTTCTCATGATAGTGAGTGAGTTCTTACAAGATATGAGGGTTTTATAAGGGGCTTTCCCCCACTTTGCTCTGCACTTCTCCTTCCTGCTGCTCTGTGAGAAAGGACATGTTGTCTTTCTGCCATGGTTGTAAGTTTCCTGAGGCCTCCCCAGCCATGTGGAACAGTGAGTCACTTAAACATCTTTCCTTTATAAATTACCCAGTCTTGGGCTATTCTTTATAGCAGCATGAGGACGGATTACTACAACGGAATACTATGCAACCATAAAAAAGAATGAAATCATGTCATTTGCAGCAACAGGGATGTAGCTAGAGGTCATTATTCTAAGCAAATTAATTCAGGAACAGGAAACCAAATACTGCATGTTCTCAGTTATAAAGTGGGAGCTAAATATTGGGTATACATGGACATAAAGTGGGGAACAATTGATACTGAGAACTACTAGAGGCAAGAGAGAAGAAAGGAGGCAAGGGCTGAAAAACTACCAATGGGATACTATGCTCACTACATGGGTGTCAGCATCATTTGTACCCAAAACCACGGTGTCACACGATAACCCCATGTAACAAACCTACACACATATTCCCTGAATCTAAAATAAAAGTTGAAATTATTTTTAAAAATAAAATCCTGCTCTTGACTCTTTAATAGATTTATCACCTGTGTGTGCATCCTTGAACAGTGTAGTTCAGTTGACTCTATTTTTAAATAATACATAAATGGAATCATACTGTATTATTTTGCATATGTTTCTTTCCCTCCACATTCTATTAATAAAAACCCTCTGGGTTTGGGCCTGTGTGTGTGTGTGTGTGTGTGTGTGTCTATATCATTTTTATAACTGAATAGTAAATCTATTGTGTTAACATATAAAAATGCATTTATTCCCTCTACTTTTGGTGAGTCTTTCCTGTTTACTGGAAATGAATAATGTATCTAAAGCTTAATGTGCTTCCCCAAAGAGTTGTCTGGCAAAAAAAAAAAAAAAAAAAAAAAAAAAAAAAAAAAGACCAAAGAAAGAAAAGAAAAGAAAAAAGAAAAAGAAAGAAAAGAAAACTGAAGACAGAACAAAACTTTGAAAAGTAGGGAACATTTTGCCAATTTTATTTCAGGGAGTTCACTTTAGTTCAGACAGTAAAAGTGACCTCGTAAGTGAGTTTGTTTCCCATACCCCAAGCTTGTATAGACTGGTGGTTCTGGCTTAGCAGGCATCAGAATCCCCTCAAAAGAGTATTAAATAAAGAATGCTGGATGCCATTCCCACAGTTTCTGATGCAGCAGGTCTGTGTGGAGACCTAAAAATTTCATTTCTAATAGAAATCAAACTTTGTGAACTACTGCTATAGACAATTCCTGTGCAGAAACTGAGAGGCATCCTAAAGAGGAAATAAGAAACAACAGCATGCTCATTTTTGTGTCAGAAAATTATTTTAAAGACTCCTAACCTGAAAGCTCATTGGCATCAGAACAGCGTTCTTCTTGTCTGCATGAACATGAACTTTCAGGCCGGGCGCAGTGACTCACACCTGTAATCCCAGCACTTTGGGAGGCTGAGGCAGGTGGATCACCTGAGGTCAGAAGTTTGAGACTAGCCTGGCCAATATGGTGAAACCCTGTCTCTACTAAAAACGCAAAACTTAGCCGGGCAAGGGGGATGGGGCCTGTAATCCCAGCTACTCAGGAGGCTGAGGCAGGAGAATTGCTTGAACCCAGGAGGTGGAGCTTGCAGTGAGCTGAGACTGCACCATTGCACTCCAGCCTGGGTGACAAGAGCGAAACTCCATCTAAAAAAAAAAAGAACTTTAAGTACAGCTAAATCAGATTTGACTGAGGCAACTAGATGGCCTATTGCACGCAGTTTCTCAGTCGATGCCCATATTGTCTCAAAAGATAATACATGGTAATAAAAAATTAGTTCATTCACTCTTGAGATTTCAGTGCTATTTCCCTAACTCAGTGTATTATAGGAAAAGTCGTTAATGAAGATCCTTATTTTAAAATTTGATTTGAGAGATTTTAGCAAGATGTATTTGCAATCTCCTTACTAAGCTCATTAATTCTAATAGCTTTTCTGCAGATTCCATCAGATTTTCTCCACAGAGAATCATGAGGTCTGGGAATAAAGAGGAGATGGTGCTACCAGAACCCGGGAGCTGGGCTCACCCAGCAGAAACTAAACTCCATGCAGACTCCAGGAGGTGAAAACAAAAGGAACAGCTGCTGCTGCTGCTGGAGATGCCACCCAAGGCTCTCCTCAGCTTCCCACGAGTCCCTCCCAGTGGCCAGGAGCCACTGCCTAGGGTGTGGGAAACAGCCTGCAGAGCCTGCCATAGGACGGGAGCCCACAAAGGGCAAAGCAGAGAAGGGAAGCAAAGAAGCCAAGAACCAGCATGGATATTAAGACATCAGGGTTGTGAGGGAGCAACTGGGAAGACCGGGAAGGGTCACTGATTGGGTGGAAGGGAGGCCAGCTGAAGGCAGATGAAGGAAATGTTTCAGGGATGCAGGACGAGCCACAGTGAGGCCGAGCAGTGAATACTGAATTCAGCAACATGGAGGCTGGTGGTGAGCAGAGGGGAAACCTGACTGGAGTCTGCTAAGGAGACTGTGGAAGGAGAGGAACTGGAGCCAGAAGTACAGGAGCTACTACTGAGGTTGTGCCACAAAGTGCAAGAGCTGTAAGAATTAGCAAGGTTGGAAGAAGTTTGCCTGTGTTTAAGTTAGGAGAAATCATCCATGTGGAGGCCAGTGAGAATGGTCCAAGAGTCCTCCTCAAATCACTCAATACGTACGCATCGTGGTTGACTCTTGAACAACATGCAGGTTAAGAGCACTCACCCCTTGCACAGTTGAAAATCCCAGTAAAACTTTTCATACTCCCCCAAAATGTAACTACTAACAGCCTACTACTGTTGACTGGAAGCCTTACTGTTGGGAAAGGCACAAGGTCAGATATAATCAGGTGCATACACATTTGTGTCTTTCCACAAGGTCAGCCTTTTATTGATGCTATTTCAGTCATAAAAGCCCACAAGCTGCATGGAGTTCCCAAGAAGGTGATTCTCCTTAGCACTTCATTCCCTCAGGAGTCAGGGCTACAGGTGCACAGATTCAAGCCACTCCACAGGTCAGTTGATATTGCAAACCATACCTAGTAGTATACTTAATCAATATATAAATGTTATAGATTAAACATTCCACATCAAACAGAGCAACACTTAACATCAAGAGAAAAGGGGATAGGAAAGGGGTTCATCAGACCAAGGACAGTGACATGGACAAGGAGAGGGTCCTGAGCAGATCTAGATGCACAGCAGTGTCTTGTAAGGGAGAGCCCTCGATTTGAACAGAGCCCTCAGTGACAGATGCCAGATGCTGATCACGAGTGATAGCAGGACGGTATTTCATAAAACAGCCGTGTACAGCTGGTGGACTCCTGCTCTTCTGTAGCCCTTGAGTCCTCTGGTGAGGACTGATTGATAATAAAGAGTGTGTCTGGCTCTGATCTGGCCATACAGACAGTCAGGTGCTGTCTCTACTGATTAGGGGAACATCTGGTCCTGTTGGCATGATGCCTTTTGAAATGTAAGATGGAGTCTTTTTTTAAGATGGAGTTACTTATGTCACGGCTGCTCTGTACACCTTACCAATAACATAAACAGTCTATTACCCATATTTTGTATATGTATTATGTACTATATTCTTACAATAAAGTAAGCTGGAGAATAGAAAATGTTATTAAGAAAATTATAAGAAAGTGAAAATATCGTTACTATTCCTTAAGTAGAAGTGGATCATCATGAAGGTCTTCATTCTTATCATCTCCATGTTGAGTACACTGAGGGAAAGAAGAAGGAGGGATAGGTCTTGCTGTCTCGGGGGTGGCAGAGGTAAAAGAAAATCCATGTATAAGTGGACCCACGCAATTCAAATTCATGTAGTTCAAGGGTCAGTGGTATTGTGGACTCCCTGTTTCATGTGAGAGGAGGACAACTCAAACAGAAGCAAAATAAGAGAAATGGGAACATAACAAAGACATGGAGATACCTCATGGAGCCCCGAAACTGGCATGTAGCCAGGATGCAGAAGAAGCTGAAACCAGAGATGGAAATGGCCTTGGGACACTCTCTCCAATTCATGGCTTTACTTCCATCTTCTCATCCACCGATTCTTTACTCTCACGATAGATGGTTCTATCCTCATGGCAGAACTCTTGAACCCTTTGCAAGGTGGCCCAAGAGGCATCACGCCCTGCCCTCCAGCCACTCTGGGAGGCCCTTCCAGGACGAGGTATCCTGAGAGCTGGATGCCCGAGAGCTCCTGAGATTCTTTTTAAAAAATTGTATTTATTTTATTTTATTTTATTTTATTTAGAAACAGGGTCTCACTCTGTTGCCCAGACTGGAGTGCAGTGACGCAATCACAGATCACTGTAGCCTTGAACTCCTGGACTCAAGCAATCCACCTGCCTCATCCTCTCAAGTGTCTGGAAACATAGGCACATGCCACCATGCCCAAGTAATTTTTTATTTGTAGAGATGGGGTCTTGCTGTGTTGCCCAGGCTGGTCTCAAACTCCTGGCCTAAAGTGGTCCCCTAACCTCAGCCTCCCAAAGCGCTGAGATTACAGGTATGAGCCACCACACCCACACTGAGATTATTTTTACCACTTCAGCCACTAGGAGAAGAGTTGTTCCCAACCATCTTGATTTCCAGCCCACAGATTTGAGAGAAAATCTGATTGGCTGAGCTTAGGGAGTTACTTATTCTTGGCACAAACAACTGTGGCCATAAGAAGTGGTGTTTCAGTTTATAGAGCAGCAACTGTGTCAAGGGATGGTAAAGAGAAATGGCATTTCGCAGAAAATTAGGAACTGTGCAGAGTAAATATTCAATACAAAATAGTAATAGGATTGGAATTTGTCAGCAGGTAGCTGGTTCCCAGTGGATTTCCAGCCAATAGAAATGGGCTCCCAGAGCCCTGGGGGACTGAGCAAACTACAGAAATTTAAAAATCAATATATGCAAGGGCCAAGTTGCTTCTTGGGAAACTGACAAATCTGAGGGCCAGATCACTCAGTATCACTTACAACATACTTCTGGTTTTTCCCAGACTGCAGAGGCTGGGCAGGCGAAAAATCCCATTCCTTAGAGTCATTAGAAACTAAAGTTCTAGACATCATCGAGGGTCCTCTTCCTGGTGCAAATGGGAGAGATTTAATTTGGAAGCAGTCAGCTGGCCAGAAAGGCAGGGCTGAGGTGTCTGCTCACTTGCGTGGGGAGAGCAGAGGTGGGTGGTTCTGAAGCCAGCGGGTGTGGGGGCTGTTTGCTGATTCTGCAGGCAGCTTCCTGGTTGGAAATGTGGCCAGGTTCTGCTAGATAGCTTTGACAGTAGCTAAGACCCCCTAAGGTCTATTTATTCAGCTTTTCCAAGGATTTCATGAGCCATAGTTAGTAGCCTCTGATACCTCCCTTTCGGCTTAAACTAGGTCAAGTATATTCTGTGAAACTGAACTGGATGAATTCAGGTGCAATGTCGGGGAACCTCTCTTAGAAAACTAAGGCAGTAGCCTTGGTGTCTGAACTGTGGCAGAGTCCGTGAGGCCCAACCATAGGGGTGATGGAACACTGACAGCAGTGTGCCTCCTTGCCTCAAGTCTGGCTGGATCCTAGGATCTAGGGCAAGGACTGGCCTGAATATAGCAACCCAATGGCCCCAACAATTGGACAACGAGGAAAGTGATGAGTAGGAAGTCATCAGGGCCTCCTATATGCTATGTGTGAACGGCAGATCTATATTATCAGGCCTGGCAGCAATCCAACCTCCCCACTTTGCAAAGAGGAAAGTAGATGATACGTGACATATTTAGAATTATGGGGGCTCCCACATGTTAAACATTGCAAATAGCTCCTGATACATACAGAGTGCTTCATAAATTGTGCATAGGGTGAGGCAAAGGAACCCAGGAAGACTTTATTGACTTGAATATATTTTATTCATAATTGGAGACTCCCCATCACTCACTCTCCTTCAAGCACATATCCACTGAGCCATCATTGAACATGGGGATTGCAGGAAGGCATCCCAGAAGCAGCAGTTACTATGATTGTAACCTGGGGCAGAGCAACAAAGGGTTGCGGCCATTTTCCCATGAGTGAAACAAACATAACCGCAGTCTCCCAAGGACCACATTTATCACTGATCGATGGAGTGCGTTGCCAATTTAGGCAGTAGGAAGTTGTTTAATTATAAGAGAGCAGTGTTGCGAATTACATCAAACATTTGTTTTACATCTGACAACCCTGGAAATGAAAATTAATAGATTGATGCAGGATCACCCTTGCTTGCCGGGGACCAGTGATTCTGAGTAGGCTGGTGATTAGTCATTTTCCTTTGAGTTCATTTCTGTGATGAAAAGTTAAAAAAAAAAGGGGGGGGGGATTTCAAGAAGGAAACTGTTGTATGGAAATCTGGCAAGTTTTCATAAGAACTCAATTGCTCTTTTGTTTTCTGACCTGTGATATGAGATCGTGAGCCCAAACTGGGTCTCAGCTGCCGTTCATAAGACACCAGCCCCGCTCAGGCAGGCAGACATGAAGTCCTGCTGTGGCTGCACCCTTGGGACTGGACGCCAAGAAGTTCCACAGTGTCCAATGGAGAGTGGGAAGGCAGGTCCTCTGAAGGGCAAGGGTATTGTCAGCGTCAGGAGGAGAGAATTCCAAAGGAAAGGGGTGGATTCTGTAGGCAGCTGGCAGACATGGTCCACAACTAGTCGGGGTGGACTTTAGTTGTCATGAAGATTCAAACAAGTGAAAATAATTAATTCAACCAAATGAGGCCAGAGCTTTTATTTTAAAACTCCAAGCCCACTGATTTCCTTTACATATGCAGACCCAGTAGGAGCAGACGTTGCCACACAGTGAGGTTGCTCTGTGTGATAAATGCTGGTTAAGTGAGGATGGAACCAAAAGGCTGAGCAAAGAGGAAGAAGACGCCTGAGATGTCAAGACCTACCTCTTATAGGTGAAATCTCTGTGTGTTTCTGTATTGAAACAGGGTCTCTCTCTGTCGCCCAGGCTGGAGTGCAGTGGTGCCATCATGGTTCACTGCAGCCTCGGTCTCCTGGACTCAAAGTGATCTTCCTACCTTGGCCTCCCAAGCAGCTGGGACTATAGGCAGATGTCACCATGCCCAGCTAATTTTTAAAATTGTATGTAGAGAGCGTCTTGCTATGTTGCCCAGTCTGGTCTCAAACTCCTGGGTTCAAGCGATCCTCCTGCCTTGGCCTCCCAAAGTGCTGGGGTTATGGGTATGAGCTACTGCTCCCGACCTGTTTTGTTTTCAAAAAGTGGGCCAGGTGTGGGAAGCTGGTGATAGAAGCTGGTTGCAGAAGCAGTAAGCCTCAGTGTAACCTGCATCGAGGACGTGGGAGGCATCTCAAAGGTGCAGAGGTGAGCAGGATGCGGGACCGCAATGAAACATAACAGCAGACAATGTTAGCGAGATGGAGCGGAGCGAATGAGTTTCCTGGCCCCCTTCCAGCCATGCCTCAGCCCCAGCTTCCTGGCAGCTTCCTGCAGCCCGGCCAAAGGCAGCCTTTCTTCCAGAACCCCCACCTTCTTGGAGGGTTGAAGCTTGGATATAAAACAATATAAATGATTATTGAGTAAGGTCCTTCATCCAACACTTCACAAATCTTAGAGTTGTCTGTTGGAAATTGATTATATTTGTTCCCCAGAGTTAAATGAATTAGGCATTGATAAAAGGCTCTCTTACTTTCAGTACATACATTATATATATATGTGTGTGTGTGTGTGTGTGTATTTTTTTGAGATATTCTATGATCATATAAATCAGAGGGCAATTAAGTTCTTCTGCGGTCTGGAAGGGAGAATGTCAAAACTAGGCAGAGCAAAATAGTCTCACCTGGTTGAGTATCGGCAAATTCCTCTTTTGTGGTTAAATCAAGGGCCATTTTGCCAAATGCCAGTGATCAAAATGCCAGAAACTGGAAGCTCCTAAGTCTTCTCCGGAGCTTCAGCAGTGTCTGCCTTGTAACTTGGACCATTTCTTCTAGAGAGGGAGAGGACCTGGGAGGTGGTGTGGGGACAAGGGAGGGAGAGGACAAGGTCGGGGCAGAGGAGGGAGAGGACCTTTAGTAGAAGTGCAAAAATAATAGAGTCCCTTTCGATGTATCTTCGCTGCAGGCGCTCAAGAAAGGCAGAAGGAGCTTGTCTTCAACAACTTTAGAAGTCACGCAAAGTGTTTTGCTCTCAGGGAGTCACAGTATTTATTAATATACACATGCTCTGAGCATTCCTGCAACAAAGAAATCTGACTTGGGTCAGCGCAGCATGTTACAAGCTGGCCAACACCATTTTGCAGTGTACACCATAGAGTACACTGAAGAATGCCCTCCTGGAAAACAAAACTTGCTTTGGGGCCTCTGTCTGGGGAGGAGGGGCTCCCTGATGCAGAACCTCTCCAGGCTGTTTTAGGAGTCCGTTTGTGAAGGGCCACTATGGGAGGCATATTTTGACTGCGGTAGCATTTGTTTGCATGGTCTCTGACTCTGAAGACCCAAGAGGGCCTGAGGGTGGGCAGTAGAGAGACTAGAAAAGAAGATACTGGACTCCCGTTAGGGTCCTTCCTAGGGTATTGGATTAAGATGAACTGTGGGCCAGGCATGGTGGCTTATGCCTATAATATCAGCACTTTGGGAGGCCGAGGTGGGTGGCTCACTTGAGGTCAGGAGTTTGAGACCAGCCTGGCCAATAGCGAAACTCCGTCTCCAATAAAAATACAAAAATTAACCAGGTGTGGTGGTGTGCACCTGTAATCCCAGCTACTCAGGAGGCTAAGGCATGAGAATCTCTTGAACCTGGGAGGTGGAAGTTGCAGTGAGCCAAGATCACGCCACTGCACTGCAGTCTGAGCAACAGAGGGAAACTCTGTCTCAAAAACAAAAAGAAAAGAAAAATTGTGAAAGGGGATCTTAGGTTTCTTTCCAGAGCAGTGCTGATTCAATATAAAATAATGCAAGCCGAGATGTAATTCTAAATTTCCTAATAATAAAAGTAAAAAGAGGCCAGGCACGGTGGCTCATACCTGTAATTCCAGCACTTTGGGAGGTTGAGGTGGGCAGATCATGAGGTCAGGAGTTCGAGACCAGCCTGGCCAACATGGTGAAACCCCGTCTCTACTAAAAATACAAAAATCAGCCAGGTGTGGTGGTGTGCACCTGTAGTCCCAGTTACTCAGGAGCCTAAGGCATGAGAATCACTTGAACCCGGGAGGTGGAGATTGCAGTGAGCTGAGCTTACCCACTGCACTCCAGCTTGGGCAACAGAGCAAGACTCGGTCTTGGGGGAAAAACAAGTAAAAAGAAATATTTGAAATTAATTTAATAATGTATTTCATTTAATTTGATATACAACAAATTTTTATTTCAACATATATTCAATATAAACAATTATTATTGAGGTTTTTTCTTTGAGTAAGTCTTTGAAATTCAATATTTCAAAACATATCAGAACATTCTTAGGGCTCTGAATCCACAAAGTGACCTTGAGACAGAACTGTGGGTGTGTAGGGAGGCTTCCAGGAGCCCGTGCCGGGACCTCACCTCAGGTAATTACACAGATCCTCATCTCTGGGGAGGGAGACTTGCTGGGTAAAGAGGGAGCCACAGGCCAAGAGACCCACCTATCTGCTAAATTGCAGGGAGGGGAGAAAAAAGAGCCTGATTACTTCCTCAGGTGATAAAGCTGGCCCGACGCCCCCCTTCACTGTTTAGACTTTATCCCAAAGAAAAACCCCCCTCTGTCCCAGGAGTATGTGACAAAAAAAAGCGGACCTTGGTTTTACTCCTTCTGAAAGAGGAAAAAGGAAAAGGCCACATGGCTAAGCTGGCCAGCATCTGGTTCTGCCCGCCTCCTTCCCTTTGCACACTGGGCTTGAGTTGGGTGACGGGTGGTGGCAGATGTCCTCCCGGTGGTGGCTGCTGTCCTCACGGACCTAGGCAACCTGCTGATGTCACCAAAAGAAGTATGTGCTTTTTTTTTTTTTTTTTCTTTTGAGACAGAGTCTTGCTCTGTCACCCAGACTGGAGTGCAGTGGCATGATCTCAGCTCACTAGCAAGCTCCGCCTCCCGGGTTCACGCCATTCTCCTGCCTCGGCCTACTGAGTAGCTGGGATTACAGGTGCCCGCCACCCCGCCCAGCTAATTTTTTTTCTATTTTTAGTAGAGACGGGGTTTCACCATGCTAGCAAGGATGGTCTCAATCTCCTGACCTTGTGATCCGACCGCCTCAGCCTCCCAAAGTGCTGGGATTACAGACGTGAGCCACCGCGCCTGGCCAGGAAGTGTGTGCTGTAAAAAGCTTCTGTTCTCTGAAGTTCCGTGGGAATGACGCTGAAAAGCAAAGCCAAGTTCACTAACCATTAAAAAAAAAAAAAAAAAAAGCTGCAAGAACAAGATTGTGTGTTTTGGAGGCCTGATCCTGCTCACACGCAGGGCAGTCAGTACAAGATAAATCCAGAAGACCCGTTTCACTGGGGCCAGGGTCACATGGGTGCAAAAGCTGCAGAAGAACAAGGAAGGATTGGCCACACACAATGACCTGCTCAAAGGGAAATAAGGAAGACTTGAGGCATTAGCCTTGGCGGGACTCAGCATGAGTTGATCCAATGCACTGAATTCTGGAGCTTCCAATGGTGCCCTATTCTCCCTTTGGAGACAGAGGCCAGCACAATGAGCAGAAAGGACACACAAGTTTACTTGGAGGCAACAAAACTACTATTCTTCTTCCCTGGACTTGGAGACATTCTGAGAAGATTAGGAAATATTCCTGAGAAGGAATGCTAATGGGAGTGATTGGACTTCATTTGTTCGTTATTCTAGAAGACTGCACTTATTGAAAGACCACCTTGTGCCAAGTGATGTGCTTAGTCCTCAGGATACAATAGCTGGAGACCCCAGACCCTCCCTTGTAAAGCTTACTCTCTGCAATGGAGATGGCCAGCAATCATGTCTGCCCCTCCAGTCTGGGAATTCTAAAGAGAGCATCTCTTGATCCTCCAGCAACACAGCTTTGGGACAAGACAGTTAACACTCTAAGAAGCTGGTAGAACAACTCGAGGCTTTCTTATTCCAACAGGTTAAAGAGGCGGAGGAGATGACAATGTCAAGCTGTGGAAAGCTGCTGGTAACTCCAGGTTTGGGTGCAGACCCTGAGACCAGTAAGGGGCCAGAAAAGAGAAAAGGGGCAGTGTCTTTGCCTCTGGGTGGCCATAGCTTTTGTGTCTTCAATAAGTGATATGACCAGATGGATGTGCTCCTAGATCCCTTTCAGTTTTCCAACTCTAGATGAACTCAGGAATGATAGATCCATAATCAGGAGTTAGGGGAAAAGTAGGGACCCCTGGATAAATTTCAGAAATTTTCAGCTCATCTGACAAAGTCATTAATGTCCTCACACAGAAATCATCATCAGGCTACTGGCTCTCACCTCCTGGGGCCCCCACTTCCGGAGCTGATCTTTTCCATTAAGAAAACCAAAGGTGTCAGGGTCAGAGGATGGTATTACAAGACCTAAGCACTCCACTAGATGCTGTTTGTGAAGCAGCATCATTGTCTGGGGGTAAATACAGGGGTTTGTTGTCTCACGCCAAGAAGATTAAGGATACGAACACAAGTGGATGGGTTAAGGAGAGGAACATTTAATAGGCAGAAGAAAAGAGAGAGAGAGGAGGGCAGCTCTCTCTTGCCAGAAAGAGGCATCTGAAAGGGAAAAGCCAGCCCACAGTGGACTGCAGGCTCAAGGAGGCAGTGTCTGATTTACATAAGGCCCACAGATTGGTTTGACCAGATGTGACGTTTACCTGGGAGGGAAGGCTGGTGCCCCACCTTAATCTTATAAGTGGGATTTCCACTTGGTCAGTACCATCTTGTCTGTTCCTTCTATACACATGGCTGGAAAAGAGAAGAGAAGGTAGAGCCAGCATTTTGATCATGCCTAGTCACAGGTAGCCTTTTTCTATTGGCCCAACTGCCAGCATTCACCCATGCGGGCTTCTAGCTTGCTTGTCTACATCTGCAGCTCAATTTTACAGGCTATTTGTTAGAAAATAAAATAATTTGGGGGCTGGTTTTTATTAAAAGGAAAACCTTACTGAGGACTTCTGTACCCTCACTATCTGCTTAAGTACTTTCTTCTTAACGCTTATATCACTTGGGCACTCTGGAAGTTTCACAGCTGAACTAAATGAACCTGGAGCTGTTGCCTTGCCTGTTGCCTGACATACAGAGCACGGAAACACTGGCGCTAAGGAAAGGCTCCCAAGGGCATGTCTGCTAGGGATCCTTAGCAGAGAAATTGCAGCTGAGCTCTGACCCTCCTGACGCCCAGGCCTGTGACTTGCGAAGGTGGTTAAAATTGCTGCTTACAGTGAGATCAAAGGCGAATCTGCAGTCTTACAAGTGAAAAGTCAACCTCAGGGTTAACCCGTTGTGCTTTCAGCACGGGGAGGATTTTCTCGGCCAACTTTAGATAAATGAAATCAGCCTAGAGGGAAACAAATCTTTCTGCCAAACTCCATTTGAAAAAACAAAGATCTCTTTAAGACTATGAGAAAAGACAGAATATCTTTAAAAAATTTAAATACAGCTGGATAAGAAATGTTAAAAGCTAGAAAGGCTGCTCAAAAACAATAGGACAATTAGAAAGTTGCATAAGTAATTAGCATGCCAACTGTGATATTTTAAAATGCCCCTGGATCTCTTAGTTATCTGAATAAACTTAGAACCTAGCCTGAGTCCGATTTTCTTCCTGAGATCAATACACAGCATCTTTCTAACCTAAAAGCAAATCGCTTTAGAAGTGCTCAGGAAATGACTGCTAAATGGGTTAAGCGTAACTCTTAGTTACACATCTGTTCCTCTGAGCTTAGAGTTCCTTGTACTTGAAAAAACAAAAAATTCTCCCTCTCCAACCAACCTATCATATAGCTAAGCTCTTAATATAATTTGCGTTTGTCAAGCCTGTCAAAATAACTTCTAAAGCTTCCCCTGTCTGCCCTGAGCACTCCATCTGTAGTGTGACTGCCAGTTTCTGGTCTCCTGAAGTGGGTTTCATACCTTTTCCCACCTCACTACATGCCCAGTGGGATCCCAGAGAGTCAAAGTAGAGAAACCCAACCCTGTTATCCTTGCCACCTCAAATCTTTAGTTGACTGGGAAAGGAGTGTGTGCCTACTTGCAAAGTAAATCCCTATGATCCCAGGCAGATGACAGGATTTTATTTTTCCTGCTGATTAGAAAGCTGGATATTCAGAGTTGAGGGGCTCAATTACAGGATACCTTTCTTGGGAGTTCAGCTACCAAAGAATGGAAAGGGAGGTTTCATTCTGAATATTCAGTTCCAGAGGCAATCATGCCCATGCTGCTTGTAAGTGTTCTGTTCAGACGCTCCACTCAGCACACACACTCACACATATGTCACACTCACACTCCTACCCACCACACATACACACACAAACCCCTACCCACTACACACACATCCACATACACATACACTCATACCCCTACTCAACACACACACATATCCATACACACACACTCCTACCCAACACACACACACACCCACACCCCTACCCAACACACACACACATCCACACACACATACACCCCTACCCAAAACACATCCACCTAAACACAGCCCTACCCACCACACACACATCCATGCACACACGCCCCTACCCAACATACATCCACATAAATACAGCCCTAGCCAACACACAAACATCCACACACTCATACCCCTACCCAACACACAAACATCTGTACACACACACCCCTACCTGACACACATACATCCATACACACACACCCCTACCCAACACACATCCACATAAGCACAGCCCTACCCAATACACAAACATCCACACACTCACACCCCTACCCAACACACATACATCCATACACACACACCCCACCCAACACACACCCACATAAACACAGCCCTACCCAACACACATCCACACACTCACACACCTATCCAACACACACTCACATCACAGAGCCCTAACGCACAAACATCCACACATACACCTACCCAACACACATACATCTACACAGAGCCCTACTCAATACACTCACACCCCTACCCAGCATGCACACATTCATACACTCACACACCTACCCAACACACACACATATCCACATAACCCAGCCCTACCCAACACACAAACATCCATACACACACACCCCTACCCAACACACATACACACTCACACAAAAACATTCCTACCCACCACACACATACACTCACACCCCTACTCAACACACACACATATCCATACACACACACACTCCTACCCAACACACACACCCACATCCCTACCCAACACAAACACACATCCATACACACACCCCTACCCAACACACACACTCACACCCCTACCCAATACACACACATATCCATACTCTCAGACACCTACCACACACACCCCTACCCAACACATACACACACATATCCATACACTCACACCCCTACCCAACACACAAATATACATACACATGTACACACACCTCTACTCAACACATACACACTAACTCATAAACACATTTTTACACATTTACACAGACACACACACCTCTACTCACATCGCCCTTCTCATGCATACACACACACTCACACACACACCTACCTTTCTGTTCACAGCCCCGTCTTGTTGCCCCATTAATGTAGCCGTTTTTCTTATTGAGTCACATTTATGAATGGGATCTGCCCAGACTTCTTCAAGTCCAGGTGACCCAACTAACTAGTAGCTTAGCTGAGAAGTCACTCCCCAGTTTCCTGATTCTCAGACCCTGGGAGCAAGTGTGCCTGCCGCCAATATTGGGATGATCTTCCCATGACCCCACAGAAGCTCTACATCATCTTACAGTCTCTTCCTTATTCCCTGACCAGTCACCACATTCTGCTCCTGCTTCCTTTGCAAGCTCTTCAGAAGTCATCTGGCATTTCCCTGGCTAACACCCCAAGCTGAGTCCAGCTTCCTATTTAAATGGAATTTGGTGGGTCTCCCTGCGTCTAGCTTCTGTTCACTGAAATCTACCCTGTGCTGTGCTGCTGCCAGATGGGGTTTCTTAAGTTATCACTTTTTTTTGTTACCCCTCACCCAGCTATCAATGGCTCCCACTTACCTGCAGCTGATGAGTAATTTTGTGGGTTTGTCTAGCACTCGAGGGCTCCACAAAGGAGCCCGTGTCTCTGCAGAGGCACTGTGCTGGGTGAAATGAGGCCAAACTTTCCAGATCGAGCTGAGCTGGGGTTTTTCCCAGTTTTGCCACTCACTGATGGGTAACTCGAGGTCAGTTACCTGACCCTCTGAGTCTCAGGTGTCTCAATTATAAAATAAAAACAACTGCTGTTTATTGAGTGCCTCCTGTCTGCCAGACACTGGGCCAAGCCCTTGTGAAGAACTGACCCAGCCGAGTTGCCCATTCAGAGTGTGTTTCAATGCTTGCCATTGTTTTAATGGACACAGGCAGGGGGCTTACAGGTCATCCCAAGGTTACAGCAACAGCAGATATCAGGCTGACTTCAGAAATGGTTTTCATTCGTAATCAGGCCCAAAGGAGTTGAAATAGTTTGGATATTTGTCCCTACACAAATCTCATATTGAATTGTAATCCCCAGTGCTGGAGCGGGGCCTGGTGGGAGGTGTTTGGATCATGGGGGTGGATCCCTCATGGCTTGGTGCTGTCTTAGTTATAGTGAATTCTCATGATATCTGTTCATTTTAAAGTGTGTAGCACACCCCCCAATACACTCTCTTTCTCTTGCTCCTGCTTTGATCATGTGACATACCTGCACCCTCTTTGCCTTCCACCATGACTGTATGTTTCCTGAGGCCTCCCCAGAAGCAGAGAAGACGCCAGCATCATGCTTCCTGTACAGCCTGCAGAACCATGAGCCAATTAAACCTCTTTTCTTTATAAATGACCCAGTCTCAGGGACTTATAGCAATGTAAGAACCATCTAATACAGGAGTCCTGTGAGCTCTTTGTGTAAGTTCAGGGAAATCCAGGCTCCCTGTTCCATGAAGAGTTTCCTGAAGGCAGATGTGGTAGGGTCCCTGAGTGACTGCACGGATCAACGCTCCCCATCTGACACGGGTCAGATGTACTGCAAGTATAGAAGCAAACTTAGGTTGTGTTAAGCCTTTCGGATTTAGGGGCTTAATTTTTACCAGATAGATTATCACCTAATATGGTTTGGATATTTGTCCCCTCCAAATCCCATGTTGAAATATGGTCATCAATGTTGGAGGAAGGGCCTATTAGGAGATGTTTGAGTTATGGGGTCTGATCCCTCATGAATGGCTTGATGTCATCCTTGAAGTAATGAGTGAGTTCCTGCTCTGAGTCCACTTGAGATCTGGTTGTTTAAAAGTGTGTGGCATTTCCACTTCTCTCTCTTGCTCCTGCTCTTGCCATGTGACATGCTGGCACCCCCTTTGCCTTCTGCCATGATTGAAGACTTCCTGAGGCCCTGACCAGAAACAGATGCCAGTGCCATGCTTATACAGCCTACAGAACTGTCAGTTAATTAAACCTCTTTTCATTATATATTACCTAGCCTTAGGTGTCCTATTAGCAATGCAAATGGATGAATACATAATCTAATCCAACCTAACTAAGACACACTACATACTGGTAAGACAGATGAGAAAAGAAATAAGAGATAAGTTCACAATTTTCATTTGGGGCCACCTGCTGTGGCAAGGACAACAATAAAATCTGAATTTTATGACAAGGTGCTGTGTCCAGAACTGCCTTTCTACTGAGAATGCCTGCATGGGGGTGTGGAGCAGGGAGTTGGTCATCAGGTAAAATTACTCTGAAGATGAGCTTAAGGGGGACACGAAGGTATTTCCATGCATTGACAATGGCAGCGCCTACAAAAGTCACCAGCCTCTAGGTCCTTCATGCAACACAGGGTGACTGACAATTGAAAAGGAATACCGTCAATCATGAAGGCCCCTGCTGTTGAGTTATCCTCTCTTGTTTTGTCCTGTAGCTGCCTGCCTCTCCAACCCACCCACAGGTGGCCACAAACTTGGGATCGTGGCCCAGGATGAGGCCTGTTTAGAAGAAGGTATTATTCTTCATGAGATCATGGATCCAGACAATAATCAACAACAGATGCTAGAATACTTTGGCAAGGGATGAATGGGAAACTTGTTAGGTGGAGCAGGCTGACAGCATCTGAGCCCATTGGGCCACAATAACGTCACCAAGCAAGGGGTGACCAGACATCACGCATCTCTTCATGAGATGCAGTGTGAAATGCCCAGCACCACCTGAGAGAATTCTTACCAGAAGAAATCAGCCAGAATCTAACCAAGCCCAGAGCTCTAACTACCAAGTTCCTGGAAATACAGGAGAAAGAGGAACATAGTAAAAGGCACCAGGAGGATTCAATCAGCAAGACCCTGAATATGGGAAATTTTGAATAACTACGATGAGCATGAGTCTGTTTGAACTATCAGATACTATAGGCTGGGTGGCTGAAACAACAGAAATTTACTTTCTTATAGTTCTGAAGGCTGGGAAGTCCAAGATCAAGGTGCCAACTGATCTGGTTTCTGATGAGGGCCCTCTTTCCAGCTTGCAGACAGCCACCTTTTTGCTTTTCCTTACCTGGTGTCTCCTCTTAAAAGGACACAAATCTTGTCTTATTAGAGCCCCATCCTTATGAATTTATTTAACCTTAATTATCTCCTGTAGATCCTATTGCCAAACACAGTCACATTAGGGGTTAGGGCTTCAATGTAAGGATTTGGGAGCACGGGGTACTCAATTCAGTACATAGCATGAGTCATGCAAGTGCCTCCTCACTCAACAAAGAACACCTGCATCAAGGGGACCTGTTGTTGCTGCCACTTCCCACCCTAAACTTCAAAGATGCTGGCAGGATGTTTAAGTCTCAGTGGGGACCAATCCCTATTTAAGTCTCTCTCTCAGTGGGGGCCAATGGTGGTGACTCCTGGGCATGTTCCTATACTTCATTCATTTCAAGATGTTGACTGAACACTTCTAATGTGCCAGACTCATGTCAGGAACCTGAGGTGCCCCAGTGAGAAGATGTGGCAAGGAAGATACCTGTCCTCAAGGACCTTGTAGTCTAGCTTGCCAGGGAAGGTAGAAAACCTAGAGTTGATTGAGAGGAAGGAAGGCAATTGCAATTACAGGGAAGAGGACCAGTGTCTTCAGTAACATTTAAATACAGTCATGTGTTGCTTAGTGACAGGGATACATTCTGAAAAATGTGTCCTTATGTGATTTCATCATTGTGCAAACATCATCTAGTGCACTCACACAGATGCAGATGTATAACCTCCTGCACACCTGTATAGGGCACTCACCATGAATGGAGCTTGCAGGACTGGAAGTTGCTTTGGGTGAGTCAGTGAGTGAATGTGAAGGCCTAGGACATCACTGTAGAGCACTATAGACTTTAAAAACACTGTCCACTTGGCCTATAAAAATTATTAAAAATTTATTTTATAATACTTTTTTCTCAATAATAAATTAACTTGAGCTTACTGTAAATTTTTACTTTGTAAACTTTTTAATTTAACATCTTGACTCCTTTGTAATAACACTAAAAAACACAAACACATTGTACAGCTGTATAAATATATTCTTTCTTTATATCTTAGGCTATCGGCTTTTTTCTATTTCTAATTTTTTTTTATGTTTTATACTTTTTGTCAAAAACTGAGACACAAACACACACATTAGCCTAGGCCTACACAGGGTCAGGGTCATCAATATCACTGTCTTCCACCTCCACATCTTGTCCCACTGGAAGGTCTTGAAGGGCAATAACACGCATGGAGCTGTCTTCTCCTATGATAGCAATGCCTTTTTCTGGAATCCTCCTGAAGGACCTGCCTGAGGCTGTTTTATATGTAATTTGTTTTGGATTAAGTAGAAGGAATATACTCTCAAATAATGATAAAAGTATAGTATGGTAAATACATAAGCCAGTAACATAGTTGTTTATTATCATTATCAAGTATTATGTACCATACATAATTGTATGTGTTAGACTTCTATACAACTGGCAGGGCAGTAGGTGCGTTTCCACCAGCATCACCACAATTACATGAGTAGTGACTTGTGCTACCATGTTCCAGCAGCTAGACACCATTAGGTGACAGAAGTTTTTCAGCTCCATTATAATCTTATGAGACCACCGTTGCATATGGGGTCTGTTGTTGACTGAAACGTTGTTATGTGGCCTGTGACTGCACAAACACAGAAAGGCTGAGGCTACATTCCTATATTTCTGTATTTTAAGATTGCTTGCGACGGATTAGTCAACGTCTGCCAGTCTTCAATAATGCATTTCATGGAGGAATGGAAAAGTTTATAGTCCACCAGAATGGATCAGCAAAGTTGACACTAATAAGTTTTTTTCTTTCCAGTCATTTCTAGACCAATGGGTCTCTGTCCTTATTTCTGTTGTCTGTTTTCACAATATCACTACCAACCTCCGTAACTTTTTCTTTTTTTTTTACATAAACTCTGCTTTCCAGGCCCAGCTTCCCAAGTCACCTTCTGATTGATCGAAGTCATTGAGACCTTTATAGAGGAGAATGAACTCCAAGGAGGACCTTCAGGGAAATGTACTCAACGCTGAGTCACTCAGAAATGGACCAGTGATGCTAGGGGTTCCCTGGTTTCCCTCTCTCCCCTGTCCCTAACACTTCCTGCTGTTACAGGAACCGGACAGTGGGTAGACCTGGGCTGCCCAGGGCCCACTGCTGGCCCACCTGATATAACCAGTAGTTCCCCAACCTTTTTAGCACCAGGGACCAGTTTCATGGAAGACAAATTTTCTACAGATGGGGGAGGAGGATGGAGCGTGCAACCTAGATCCTGCACATGTGCAGTTCACAATACGGTCAGTTTGAGCTCCTATGAGAATCTAATGTCGCTGCTGACCTGAAAGGAGGCAGAGCTCAGGTCCCCTACCAGTCCATGGCCTGGGGGTTGAGGACCCCTGCTATAGGCCACTTAGAGCATCTGCCCACAAAGCAGCCTTAGAGACTGTGCCAGCATGTTCGTTTTTGATGAAACCTGTCCCACCACAGTTACATGAGCTTAAAGGAATGTTACTGTAATTACTTGGCCCTATACCTGGTTTCCGGGGCCAGCAGCCGGAGAAGTCTTGCTGTTTGCTTTTGAGCTAATCACTTGTGTTCACTTCCAGCTGCCGGATGAGCAGTGAAATCAAAATAGCTTCTGACAGTGACTATCCTTGCGTGGGGGATTCCATGCTCAGGGTGAAGGTAGACATCCTTTCTTCTTACAGGGAAGAGCAAGGTTTACTGTCATTAATAGTCAGAAAACCATCTGTGCTACCCAATGAGGTTCTAAGGATTGGATTCTATGTCAACGCTAAGGCAAAGTGACAGTTGTTCTCTGCTTAGATGTTAGGAGCCTCAACCTGTCAGCTGCTGCGTGAGGCCTGGCGTGGCAATAACGCAAAGGCACCCTCTTAAGGAGCACTGTAAATACTGTAAATCTTAAATTTATATTTTACTACTAGTGTTTTAGTTCAGGCTACGATAACAACAATATCATAGGCTGGGCATATTTGTGGCTTAAACAACAAACATTTGTTCTCACAGTTCCGGAGGCGGGAAGTCCAAGATGGAGATACGGGCTGTTTAGTGTCTAGTGAGAATTTGCTTCCTGGTTCATAGATGGCGCCTCCAGGCTGTGTCCTCACATGGCGGAAGGGGCGAGGGAGCTCTCTGGTCTCTTCTTATGAGGGCACAGATCCCATTCGTGAGGGATCCACTCTCCTGACCTAACCACCTCCCAAATACCCGACCACTCCATACCATCACGTTGGGTTTTAGGATTTCAACATAGAAATTGTGGGGGGACATAGAAATTGTGGAGGGACACGAACATTCAGTCCATGACAACCGGATTCTGTCAAAGGATCCCCTCAGAGTCTTCCCTCCCTGGGCTTCATGGTGGCGATGGCGGGGATGCTGAGCTGCGTGGATCTCACGCTGCAGCCACCTCCCCAGCAAGCCACTGTATCTTCTGGACAGACAGCTGTCGTTTGCTATTTTTCAATAGCTGGAGGTGGAATGTGCCATTATTGGTCCAATTCTTCAGCCCTCTCTGTATTATATCTTTTCCCCGTGACTTTACGTTTTTTCCCACAAAAGGTAGAACATATTTCCCACTTATTCCCCTTCCTTTAACTTTGGCCATGGGACTAGCGTTGGCCAATAAATGGAAGCGGAAATGCAGGCGCGCCTTTACAGGCCTTGCTGCTTCCGGAAACTCGCCCTCTCACTCTATGTGCCTGTGCCTGGCCACGCCGAGAGCTACCCCCAGACAGCGCTGGCTCCTTCAACAGGGTCTCAAGTAACCCTGAGCCCAGACCCCCTAGAGAAGCCATGCCTCGCTGATGCTCAGAAGCAGATGGCACAGCCAAACCCAGCCCAGATCGGCCACGCCCCAGCCAACCTGGAGGCTCCCCGGCTAAGGAACCGTGGACTTCTGTGTGTCCAACCCCGAGGCTCCTGGCTAAGAAACCACCCACTCCTTTACGCTGCGCGATTCGTGGTTTCGTGTTACACAGTAGAATCGTGACCCTAGTCACCTGACGCACAGGCATCTTCTTTAACAAATTCTGGGGGAGTTGTCAACCTGAGTTGCAGTTAAGAGATGAGCATTTATAATTTTTTGAAGCAATTCTAGTACAGCTGCAAGGTATCAGATTTTTTTTTAAATACCTTTTGTTTTTTGATATAAGGCTCCTTATAGCGCTAAAGGAACAAGGGAGACTTCACTCTGTTTTCCAGGCGTGTTGTTGTCTATTTATTCACAAACTCACGGCTCCCATCCCTCGATGCTTGTTACAGAAAATATGTTCTACAACTAGATACACATTAAAGTTTGGTAAAAGATAAATTTGTTTAAAAATGAGTATATCAATACAATCTATTGATTTTAAAAAGTTCCCTTTTTTTTTTTTTTTTTTTTTCATTTATCCACTAAAAAAAGAATGTATTGAGAGCCTCGGCCAGGGACTGTCTTAGACACTGACACAGCAGGGAACCAAATCACACCCTGTCCACGGGAGGGACATTCTGCAAGGGCTGAGCCACTCTTTGGCCAATTGTGCCCACTTTGTCTTTATGTCTTTGGTTAGACTAAAGGAAGAGCCACAGCCTGTGTTTGTAAAGTCACCCAAGCAGGGTAAATAGAATAGAAACAGACCATAAAATGGTGACAGCCTAGCTCAAATATCAATTAGGCTCCACCAGCAGAAAATGCAATTTTATATTTTCTAAAAATCAATTTAAGCTTAGAAATTATTGTTAAAGCAGAGAGTGGTGGCTCATGCCTGTAATCCAGGCACTTTGGGAGGCAGATGTGGGTGGATCACATGAGGTCAGGAGTTCGAGACCAGCCTGGCCAACATGGTAAAACCCCATCTCTACTAAAAATACAAAAATTAGCCAGGCGTGGTGATGCACGCCTGTAATCCCAGCTACTACGGAGGCTGAGGCAGGAGAATTGCTTGAATCTGGGAGTCAGATGTTGCAGTGAGCTGAGATTGTACCACTGCACTCCTGCCTGGGCAACACAACAAGACTCTGTCTCAAAAAACAAAACAAAAAAATCTTTAAATTTACAGAAATATTTGTACACCCATGTTGGCCCATAGATCCAGTTGGGTTACCATAGAAGTATTATTCACAATAGCCAAAAGGCAGAAGCAACTCAAGAATACCTTGATTAATGAATGCATAAACAAACAAATGAATAAACAAAATGTGGTATATATACTCACATATGTGTACATATATACATATGTGTATGTATGTGTATGTGTATATACATACCATATTTTGTTCATTCATATGGATAAACAGAATTTCTTCATCTATATGTATACATATAATTATATACATATTATACATATAGTATATATATATGTGAGACATATTATTTGACCTTAAAAAATAAAGGACATTTTGGCACGTGCTACGACATGGATGAGCCTGAGGTCATTATACTAAGTGAAGTAAACTACTCACAAAAAGGCAAATACTGTATGATTTCACTTACGAGGTACCAGAAATAGTCAAATTCATAGAGATGGAAAGTAGAATGGCGGTTGCCAGTGGCTGCAGGGAAGGGGAGACTAAGAAGTTAATTGGTTCGAAGTAGTTGTGTGTGTGGGTGTACGGGGGTGGCAGACAAGGAAAACGAAAGCCTAGGTACAAAAGACCTGTGTGATGTCCACTGGGGCACTTGGCCTCTCTGATCCTGGGTGACATCATCTTAATTTAAGGGATTGGCCCCAAGGATAATGGGGCCAGAATTAATGGAGACTGAGTTTCAGTTTGGAAAGATGAAAAATTCTGGAGATGGATGGTGGCCATGGTTGTGCAACGTGAATGATCCTAATGCCACTAAACTATATATTTAAAAATGGTGAAGATGGTATAGTCTAAGTTATGTGTATTTCACCACAATTCAAAACTTTTTAAAAATGAATTGTAAACATTTAATCCACCACACTGTAAGCCGAAAAGCTCTGTGTGACCTTGAATGGCATACTTGGCCTCTCTGATCCTGAGTGGCATAATCTTAATTCAAGGGATCAGCCCTAACGATAAAGCCCCTTTGTCTCTGGCAGAATGAGTTAGGTTGTATGTCATCCTTCTTTGGCTGACCCACGTACAAGGTCAATGCCAGTCCAGGCTCCCACAGGCAACAGGTCTCCCTTCTTGCAGTGTGAAATCGCTTTGCAGACTTAGGACAGCAGGATTGTTTCCTGTTGCTCTGATCCAATAGCTTTGGGCTTCACAATTAACCTGCTGTTCATTGTTTTCCCTTGACTCCAGCATGCCTGCTCGTCTATCAGGAAAATACGATTTTTTGGAAAAGGAAGGTCCACACTAAAGCCATGCTAATTAGTACTTGTTTCACAGAGACAATAGCTCATTTAGGAATCTCTTTCTTAAAACAAAGGCAGAATAAGTTTCTGCTAGATTTGGTGCCAACGATGTCATGCCTTAAAGCATGCCTGGGGATACTTTCCTGTCAAGGAAAAAAAAAAGATATGAATGTTTGTCATTGAACAAGAAGACACAATTGGTTTTCCTATGCCGTAGGCAGCAGCCTGTGTAGTTCTGTTAGGATGATCTCTGCAGAAAGCCAATAGGATGGAGTGGAGGAACCATCTCGATTTCCACATGGACAGCTGAAGGATAGGTAGCTGGAAAGGTGTGCGCTGGGTCAGATCTGAGGTCTTTTGTGAGAAATGCTGAGACGATGCAAGCTCTCAAAAGGCACTGCAGAAACCAAGCATTTCAAAGGTCAAAGGAAGATTTTCAAGGGAAAACCAAAGCCTTGGATGGCTAGAGGAATTCCAGATTTGCAAGCAGCAACCTGAAAACAGTTTAAATATATATACATACATATATATCTATGTATGTATAGGTGTATATACACAAACATTTCTCTCATAAGAGGGACTTTACATAATTGATTTTTGTTTTCGGAGGCATTTCGCAGTCTATCTTGCCTTGGTATCTACCAAGCAGTGTCAAAACTTCTAGAAAATTGGTGTGTGTGTGAGAGCGCGTGCACACGCAGGTGTCTGTGTGTGTGTGTGTAAGTGAAGGTACTCAACTAAGTGTCACGTCAGATGTAAGCAGGTTGGCAGCAACAGCACAGGTTTCTTTCATTGCAAATAACAGCCAGTGTCAGTTTGGTGCCTGCCACAGCTGGGGGCCCTGGGAGGCTGACACTGAGAGGGTGGTCAGCATGCAGGATGCTTGTTAGGGGCATAGGATTGACACCAGTGGAGCTTCTGGAGGGGAAGGAAGCCAAATTGCAAAGAGGGAGGAGGTGGGCTGCCATGCTAAGGCTTCAGCTGGTCACAGGGAGCTTTGAGCAGCATGGCCCTTCAGACGTGTGCTGTATGGGGAGGGAGGAGGTGCCGGCCAGGCTCTTACACCCCCACATCCATCACTCCCTGCAAGGGGGCTGTCACTGGGCAAGGGGACAGTCTTCATACAAGGCAGCCTCCAAAGAGGGCTGATAGCTGAGGGTGGTCTTCCGGCCACTGGGAGAATAGACCTTCAATTCCTGAAAGGGATCACATCACTATGTCTACCAAGAGAATAAATGACTGGAAAGAAGGAAGGGAGGGACAGAGGAAGGGAGAGAGGGAGGTGAGAGAGAAGGGACCGAGAGGGAGGGGAATGTAGGGAGGGAGGAAGGAGGAAAGAAGGAAGAAAGGGAGGAAGAAGAAGGAAGGAAGGAAGGGAGGGAGGGAGGGGAGGGGAGGAGAAGAAGAAGGAAGGAGGTGGCTGTACTGCGATGTGTTATGATGGCAGGAATCACTAGGTCATTTTAATCTTCCTAAGTCTCAACTTCTCGATTTGCAAATAAGATCATCTTTACCTATTTTACAAAGCCATTATGAGGATCAAATTTATGCAAGCCCTTAATGCATTGCACAGAACTATACAAATATGAGCTTGTACTATTACATCATGCTCCAAGAGTCAAGGAGCCCCACTAAAAACAACGCAGCCTTGTAGTGTCTGGGCCAATGGTTGTCAAACATAAATGAGCATCACAGTCACCTGGGGAATGATTAAAATACAGTTTTCTGGGCTGTCTCCGGAGGATCTGATGCAGTGGGTTTGGGCTGGAGTCTGAGAATCTGTATTTCTTTTTTTTTCTTTTTGAGATGGAGTCTTGCTCTATCTCCCAGGCTGGAGTACAGTGGCGAGATCTCAGCTCACTGCAACCTCCGCCTCCCAGGTTCAAGTGATTCTCCTGCCTCAGCCTCCCGAGTAGCTGGGACTACAGGTGTGTGCCACCACGCCCTGCTAATTTTTTGTATTTTTGGTGGAGACAAAGTTTCACTGTGTTATCCAGGATGGTCTAGATCTCCTGACCTCATGATCTGCCCGCCTCGGCTTCCCAAAGTGTTGGGATTACAGGTGTGAGCCACCGCGCCTGGCTGAGAATCTGTGTTTCTAACAAGTTCCAGCGGTTGCTGGTGCTGCTGGTTCCTGAACCACACATACTGCGAAGCACTACTCTAGGCTACCTGAGCACCACCACGCGGTTTTTCATGACTACTGTGATGGTTATTCTTAAGTATTTTTCATGACTACTGTGATGGTTATTCTTAAGTATCGGCTTGACTGTGCCATAGGGGGCCGAGATACTTGGTTAACTATTGCCTGGGTGTGGTTAGATATTGTTCATAGGAGGATGTTTCTGGATGAGATGAACGTTTGATTCAGTAGACTAGGTCAAGCAGATGGCCCTCCCCCGTGCGGGTGGATGGGCATCACCCAGTCTGTTGGAGGCCTGACTAGAACACAAAGGCTGAGCAAGGGACGATTCAGGCTTTCTGGCCTGACTGTCTTCCAGATGGGACATTGTTCTTCTCCTGCCTTTGGACTTGGACCTGGAATGTAACTATATCATTGGCTCTCCTGGAGCCATTGAATCTCCTGGATCTTCATTGTGCAGATTATGGATTTGGGGAGTTTTCAGTCTCCAGGATCTTGTGAGCCAATTCTTTATAATCTCCCTCTCTCTCCCTCTCTCTCTCTATATATATGCATATATATACACACACATATTAGTATTAGTACACATATGTGTATATATATATTTATATTAGTATAGCATACTTATATTAGTATTAATATATTTATATATTAGTATATATACTATTAAATATATATAACAGTATAGAATATGTTTACTATAAATATTGGTATACATACTAGTATTAGTAATATATTAGCATATTAGTATTAGTATATTTATTAGTTATATATGTCATATATGCCAACATTTCATATATATATATATATGTATCTCCATCCTGTTGGTTCTGTTTCTCTGGAGACCCCTGCCCACAACCACACATTCTAATATGTCAGTCCCTCTAGTTGAACAAAAAGGCAGGCTAAAGAGAGCTTTCAGAAATATATTAGCTGTCGGCCAGGCATGGCGGCTCATGCCTGTAATCCCAGCACTTTGGGAGCCCAAGGATCACCTGAGCCTGGGAGGCAGAGGCTTCAGTGAGCTGAGATCGTGCCACTGCACTCCACCCTGGGTGACAGAGTGAGACCTTGTCAAAAAAAAAAAAAAAGAGAGAAAGAAAAGAAGGAAGGAAGGAAGGAAGGAAGGAAGGAAGGAAGGAAGGAAGGAAGGAAGGAAGGAAGGAAGGATAGATATTAGCTGCTGCTTACATTTTTGAAAGTACAGAAAGCAGGCCAGGTGCGGTGGCTCGCGCCTGTAATCCCAGCACTTTGGGAGGCTGAGGTGGGTGGATCATCTGAGGTCAGGAGTTTGAGACCAGCCTGGCTGACATGGTGAAACCCCGTCTCTACTAAAAATACAAAAATTACCAGGCGTCATGTTGGATGCCTATAATCCCAGCTACTTGGGAGGCTGAGGCAGGAGAATTGTGTGAACCCAGGAGGCAGAGGTTGCAGTGAGCTGAGATCACGAGATCACACCACTGCACTCCAGCCTGACCAACAGGAGTGAAACTTTGTCTCAAAAAAAAAAAAAAAAAAAAAAAAAATATATATATATATATATATATATATATATATATATATATATATATAAAGCAGTAAGCACCCATCATTAGAAACCACAGGGATTGTTTTAGGAGGGAGATGAAAGCCAGGATAATTCAGGGCTGAAGGAGAATTTAGATCCATCAGGCTGAACCATAATACTATTGTGATCCTGACCATTCTGATATTCTCAGTCTTCAACAAAGAAATGATCTCAGTCCAGATAAGCAGTTTGTTTCCAGGCCCACAGAACAATGTTGCAGAGAAACGCAGCCTTTGCTTCTGTCAGTCCCTCTTCTCATCTCTGATCTTGCTTTCAACCCACCCTTCCTCTATGACCTCCTCTCCTGGTCTCTCCCTCTCTTTTTTTTTCCTTGCTTTTTCTCTGCAACTAGCCTCATTTGGGTTTTTAAGCATCAAAATACCTCTTAGACCCTGTGGTGCCTTGGCAGCATTGTTCTTAGACAAAAGCCCGAGTCACTGGCCCTGTGTCAGCTACAGTAAAAGGCCGCCCCACCCCCAGCAGTGCCTGTTAATCCTATAATCCAACACCGATTTCTACAAGACCATACACAATTTTCATTGGTCCAGATTTCAAGTAGGTCAGGCAGCTGATGTTCAGCTGATTAGAGGCTCCTAGAGACCCCACAGATTCAGAGGCAGCAGGGTGTCTTGTAACTTCAGAGGCGACATCTTTCTGAATCAACACAGGCTGCTGAAGAATTCCAATCTTGGTGGCGCTTGAAGCAATTTAGAGTAATGAGCCTCTGTCAATTTGAGAGGAAGACGTCCTTTGAATCGCAACCCCCCTCTGCCGAGCCATTTTTGGATACAGTAGAGCTTTTAGTCTTTCTATAAAAAGGAAGTTTAACAAAATGTGTTTTCAAGAGAGAAAGTACAATCATTTTTTCCATGGGAAAGGAGAGTTTGTTTAGTAAAAGCTTTTTGGCCAGATCAAAATATGAATTCGCTAGTAGAATCTGACAGTCCATGTCACAAATCACTGGTTGTGATAAAGGTGGCATCGTCCCCCGAGTTCATGTGTGTGTAGTGCAGTGAGCTTTCCCCAGGAAATGAGATTAGAATTCTGGTTCTCATTGCTCTCTAGAATTTCTAGATAGAGTTAGGTAAGACCCAGTGAAGGATTCCGCTGCTTTAGAAGAGGGGACGCCATAGATGGCAGCAGACTGTGTGGAGTGGTTCCCTCCCCCTGCCCAAGTATCCCCAAGTCTCCATTCCCATTGCCACCAACCTGCACTGGTCTGAGAAATAACATTTGACTGCATTAGGCCACTGCACCTGAGAGGTTGTATATTGTAGCATTTAGCATGCATGGACTACATGGGGTGATAAGACCAAGGTGGGAATGAGGTGGGGGAATTGAGGACCAGGAGACTGCCATGGGATCGCTCGACATCCAACACCCCTGTGGGGAAGGAGCAGGCAGCTCAACAGATCTGCCTGGAGTCTCCTCGAAAGAGAAGCAAAATGTCATGAGTAGGGAGAGGGAGACTTCTTAATGTTTGTTTCCGGTTTTCTAAACCAGATGAGCTTTACAATGATATATATCCTGGTTGGAAGGAAATGTCCCTTTAGGAATATCTAAATTCTTTGGTATGTCTAATATGCTAAGAATATCCAAATTCCTTTTCCCTGGTTAACTGGGTGCCTTTTGACTTGATCTCCTCCCACGGGGAGGATCCCTGGGTCCCACTGATCCTCACCAGTCCGTCACCCACAGAAACAAATGAAGTGGAATTCTCATTAACCAATCAGGCTCATGCAAGCTTCCACCCTTGGCCAGCGGCTCCCCAGCCTCCTCCCCTGAGAGAGATCTGTGTGCCGCCAGCTGAGGAACTGGCCTTGGCTGTAGGAAATCACCAAATTCCTCCCCAGTTGCCCAGCAGACGCCTGCTGGATGCCCCTGTGCTGTTGTCTGGGCACCATACCTGGCTAAGAGTAGGCAGCTGAAAATACTCACAAAAAGTGAGAAAAGAAAGAAATGGAAAAAGAAAGCAAAAAGCACCAGAAAGAGGGAAGGAAAAGGAAGAGAGGAAGGAAAAGAGAGAGAAACAGAGGGTATGGGGAAGAGTGACAAACTGACCTGACTGATAGACGAAGAAGCTAAGAAGCTCGGACGCCAGGCGCCACGGCAGAATTCTCTTGTCTGAACATCACCACAACGACACTCTGCTGGGATAAGCGCGGGGGAGGTGTAGATTAGGAATGGCAGCCAGGACGCTGAGACTCTGTCTTCATTTTCTGGTGCTGGTGCTGGTGTTTTGCACAAGTGCATGATAAACATCACTTCCCCCGAAGGGACAGAGCATAGACAACCCTGGGGCTTTCCTTCTTGAGCCTGAGATGGGTCCCTCCTCTTTCCCAAGCATGACAGTCATCAGTTGTGCTTTTACCAGCCCCGGCAGCTCCACGGCCAGCTCCCTTCCTCCTGCTTTCCTCACCCCTTCTCCTGCCCAGAGCTCCTTTCCTCCTCTCTCCCTTCCAGGGAGGCAGTGCAGGAGTTGGGTGAGGGGAGCAGAACTCTGGATTCAACTGCTGGGTCTCCTGCTGCTGCCAGGGGAGGCCTGATCAGGCAGGTGACTAGGTTACTATGGTCCCAATGTTTATGTCTCCCTAAACCCACGTGCTGAAACCTAATCCCCAAGGTGATGGTATTAGGGAGTGGGGCTTTTGGAAGGGGACTTGGTCATGAAAGTTGGCCCTCGTGAGTGCAGTCAGTGCTCTTATAAAAGGCCAAAGTGACCACAGTTCTTCCCTCTCACCAGTGAGGACTAAAGGAGAAGATGCCGTCTATGAACCAGGAAGAGCACCCTCAGCAGACATCCCATCTGCTGGCACCTTGATCTTGAACTTCCAGCCTCCACAAACCCATTCCTCTTGTTGATAAGCCACCCAATTTTAGTATTTAGGTATGGCACCCTGAACAGACTACGACATAGGTCTTGACTAGGTATTTCTTATTATTGTTATTTATCAACACTCTACTTACAATTCACCTCCCTTTGTTGGTTTCTTTACATAATCCCAGACTTTGGTGAGTGCTATATTTTAAATGAGCAGACCAAAGGAATGGAAAGGTAAATATTCCCTGTCTTCCTCTGCTCCTGCCTGCCTGTGGGAGGGGAGTATGACTTTGCCTGGGGCCAGGGGAGAAGATTTCCTCCGAGACTTTCTAGAGTAAGGGGTGCGAAGCTGAAGGAAGAGAGAAATAAGGAAAAGGAGGGATGTCTTTGCTTTGCACTGCCCCAGAAGCAGACCCAGATACAAAAATGGGAGTGCAAGCTCACTATGAAGGTGGAGACAATCATGATGGGTGTGGGAAGGGAGGGAAGGAGGGAAAGCTGCCAGAAAGGAGGTGAAGCCGGTTACTGCACTGGACACTAGGAGCTTAGTGCCTCTGGGAGCTCAGGAAGCCGGGGTGGAACACACACCTCCAAGTCCCCCTGCTCTGGGGTGAGGACGCTGGGGTATTTTCTAAACCACCATTCGGCATGGGTTGGGGGGCTGTCCCACCCCATGCCTCCGTGTAGGCTGCAAGGAGAAACCCACTTTCTCAGGTAAAAGAATGCAGGTGTTGCCCTGGGGTGCTTTGAGGTGGTAAGGGATGCGGAGGGCAGGGAAGCAACACTGTCTGCTACAGATTTTAAGAAAGGAAAGCTACGATCTTCAGTCCTCCTCACGGCATGTGAGACACTCAAGCAAGGAGCATCAGTTCTTTGAAAGTTGCCTCCTGATTGCCACAGTTTGTCCTTTTCAGTGAGCTGCTCCCAAAGCCTGGACCACAGATCCTCACCACCTGGAGTCTGCAATGTCCTTCTGCCCAGCTAAGCACCGCCGTCTCCTGAGCCTGGCTCCACAGCTGGACTGCAAGCTCCTCAAGCTGAGCCTGGCTCCACAGCTGGACTGCAAGTTCCTCAAGCATGGAGCTGCTGTGTGATTGCTTTTGTGTTTCCTAATCCTGCCTGAGATATCTTATTTACATGTCCAGAGGAGCGGAGAGAAGAGGAGAGCATTGAAAAAGATCCCTTTCATCAAGGAAGGGGTTTTCAGAGACCCCGCTTGTGAGAAGCTTTGCATAGGGGCTGATCACTCTTCTACTGCCTTTCATAAATCTCTTATTGTCCACTGCTAGAGATGCAAATCACAGAACATTTGTTTGGGGCTACTGGCCTGATAGCCTGTAACTGCCTAAGCAAAGCGGTCTCTGAAACACCCATGAGGCCTGGGGATGAAACAATGCTTCCTAAGTGATCTTGGCCCAAGTGTCTTCTGGAGAGCACCCCTAGAGTTTGTTTCTCCCTGTCATTGAGTGTTTATTGCACTCCAAGACTAAGGCTCAGCTTAGACTTGGAGGTGGGGACTTTGTTTTTGCCCTATTCCATCCTGGAGCCATTTGCTCATCTTTAGAATGATCTGTGGTCTCTGTGCTGTGCTGAGGCCTCGGCTTGATCAGAGAGAATGAGCCTTAGTAGATGGGAAGGATGAAAAGGAGCGGCTTGCTTCAGGGAGCTGCACTAACCTGGCAGGGTTCTTAGGGACCACTGAGTTTTGCTCCAGTTCCTGAACTCCAAATGCCCCCCCAGGGCCCTGGAAGAGTGATTTCAGCTCCAGGGAGCAATGTGCTCTCCTCATCCAAAGGATCAGACCAGTGTCTTTATAATCCTGGCTGCCTCGGGAAGGTGCTGGCTGCCTCAGCACCTGCTGCATAAATGTCCATAAATATTGATATTGTTTTAAATTGCCTATTAAAGAGAATGGCCAACTCCATGAAACCATTTTAAATAAATGTAGATTGCCTGACTCCCTGGCTCTTTTTTCATCCTGTGATCCTCTGGAGCTTTTTCTTCTAAAACAAGCTCCCTTCCACCCACAGCACAGGAGGACCCCTGAGAGTGGCATGGGCTCCCTGCTCAGCTCCCCCTCTGCAGAGAGGTCCCAGCCTAGTTCTTCCAAATACTTATCTTCTGAAGTAAGTGGCAAGAAGGATGGGGTCTGGAGGAAAGAGAAATGGAGCAGCAGAGGAAGGGCAAAGATGAGCAAGGAAAAGGAAGATCTGGGATTGAAAGAAAAGAAAAAGAAAGATGAAGAGATAACAGGAAGAGGGATGACATTAAACTTCCCCAAAGGACAGGGATGTCATAGCCCAGTGCCTCTCCTCACTGCCTGGGCTGGCCAAAGCTTTTCCTTTCCTTCATAAAGATTTCCCTAAGCTTCTAGCTACAAATCAAGCTTCTGTTCTGCTTCCTACTTCCTCCATCCTTCCCTGTGGCACTGATCGCTTTCTAATATTACAGCTGTTGTGGACAGACTTTGAGGGCAGGGAGTTGTCATTTATATATCTGTAAACCTTTCACAGCACAGAGTATAACTTCCAAAAAGTCAAAAATGTGATGTCATCTCAATTGCTGCAGTTTAAATGTGTCCCCTCCAAAATCCAGGTGTTGCCAATGTGATCGTATTAAAAGGTGAGGTCTTTAAGAGATGATTAGACCATGGCAGCTTTTTCCCCACAAGTGGGATTAAGGCCCTTATAAAAGGGGCTCCAGCTGTGTTTGGCTGGCTTACTCTTCTGCTCTTCTGACACATAAGCACATGGCATTTGTTCTCTCTTGCCCGTCCACTTCTGCCATGTGAGAACAGAGCAAGAAGGCCCACACAAGATGCCAATGCTTTAATCTTGGACTTCCTAGATCCCGGGGTAGAAATAAAATTCTGTTCTTTATAAAGTACCCACCTTGTCTGTGGTATTCTGTTACAGCAGCACAAATAGACTAAAACACCAATCTAGAATACCTGTGTCAAAGTGAGATTTCATTACGAACAAGGGAACACATATAATAGTAATGCCTGTTCAGAAAACGTTTTTAAGAATTGGGTATTTCTAGAAGGTTTTTGGGAACAGAGTGTTAGAATATGATTGCTAGGTTATATAGAACATTGGTTAAGTTCTACGGAGCAATGAAATCACAGTTTCCCTAATGGACAGAAATCTACAGGTAACATCACAGAGACTGGGCTCTAAACAGTAAGCAACAAGGTCAAACACAGATTTATTCTCCCAGAGATTTGAGAATCCTGGAAGGCCATGACATGACAATGGAAGGACATGCTGTCAGTCACTTCTTATTTCCAAGTTTGGGATGGTGTTTCCAAATATAGGTGTTCAATAAATGTTTAGCGAATGACTGCATGAATAAGACAAGAATCTAAAATCATGTCCTGTAAGTAAACAGATCTTTTCTATTTCTAATTCCCATGATCTGTTCAGTGTAGCTCTTGGGCGCTTTGTTGAACAGTGGAAATTTGAAGGAAGTAGGCCCATTGACATGAGAATGGCTTTTCATATTGTACGATTAAACATGACTTATATTTTAATAAAGTCCTGGGTCACATGTGTGGCATGAAAATACAGCATTCAATGCTGTTGCCCAAGTCACGTGAATATGGTGTTATTAAAAGTCAGAGCGTATTTAATGTAATTGCATGCAGTCCCCTGGCTTTCCTCCCCACTACATCTCCTGTTTTAATAAAAATAAAACTTTCTATGTAACCAAAATATTAAGTGGGGGTTATAATATTAGCTCTTATTCAACTCTAAATTGACTGTGGATCATTTTACATGGTTAATGGCTTACAAAAAGCAATGTATTAAAATCCAGGTCTCACATAAATAGTAAGGTCCAATTTAACGGCAAGAAGCTCGGAGAGTTTTTAAATGACCATTTAAGAAACATTTTGCTAAGTCTTTGTTTTTCTCCTCCACCTCCAGTTCAGTGCTAAGAGCCTAGAGCTTAGCTCAACTAAGCAAAGAATGAAAATGTTCAAAAGTCACCCTCACGCATCCATTCGGAGACCTATTCATCTGCCTCTTGGTTGACAATGTGTGCTGGTGAGGGTGGCATGGCTACGTGTCTGGCTGCCCTGCACTGTATCTGGAATCTAGCCTGGTCTCTGGCATTCCATGGGGTGGGGTCACTGAACGAGCCTGCTGGGACCTGTGGCCATGGGGTCTCTTTCTCCAGCTCTCTTTTCCCAGGCGTGGATCTTCAGTTCCCCAGGATCACTGTCATGCTGCAAGGCTCAGCCAGCCCTGGAACACAAATTAATTCCTTCTTCTTAATCTTTCAGGGGCACAGACATCTTTGAGGATCTGTAGAAAGTGAAGCCTGGGTTCCTTCCTTCAACTGCAAGCACGCATGTATATGCCTCTCCTTTTCAATATAATCTAGAGGGTTGAGGTAATGAAACCCTGTGAGGGACATTTGGAACCTGTAAGAGCCCCACAAGAGTGACAGATGTTCCTTTCAAGTGTTTGCAAACAGACAAGCCTTCTTGGAAATGGGAGTAATGACAAGATCAGTTACCCTGCTGGCATGTGAGGCTATCTCTGGGAGCCACCTCTTCTCCCAGGGGATGGTGCAAGCCCCTGAGAACCTTTCTTCCCAGGGGAATGTTGCAACAGCTTATGTGCCAGGTCCCCCCTTCTGTGGGTCTGGTCCACCAGCTCTCCATCCCATTTCTGATCCTGTGTGCAGTGGATTCCACTAGTCATGACACATGTGTGTGCATGTGTGTTTCCCTCCTGAAGGTTGCCCTTTTTTTTTGCCCACTTAGATTCACACAGTGGTTTCATCCAGTCCTGTGTGTATGAATTGAAACTCAAGCCAGTACAAAGCAAGCAGAGACCCAGAACTAAGGGATCACCAGCTTAACAGAAGTCCAGGGCTGTTTGGGATGTGAACAGGGAGATAAGTTTGGAGAGGTAGATTGAGGCACTTAGGTAAAGGGGCTCAATTGCGAAGTCAAGGACTGTGGCTTGTGCTAATGGAGGTAAGATAAGACATCACTTGTAAAGTAAATCACCAATTTTACATCTGTTTTGCATATTCTGATTTTTGTAGATTAGCCTCTGTGCCAGACTTTCTCCTCTTCTCTCAAAATAGTAACACTCATATTGCTGCCCAACCCAGAGACATGCCCAGCCTCCCTTGCAGCTACGCATGGCCATGGATGAATGTTCTAGCTTAGAAGATGCATGAGCAATGCCTGTTGATCCCCTTACAGTGAAACCCTCATGCCGTTCTCTCTGAAGAGCTCAGCCAAAGCAGCTAAAGCTTCAGCTCTGTTCTGGACCGTGAGGATGGGGACAAGGTTGAGTGTGACAGGGTAGGTCCATGGCAAATTCATAGAGCCACCAACACAGCCCTGGGATGGCTACCTCATTCCCTGCTTGATTTCTTCTATTTGTAAGAGAAATCAATATCTATCTTGCTGAGGCCACAGCTGCTTAGGGTTCTTGATTATGTATGGAAATCCTATAAATATAGCTTCTCTGCCTCTCATCTATTTGTATTTTTTCTGTCTTTCCTCCTCCTCCTCCTCCTTCTTTCTTTTTCTTCTTCTTCTCTTTAAAGGATACAAGGTCTTTCCCCGTTGCCCAGGCTGGAGTGCAGTGGCATAATCATAGCTCACTGCAACCTCAAACTTTTGGGCTCAAGCGACCCTCCTGCCTCAGCCTCCTGACTAGTCCTATTTTGTTTAAACTCCTCTTCTAAAACAATTCATTAGGTTTTAGATCTCTAAACTGTATCTTTAAACATCTTCAGCTTCTTTTATTCACTTTCAGTTTTTCTCACACTGTACATTGAACATTCTCAATAAAGATAAATTAAAGGAATGAATAAGCACTTGTCCTTTGGAGGTTGTGGCTGTATTTTCCCTTGTTTAGGAACATGGAGTCTACAAACACAGGAGAGTTGGAAGTGAGAGTTAGAAGACACCACCCCAGAGTTCATTTACTTCACTTTCCACCTAATAAAAGAAAAAAAAATCTCCATTTACAAACATTTCCCGTCACATTGCAGCTCTACCCTTTCTTCCTTGTTTTCACTCCCAGCCCCAATAAATACGTCTTTCACAACACTTGGAAAACTGCACCAAACAACTTAAGCCACATCCTCCCTCCTTTCAGATCCACCCAAAGAGGTATTGGCTTCCAGAAAATTTTCCTTTGGCTATAAAACAGAGAAAGGCTAGCATTCCGTACTCATCCCACATCCGCTATTTAGAGGTTTGTGGGAATCAATGTTCCTGCTACCACCACTCCCAGCAAGAGGGCATGTTCAGAATGTGAATGGTGGCTCTGTGGGCTCAGCAGCTCAGAGCTTCTCCCTCTAGGGTCCAGGGTATGTCCCGTGCTCTTGAGCTGCTCCTCTGACTACGGGTGGGAACATAGAGGACCGGCAGCGAGGGCTGCCAGCCTCCTGGAGGGGTTAGGAACCCCACACATGTTCCCAAGCAAGATGGGGAGTGCCAACTTCAGCACCCTGCCTCACCCAATTCGTTCCTCCACAGCCTCAATTGGGGTTCCACACCCACCATCCACTGAAACCCATGTCAAGTTCACCATCAACCCAATGCTATAACTTGAGAACATTGTTCCGTTCTCCTCAGACTCCCAGTTTCATGAAGGGCCCCCACCCCTCGCTCTTTTGGGAGCCCTCGCCCTGGGCTCCTGAGACAGCACGCATCCCGTCTTTCTCCTGCATCATTTGCTATTCCTTAGTCTCCTGTGCTGACCTCTCCTTGGCATGGCTTTAAAGGTTGGAGACCCTCGTGGCTGGAGTCAGGCCTTGTTCCTCTAAGGGAGCTTACCCAATATTCCAGGCTTTAAAGGCATCTGTGTGGAGAAGTCCCAAATTTCTGTTTCCACTCCCTCCACTGAGCTCCCAGCTCAAATTCCTACCTCCTGCCTGAGTCCACCTTTGTCCCCTGCCACCACCCAAACCTACTGCTCTTTTCCATTTGAGGCAGCAACTCTCATCCTCCCAGGTGTCTCCATGGTCTGGGAGCCCTCTTTTCTTTCTCCTTTCCTCATCTCCTGTCTCTGCTACCTCAGAACCTGTCTCCAGTCTGTCTATGTCCCTCCATCTCCTTCACCTCCATCCTCCTTAGACTAAGTCACCGCCCCTCCTCCCAGGATAATCACAACCACCTCATTCATGCCCCTCCATTTGCTCTTCTGCTGTCTCTTCTCCATACAGTATCCAAATCAAGGGGCCTAAAATGCCAGTCGTATTACATCACACTGGCTGAGAGCCAGCACAGCCTTCCTTCCTGCTCAGTGCCGAACTCCCAAACGCCTCACAATGTCCTCCAGAGGCCTTGCCGCAGGGTGCGGATTCTGCCTGATCCTCTAGCCCCACCATCTCCCATCCTCTCCACTGCCCTCCAGCCACACTTGGTGTCCTCTTTGCTGCCTCCCATAATGCCAAGCCCTCTCCTATTCCCCGAGGTTGCCCCTGCATTTCCTCTGCACCCCAGTCCCCATTCTTCATGGGACTAGTTTGTCCCTAATCCCAGGGCCTCAGATCACAATGACTTCTCAGAGATACCTCCCTGAGCCACTGTGTCAAGTGGATGGAACCCCACCATTCTCTTCGTCTCACAACCTTATTTACTTCACAACCACCCATCGCATTCGAGGAAAGTATGTTCACGTGTCTGCCTGTTTGCTGCAGCGTGTAAGCTCCAGGAGGCAGAGCCTCGTGTACCTCCTCCTGGTGCGTCTCCTGCATCTCCACTGCCTAGTGGGTGCACATCCATGTTTGCTGAATGAATGAAAGCCCAGGGGAATATTACCTTTTTTTTTTTTTTTGAGACAGGGTCTCAGTTAGTCTCCCAGGCTGGAGTGCAGTGGCACAATCATGGCTCACTGCAGCCTCAACATGCTGGGCTCGAGCAATCCTCCCAAGTAGCTGGGATTACAGGTGCATGCCACCATGCCAAGCTAATTATTATTATTATTTGTAGAGACAAGTTCTCATTATGTTGCCCAGGCTAGTCTCGAACTTCTGAGCTCAAGCGACCCTCCTTCCTTGGCCTCCCAAAGTGCTAGGATTACAGATGTGAGCCACCACACCTGGATGGAATATTATTTCTTTTTTTTTTGGAGACGGAGTCTCGCTCTGTCGCCCAGGCTGGAGTGCAGTGGCCGGATCTCAGCTCACTGCAAGCTCCGCCTCCCGGGTTTACGCCATTCTCCTGCCTCAGCCTCCCAAGTAGCTGGGACTACAGGCGCCCGCCACTTCGCCCGGATAGTTTTTTTGTATTTTTTAGTAGAGATGGGGTTTCACCGTGTTAGCCAGGATGGTCTCGATCTCCTGACCTCGTGATCCGCCCGTCTCGGCCTCCCAAAGTGCTGGGATTACAGGCTTGAGCCACCACGCCCAGCCTGGAATATTATTTCTAAAAGGAGTTTATGCATAGCTCACTATATGCCAACCTTTACACCAGTCCCTTCCAATATACACTATCTCCTTGAATCACCCAAAGTAGGGTTACTTATCCCCATTCTAGAGCTGTGGAAACTGAGGCTTGGAGGTCACTGACTTGCCTCTGCTCACCTACCTGGTCTCGGGGCAGAACTGAACTGAGTCCCAGGTTTGTTTGGTTCTGCTACACTGACTGTCAGCAGTGAGAACAGAGCATTTTAATAGAAACACTGGGACTATTTTAGTCTTCCTCATTGTTGAAAAACAGCAGGTGATCTAAGACAAAGCCCTCACCTGGAGAGACTTTTCAATGACCTCTTCCCCAGAGCTACTTTCAGGTGGTTGCAACTGGTTACAAAATCCGGGGGCAGTCCTCACTCTCAGAACAAGTCCTTTCCTTAGCAGTGTGTTATCCCTCTCCAGTGAGCAAAAGCTAATGGAGGACAGGCAGACCTGGGTCCTCTGCATTTGGAGGAGACTTGAAGGCCAGCACCACCACCTTCCTTTCATTCTGAGCACTGTTGACTGAACATTTGCATGTGTGAGGCCTGAAATAATAACAATGGAAGGCAAGTGATCCCAATCCTGGAAACTGAACAAATGGGCGGATTTTGTGAGAGCTGCAAAGGCAGGTACAACCTACTGGAAACCAAGAGGCTTTTGAAAACTTACGGTAAGTACAGCTCAAAGGATTTCCAAAACGGAACACACCAGTGTTCATCCAGATCAAGTGACAAACTGTTACGAGTACTTCCAGAGTCCTGCCTGGGTCCTTCAGTCACCACGACCCCCGGTTCCTTATGTTCGCCACTCCCCTGACCTCTGACCCCAGAAAGTCGGTTTGCCTGTTTCTGCTCTTATGTAAATGTAGCCATGCAGTGTGGATCCTTTTGTGCCAAGCTTCTTACATCCAGTGTGATGTTTCTGAAAGCATTCGTTCATATTGTGAGTTGTCTATCGCATTTCACTGTGGGCAGACACCACAATTTGTCTGTTAGCTGTCTGGTTGTAATATACTTCTGATTAGTGTCACTTTCTAGGCTGGATGGAAACCAAATATGGTTTCATGCAGCCACCTCTTTAAATATGGGGCCACTCCATAAATTTCATTTCATGCAACTAATATCTAGGAAACATTCTTTCTCCTTCTTTATCACTCACTTTTATGTAGATATATTTGTAGAACTATTCAGGCTGTGATCAGCCTTCACTGTGTATGGTTCTGGAAAAGGTACTAGACCAAGCCTTAGAAAGAGGAGTTTCTGCAACTGAACGTTATCATGGATGAATCCATTCCAATAGCATGGAATTAGTAATACCTGCCTTGCCTCCTCCCAGGGCTACTCTGAGGATCAAGTGAGATAGAGCAGATATTATAAAAGACAATATGATACAGCTTCATAAAAAAGAGACAAACATGTATTCTATTTGGGGAAAAAAAGACTATAGTACACCATTATGAGTAGTAATGTTATAAAATAATTTTTCTTATTTTTGCATTTTTAAAAATCCATACATTCAACATGGAAAATGCTTTACTTTAAAAATAAGAAATATGCTGTCAAAGTCAAATAATATATCTAGAAGAGCATTGAGATCTATAAATTACAAAATAAATGAAAGCTGTTACATATTGCTTGATTGGCTCATAAGGAAGATTGGCTGGTTTTTTAAAAATAGAACTTTACTTTTTTGAAATCTATTTGGCAAAGCTAAAACAGAAACAGCGCCTGCTGAAAGATTAAAAGAAAAATAAAGTGCTTCAGAGTTCATGCTGCCAAGAGATAAATGGGGTCTACAATTCCTCACATTACCTTTCTTAACAAGGAGGTGGTTGTTGAACATGAGGGTTGGTTACCTGTCTGAGGAGTGCCTGTGGGCTGTGCTTTTTCATCCTCTAGGTAGTTCTTGGTAGATACCTGTTCTTCGGCATTATGATGATATGGGAACAAAATAAGGCCTCCCAAGAAAAGCACAGTGGACAAGAGTCATGCCTTGAATTGAAGGTGAGTACACCTAACAATGGGAGGAAAACTCTTCCCATCTCAGTAGAAAATTCAGAACAAAAGAATACTCTTACTCTCTAGGGCTTGACAAGCCCAGTTTCCATTGTCCTTTACTTGGAAAATCCAAGTGAAGTCTGTAAAAAGAGGGGATTTTATTGAACTCTGTGTGTGTGTGTGTGTGTGTGTGTGTGTGTGTGTGTGTGCGTTTGCAGGGGTGGATATGCTTTGGCATTTGAGGCTGGTTTTTCAACCTAAGAAGCCCGTTATTATTATTCCCAAAGGTCCACTTCTAAAATAATCATTGTTTAAACATAGTGTCTCATGTATAATGGCAGCCTCTATGTCATCTGAGAACTCCTCAGAAACGTCGAATCTGAGACCCTGCCTCAAACCTCAAACCTACTGAATCAGAATCTGTATTTTAAGATCACCAGTGGACACATGTTAAAATTTGAAAATCCCTTCTCAATGATAACATTTAGGAAAATACAGGAAAGGTAGAGAGAAGGACAGTTTTGGTGTATGTATTAGTTCATTCTCACACTGCTATAAAAAACTACCTGAGACTGGGTAATGTACAAAGAAAAGATGTTTAAATTTACTCACAGTTCCACATGACTGGGGAGGCCTCAGGAAACTTACAATCATGGCGGAAGGCAAAGGGCAAGCAAGTGTATCTTACCATGGCGAAGCAGGAGAGAGACAGCAAGCGAAGGGGAAAGTGCCACACTTTTAAACCATCAGATCCAGATCTCATGAGAACTCACTATCACAAGAACAGCATGGGGAAATCTGCCCCCATGATCCAGTCACCTCCCACCAGGACCCTCCCCTGACATGTGGGGATTACAGTTCAACATGAGATTTGGGTGGGGGCACAAATCCAAACCATATCAGTGTTTGCCTCCTGTTTTTCCTCCATGCATTGATTTCTTTTTACGTAGTCATCGTCACACTGTTGTACAGTTTTGTAGCTTGGTTTTAACTTTACCTCATCATGAGCATCTTTCTGTGTTATCACATCCTGTTTCAGAAACATTTCAAATAGTTTTCTAATAGTCTATTAAGCAGAAGTTCTCTGGTTAATTATATTTAATTTCTTCTAGTGAGATGCTTGGGTGATTTAATTTTTATTTATTTATTTATTTTTGAGTCAGAATCTTGCTCTGTCACCCAGGCTAGAGTGCAGTAGCACAATCTCGGCTCACTGCCAGCTCCACCTCCCGGGTTCACGCCATTCTCCTGTCTCAGTATCCCGAGTAGCTGGGACTACAGGCGCCCGCCACCACACCCGGCTAATTTTTTTTTTTATTTTTAGTAGAGACAGGGTTTCACCCTGTTAACCAGGATGGTCTTGATCTCCTGACCTCATGATCCACCCCCCTCGGCCTCCCAAAGTGCTGGGATTACAGGTGTGAGCCACCGCTCCCGGCTGATTTAATTTTTTGTATTGTAAGTAACTTAGCAATAAAAACTTTGTGTCTAGGAATTTACACATTTAGGATTTCTTTTTTCTGGGAGAGACTCCCAGAAAAAAGTTGAAAAGTAAAGCTTTCTTCTTTATTATAAAACAAATACACACTTATAAAAAGTTATTAAAATCTGAGAACATGAATTTTTATATGTGATAAATTTGCATAGGTTACACACAGACAAATAGGTGTGTGTAAAAACTGATGAAATCTGAATAAGGTCTGTAGTCAAGCTAATAGCATTGCACTGAGGTCAGCTTTCTGGGTTTGATGCTGTACAATATGTTTCTGAATGCATTCATTCATACCGTTGTGAGTAGTTGGAGAACCTTTGTTCTCATTAGACTATCCTATTCCATTGTGTGTCTATACCACACAAGGTGTACCATTGGAGGAAGCTGGGAGAAGGGTACATGGGGTTTTTCTGTATTTTTTTCCAAATTACTGTGAGTCTGTGATTATCTTAAAACAAAAGATTAAAAAGATATGAGAGAGAGAAGGAAAAAAAGCCCATCACTCCAGCACAAACCCTGTTAAAGTTTTGGTATATTTCTCTTCAACCTCCTGTTATGCATGGTTAAAAATGGTAATGCAGGCCAGGCGCGGTGGCTTACGCCTGTAATCCCAGCCCTTTGGGAGGCTGAGGCAGACAGATCACAAGATCAGGAGATCGAGACCGTCCTGACTAACATGGTGAAACCCTGTCTCTACTAAAAATACAAAAAATTAGCTGCACATGGTGGCAGGTGCCTGTAGTCTCATCTACTTGGGAGACTGAGGCAGGAGAATGGCGTGACCCCAGGAGGTAGAGCTTGCAGTGAGCCAAGATCGTGCCACTGCACTCCAGCCTGGGCGACAAAGCTAGACTCTGTCTCAAAAAAAATAAATAAATAAAAACCATTTTAAGGCCCTTGATCTGTGCTGTACTTCATGAAGCATAGCTTTGAGAAGATACTAAAATAACTGGAAGACAGGGATGAGTTCTGGGAGGACTGTGGCTGCTGTGCAAACAGGCTTGAGGTGGTTGAGGACCCCTAAGGAAAACATGCAGCACCCATCCACTTTCCAGCTGTGCTCCCTGCAAGTTGTTTCTTCACTTCCTCCGTGCACCCGTCCCGTTTCTTCACTGGATTGCTCTGAGGAACCTGTGAAAATGCAGGGCTTTTTGACAATGGTGTAATTGCTTTCAGGGGGTGTACACAGAAGCAAAAAAAAACAAAGGTCCTTTAGCTTAATGCCCAGCTCCAGCTCTTAGCTGTATTTGCAGAAAGGATATCAAGAAAATGACTGAGGTGGTTGCGTTTCATTAATGCCCCGACTGCTAATGGGAAGCACTTGAATCAACAGCACTGGAGAACACTCAGACTCCCGTTCAATTCCCCATCTTGTGCATGCTCACCTGCCAACCTCATCTCCATGACAACCAAAGAGCCTTCTTCAAAAATCAGCTCAAATGGCACTACCTATGAGACCCTGGCTTCAGCAAGCCCCAGGGCCATGACATGCCCCGTGCTCTGTGCCCCCTGCCCTGTGCTCCCATATATCTGACCTGCTGCTGATGTTCTGTAATTTACCTACGTGCTGGGCTTTCTCCCCATAGGCCCTGAAGGCTTGACATGTTTCTTCCTTGTTAGACACCTCCTGCAGTCTCCCACACATTTAGAAATAGGTTCTCAACAGGTGTTTGTTGATTCAAGGAAGGAAGGAAGGAAAGAAGGAAGCAGGGAGAGAGGGAAAGTGGAGAGGACGGAAAGGATTCCATGGGTGTGAAGGCAGCTAAAGCAGCTGTCCCCCATCTTTCAGAACATCTGCAGCTCTCTTGTGGCCATCACTGACATCTCCTCCTCCCTCAGCCTGGCATCAACATGGTGTAATAAGCAGCCTTCTCGTGTTGCCTCTGGAGGCTTCCACTTTGGTTCTTATTCACCCTATTCTTGGACAAGCTATAGTTAATGCCAACCAGAGAGCAACTGGCCCCTCATGGTTTCACCACTGGGCCTGCTCTTGGGCAGAGAGAAGGGCCAAGCAAGTTACACCCTCAAGACAGCATACTGGTTTTGCCCATTTGGGCCATGAGGTTCATTCTTGAGGGGTTGCTTAGCATGAGATGTGGAGATAGGGCTTGGGCCCAGTTCTAGCTTTGACCATTTCCATGACCTTGAAACAGGTGCTACAGTAACAAGACAGCTTCTGCAACTAGAAATTATACGGGTCTACAAGGTCCTTCTGTTTTTCCAGTTCTGAGATGGAGGGTTCATTGGCAGCAGGTACAGGTCAGAATCCGAAAGGTGTAAGGACTGGGAGTCAGGGATGTTTGATTTCACCAGAATTTCAGGGCCTAGGGCAGGCAGGGCCAAGGTCAGGCTGACCTTGGTTGGAGATGGTCCATTAGAACTAAAGGAAACAGACCTCTCCAGGCTATTGTGGATCCCTAGGACCAGTCCAGCCAAGTAGGCCTTCTGCCCTAGATGGCTGAAAATGGTTATCTTGACTTTGCAATAGGATGGCCTGGGGGAGCTTAAGAAAATGCTGGAGGCTGGGTTCACCCCATAAACTCCTTCTCTGCAGGGTTGACTTACCCACTAGGCACGGTACCTAGAACACACAAAAGGTTTACATTTCACTTGAAATCAAATGAGGAAAACAGATTTTTGTGTCAAAGAAGAGGTTTTAACATGCCAAATTAACATATTTGTCTTTATACCAAAGCAGTCATAAAATGTCTCAATATATTTTTACAGATGAAGGAGTCCTGGAAACTCACACTGTGGCCCTGGCCAGGGGTGCCCCGTTGTGGCATCAGGAGTTTTTTGTTTTGTTTTGTTTTGTTTTGTTTTTTTGAGATGGAGTCTCGCTCTGTCGCCCAGGCTGGAGTGCAGTGACTGGATCTCAGCTCACTGCAAGCGCCGCCTCCCGGGTTTACGCCATTCTCCTGGCTCAGCCTCCTGAGTAGCTGGGACTACAGGCGCCTGCCACCTTGCCTGGCTAGTTTTTTGTATTTTTCTTTTTTTTTTTTAGTAGAGATGGGGTTTCACCGTGTTAGCCAGGATGGTCTCGATCTCCTGACCTCGTGATCCGCCCGTCTCGGCCTCCCAAAGTGCTGGGATTACAGGCTTGAGCCACCGCGCTTCCCAGGTGGTTCTAATATGTAGCCGAGGTTGCAAACCGCTGGTTTTAAGGGTGTCCAAGTGGCTTCCTATGCTTAAGTACGTCTACCTGGCCTCCCCTGAGCCTTGCCAGAATTTCAAGTTTAGAGAAATTATAATTAATTGAAAGTAAAACGTTTTCAATTAAATTGGAAACAGGTTTCTAAAGTCCCCATTCAAATACTTATCAAATGTTGCAGTTACCAGAGACTGAATAGGCTTTGAAAAAGTGTGTTTAATGGATGAATAGAGGCAGGAGAGATTACTGATGGTTCCATAGGCAGTTGGCATCCCCAGGCAGCTGGGGGTGTCTGCTCAGGCTAAGAAGGGGGGCTGCTGATGGAGAAAGACCCAAGTGGCCACCTGGACAGCCAGTGGGCCCTCCTACGTCTATGGGCTCCAGGGATTTCCAAAGTGTTCCTTGTTAGATCTTAAGCAGCCTCAAGGCAAGCAGGTGATGGGTTGGTCATTATTACTCCACTTTCAAGGTCAAGTTCGGGCCACACATCACAACAGGCTGACTGCCCACCAGCCAGGCAGTGTCCTGTAGCACGGGTGACCTTGCTAACTTCAGACCCTGAATTTCAGTCAAAGCAAAAGATACTGTCAGACTGTGGGGAGAAAATGAAAACACTTTCTCACTCTTCACCAGCTTTTGAAGGCCAGCATTGGAAATTGCCATGGTTTTCATAATGGTACACGGATGCCAGGGCAGCCGTGTCTGAAATGTTCAGGAAGAAGAAGGAACAAGTGATTTTGTGTGTGTGGATGTGGAGTAACATGCTGTTTTAATGAGCCCCTGGGTGCAGGCGGGCTGAAGCCTAAAGTGGCAATAGTCCCAAGGAGGATCGGACAGGGGTTTTATAGTCCTCTGTAAACAGGAAGTGTTCCAGTCTGACGTGATTGCTACATAGTACCCAGACGGCATCCTTCTCGATCTTCAGGGGTATGTGTCTTCCGGTCAGGGTAGGTGTCTTCCGGCTGGCTTTCTTCCTGATTCTGCTATCTTACTGACACACGCTGCTGACACAAGTGGCCTTGTGCCTTGGGACTGGGCCTGAGAAGGGAGGAGTTACTCATCCCTTCAAGCTTTCAGGCCCCAGGGAGAATCTTTCATTCCTGTCTATTTGGTTATAGAAAAAAGGGAAAAGGGGCGACTTTCTCAATAACTACTTCAGGTGTGACATAGCGGGTAGCATGGGCACCTTAGAAAAAGAAAACCTTTATTTTTGGGATAGTCTTGAGAGATGGATCCGTATCCTCCGTGTCATAGCAGGAGCATCGTCTAGATTGTCTGGTGGTTAACTGTAGTTTCAACAAGAGTTTTAATGGCTTTTATTATAAGTAGGATAACACAAGAGAAACAGGAGGAGCCCAATGATGAAGATTATTGTCCCTACCTGCGTTTTAATTCCTCCTAAATTAGAGAACCACCCTCCTAGAAGGTTTGCCGGGTCCCACTCCTTCCAGGTTTGGGCTGGTACTTGGGCTACTTTTCTGATGTTCAAAGCAATTTCTAGAACTGCTTTTCCGTTATCATCTATGTTAAGACAGCAATTAGAGATATTAAACTTACCACAGACCCCACCTTCTTCTAATAAGTAGTCTAGTGCTAGCCTGTTTTGATAACTTGTCACACACATTTGGTTTTGTTGTTGCATAGGAATGTCCAGGGCTGAGGTGGTTTGGTTAGTTATTATCTCTAGAACTGGCCTATAGTCTAATTATTCTATTTAGCATATATATGGGAATGCGATAACCCCATGAACCATCCTCCACCCAAGTGGCAGGACCGTAATATTTCATGATCCTTTGCAGAGGCCATTCATCCTCTTGCCATCTTTGGCTTCCTCCTACCTTTAAGGATCGTTTTTCTGTGTTTAAGTTATCATACACAGGGACTCCGAGCATGAGAAACAAGTGATTTTCGGCCTTCCCTTTGGGAACAGGCTCTCGGGCAGGGTCCACAGGGCTCCACCCTGGCTACAGGACCACAGCGCCATCTTTTGGACAGCGATGGGATTTGCTCAGAGGCCCATAGAGTGTAGACACTGCCCTCTGTCTCCTCACTTCCACTGCCCTTACCCCTTGCCCAAAAAATGAAAAACAAAGAGAAGAAAAAGGAAGACAGGCAGCTCTCCAGCTTGGAGATCATCAGTCTTGCTTCTCCTTCCATGCAAGACTAAATGGCTTGCATGTGCCATCATGGAAAATTTAACAGCATAGTGGAGAGAAAAGAAATACTTCAACTTTTTTTTTTTTTTTTTTTTTTTAATTTAAAGGTGAGCATAACACTAAGAGATTCGTGTGAAGTACGATGCCATTCCCAAAGACCTGAGGGCCTCATTAAAAAAACGAAAAAAAAAAAACTATGCACATTTGAGTAAACCTCTGTCACGGGAGGAGAATAATAACAGAATACTGAAAGGAACTAAATATGGTATTTTAGCCAGTCAGGAAGTTACCTCCTTGATCTCTAAAATAGCCATCTCCATTTCATTCTGAACACAATTTTTATCATTAAAAATTTCTGGAGCTGTAGTAGCTCCATTATATTTATATATTTCTTTAGAAAGTGTATCAATGAACTATGGCACACATGTCTTGTGTACACTGTGAAGCCTACAAAAACAGAAATGAGAATGCAAGATAGAAAGAAGTACGACTCTTCTTTCCCACCACACCCCAGAGGAGAGCCTGGCACCTCCCCCAGGGTGTGCCTTTCACGTGGAAACCACAGGGCAATACCGCATGAGTCCAGTCAGCCCATGGAGAATGGAGCAGCAGGCCCTCTTGCGTCTTCGCTAGAAATGTGGGACATATGGATGCACATTTAGCAAGAAGATGTTGCTGGAAGAAAGGCAGACCACTCTAGTTTTGCCAGTGCCAGGCCTCTGAGATTCGGGAGCTCACCAAATACCATGCCCGCCCTCCATTTCCCAGCCTGGTGCCGCTGGGCCAGGTCGCTGCGACTCCCATGGAAGGCAGGGGAAGCACTGGTTACCGCGAGGGAGCCTCAGGACCCAGAGTGCACAGAAGGGGCCCCTGCCCTGCATCAGGCTGGACACGAATGACAAATAAACATTCATTGTACTAAACCACAGAGACGTGGGGAATTTAGAGCAGGATCACGGCTATTCTGACAAGTACACCCAGCAAGTCTAGCTGAGGAGAACCAGAAGCCAAGCTTTGGAAGATCAGTTATGTCCACTCGCAGCACGTAGGGGTGCTAGGGACACAAAGGAAGTGTCCCCAACCAGAAAGAATCAGCAAGACACAAACTATCTGCGAGTACAGTGCACCACCAGTCTGGTTTTTCATAGGTTGGCGTGTCTGCACATAAAAACAATATCTTCCCTGAATATGAACGGGTTGCTGTTGTTCTGTTCAAAGCATTTCCATGTTTATTGTTTCATTTGGCTGGCAAGCATATATATTCATTCACATGCAAAAATCCATGCAGACTTGAGAACAAACTGTATGCCCCCTCTAATGAAGACTTCATTAAGGTTGTGACAAGTATGTTGGTGACTCCGCCCTTTCACTGCCTTCCCCCTTGGGAAGCCCTGAGATCCTGCTGATGCTGAAAGCTGGAAAGTGACCCTCTATATCAGTCACATGGAAATCCCTCTGCAGTTATGTTGGATCAATCCTGCCAAATAAACATTCTGGACTTCTGAATTGGAGGTTCCCCTCTTCTAGTTGTAAGCAACACCACCATAACAGCAGATGCAGTTATACGCCAGGTCCTATATGAGTGTGCTCTCCAACTTGCAAGAACCCTCTGAGGTAGATGGTGTTGTCTTTATTTTATAGATGAGAAAACCAAGACTCAGAAACAACAAGTAACACAAAAGGTGAGGTTCGCTCATATCCAGGATGGTGGGCTATGAGGGTGGTGGGAAAGTAGTTAGAAGTCCCATTCAGACCGCTGAGCCCTGGGTGGCCACACCGTCTCCTTTCTCCTCTGTCCCCAGCAAGAGCCTTTCTCTATGTAAGTTTCTGGAGAGATGGCCACCTCTGCTCAGCATTCAGTGTTAGGAGGCCAGAGCCCCCACCATGCGGAAGCCCGTTGAGTTGGGGACTTGAATGAGCTGGAGCAACAGGGGCTTCCCTGGAGAGTGAGGTAGGCCCTCCGCAGCCCATTTTACCTCCACCTTCAGCTGGTGACTCAATGTGCACAGACAGCAGAGGAAACTAATGCACCTGTCTTTTTTTTGTTTCACTCGCTAGTGTCCTGTACAAAACTGATAACACCTACTTCTGAAAACTTTCTAAGGCAAATGCTGAGAAGATCAATGCAAAAGGTTCCCAGGAGTAAGTCTCCTTCACTAAGGTGTCTGAGGGATACATTAGTTCCAAAACAGTTTCCAAGTATCTCTTTAGAAGTTTACATTGCCCTAATGGTTACAGTTTTATAAAACCATTCAAAAATAGCATGAAAGGAAGTAAATGACTTCTAAACAAATGGTGAAAGTGAGTTAACTGAATGTGGTTCCTGTTTGTTTAGACTCAGAGTTAAAGGGAAAGAAAACGAACATTGATTTGTAGGGGGCCACCATGACAAGAACTGTGCTGTTTGTTTTATGTGCATGAGCTGATGAAACCATGCCGAGTACTGGCTATTATCACCCCCATGCTACAGACAGGGGAATCGAAGCCGCCTTACGGTGGTGGAGCTGGTACTGGAATCCACATGCAGGCAGGCACTGTTGTTTACCAAGAAGCAATTCAGCTGCTGCCCCTTTCACAGCAAAATGCCAGGAAGTGTCACTGAAGCGTGAGTTCCGACTGCCCTTGCTGGGTGCATCTCAGACCAAGCGCAAAGGAGACATATGAGGTATCAAGGTCTCCCTGGCTGCCTTTGCTGCACCTGGGTTCAGAGGAGAGTAGGGTCATGTCACTGTGATATACAGGAGGCTGCAGGACGGGAACAAGGTAGAGGCAACAGGCAGGTGGATACCCTGTGTTCTCCTGAAGCCCAGGAGGGAGCCCGTGGGCAGGCAGGGGAAGAGGGTACCCTGAGGTGTTCTGGCTCATTCTGAGGACAGGTGCTTTCTTCAGGAGGGAAATAACACGCACAAGTGTTAGATGTGACACTTTCACAATGTTTGCATTTTTGCTCGGGGCACGGCACACCCTGGCTCTGAGAGGAGCAGGAGCCCAGGGCTCCCACGTTCTGTGGATGCCATCTCTCCACATGAGGCGCCTTCTCTCCAGGTCTGCTGCCATTGCATTTTCTATGCCAGAGGGAAGAACTGGACCTAAAAGGAGAAGCCTTTCCATGGCTCGTTGGACAGCAAAACCCGAGCTGACCCGACGTAAGGCTATTTCTCAGTTTCACTGATCCCACTGGGAGTGAACATGCACACATTTCCCTGAAGCATATTCACGAGTTCGGTGATGGTTGCCGCCTCAGCCGCCCCTCCACCAGCGTGTCATGTAAAATGGCACGTGCAGCATGCCACTCTTCCAGAGCTGCAATGTTCTCGATTCCGAAAATGCTTAAGGCGTTGGGTAAGGGCTTGTGGACCTGGGTGGGAAAGATGTACTTAAAGTCCCCATTTCACACCCCAGGAATCAACTTCCAGTAGACTCTCCACTGAGGAAAATCAGGGCACCTGAATAGAAAGCTGGCTCCAACTGGCTTCCTCTCAATGGTGCTCTGTCCTCTGGATCCCAGTTTCCAACTTAGAAATGGGGACTTGGGCTCTGAGAAGGATGGGGAGTTTGCCCAAGGTCCCCGGAGAGATTGTGGCAGAAGCGGCCCTAGAACGTGGGTCCTGGCTGGCAACCACGGCTCCTCCCGCTCAAATGGATTCCTTTCCACGTTTGGGGTTTTCTCTCAAGATGCGGACATGGGAATTTGTCATCTTCACAAAATGCTGGGTCTGTGAGCCTGAAATCAGTCCTCTCCACTCCCTCTCAGGTGTCCACCAGAAGCTTGACTGATGTCCTGTATTTTCAGTTCCCTAGGTTGTCATGTGGCCTTTACCCTGCACAAATCATCATGCCCCAAACAGAGGAACAACCCATCCAGTCTTTCTAGAGACCCCTGGGCTGGGTGCCAAAGAAAGTGAGCGTGGATAACGGAGGATGTGGGAAATTAAACTGGATTGCAAGGTGTCCCCATCAGGGCACAGGGCTGTGAGCAGGCTGCACCTTCTTGACCCAGTGTTTAGTGGGCAGTGGGCAATTCAGAGGCCCCAGGTTCCTGCTTCCCATTTGCCTGGCCTTCATGGGCACTGTAATTATTAACAAAGGTGGTAATTTCAGGATTGTTTGTAGTGACTAGAGGAAATTTGAAACAAACTCAGTGACCTTCAAGAGGAGAGAGTGAAATGCATCATGAGACACCCAAATGAAGCAGCTATAAAAATGAACTGTGACATTAATTGTGCCTATGGCTTGTAGAACAACATGTCCATCAGGTCTGGAAGTAGGCGGGGGTCCTCCAGGCTCCTCAATGCCACTTGTTGACCATTCTCCCTCAGTGCTCCCTAAAATCCTCCGTCTTTGAAGCTGGAACCACTAGAATTCATGATTAGTTTTCTTTGCAGCCATCAAATTCCTACCCTTAAGTCATTAGCCCCCTTCTTCTGGACATTTGAGGTCCTGGCCAACTCTCTCCATGCTTGGAATCCTTCTACAATCTGGCCTTTCAGTTTTTGACGTCCTTTCCTCCCATAATCAAGTTCTCCTCCCCATCTCAGCTCATGGTCATACCCTTGATGATGACACTACTAAAAACTTCAAAGCTATTTAGAATCTTAATTTGGGGTGTTCCATTCTCCAGTAACCCCAGCTTATCTTTCCCATGCACTCCTCTCTTTCTCCAATTCCATTAACTTTTTAATCCCTTTCAAACTTACAACTGACACACACCTTCTACCACTTAGACACCCCTTCTAACCGATGGTCCCTCCATCTTTTCAACCTCTCCCCAGCCTCACTTCCCTCTTCCCCAGCGCAGATGGGTCATAGTGCCAATCATTTTCCCATTCTTGCTTTAGCCTCAGTCCCTTTGTCTCTTTCTCAATTTGTCTCGTTCAGCTAAATCCAAAGCCTGGTTAAATCTGACCTCCCACCTCCTCTGTACCTGAGCCCACAAGGTTAAATTCACTGGTTTCTGCCTCTGCCTTGGCTTCCTACAGTCTGTGGTCACCGGCAGGCACAGTGATCCTTCTAAAGCTGAAGTCAGATCATGTTGTTTCTCTGTTCTGTATTCCCCAGTGGTGCTCCATCTCTCTCACAGTAAAATACAAGGCTCTTCAAATGCCTCCCCTTTCCTGCCACTCAACACCTCTCTGACTCTCTATTCCTGTTCCTTCCCCTCTGTGTTCTCTGCTCCAGGCACGCCAGCCTTGTAACTGGTCCTTGAACTCACCAGATGTGTTTCTGCCCTGGGACATTTGCACCTGTGGTTCCTGCTGCCTGGAATGATCTTTGCCCTGGGTATTCACATGGTTTGCTCCTTCAGGTCTTTGCTCAAATGTTACCTTCTTAGTGCTGCCTTTCATAATTATTCTATTCAAAACTAATCCTCTCTCACTCTGCCTTTCCTTCTTCTTCTCCCTGCTTAATTTCCCCAGAACATTTAGTTCCTTCTCATATCTTACATAATTTTTCATTTATTAGGCTCATTGCTTTTCTCTCCAGATAAGTATGTAAGCTCTATAATGTCTGATTCTTTTGTTATTATATCCCCAGTGTACAGTGCAAGTAAATATCTGCTAAATGAATATTTCAAAATTATATAAACATATATGTGCATACACACATGAACAAAATGCTAGAAATGCTAGCTAGAAATATTATAGAATATTATAGCTAGAATATCCTAGAATAAAATGCTAGAATATTATACTTTTATGTAAGAATTTATGCTTTATATATGTAATACTTAAAATGTTAGCAAACATGTAATACTTCTAAAAAAATCAAGAAAATTAAAAGCAAATACTTTCGTGGGCTGCACTAGCTCCCTTGTTCCCTGCAGTGCATGTGGGGGTTTCCCCAAAGAATGTGCACTCCCACAGGCTGCCTTAACAGAGGCCTCCCTCCCCATACAGGCTTGGGACCTCCGGCCTGCCCAGATCCACAGAGAAGCCCCTGGCTCCTTGCCTGAAGGGTTTGACCTGCAGAGGGAGGGGGCAGTTGAATCCAGGATGAGGTCTCCTTTCATGCGCAAGCCCCAGAAAGAACCCTCATGTTCCCCTCTGAAGAGATGAATGAAAAACAGAGCCTCTTCAGCAACTGTGCCTTGGGAAGACGGTTTTTTTTCGGGTTTTTGTTTGTTTGTTTGTTTGTTTTGTTTTAGAAGGAGTCTCGCTCTGTCACCCAGGCTGGCGCAATCTGCGCTCACTGCAACTTCCTCCTCCCGAGTTCAAGTGATTTTCGTGTCTCAGCCATTCCAGTTACTGAGACTACAGGTGCACTCCACCACACCCGGCTAATTTTTTGTATTTTTAGTACAGACGGGGTTTCACCATGTTGGTCAGGCTGGTCTCAAACTCCTGACCTCAGGTAATTTTCTTGCCTCGGCCTCCCAAAGTGCCGGGACTACAGACATGAGCCACCACGCCCAGCTAGGAAGACTCTTATGTTGCATGTTCCAATGCAACACTTTGATACAGGACTAGCCAGAACTTTTGTACTCAAAAGTAAAAGGTGCACACAGTGGCCAGGCGTGGCGGCCCAGGCCTGTAATCTCCAGCACTTTGGGAGGCCGAGGCAGACGGATCATGGGGTCAAGAGATTGAAACCATCCTGGTCAACATAGTGAAACCCCATCTCTACTAAAAATACAAAAATTAGCTGGCGTTGTGGCATGCGCCTGCAGTCGAGCTATTCAGGAGGCTGAGGTGGGAGAATCACTTGAACCCGGGAGGTGGAGGTTGTAGTGAGCCAAGATCGCGCCACTGCATTCCAGCCTGGTGACAGAGCAAGACTCCATCTCAAAAAAAAAAGAGTGCACACAGTGGTGCCACTATCAGGATGGCTCCCTCCAACAATAAGTTGATCCCAAATTCAATTCAGAAGCACAAGTCAGACTGCAGAGTTTGGGGTGTGCTGCTGCTATGGGAGAAAATTAGGTATCCATCTAGGCCTGCTTGCCATGTGAAGTCTTCAGAGAGCATTGCCCTCTGGCAGTAAAGTGGAGAAGATAGCTTACGGCTATATTTAAAAGGTGAATTGCTACATTAAAATTATGTGTACAGCATTCACAGGAGGAAGCAGCCCAGCCCCTTGATATTAGTAGCGGGTCTGTCTGAGACAAGCTCTGAGCAGACTCGAGGGCCTGCTGCTGGGGCCTGGCAGTAAGAGCAGGTGTCAGCAATTAGCGTGATTGCCACCTGGCCCCTAAGGATCTCCACTTTCTGTAGTGTCTTTGTGTGTCACCTCCCATGCTGTACCAAGTCATGTCACTTCTGAGTTTAGGTTGCAGAACACACGCAGTTTCTGTCTTGCCCTCACTTTCCCCTGCCCCTTAGAATATGCTCTCTGGAGGACATCAGCTTCCATGTCATGTTTAGCCCTATAGAGAGGCCTGCATGGCAAGGAACTGAAGCCTCCTACCAGCAAGCATGTGATCCCCAGCCCCGGCCAAGCACTCAGATGCTGCAGCTCCAACTGATAGCTTGATTGCAATCTTATCAGAGACCCTGAGGCAGCACCACCCACCAAAGCCACTCCCAGATTCCTGACTCAGAAACCTTGTAACAAAAACATTTGTTATCTCTAGCTACTCTGTGTTGAGGTTACTCAGCAAGAGATAACTAATAGTAATTTTAGTACCTTGGAAGTAGAGCACTGCTGCAACACATACCTAAAACATGAGTGTCTTCAGAACCAGGCAGTGGGAACTAGCTGGGAGGCCTTATGGAAAGCATTCACGAAAGCCTAAATTGCTTGGGACAGGCTGTCAGTAGCATTTGAATTTGAGGAGGTGACTGGTAGGGGCATAAAGGAAAGTGAGGAAAATTTGACTGGATGTGAGAGAAAACGGGGGTCCTTGTTATGCAGTGGTGGAAAGCTGAGCAATACCACTGCATGCAGTAATTCAGGAGTTAGGAGATGATTTAATAAACTAGGTGATCTAGCCAAGGACATTGTTCAAGGCAGAGAGTTCAAGGTTCTGCCTGGTGTCTTCTTGTTGCTTATGGTAAAATATGAGAGAAGAGAGATACATTGAAGAGAAAGGAGCCAAAATTTGCTGTTTTTGAAGATTCCCAGTCTCTTCAGATGGCAATTGATGCTAAAATTAAGAAATGACTTCTGAGCAAAGATCAAACACAGGAAACTCTCAGAAAAGCATAGTTCAGAGATGAAGCCAAGTGCATGACTGAAAAATCCTTTGTTAAGACCTCAGAAAGATCAAAGATGGTGCCTCTGAATATCATTAAGCCAGACAAAAGGCCCTCTAAAATTTTAAAAGTGTGCTTCACAGATCCTCTCCATCACACAAGAGAGCTTCTAACGATGCTTAAGGGGGCTGTTCCTTAGCAGAAATCCAAAATTGAGAAGGACTTGCATCCAAGAGGATTGTGGATGTCACTTTTGTCTAATGGAGTAAACCCCAGTAAGATTCACATGAGACCCACAATGTTTTTAAGAGAATTACATCACCAGAAACACCTCTAGCTTGGACTGACACAGACAGTTCACAAAGAAGAGAGAACTTTGGACCTGTAATTTCTTTAAGCAGAAGAAGCTGAAAAAACCATACATAGTACCTGTCATGAAAAAAATAGATGACTCAGAGGTGGGTCCAAGAGCCCAGAGAATGGAATTAAGAGCTATGGAGCTATTTCTGGGCAGTGTAGGACTGAGTCCTGAGCACAGGACTCCCACCATTGCCCAGGGGGACTGCTATGGACCAAGACTCCCTTTTGCTCCCATTTTCCCTCTTTCGAAACAAGAATGTTTATACAGTTATTCCCTGCCTGTTACACCAATGTCGGGTGTGTGCAGGACAGACAGATATCTTGTCCCTTTATGTCACAGGTCTTCAGATTGAGAATTATGTCTGAGGAACTACACCTGAGGAACTTCTTCCACACTTGGATCTGATTTTGAGAGTGAGATTCTGGACTTTGAGCTGATTCTGTGATGGGGATACAATTTGGCTGGGGGAGGAAGGGGGAAGATCTGGGGAGGGTTGGGTGTGTCTATCATGCAGAGGAACATGAATCACTGGTGGCCAAGGCATGAGCTGTGGTTGTCAGTTTCTAGGATGACCCCTCCCATGTGTCAGGGTCAGTCTGTGTGATCAGAAGACAACATAAACGACGGTATGTTACTTCTTCTTCTTTTTTTTTTTGAGAGTGAGTCCCACTCTGTTGCCCAGGCCAGAGTACAGTGGTGCAATCTTGGCTCACTGCAACCTCCAGCTCCTGGGTTCAAGTGATTCTCCTCCCTCTGTAGCAGGACGAGCCACAGACAAAACCCCTCAGACACTGAGTCAAAGAAGGAAGGGCTTTATTTGGCCAGGAGCATTGGCAAGACTCAAGTCTCAAAAACCGAGCTCCCCGAGTGAGAAATTCCTGTCCCTTTTAAGGGCTTACAACTCTAAGGGGGTTCACGTGAGAGGGTCGTGATCGATTGAGCAAGCAGGGGATATGTGACTGGGGGCTGTGGTAATCAGATACGCAGTGGTAATCAGAATGGAACAGAACAGGACAGGGATTTTCACAGTGCTTTTCCATACAACATCTGGAATCTATAGATAACATAACCAGTTAGGTCAGGGGTTGATCTTTAACCAGGTCCAGGGCTCAGTGCCAGGCTGTCTGCCTGTGGATTTCATTTCTGCCTTTTAGTTTTTACTTCTTCTTTCTTTGGAGGCAGAAATTGGGCATAAGACAATATGAGGAGTGGTCTCTTCCCTTATTCCCCCCATTGAGAACCTCACTCATTAGTGGGAGGTCTCACTTTTATTTTCACTACCCATGTCTTCTTGCAATACAGATTGACAGTGATTCACATAGTACACTCGTGCTGAAGCATTTTGATGAACTAAGGTAGCGATGAAGCTTTTTATCATTTGAAAAAGTACAGGTAGCAAACAAGGGAGCAGTAAGCAGGTTCCTATTATTATTATAACTCTTATTATGAGAGTTTTAAATCTTCTTAGCCCTGGGAACCATTTTCCAAACATGGCCCCAGGATCAAATCCATCACACACTTGCATGGGCACATGTGCCAGTTTTGTCATATCTCTGTGTCTTCAACTCTTTGCCCTTGATTATCTATGTGTAGACAGCAATTAGTAAGGTTAAATTTCCCACAGACCCCTCCTTTAGCTGCTAGCAAGTAGTCGAGAGCCAATCTATTTTGATAGATAGCATTTCTCATCTGAGTTTCTTGCCAGGCCAGACTAGTCAAGGCTCTGTCGGTCTTACTAGTGATTATTTCTTAGTGATTATTTCTAAGACAGCTTGTAACCCTATGATTCGTTTGAGCATATAAATGGGGGTCCAGTATCCCCATGAGCCATCTTGTGCCCAAGTAGCAGGCCTATGATATTGCATGATTCTCTCAGGGGGCCATTTATCATCTTTCCAATTTCCTATAGCTATGCTTCTCTTTTCACGGGAAGCATAGCCAAGGAAGCCTAGGAGTTTGCCTGTCTTTATGGGCAGTAGGAAGAAAGATGGTTTAATAGTGTCAGTTGGCCCACTGGTCAGGTAATGTGGTGTAAGCTCTATGCCCACATGTCCAGTATAATCCACTGGGAGCTGTCCAGTCCTGGTGGGACTCCTGGTGGGTCCATACAGTTTGCAACTTTGGGAATTTACTAAATGAATTTTTCTTAGTGTGGTTTGAACTCTACTAGGTGACTGTTTTATAGTACTATTATACAGTTTTTGCCCAAGGCAGCTGAGTCTTCCCACAGGAAGGGTGAAGTCCTTCCCCACTCTTGCTATACAGTATTGTCTAATGATGGAGGCTTTTAGGACCCAGAAGTTATCATCAGGAACTGAGTCTGTAGGTCCTAATTCTCAGGCTTCCCATGGCCATTGATCTCCCATTACAGTTTCTCCATATACATAGCATGAAGTGACATTGAGAGACTGGGCTACATGCTTGGCTAATTGCAAAAACAAATTTCTTGTTTTTCCTGGAATTTCTGGTACTGGCACATTCAGTTCATCATAGAAGATTTGAAATACTAGCTCAGGAGAGCGTTTACAAACTTCTCCTCAAACCAAGATATTTACTCGAGGAACCAGTCTGGCCTCATTGATTCCTAAGGTCACATGCTCCCCTTTTTTCCAGCAAGGATCAAGGGGATTGGTTATTACTAGCTCTAAGGGGTTACATTGTCCCTTAGTACAGGAAGGGCCATTTTTTCCTTTCCAAAGGTGGACTGGATCCTTTTTATTTTTTATCCAAGTGGCCCAAATGACACAAGACCAGTATCCACATTCATTTTTACACAGTCCTAAATCATGACAAATGTACTTATGTTTGGTCATATGGCCTTTTTCCTGATTAAAAGAGTCACATCCCCTTCCTAACTTATTGCTGTTAATGACAGTGCAGGCATCAACTTTCAAGGCGATCTGTTTGGGCACCCCCTTTTCTTCTGTTTTGGATAACACTTTACTTGTATCATTTATGAGACCCTGCCAGTCCTCAGTCTTTAATTTTATTTTAAAAACTGTGGTCATGGGAGGCTCCATCAGGTTGGTCATTTCCTGGGCTACATATCTTGTATAGAATAGCATTATACAAACAAGTCCTTTTTAGAGTCCTAGTACACTCATAATAACCATAAAATAATATGACTGTAGCAACTTTTTGTACTACCTCAGTAACTTGATGTATACACTGGGAACAGCCCTCAGTCTGAGGAAGGTCAGTTGAAGTCCTTACTGTACAAGTCCAAATTTCAAGGAAAATGAGTCCCGTGACAAGTCTCCTCTTGCTTTGGCTGTGCATGGACCAGTCAGCTTCTGGGTGTGACTGGAGCAGGGCTTGTCATCTTCTTCAGTCACTTTGCAAGTGTTGATGAAGCTGGTTCCATCCACGTACAGCTCCCAGTCTACTGATGTTCAAGGATGGTCTCAGAGGTTGGACCCACTCAGAATAAACTGAGTCCAACATCTCTACACAGTTATGTTCAGCTGGGCTCTCTGATACCGGGAGCAAGGTGGTGGGGTTTAGGGTGTTGCAAACCTCAGTGGTTATGTGGGGATTTTCACATAGCAAGCTTTGGTACTTGGTTAACCTAATATTTGTTAGCCAATGATGTCCTTTGGTATTCATCAAAGTTACCACAGTATGGAGGGCCTTTATATTCAGGTTTTGCCGAAGGGATAGTTTATCTGCTTCTTGTGCTAACAGGGCCATTGCTGCTGTGGCCCTTAGACATAGGGGCCAGCCTCTGGAAGCCCCGTCTAGTTGTTTTGAGAGATAGGCCACTGGCCTTGGCCAGGGCCCCACAGTCTGGGTTAAAACTCCAACTGCCATTTTTTCTCTTTCTGACACATAGAGTGTAAAGGGTTTTGTCAGGTCAGGTAGCCCCAGGGCGGGGCCGACATGAGTTTTTCTTTTAACTCATGAAAAGCTCATTGCTGTTGGTTGTAATAGTTGTAGTTTATCCAATCTACATTTTTATTAACTGTCATCCACCAAAATACCGACTCAAATCCTCCAGCTATTTGATTTTGGGCTTTAAATTGATCTGGTATTCCCCGTGGGACTCCAATTGTGTCTAAATAGACGTGAGAGTCGAAAGACCTGTAAGGGGCTTCTCTCACTTTATGATGACTTGTGTTTCCTCCCTCTGGTTGATGCAATGCCAAGGTGAAAGGGATAGCCAATTGGACTAAAGTACAAGTGCCACTCCAGTTATTTGGCAGAGTGCCTGGTAAAAGTCCACCACAGTACCACCACACATCTGCTCGGGGATGAACAAGGGCTGACTGATTGATAAGCTCTTGAAAATTCATAAGTTCACTGCATCCCTTCAGGTCTCCAAGGAATGCTAAGTTTCCTCCCTGTCGTGAGAGATAAGAAGTGAACTTAGTGTTGGGAGATGGAAGCTGGGTAGCCCTCAGGGGCTGACCTGCAGGGTGCCGGACTTTGGGATATAGCAGAGAGAACTTGGCACAACTTATTACTCCAGGCTGTAGAATTCTGGAAAAGAGCTACCATGCAGCCCATGCCTGGTTGACTGGAGGACCACCTTAGTGGAAAAGGGATAATCTGGGCCTCTGTCCTGCCATGTCTACAAGCATAACAATTGCTTTCATTTAACATGCAGATAGAATATTTGATCCATTCCAACCAGGCATTTGCATCTTGGTATCCTGTCTTAATTGCCAAAGTTTGTTTTAAGTCTCTAACTTTTATGATCCTCTAGTAAAATGAATGTATAATTTTAGGAAATTACAAAAACCAGTTGAGACCATCCATCCTTGCTCTTTAGTGGTCCACAGAACGTTGGACCAACTACAGCATAAAAGCTCTGCATTGGGGGGCAAGACTCCTAGTTGACACTGGAGTCTTTATCAAAATTTCCCCAGATTAAATGGTCCACATTCACTAATGCCCAGTCTGAAGAGAGTCAGGAGGGACAGAGGTACTTTTCTGAAGTCAAGAACTGTCTTTGACTTGGCAAGTCCCCACAGGGTGTAAAAAGGCAAGCATTAAATGCAATAGTTTGAGGCGAAATTGAGTTGGTTATATTAATAACTAGATGGTCAGCAATAGAGCAAGGAAAGAATAAAGGGTAATAGAATAGATGAAAGAGTTAAATTTTTCTTAGCTTCAGTTTGGTAGGGTTTTCTCCTGGGACTATGGCCCATGACTCTGGAGTGGGTGGTGCTTTCTTGATTCGGTTGTGATGAGTCCATCCATTTTTTGCTGTGTGAACAGCAGTCTTGGTGGTTAGCAGCGCAATGTAGTGTCCTTCCTAGGCTGGTTCAAGTTTCCTTTGTTTTCACCCTTTGATGAGAACATGATCTTCAGGCTGGTGCTGGTTTACCAGAAATTTTAGGGGTGGTACATGTGCTAAAAGACTTTCGGTTTTGAGGGAAAGCAAAGTGGAAGATAAACCAAGTATATAATTTTTGACCTTTTGTTTTAAATGTGGTGACATCAGCAGTGGACTTTATAGTCCTTGGTGCCTTTCTACTGAGAAATTTCCTTTAGCTCCTATTTTTATTAGTTTTTGGACCAAAGAAGATAAATACCATTTTATATTTGAAAATGCTTCCTGTATGATTTTTATACCAGGTAAGCTAAATTTCACCTTCATATTAGTGTGTTATTAATGTTAAACTTACTTCTAATAAAACTTTGTAGACATATTTATTCAATTTTTAATGTCAGACCATAAGGTAAGATTTTTATAGACTCTTTTTAACCTTTTATAATCTTTGTTGAAGAGCAGGTTAGTGCTTTAAGCAAAACCCGTTGTGTTTTTACTTTAATGTCCAGTTCACAGAAAAACTGGATGGTACCCCTTTAACTTTAGCTAATATGTTTACACACAGAATTTTCTTTAATTAATGTTTTAAAACTTGCTTAAACCTTTAAAACAATTTTTTTAACCTTTTAATGTAGGTAAAGATTGACATTCTTATCCTCCTTGTAATCCCTTTGCCAAAGGCATATTTTACTTTGCTATACACCTGACATATAAACTGTTTTTTCAATAGTTTCATATTCAGGAGGCCTAGTTACTTTTAAATTATACAAAATTTTTTGCATAAATTCTTTTTATTACCTTTTTTCCCCCATGACTTTCACAGATAATTTTTCGACATGCCTCAACTTTCTGACTTGTCACAAACATCCTTTTTTTTTTTTTAGGATACTTCTGAACTGGTGAGGTGTGCTCACAATGAGGTTTCCTCTAAAAATTATTTTTCTACTTTCTTCTGTAGGCAAAGCAGTTGCCACTACAGATTGAATGCATTTGGGCCATCTGCAGGTTACTGCGTTAAAGATTTTCTATAGGAAGGCTACAGGTTGTCAGTGGCCTCAGTGCTTTTGGGCTACACCCTTGTTTACACTTACAATAAGGTAGTATTGAAAGATCACAGAGAAGACCTTCAATTATCAATTATAGGTTTTAAATTTACCCTAGCTTTTAAAAGAATAGGGTACACTGTTTTTTTCTTAACTACTTGTATATATCTCTCTCTCTTTCTCTCCTTGACTCCCTCTTTGTCTCTCTGTCTCTTCCTCTCTCTCTTTGTCTCTTTTCCTCTCTGTCTCTTTTTTTTCTCTCTCTCTCTGCTGGTCTTTCCCTGCCTGTGCCAGTCACTTATGCTGCTGTTCTCTCAACCACTATGTGGGGGGGTCTAAAACCAGCTGTAACCAAGTGTCTATGTACAGGAACTGGTCTGGGTGCCCTGGCTTACAGGTTACCTTGTGCCATACCTTTGAAACAAGGGACCTGTCCAGGGTTCCTTCTGATGGCCAACCCACCTCTAATGCTAACCAGTCTATTTCACACAAAGTTCTAAGTTTGCCTGGTGTCATAGTAATACCATAATCTCCCTTAAATCCTTTCTTGAAATTTTTCAACATAGTTCCTCGTGGGCTTAATTTGTGCCTGACCCATGCTTCCTTGAGACAAAACACCATGCTCATACCACACGCACAACACAAAACAAAGAATGGGTAAAAATGCACACACACACTTTTACAGCTTGCACAAAACCAGAATCAAAACCAAAATCAGAGTATCAAGAAATCTAAGCCAGGTCAAAACCAAAACCAAAGTATCAAGCAATCCAAGTCAAGTCAAAAACAAAAAACAAAAAACAAAGTGCTGGTACAGGCATGTCATGGGTGAACAGGCCATGCTTCCACTCAAATGGAGTGGGCAAGTTCCAAAGACCAGTCTTACCAAGTTTCAGATGTCTGGACTCCAAGTGCCAGTTCCTTCCCAGTGTTCAGCCACTGTGTGGATCCTCTGCAGGGGCCTGCCATGCACCGCGCTGATGAGGTGTTCCACTGGGGCAAATGTCTACCCAGGAATGCTCTCAGGATCCATGTAGCCCAAGTTGGCCAAAGTCCCCCACAGGGATGTTCTGCAGGGCAGGCCTAAGCCACCTAAGGGGCTGCCTCAACCATCCATCCATTAATCACCTCACTTCCTGGTCAGGGAACCAAGAAATGTAGCAGGACGAGCCACAGACAAAACCCCTCAGATACTGAGTTAAAGAAGGAAGGGCTTTATTCGACTGGGAGCGTCGGTGAGACTCATATCTCAAAAACTGAGCTCCCCGAGTGAGCAATTCCTGTCCCTTTTAAGGGCTTACAACTCTAAGGGGGTCTGCATGAGAGGGTCATGATTGATCGAGCAAGCAGGGGGTACGTGACCGGGGACTGCATGCAGTGGTAATCAGAATGGAACAGAACAGGACAGGGATTTTCACAATGCTTTTCCATACAATGTCTGGAATCTATAGGTAACATAACTGGTTAGGTCAGGGGTCAATCTTTAACTACCAGGCCCAGGGTGCAGCCCCAGGCTGTCTGCCTGTGAATTTCATTTCTGCCTTTTAGTTTTTACTTCTTCTTTCTTTGGAGGCAGAAATTGGGCATAAGACAATATGAGGGGTGGTCTCCCTTACCTCAGCCTCCCACGTAGTTGGGACTACAAGCGTGTACCACCATGCCTGGCTAATTTTGGTATTTTTCAAAGAGATGAAGTTTCACTATATTGGCCAGGCTGGTCTCAAACTTCTGACCTCAAGTGATCTGCACACCTCGGCCTCCCAAAGCGGAGGGTATCTTACTTCTGAGACTAGGTTGTAAAGATAGTGAGGCTTCTGACTGGATTGAGCCAGCCCCAACTCCCACAGTCATTCATTCTTGGGGAAGCCAGTTGCCATGCTGTGAAGCCATACAGAGATGTCCACATGGTAAGAAGCTAGGACCTTTTACCCCAGTCAAGATTTCAGATGATGGAAGCTGCCATCAATACCTTTACTGCAACTTCATGAGAGGTCCTACAACAGAACTTCCCAGTTAAGGGGCTGTGGGACTGTGACCATCTCAAGCTGTGTGAGATAACAAATGTTCCTTGTGAGGAACAAGCTCTGATTTTTTATCTTGCTCAAATTCCTACCTAAGGGGTCTAGGGAGTCATGCCTTACAAACCGTTAATTCTCATCAGATGGGTTTTATTTGAACCTATATACTGTGACTTACATTTTGATCTGACTCTGACATAATATTATGCGACAAGGAAAAAAATATTTCAATCCCAAAATATATTTCCTTGCCATACTTTGAAATTGTCCTACAAAGTCTCTTGTGGGAAAAATTCACATCCTATAGATAATCCCCTTTCCCCTTTGTTTTCCTTCCTTTTTGTGCAGATCCAGGAGATAATCAACTAAGACTCAGGCATGCTTTTAGGTCCAATAAGAAACACTTTACAGCCTGCTTTCTCTCTGAAGTCTGCTATCTGAGAGATTCCTCTGCACAGTAAAACTTGGTCTCCACAATCCTTTATTTTAACCTGAACATTCCTTTCCATTGATCCCAGGTCTTCAGATAAACTCAACCGGTTGTCAGCCAGAAAATGTTTAAATTTATCTATAACCTGGAAGCCCCCTCTTTGAGTTGTCCCACCTTTCTGAACCAAACCAATGTATTTCTTAGATGTATTTGATTTATGTAAAATATATAAATATATAAATATAAATATAAAATATATAAATATAAAATATAAAAACATCGACTCTTTTCATTGACACTTGTTGACACTCATTGACACTCCAGCTGCTTGGTTTTGGGGATATTCTGATATGCAGATAGTAACAAATACTGTAGGCTAGGTATTACAACCCCTGTCTGGAGGAGTGGACACATATAGAAAAGATGCTTGTGTCAGAAAAAAGTCAAACTCTGTAAAATATTTGAAGAGATTTATTCTGAGCCAAATATGAGTGACCATGGCCTGTGACACAGCCCTAAGGAAGTCCTGAAAACTTGTGCCCAAGGCAGTCAGGGCACAGCTTGGTTTTCTGCATTTTAGGGGAGGTATGAGACATCAATCAAATACATTTGAGAAATACATTAGTTTGGTCCAGAAATGGACAATTCAAAGCAGGGGCTTCCAGGCTATAGGTACATTTAAACATTTTCTGGTTGACAGTTGGTTGAGTTTGTCTGAAGACTTGGGATCAATAGAAAGGAAAAGTTCAGGTTAAGATAAAAGGTTGTGGAGACCAAGGTTCTTTTGAAGTCTCATAGTGACTGCCTTAGAGACAATAAATGATGAATGTTTCCTATTCAGACCTTTAAAAGGTGCTAGACTCTCAGTTAATCTCTTCAGGATTGGGAAGGCCTGGAGGAAAAAGATCTTGCTGTGTTAATAGAGATTCTTTACAGATGCAAATTCTCCCCCACAGAGGACAGCTTTGCAGGACCATTTTAAAATAGGGCAAAGAAATATGTTTTGGGGTAAAACATTTTGATTTTCTTATTTGTCATGTAATGCTATGCCAGAGTCAGACTGGAAAGTAAGTCATGGTATACAAAGTTAAATAAAACACATCTGATGAGAATTTATGGTTTGTAGGGCAAGACTTTCCACATCCATTAGATAGGAATTTGGGCAAGATAAGAGAATTCAGAACTTAGTCCTCACTTGGATCTTCTTTCCAAGTGGAAAAAAGAAAACAGGCAAAGATACATTCCCAGATCTGACTGAGAAAGATACAGTTGTCACTTTTCCTTGAATGTGGTCCAACTGCTATTCAAGTTTCAACAGAAATTACTTCCCTTAAAAGCTCTTGAACATCCTGAAACCAAACTTCAGAAGGGTTGCCAGCCTGGGGAGCAATGTTAAGTGAGAGTGAAGTTAGGTATGAAGTGATGGAAGGAGAGGTGGTCTTGGGGTCAGGAAGCCTGGGTTCAGTCTCAGTCCCTTACTTGCTGGCTTGGCCACACTGACAGTCACAAGGGCAGCTCTGCCTCCCTGCTTGCCTTGCCCATAATGAGAATGCAAAGCCTGTGGGCTGATGTGAGGATTCAAGGAATGGCTTGATGGTAGGCACCCAGTTGCACTCACTGTTTTCCTGACTATGCTCAAACTGGGGGCATCTGATCATGTTAGCCACCTCTCCACCCTACTCTGCACCTTGCCCTTAACTAATTCCCAGTGTTTTCGGGGGATCTCTTTTATTTTTTTCTTTTTGGATTTAAAGGTATCATTCCTGGGGAAAATCTACCCACTAGCCTTATAAACTCAATTATAGGTCACACTTGGTGGCAATATAAATTGCCTAGCACTTGCTAGCTTTTTGTGTATCTGCTGAATGAGTAGATGAATAAATGAATAAATAAATGGATCATGTAAACAAATGACTCAGTTTGCTTCAGATGTTTTGACTGGTTCCTCCTAACCCATATCTAGAAGTAATCACCTATCAGATCAACTTCAGCATTTATTCAGGTTTCACTGCTGGACTGGTGAGTAGTGAAGTAAGGCCTAAAAGTTGGGTGTCTTGCTGTCTAAGGTAGTTCCTTTTCTTGTATAATAAAGAATCTGCTATTTGTTCTGGGTTTCTGGGAGGGAGTGTCTAAACTCTTAGAATTTCCCAGGTAGTAGGTGTGTCTTTGTTATTCCTGGTAAGCCCCTGGGACCACTGCTAAGTTAATGCTAATGAGATGACCCAGGGTAGGGGTTGGTCATGCTAGAAGATTAACTATGTGATTACAGGGTTGGTTTTTGTACCATGAGATATCAACCTGATCTGCAGGGAAGGGACAAGGTCTGGATATGGAATTCAACCACACAGCCAGTGAATTAGTTTGTTGGGAAAAAAACTGAGGCAGGGCTTTCATGTCTGACATAATGTAAAAGAGTCTTGGAACATTTCTGGGGTCCAGGGACTAAAACCCCTTGTGGCCTTTAGAACACCAAGTTCTGTGCTAAAGGGTGGAAGTCTGCCCCACCGCACCACAATCTAAGCCCAGGGCATAAAACCCCTTGCATCTTGGATGGAATCCAGGGCTCAGGGTATAAAACCCTTCGTGGTCTCTGGAATGTGTCTAGATTTGCTAGCTCCTTGCTTCTAGCACTCCCAGGTTCATAAAATGATTGTATCTTAAACTAGAACAACATGTCTCCCATTATCTCAAGTGGCAGAATATGTTCCTTATGCTTCAAAGGTAATGCTAAACCATCACAGCTATAGCTCACGTGCTTGATGCACCACTTCCTTTCAACCCTCACATACTCACCACCTACTTCTTTGATCACCAATAAATAGCATGGGCTCCCAGAGCTTGGGGCCTTCACAGCCTCTGTACTAGCATTGGCCCCCTGGTCCCACTTTATGCACTCTAAACATGTCTTTTCTCATTCCTTTGACTCTGCCAGACTTCGTCACCCCCACGGCCTGGTGTTGGGTCTGGCCACCCCAACATTCCTGGTGCTCAACGTGGGGCGATGAAGACCCCAGTGAAGGGATGCTAGAGCATGTGAAAGCAGAGGACACATTATCAAAGGACATCTGAGGATGACTCAAAGAAGCTCAGCGGGAAGGCTGAGCACTCGGAAGAACCAGGGTAACAATGGCACTGAATGAAAGCAAATATACTGCTTATTTGAATTTCTTAAGGCATTTATTATGAAGAGACAGAGTGAAAGTTAGTACTCAGAATTTGTTATCACTGTCTAGTACAGAAAAGCAGTTTTGCCCTTGGTTCCCGGAACAAGGGACCATAGAGTTGGATGAATGGGATAGAATTGGAAGAGATTTTAAAAAGGCTTATAAAGATGGAGCAAAAATTCTGGTTTCCATTTGGTCAATGTGGGCTATAAAAAAAGCAGCTCTTGAGCCATTTCAAACAGATGATGAGGCAGATTCACATGAGAAAGGGGAGGACAAGTGTAAAAAACTAACTTCAGATTCTAAATGTGAAGAACAGAAACCAGAGGGAATTAAAGAAAAGAAAGGGAAACTGAAAAAAGTATGTTTTACTAGCCAGTTGGCTCCACCTGCTGAAGTAAGTGAATGGCCACCCCCTCCCTCTCCCTGAGAAGATGAATTAGCTGCAAAACTTACTGCTCCTGTAGTTGCAACATTACAACCTGGAGCAATTGGTGGTGCTATACAGAATTCTATTCAAAAGGCTAGAGCCAAGGGAGACCTTGAAGTATGGCAATTTCCAGTTACTATAACCCAGCAAGGAGGATAGAATATAGCTAATTGGGCCACCTTTTCATTTAAGTTGTTAAAGGAATTCAAGCAGGCCATTAGTCAATATGGGCCAAACTCTCCTTTTGTGCAAACTTTGTTTAAAAAATGTGGCTCTTGGTAATAGGTTAATATCATATGATTGGGATAGTTTAACAAAATCTGTTCTCACTCCGTCTCAGTATTTACAGTTTAATACCTGGTGGGCTGACGAAGCTCAAAATCAGGCAAGGGAAAACACACAAGTGCAGCCACCTGTGCCTGTTTCCTTTGAACAGTTAATGGGAGTTGGCCCTAATTGGAGCAGATTAGAAAATCAAGCAATAATGGAGGATGTTGCCATTGTTCAGCTGCATTCTGTGTGCTTACCAGCATGGGAAAGGATAAATGATACAAGGATGAACAGCCTCTTCCAGGAAACAGGAAGAGGGACCTGCCTTGGGCCCCTCAACAAACCAAGTCATATCTGGCACAGCCAGTGCCCTTACAAATGTACAACAATTGTCCCCTGCCACAGCAGTCAGTGCTGCTGTAGAGCTTTGCAGCACAATTACCATCTCTCTGCTTCCTGGAGAGCCACCAGAAAAGGTCCCTGTGGGAGTTAGGGGACCCTTCCAGGAACAGTTGGTCTATTACTTGGGAGGTTTAGTCTAAATTTGAAAGGTGTCACTGTGCATATGGAAATACTTGTTTCTGATTATACCATAGAGATTCAACTAGTTGTTAGTTCCTCAACTCCGTGGTCTGCCTCCCCAGGAGAAAGAATTGCTCAATTGTTGCTGTTACCTTACACAAAACTAGGAAGCAGCACAGTGAAAAGAACAGGAGGCTTTGGTAGTACTAATCCAGCAGGAAAGACTGTATATTGGGTTAATAAAGTGTCTGACAAAAAACCTATTTGTACAGTAATGATTCAGGGAAAGGACTTTGAAGGACTAGTAGATACTGGAGTTGATGTCTCTATTATTGCTTTAAATCAATGGCCCCAACACTGGCCTAAACAAAAGACTTCCATGGATATCGTTGGCATAGGTACTGCCTCAGAGTTTTTTCAAAGTTCCTTGATTTTACCGTGTCAAGGGCCAGATGGCCAGGAAGGGATAATTCAACCTATTATTACACATATTCCTGTCAATTTATGGGATAGAGACTTATTGCAACAATGGAGTGCCCACCAAACATCTGAAGATCTATCATGAGCCACAGCAGGAAGAGAAGACTCTGGGAAGAACCAGAACTCCCAAAACGAGGGATGGTGCAAATAAACATCTCAGAGACGAAGAAGAAGACTGAGAATACTCATCAGGCAGATCCTCCAACATGGGGACAAATCTAGAAGTTGGTGCAGATGGCAGAGGACAACTCGAAAGCACAGAACAAAAACAACTAGTAATCTGATGGTGGCCATGCCGGTGGTACTTACCATGGCCATAAGCTTCCCTACTTTAGGAGCAACTGAGAATTTCACTTATTGGGCATATGTCCCATTTCCTCCTTTAATTAGGTCTGTGGGTTGGATGGACCCTGTTATTGAGGTGTACACCAATGACAGTACCTGGATGCCTGAGCTCATAGATAACCAAGGGCAAATGCATCCTAATGAGGAAGGGATGAAAATGAATATACCCATAGGATGTAAATATCCCCTAATATGCCTGGGACCTGCTGTTGGATGCTTACAAATTAACACACAAGCCTGATTGGCAATAGTTCCTGGAAAAAATAAATCACAGGCCATTCTGCACATGATTCCAGGTCATAGTTTAAAATATAATCATTCCAATCCTAAAATTCTGCAGTTCCATCCAAATAAGCTTGAATGTGGGCAAAGTAGAGTTTCGTTTAAAGGTATAGACACTTGAACTTGGGAAGATTGTACAGCAAGTAAGGCTGAGGTGCTACAAAATAATTCCTGTGGATTCATCATTGACTGCTCCCCTAAGGGGATCTTTAAAGAAAATTGCACCAGAAGGCCCTGTTGTAGAACAAATGTAATTAACCAGTGGAATCACTGGCAATGAATTCATACACGTTATGTTCGTATGGAAGCTGATGCCCCTATCATATGGAGTCCTGCTGGTATTGTCGCCCCTAGTCCAAAATTGATATCTCCTGCCATAGGAAAGAACATTCAGAATTATGAAAATTATCTATAGCTCAAAGTTCAATCAAAATTTGGGAGGGCAAATATAATAAGTATAGAGGGGAGTGTGGTAAAAATAAATATGTTCTTTCTTTTCTTTCCAACAAGACTTTTTGGATTCAAAATTGTATGCTTTTATGCTTTTATGCTAGCAATAGGAAATGTTATTCTTGATATAAATACATGCTTTTTACGTGCTCTGAATGTCACTTGTTTACCTGCATTAACTCAACCTTTGATAAAAATCTAACTATTAATTAGAGCCACAGAAGGAGTTTGGATCCCTGTGTCCCTAAATAGACCATGGGAGGCATCACCATCTATTCATATTGTAACTAAGATCCTTAAAAAACTCCTATCCTGTTCCAAAAGATTTATAGTTGCTCTTATATTTGCTATAATTGGCCTCATTGCTGTTACTACTGCTGCTGCAGTAGCTGATGTGGTTCTACACTCATCTGTGCAAACAGCTGAATTTGTCAACAAGTGGCAAAAGAATTCCACAAAATTATGGAACTCTCAGGCTCAAATAGATCAAAAATAGTTAACCAAATTAACAATCTCCCCCAGTGATTTGGATGGGAGATTGTATTATGAGTTTAGAAAGTAGAATCCAAATGCAATGTGATTGGATTACATCTGACTTTTGTATTACCCCCCATAGTTATAATGAAACAGAACACCAATGGGAAAAGATTAAATGCCATCTGGAAAGCAGAGATGAAAAATCTCACCCTCAATATTGTGAAGCTAAAAGAGCAGATTTTTGAAGTCTCTCAGGCTCACTTAGTCCTGCTCCCTGGAACTGATATTTTGAACAAGGCAGCCAATGGGTTGTCTGCAGTCAATCCTATGAAATGCATTAAGGCCATTGGAAGCTCTACGTTTGTAAATTCTATTCTGATGATTATGTGCTTGTGTTGTCTCCTTTTAGTCTGCAGATGCAGAAGCTGCCTCTGGAGAGAAAGCTGCTGTCGAGAACAAGCAATGATAGCTGTGGCGGTTTTATGAAAAAGAAAAGGGGGGCATGTTGGGAGAAGCTGAGGCAGGGCTTGCATGTCTGACATAATGTAAAAGAGTCTTGGAACATGTCTGGGATGCAGGGTCTAAAACCCCTCGTGGCCTTTGGAACACCAAGCTCTGTGCTAAAGGATGGAAGACTACCCTGCCACACTGCAATCTAAGCCCAGGGCATAAAACCCCTCATGGCTTGGATGGAATCCAGGGTTCAGGGTATAAAATCCCTCATGTCTCTGGAATGTCTAGACTTTCTGGCTCCTTGCTTCTAGAACTCCCAGGCTCATAAAACAATTGCATCTTAAACTAGAAGAACATGTTTCCCGTTATCTCAAGTGGCAGAACATGTTCCATATGCTTCAAAGGAAATGCTAAACCATCACAGCTATAGCTCACGTGCTAGATGCACCACTTCCTTTCAACCCCCACATGCTCACCACCTGCTTCTTTGATCACCAATAAATAGTGTGGGCTCCCAGAGCTTGGGGCCTTCACAGCCTCCATACTAGCATTGGCCCCCTGGTCCCACTTTATGCACTCTAAACTTGTCTTTTCTCATTCCTTTGACTCCACTGGACTTCGTCACCCCCATGGCCTGGTGTTGGGTCCAGCCACCTCAACATCCATCAATCATGTCTACTTAACAAAACCACAGAAAAATTCTGGACACTGAAGCTCTGTAGAGCTTCTTGAACACATCAACGTGCCAGGAGGGTAGCGCACTTTGAATTCATGGGGCGAGGACATGGAAGCTTTATGTTTGGCCCAGAGCTCATCTTATGGTGGTCCTAATTTGTATCCTTTATAACAAACTATAACCGATCCTAAGTATCATGCTTTCTTGAGTTCTGTGAGTTTTTCCAGTGAATCATCACACTTGAGGGGGTCTGGAGAACTTTCTGGAGTTGTGGCTAGTTGATCTGAAGTATGGGAACCATAGAACTTGTGGCTGGTGTCTGAAGTGAGGGGAATCTTTCTGGGGACTGTTTCCTTAGAACTGTGCAGTCTGTTCTAGCTGTGGTTGGTCAGTGTCAGAAATGCATTACAGTATTTCACGTCTTCTAAACTCAGCTGCCTCCATTGTACCTCTCTTGGGGCAGTGCATATATATGTTATTTTTCAAATGCAATATTTAAAAGAAAAATATGCTAGCAGTGAATTTATCGAGTCAATCAAATGTATCCCAGTGCAGGGCTACAGAAATCCAGACAGAGTAACATTGTAGATAAGGATGTGGACAAGCTGACATTAATAACATGTGATTATAAAATGCATACTGGTAGATAGAAAATGCTAGCTAACTTAGAGTTTTAGTAAATTTATTTGTGCTTAATTAAAATTTTACAGTATTGGAATCCCTAAGCCAAATGATTTTTTTTTCTAGTTTTTTTTTTTTGCTTTCTTATTTGCTTGTTTATTATTTAAGCCATTTAAATTTTAAAATATTCAAGAGAGGTTATCAAGTTAAATAAGGTTAAACTATCACAAACAAAAACTGTCAATTAGCCAGGCACTGGAGGCTCATGCCTTTAATCCTAGCACTTTGGGAGGCTAAGGTAGGGAGGGATCACTCGAGGAGTTCAAGACCAGCCTGGTCAATGTGGTGAAACCCCATCTCTACTAAAAATACAAAAATAAGCTGGGCATGGTGGCACATGCTTATAATCCCTAATACTCGGGAGGCTGGGGTATAGGCAGAGGTTGCAGTGAGCCAAGATCGTGCCACTGCACTCCAGCCTGGGCAACAGAGCAAGACTCCATCTCAAAAAAAAAAAAAAAAGTCAATTAGTCATGATCTCTGATAGTCTGTTATCCTTGGATATTTGGAAAGCCTTCATCGTTACTATTAGTGCCCTAGTCTTTCAGGGTTTGGTTTGATTTTCCCAGACTTGACAGGGCAGGGGGACTCCTATGGAAAAGACTGGTCCAAGATCCAGGGATATCCCCTTTAGTCAAGGGGAGCCCGGGCAATGGAGTGGCCTGGCCTTCTCGAGGTCCCATGCTTCCAATTTGAGTGACTCCCTGCCCTCTCTCACAGGAAAGACATAGGAGAAATTCAGCCTCACAGTCTTGTTTTTTTGGGTGATTTATGGTGTTGCCAGGCGAAATTTCAACCCCATAATTCATTCATACATGTTAGCCATAATTCATCCATACATGTTAGCCATAATTCATCCATACATGTTAGCCATAATTCATCCATACATGTTAACCAAGAACAGTTTTACCCAGAAAGGGTCCAGATGACTGGATAATTAACAAACATCTGACCCACATGGTATACTGTAGAGTTATTTCTGTAATGTGGGCTTTCTTTTGCCTTTTAGTAACATGGCAAGGAACAAAAGGAACGTCTTCAAAGGACCAGCAAAAAGGCTTTTTAGCTTTGTAAATAATTTGTCAGTGGAACTACAGGCGGGAAAGATATATTTTGCCTTGTGTGAGTGCCTTGAGAATTGAGAACTCGTGTGTGTGAGGCTTTGAACTCTCCAGGAGGTGGTGGGAGAGCAGGACTGTCTCATTTCCAAAGCCCTTTAGAGCAGAAAACACAATCACTCTGCTCCGGGCCCTTCATCTGTCAGGTAAGGAGATTTTCAATCCTGCCTTCCTGCAGCTCATGGTTCAGCCTTCCCCAGTCTTTGACCTTACCCTCTGCACCCCGCCTGCCATCTTCCTGTCACCGAGAATGACAGCTACAAGGGAAAAGGTGAGCTTTCCAGCCATGCTGAAGTTGTGGCAGGACTTAGGCATGCCCATGCATCCTGTCCCAGATGCTGGCTCACTCCTCAGGGCAATCCCCTTTCACCTTTCCCAGCCTGTCAGCTCACACATGTCAAACGCATTTCATCATTCTGTTTCCACCAACTGCTTGCATGTTCCCCAGATTTGGGCCAGCCATAAATTCCCACCAACTCTGAAACTCATGTTCATTCTTCTTCTTGGGCCAATCAAGCAGCATGGAGGTAGTGTGCTTCTTACACCCAGTGTGCAACACCCTGGCTGTTGACGCCAAAAGAGTGCATCTGTGACAAAGCCCTTGGAAAAAATACATACTTTCCCAAATTTAGTGGTGTATTTACTCAGAGCAATAAAGACTGATTTGCTACTGTATTTTTGTACGTATGATACAGTAAGATATTCAACTCCTTTGTTCACAAACCATTTTTCTCATTATTTGTTAGGGTCTCTTCTATGCTGGGCACTGGGAAAGGAAAGGTGAATAACAGCAATACCAAGCACTTGGGGTATAATGTTGCCAGAAAGGGGTCACTGGGGGAGCACACAGCAGGCAGGGTGGCTGGGGTCCTGAGTGAGAAGCCAGTGCTGTGGACATGGGGGGGTCATCTGTCACAGTCTGAGGGAGGAGTCAGGGATGAATTTCCGAAATGGAGGTAGGAACGAGCTGGGAGAAAGGGTAGGGAATATGGAGGGAGCTTCAGGCAGAACTCAAGGAACCTCTAGTAGTTTCCAGAGGTGACGGCTCAGAGTGACAAGGATGGTGGTGAGTTAGGGTTAGGTCTCTCATCCATGGCCTTGGCTGCATACTAGAGAGCTTGGAAATGGCACGTTCTGGCATGCTTCAGGGGCCCTGGCACGTTGTGGCAGAGAAGGCATGCTTCAGGGGTCTTGGGCATCTCTGGGTGTATTTGGAGTTAGGTGCATCTCCTCCTTCCTTTCAGCACTCTCTTCCCCGTTTTTGTCTCATGTTTGCTCTTTCTCCTGAGAGGCACCTTGTGTCCTGAGACTGGCCACCCACCCCTTGGGTCCCACCCCAGCTACTCAGCACCAACACCATCACGAGGCAGTGGGTGCCACCCACCAGTGTCCTCATCACAAACTTGTGGGCTGGTGCCCTTGTATCCTCTTTCAGAACAAGTTCCCACAAGTAATGAGTTGTCACAGGAGAAGACCAGTTAACTCTTTCATATAACAGTGATACAGCAGCTAAAAATAAATTATTTAGGCAGTTAGTGAGGGTAAGAGAGTCCTCACTAAGGTTTGCCTTTTAACAAAGAGCACTCCCCAAATAATTTCTTTTCTAACAAACAGCAGCCTGTAAAATCGAGCTTCAGACGTAGATAAGCAAGCTGGAAGCTTGCACGGGTGAATGCCGACAGCTGTGCCAATAGGAAAAGGCTACCTGGAAGCCAGGTACGTTCAACATACAGGCTCGATCTTCCCTTTTCTTTGTCACCATGTGCACAGTAAAAAAGCAGGCAACATGGCAGTGGCCAGGTAAAGAACTTATCTGCATAGTGAAAGATTAGGTTGGGGCTGCAGCTTCTTCACACACTATGTAAATAGAACACCTGGTCCAACCAATCTTTTGGGCCCTGTGTAAATCAGAGACTGCCTCCTCAAGCTCATCTGTAAAACCCCGTACGTTTCACCACAGACTGGAAGACCCACTCGGTAGCCCCTCTCTCTTCAGGAGAGAGATCTTTTCTCTTTCTTTCAACTATTAAAACCTTTGCTCTTAACCTCACTTCTTGTTTGTCAGCGTCCTTGTTTTCCTTGGCATGAGACAACAAAGCTCAGGTATTACCCCAGACAAATGACACCGCTTCAACAGTAGTAAAAGCCATGTAACTTAATGTATTTATATTTTCACATTGGGAAAGTGTTGAGCTGAAAAATAAATCTCTAGAGGTGAACTTTCATAAGAGTGTGGGAAGCTGACCACTCCTCTGCAAATTAAGCCATGCACGTAAAGATCACTTCTGTCTATAACTACCCTGGACAGTTTTTACAAAATCTTTTTAAAAAAAACATTCCTGGCACAATTTTTTTGTTACTACAATCTGCTTTCTTCTACTAGTAATAGATAGCAGGAAAAAAATTAGTTTGTTTTTGAAAGTCCCAGTTTGTGAGTTTCTGGCTAAGAGATATTAGCTGTACCAAACATTACACTGGCAGTACACATCTTACAGACAGTTCTGTACCTGGGCTGCACAGAGACACCTTTCTCTAAGAAGCTTATGAGAGGAACATATACAGAAGTTTTTATTGAAGCCTTATCCCAAGCTCCTGGAGAGAAGGTGGGAAAGCTAGCAGAAGGAATCATTTTCTAGTTATTAGGGGTTAACATGGGAAGAGTGGCTGGTGGTGACAAGACTAATGATTTGAACCCAGTTGTGGCCACCAGCCTGTTGGGGCACTTGGTGCTGTGCTGTATCCGTGGGCAGCTGTGCCTCCAACATGGCCTGGGGAGTTGCAGAGCCGGCTGGCACCAGCTTTAGCAATATATCAGCCACTTGCAGAGAAGAATAGGAACCTGCTACACACTAACGGAAATTTATAGTCAATGCAATCTGGAAAATACATAAAACAACCCAGCATCATGAAGCCAAAATACTTCCTGTGGGCTTAAAGCTAATCCTGGACACCTGGTCAGAGAGGTCTAGCTTATTACAGGTTACCTCTGGTATGTGGCATCCTAGCACCAGAAACCTTGGTTAACTAGCAGTTCATACAGATAGCCTTAGAAATCTGAAGGATTCTGAAGTGGCTTCAAAATCAGTGGACAGAAAGAGGCAGAATAGAGCACAAGAAAAATATGTGGAATTTGTTCTGTGTTATTTTAAAAATTCTCTATTTTTGGACTTCTCAATGTTGTACTAACATTTGAGTTCATGATATGTACTATGTACTACTCTGCACTCAGTAAGGAATAAACTTGTTTTTATATTCCCACTGCCTAGCACAGTGCATGGACACACCAGAGGCTCAGTATTTAGACCCTCCAAGACCAATTAGAATATAAAATCCATAGTATACCTATACATGCACTTTGGCTTTTCTTTTTAACAATTCAGTGAATTTTTATTTATTTATTTTTGAGACAGAGTCTTACTCTGTCGCCCAGGCTGGAGTGCAGTGGTGTGATCTCAGCTCACTGAAACCTCCATCTCCTGGGCTCAAGCAATTCTCCTGCCTCAGCCTCCCAAGTAGCTGGGATTACAAGTGCCCACCACCAAACCCAGCTAATTTTCATATTTTTAGTAGAGACAGGGTTTCACCATGTTCATCAGGCTGGTCTCAAACTCCTGACTTCAGGTGATCTGCCCACCTTGGCCCCACAAAGTGCTGAGATTATAGGCATGAGCCACCGTGCCCAGGCAAATGAATTTTAATGTATGTATAGAGTTGTGCAACTATAATCACAATCAATTTTAAAATAAGTTCATCACCCCCCAAAGAATTTGCACACCATTAGTAATCACTCCCCGCGAGGCATGGTGTAATCCCAGAACTTTGGGAGGTCAAGGCCGGTCCCAGCTACTCAGGAGGCTGAGGTGGGAGGATTGCTTGAACTTGGGAGGCAGAGGTTGCAGTGAGCCAAGATCACACCACTGAACCCCAGCCTGGGTGACAGAGTGAGACCGCATCTCAAATAAATAAATAAATGTTGAGTAATCACTTCCCATTTCACCTCAGTTGCCCCTACCTCCCTCCATTCCCACCCTTTATCCCTTCTTTCTCCAGCCCCAGGCAATCACTAATAATGCTTTCTGTCTCTGAATTTGCCTATGCTGGAATGCAATGTAAATGAAACAATACGCTATGTGGTGTTTTGTAGCTGGCTTCTATCACTCAGCGTGATGTTTTCAAATTTCACTCATGTTGTAGCATGCATCAACACCTGCTTCTTTTTATTACTGAATAATATTCCATTGTGTAGAGATGCCTCACTTTACTTAACCGTTCATCAGTTGATGAACATTTGGGTTGTTTCCACTTTGTTATGATTAATGCTTCTAGGAATATTCATGTATGAGTTTCTGTGTGGACATATGTTTTCATTTCTTTCAGGTGGGAACAATTCTGATAGTGGACTTGCTGGGGTCATGTGGTGACTCTATGTTTAACTACTAGACTGTTTTCCAAAGTGACTGTACCATTTTATATTCCCATCAGCAGTGTATGAGTGCTATGATTTCTCCATATCCTTGCCAACACTGGTTAAATCTGTCTTTTTGACCATAGCCACTGTAGGAGGTATGAAGTAGTATGTACATGTGTTTAGATTTGTGGGTCCATGATGGCTAATGATGTTCAGCATCTTTTCTTGTGTTTATCAGCCATTTGTGTATCTTTTCTGGAAAAAATGTCTATTCAAATTCTTTGCCCTTTGAAAAAATTAGTTATTTTTCTTTTACCTATTTTTTCTGTTATATTTCTATTTTTTTCTCCTATTCTGTGTGTTGTCCTTTCACTTTCTTGATGGTATTCATTGAAGCACAAACATTTTAAATTTTGAGAAAGCCCACATTATCTAGTTTTTCTTTTGTCCCTCATCTTTTTGGTATCATATCTAAGAAGGTTTTGCCTAGCACAAGGTCATGAAGATTTGCTCTTATATTTTCTCCTAAGAGTTTTGTAGTTTTAACTTTTGCATTTAGGTTAATAATTCATTTTGAGTCTACTTTTGTGTATGAAGTGAAGAAGGGTGCCAACTTCATTCGTTGGTATGTGGATATCCAGTTGTTCCTCTACCATTTGTTGAAAATACTATGCTTTCTTTATTGAATTGTCTTAGCATACTTGTTGAAAATCGATCAACCATAAACGTGCAGGTTTATTTCCAGATTCCACATTCTATTCCATTGATCTATGTTTCTGCTAGTACCTATGCAGTATTGATTATGATAGTTTTGTGATAGGTTTTACAGTTGTCATGGGTCCTCCAACGTTTTTCTTCTTTTTCAAAATTCTGTTGGTTATACAGGGTCCCTGAATTTCCACATGAATTTTAGAATCAGCTTACCAATTTCTGCAAATAAGACAACTGAGAATTTTTTTTTTTTTTTTTTTTTTTTTTTTTTTTTTTGAGATGGAGTTTCACTCTTGTTGCCCAGACTGGAATGCAATGGTGCAAGCTTGGCTCACTGCAACCTCTGCCTCCCAGATTCAAGTGATTCTCCTGCCTCAGCCTTTCAAGTAGCTGGGATTACAGACACCTACCACCATGTCTGGCTAACTTTTTGTATTTTTAGTAAAGACAGGGTTTCACCATGTTGGCCAGGCTGGTCTCGAACTCCTAACCTCAGGTGATCCACCAGCCTTGGCCTCCCAAAGTGCTGAGATAGGAGAAGTGAACCACTGTGCCTGGCCAATAACTGAGATTTTGATACAGATTGCTTATAATCTGTAGATTAACGTGGGGGAGTATTGCCATCTCAACAATAGTAAATATTCCAATCCATGAACATGTGGTGTTCTTCCATTTATTTAGGACTTCTTTAATTTCTTTCAACACTGTTTCATAATTTTCAGTGTACAAGGGTTACCCTTTTTTCTTTAAATGTATTCTTAAGTATTTTATTCTTTTTGATGTTGTTGTAAATAAAATTGCTTTCTTAATTTTATTTTGAAATTGTTAATTGCTACTGCATAGAAATACAATTAATTTTTATAGATTGATCTTATATCTGGCAGTCTTGCTGAAGTTGCTTATTAGCTCCAGTAATTTATTAGTAATTTCCTTAAACATTTCTATATGCAAGATAAAGTCATCTGAAAATAGTGATAGTTTCTTCCTTTCTAATCTGGATACCTTTTCTTTCTTTTTTGTGCTTAATTGCTGTGGCTTAAATTTTCAGTATGATGTTCAATAGAAGTAGTGGTGGACATTCTTGCCTTGTTCCCAATTTAGAGATTAAGTCTGTCTTTCACTATTAAGTATGTTGTTAGCTGTGGCCTTTTGAAGATGTTCTTTATTAGGTTAAAGAGAGTCTCTTCCACTGCTGGTTTGCTGGGTGTTTTTTTTTATCATGAGTAAGTGCTGAATTTTGTTAGAGGATTTTTCTGCATCTATTTTGATCACACTTTTCTTTTCTTTTTCTTTATTAATGTGGTGCATTACATTAAGTAATTTTCAAATGTTAAACCAATCTTGCATTTCTGGGATAAAATCCACTTAATTACAGAATATAATCCTTTTAATATGCTGGTGGATTCAGTTTACTAAATTTCAAAAATAATTTTGCATCTATATCCATGAGGAACAGAATATGTAGTTGTCTTTTCTTGTCATATCTTTGTCTGGCTTTAGTATGAGATAACACAGGCATCTTAAAATGTGCCAGGAAACATTCCCTCCTTCTCTATTTTCTAAGAGAGTTTATGTAAGACTTGGATTGTTTCTTCCTTAAAGGTTTAGTAGAATTCACCAGTGAAGTCATGTGGACCTGGGCTTTTTCTTGCAGATTTTAGATTTTGAATTCAAACCACAGAAGAAATCTCATAATTTAAAAAGATTTTGTAAGATTTGTGTCCTTCTAGGAGTTTTTCTTGTTCATAAAAATGGTCTAATATGTTAACATCAGGTGGTTCATACTAACCTCTTCTAATCCTTTTAGTTACCATAGGGTCTGTAGTGATGTTTCCTCTATCATTCTTGATTTGGTCAATTTATGTCTTCTTTGTTTTTGTTGCTCAGGTTAGCTCAGGGGCTAGCTGACTATGAACCATGAGCCAAATCTGGCTTGCAGACTGTTTTAGTACAGGCTGGGAGTTAAAAATGGTTTTTTGGTTTTTTTTTTTTTACTTTTTTAAAGAGTTGTAAAAAACAAGCAAACAAAAAACATAAAGAAGAATATGTGATAGAGACCATACATGGCCTGCAGAGCCTGTAATATTTACTATCTGGCCCATTGCTAAAAAAATCTGCCAACTCCTGGTTAATTCAATGTGCATTTGAGAAGAATGTGTACACTCTTCTGTTCAGTGGAGCAGTATAATGTGCCAGTTGGTCAATTTGGTTTATAGTGTAGTCATATGCTTACTTATTTTTCTGTTTAACTGTTATATCAATTACTGAGAGAGGCTTATTAAAATCTCCAAATATAAGTGTTGAATTTTATCTTTTCTCAATTATTTAGATTTTGCTTCATATAATTTTGAACTCTGTTGTCAAGTGCATACACATTGGTCATTGTTATTTCTTCTTGATGCATTGACTCTTCTATTATTATGAAATGTTCCTTGATGCATTGACTCTTTTATTATTATGAAATGTTCCTTTTTGCCTCTAAAAATATGCATTTTCTTGAATTCAATTTTGTCTGATATTAATATAGCCATTTCAGCTCTCTGATGATGACTGTTTCCATGGTATACCTTTTTCTATCCTGTATTTAAATATAAAATGTACCTCTTGAAGATGGCGTATCATTGGATCTTCATTGTTTGTTCATTCTGACAATTTTATCTTTTGATAAGAGTGCTTAGTCTATTCACAGTAAACATTTTAATGATGAGATAGGATCTACCCCTATTATTTTGTTGTTTACTCTCCGTATATCTCATGTCAGTTTTGTTTCTCTGCTCCTCTTTTAAAGTAAACTTTTATGTGTGTTAGTATAGTTTGAAATTTACAGAAAAGTTGTAAAGGTAGTACAGAGCATCTGTTTCTTTTTATTGTCTTCTTTTGTGTTAAACAAATATTTGTAGATGTTCCATTTTAATTATTTTATCTTTAGCTATGTTTTTGGTTCTATATTGCTTTACAGTCATTGTTCTTAGAATTTTAACTGCATCTTCAATGTATCACAATCTTTCTCAGGGTACATTGATTTAATTTCAATAATATATACCAACTTTCCTCCAGTGTAACTCAATTTTCTCTGTTTATTTTTTGTACTGTAATCATCATAAAGATTGATTTATATATGTTGTAAACTCAGCAATAAAATGTTAGAATTATTGCTTTAAATAATCTTACAATTATCAAAGAAATCAAAAAATAAAGTCTTATATTTGGCCATATATTTACCATGACCTGTGTTCTTTATGCATTCCTACACATAAGGATCTAACTTATTTTATTATGAAGAACTTCCTTTCATATTTCTCAGATAACAGGTCTACCAGCAAGAGTTATTTCAGTTTTTATTCATCTGGGAACACCTCACTTTCACTTTCATGTTTGAGGAAGAATCACACTGGATGTAGAATTCTTGGTTGACAGCTGAGTTTTAGCATGTTGGATATGCAATTCCATGGCCTTCTGGCCTTCATTGTTTCTGATGAGAAAACAATTGTTAATCTTATTACTGGTCCACTATATGTGAGGAGTCCTTTTCTTTTGCTGCTTTCAACATTTTCTCATTTTCTTTTGCTTACAAATATATGACTATCTGCCTATCTGGGGATCTCTGTCTATGTTTTTTCTATCTAAGGATTGTTGAGCATCTTGAATCTATAATGTTTATCATCAAATTGTGGGTTTTGGATAATTATTTTTTCAAATATTTTTCTGCTTCTTCCTCCCTCTTTTCTCCTAGTATACTTGATGTTTTCCTATAGATATCTGAGATTCTGTTTATTAGTCTTCAATATTTTTTCTCTCTGTTCATCAGAGAGTAGTTTCTATTGGTTAGTTTCTATGGATCAATCTTTAAATTTCTTTATTTATTATTCTGTTATCAGCAATTTGCAGTTGAGTCCATCTAAGTCTTCTTTTTTTTTCATTTTGGTTATTGTTTTCAACTTTAGAACTAGCTTTTAATTTGTTTGTAGTTTCTATTTCTACTGAGATTCTCTATTGAGTCATTGTAATATTTTCCTTTAATTCTTTAAACATATTTATAACAGCTACTTTGAAACTTTTGTCTATTAAATCAAAAATCTATGCTCATCCAGAGTCAGTGCATTTTGACTATTTTTCTTCCTGAATATGAGTCACACATTTTTGGGCTTTTTTTTCAGTCCAGTAATTTTTAAACTAAAATTGGACTTTTTGTATAATATATTATAGCAACTGTATATTTTGTTTCATTTTTCTTAAGGTGGATGTTGTTCATCACTGCCTGGATTTAAACTCTGAAATCTGTCTCCCCTATGGTGTGCCAGATATTAATCTACTAATGTTTTTATGCTTCTTTATATTTTTTGGCCTTACCTAAGGGCTGTCCCATGTATGCATAGCTCTATAGTAAGCCAGTGTTTTAGATGGTGCTCAAACACTTCGAGTCTGTAAGGCTTACACCCTCTGCTGAGGTATCTGTGTGTAGATTGAAGAATGCATCATAATTTTAAGTGTCCCTAGGCTTTCACTTTTTGTCAAGCTCTCTTGAGTCTCTCTTCCATGTTGAATAGTTTTCCAGTTGCCCAGTACCATGTGAAGGGCTTATCTTAGTTTTTCTGTGGCTCTCTTATTTCTAAGACTTTCTTGTTAAATTGCTAGTTGTCTCATTGCTTGCTTTAATCAGGTCCCCAGTCTCAGACTAGTGAAACTGCAGACTTTCCTTTGTAAAAGAAACCAGAACTGCACATAACCAAAGCAGTAAAACAGATTTTATTCAGGAACTATTGCAAAACGGGACAAGAGACCTCAGTATATGGTATGCTCAATTCCAAATACAGCAAAGACAAGTGAGAATTTTTAGCCAAGGAGGAGGTTGTAGGGATATGGTGTATGAAAAAATTACTAATAGGAGACATCAAGGGTAGTGAAAATTCTTACTAAACTAACCTAAAAGTATTCTTGCTAAAGGTAGGTGATATGGTTTGGCTGTGTCCCGACCCAAATCTCATCTTGAATTGCTGCTCCCATAATTCCACCTGTTGTGGGATGGACCTAGTGGGAGGAAATTGAATCATGGGGGTGGGTCTTTCCTGTGCTGTTCTCATGATGCTGAATAAGTCTCACAAGATCTGATGGTTCTATAAAGGGCCCTTCCCCTGCACACACTCTGTTGCCTGTTACCATGGTAAGATGTGCCTTTGCTCTTCCTTTGCTTCTGCCATGATTGTGCGACCACCCCAGCCATGTGGAACTGTGAGTCCATTAACCTTTTTTTCAAAATTACTCAATCTTGAGTATGTCTTTATTAGTAGCATGAGAACAGATTAATACAGTAAATTGGTATCGGTAGAGTGGAGTGCTGCTGTCAAGATACCCAAAAACATGGAAGTGATTTTGGGACCAGATAACAGACAGAGCTTGGAACAGTTTGGAGGGCTTAGAAGAAGACAGGAAGATGTGGGAAAATTTGGGACTTCCTAGAGACTTGTTCAATGGTTTTGCCCAAAATGCTAACAGCAATATGGACAATAAGGTCTAGATTGAGGTGGTCTCAGACAGAGAAGAGGAAGTTGTTCAGAACTGGAGTAAAGGTCTTTTTTGCTGTGCTTTAGCAAAGAGACTGGAGGCATTTTGCCCCTGCCCTATAGATATGTGGAACTTTGAACTTGAGAGAGATGATTTAGGGTATCTGGCAGAAAAAAATTTCTAAGCAACAAAGTTTTCAAGAGGAAGCAGAACATAACTGAAAAATTTGTAGCCTGACAATGCAATAGAAAAGAAAATCTCATTTTCTGGGGAGAAATTCAAGCCTGCCACAGAAATTTCCATAAGTAACAAGGAGATGAATGTTAATCACCAAGACAATGGGGAAAATGTCTCCAGGGAATGTCAGATACCTTTGTGGCAGCCCTCCCATCACAGGTCTAGAGGACTAGGGGGAAAAAATGGTGTCATGGGTCAGGCCCAGTTCTCCCTGCTGTGTGCCACCTAGGGACTTGGTCCTCCATGTGTCAGCTGTTCCAGCCATGGTTAAAAGGGGACAAGGTACAGCTCAGGCCGTGGTTTCATTGGGTACAAGCCCCAAGCCTTGGCAGTTTACACATGGTATTAATCCTATGGGTGCATGGAAGTCAAGAATTAAGGTTTTGGAACTTCTGTCTAGATTTCAGAGGATGTATGGACACGCCTGGATGTCCAGGCAGAAGTTTGCTGCAGGGGTGGGGCCCTCATGGAGAACCTTTGCTAGGGCAGTGCAGAAGGGAAATGTGGGGTTGAAGCCCTCACACAGAGTCCCTACTGAGTCACTGACTAGTGGAGCTGTGAGAAGAGTCCCTACTGAGTCACTGACTAGTGGAGCTGTGAGAAGAGGGCCACCATCCTGCAGACCGCAGAATGGTAGATTCACCAACAGCTTGTACCATGCACCTAGAAAAGCCTCAGACACTCAACACCAACCAATGAAAGCAGCCTGGAGGAAGGCTGTACCAAGCAAAGCCACAGAGGCAGAGCGGCCTGAGGCCAAGGGAGCCCACCTCTTGCATCAGCATGACCTGGATGTGAGACATAAAGTCAAAGGAGATTATTTCAGAGCTTTAAGATTTGGCTGTCCTGCTGGATTTCAGACTTGCATAGGTCCTGTAGCCCCTTCATTTTGGCCAATTTCTTGCATTTGGAATGGGCCTATTTACCCAATGTCTGTACCCTCATTATATCTAGGAAGTAACTAACTTGCTGTTTGATTTTTCAGGCTCATAGGTGGAAGGAACTTGGCTCGTCTTGGATGAGACTTTGGATTGTGGACTTTTTAGTTAATGCTGAAATCTGTTAAGACTTTGGCGGACTGTTGGGAAGGCATGACTGGTTTTCAAATGTGAGGACATGAAGTTTGGGAGTGGGCAGGGGTGGAATGATATGGTTTGGCTGTGTCCCCACCCAAATCTCATCTTGAATCGTAGCTCTCATAATTCCCATGTGTTGTGAGAGGGACTCAGTGGGAAGTAATTGAATCATGAGGGCAGGTCTTTCCCATGTTGTTCTCATGATAGTGAATAAGTCTCACAAGATCTGATGGTTTTATAAATGGGAGTTCCCCTGCACATGCTCTTTTGCCTATTGCCATGAAAGATGTGTCTTTGCTCCTCTTTCGCTTCCACCATGATTGTGAGACTGCCCAAGCCATGTGGAACTGTGAGTCAATTAAACTCTTTCCTTTACAAATTACCCAGTCTTGGGTATGTCTTTATTGGCAGTGTGAGAACAGAATAATAGAGCAGGCCAGAGGGATCAGATATTACTTAAGAGATGACATGGGATTGTCACAGAGGGTCGTGACTGAAACTTGTCAAGGTTCTTGGCATTTTGAACAAAGAATTGGACAAAACACCCAGGAAAGCAAAGAAAGAATGAAGCAACAAAAGAACAAAAGCAGGGATTTATTGAAAATGAAAGTACACTCCACAGTGTGGGAGCAGACCTGAGCAGTGGTTCAAGGGCCTGGATACAGAATCTTCTTGGGTCCAAACACCCCCTAGAAGTTTCCCATTGGCCACTTCATGCTCACCACATGTAAGTGAAGTGGTGGCCTGCATTCGGTCTGACCAGTTGCAGAAAGCAGCCAACCAGAGGCTGAAGTGAAGTTACAAAGGTCACACTCCTCTGCAAACATCTGATTGGTTGCAAAAAGCAACCAATCAGAAGCTAGGGTGAAGTTACAAAGTTGCAAACCAAAACTCCACCCACAATCAGTCTGATTTGTGGCGGATAGTCAATTTCCCATCTGCCTCACAGAAAAGGTCAAAGGGAATACTCTCTGGTCCTTTTGTTACTTAATTTGGAAAGTTAGGGGTTTTCCTTTCAATTTAGTTCTAGGAAGTTGGCATGAAACAGCCTTAGGATCCCTGCCTCTAGACCTATTCTCCTGCCTCAGAATGAGGAATTTGATCAGATATTGACAGTGATCAGATATTGAGGTGGGGAATTCTTGCTAAAATGACTTAGTAGGCTTCTCACTAAAATTGAGCTGTGCAGGCATGAGGAGAAGGCCCAACAATGAGGGTTAAATCAGGCACAGAGGAGCTGACTAAAGTTTGGTGAAGGAGAGAGTCTTTGTCACCTTCTTCTTTCTCAGTCAAGTTCATCACTCTTTGCCAACAAAGTCATAGGGAGTTTTCACCCCAACTCCAGCCCCCAAAAGGAATATTTATTCTGGCAATAAAGTTGCTGATTTTTGCAACCACCACCACAATGGTCAAACTACCACTTTTGCTAACAAAGCTATGGACAAGGGGGTAGGGAAGCAGCCCCAGGCAATAAGGCCACAGACTCTCACACAAACTCTAGCACTTTTATTAAGAATGTGTCTTCAGGCCTGGTGGGGTGGCTCATCCCTGTAATCCCAGCATTTTGGGAGGGTTAGGTGGGTGAATCATCTGAGGTCAGGATTTTGAGACCAGCCTGGCCAACATGGGTGAAACCCTGTTTCTATTAAAATACAGAAAATAGCTGGGCATGGGCTTGTGCCTGTAATCCCAACTACTCAGGAGGCTGAGGCAGGAGAATTGCTCGAACCCAGGAGGCAGAGGTTGCAGTGAGCTGAGGCTATGCCATTGCCCTCTAGCCTGGGTGACAGAGTAGTCTCAAAAACGAGTCTTCACTCGTTGTCCATCTTTGTTTAACTTTTTGTACCCTAAGGTTGTTATTTCAGACAATCTTGTCAGTATTATATTAAAGGTTATTCCAGACAATCTTGTGCAGTATTATATGCATTCTTACAGACAGAGATTGCTGACCTCTTCACACTGCCATGATTCGAAGACCCTCTAAAGGCTCTTGGTCAGAGTCTTTTACATATCAAAGCATGTTGTGAATAACCAAATGGGCAACATAGAATTGAGTGTTTTTAAACCTCTGTGGCAGTGGAACTCTGCCCCCACTCTTTTTTTCCAGGAGCGTCTGATTTATTTCTCACAGTTTAATGCAGAAGACTTACATGGAAAGGTTAGTAAGATGCAGATTCCTGGGCTCCCACTCCAGAGGTACAGGTTGTGTAGATCTGGGGTGCATATATACGACTTTAGACAGTAGTCTGAAAACCACACCTTGCCCTTTGTTCCATAGAGTGCATCCGTTCATAAGCTCCCACACCTCTCAATAAAAAGACATTTACTTCTTTTCACTTAGTGTTTAAAAAGACTGATAGAAAAGAGATGGTGCTATATGTTCACCAAGTCTGTTTTATATTCTTCCTTGATGGGAACATGTAAAACTACACTTACAAGTCCCTTGCAGCTGGCTGGGACCACGTGACTACATCTGGTCAGAGATATGTGAATGAGACAGTCAAGTGCAAAGGAGTTCCTGGAATAACTCCAACCAGCCTGTACACTGGTAGTACGCACTGGGGTGGAGCCACAAAAGGTCCGCCGTTTGCAGTCCGGAGGAGCCTGGCCCCTCCTCTTCCTGGGCGGAAAGTGGAATTCAATCTGTGAGGCAGGAAGCATGTACTAGCAGGACTCTCGCTTTGCTGAGAGTCCCTGTTTCCCTTTTTGCCCGATAAATCCCATTTTTCTCACTCTTCAAATTGCCCACGAGCCTAATTTTTCATGGTCGTGTGACAAGGACCCTGTCTTTAGCTGAACTAAGGAAAAGTCCTGCAACATGAGCAGGAGGAATGAGTGGATCACTTTCCAGCCATGGCAGTAGGGAGCCCATGTTCAGTTCTTCAATCTCTTGCCTTCCATTTGGTGTGAACGGTGGTGGCCTCCTCATATAAAGATGGTAGAGCTACAGGTTTGACAAAACTCTGGATCCTGAAGACTCGCACAGTCAACAGCTGCCTATGGAGGATAAAGGGCTTTGGGGGAGCAAGAAATAAGCTTTTAGTGCTAAGCCATTGAGATTTGGAGTTGTGTGTTACCACATCATGAATCTAGCCTATTTTGAGTTGGGGTTATAGAAAGGGCAACAGTGAAATTACCTTCTGAAGCAGCTCAAAGGATTGAGGAAAGAAAATATGATTAACAGGAAACCTACGATCTCAAAAATGAAAGCTTAGCATATGCCAGCGTCATTTGATCCTGCTCCTTCCATGTGAGGTAATAGTCGCAATCCACAGGCCTTTCCTGCAGTTGTTAAGGTCTGACCTTTTAAGTGGAAAACAATGCCTTAGGCCTAATCTAAAGGACAGATGCAAAAAAAAAAAAAAAAGTCGGTTAACTCAGCCCATCTATCCAACCTGTATTTGTAAATTGTTTTATTTTCAAGATGAAGATAAAAACAAGAGTCTTTCTATTTTAATCTTCCATTAACCAGCATATTTTGTTAATTATAATCTATAGCCTACCCCTTGGGTCTTTCATTATTTGAGATTTTACCATGCAATGATTTTAACAATAAATAAACACCAAGGAGGGAGAAAATAGGTGGTATACTTCATAATACAAAAAAATAAATAAATAAAATTAGTAAAATTGCTTTCAGCAGGGAAACACTTTAAGCTCTCTTTCTATCTAGGAAAGGCAACAGTTCAATTAAATATAACTGGCTGTATTTTCTGTTTAAACAGTGAATGGGAGTCAAAGATTCATGACTTCCTCAAGCTTACTTCACACTGCTTGCCCGTCCCCCACCCGCATCTAGCACCAGTCTGTCCTTGGCCCACCCAGCAGGAAAGAAGTGTGATGTATGTGTGTTCTATCATGGAATTAATCAGCAGACAGTATGTCGGGGTTAGGTTGGAGAAAATTAAAGGCACACTTGCAGCTCATAGAAAATACTGTGAACCCATTTGGTGAGACTAACAGACATGCTATGAAAGTCAAATGGCCAACCTTTCCTCCCATTGCCTTTATTAACATTGACATTTGCATGAAAATTGAATCCTGGTTTCCTGAGGGCTCATCTGCTCCTGCAGCTTCCCCTTACTTGAAGGCTTAATCTTCTGTTGGCGACATGATAATCAGTTCTCCAGCAAGCAATTATGATGTCACAAAGAGGCAATTATCACTTCAGGTGAGAAAATAAACAGCCCACACACATGATGACTTGAAATCTTTACGATTATCTTAATGTAATTTTTCTTTTAAAAGATTTCATATGAGAAAATGACTATAAGCCTAGATAAAGAACCCACAAGGTAATGGTAGAAGTGTTCATTCTAGGCCCTAAGTTAAATATTTGTACATGTTCCCCAAATCCTTACTGAACATTTCTGAGGTGGCTTCTCCGTCTTCCAATGTCCCCTGCAAAGTGTGGCATACTGACTTCCATGGAGACCCATCTGTTGGTCCTCAATGCTTTTCCTCTTTCAAAGCAAAATGAACAAAAGTTTATCTAACTGAAATAATATCATGGAATGGTACCATTAATCAGGAGGAAAAACAATCCATTACACAAAAATTGGAGAATGTATATAAGTAGAAAGAAATAATTAAAAATTGTTTATAATCCTACCACCCAGAGGAAACCATAGTATTTTAGTTCTAGTCTTTTCTTTTTTTCTTTTTTTTTTTTTTTTGAGATGGAGTCTTGCTCTGTTGCCCAGGCTGGAGTGCAGTGGCGCGATCTTGGCTCACTGCAAGCTCCACCTCCCAGGTTCACACCATTCTCCTGCCTCAGCCTGCCAAGTAGCTGGGACTACAGGCACCCACCACCATGCCCGGCTAATTTTTTGTATTTTTTAGTAGAGATGGGGTTTCACCGTGGTCTTTATCTCCTAACCTTGTGATCCGCCCGCCTTGGCCTCCCAAAGTGCTGGGATTACAGGCGTGAGCCAACTCCCCTGGCCTAGGTCTAGTCTTTTCTTTCTTCAGTGTGTTGGGGTGTGTGTATGTGCGTGTGGTTTGTCTTATAATAATTAAACCCCAAAGTACACCCTATTTTGTCATCTGCTTTTTCATTTGACCATTTGTTGTGAACACCCTTGCATTACACTATTATATTTTAAAGAAAGGAAAATAGTAGTCTTAGGATAAGAAGCTCTCTAGGGAGGCCATTTCTTTTTCTTTTAAAAAAAGTTTATTATTTTATTATTTTTTTTCAGCTTTGTGGAGGTAATTGACAAATAAAAATTGTCAATAATCTCCATAAAAATTGATGTATGTATACATTGTGAAATGATTACCACAATGAATATGCATCATCTCACATAGTTACTTTTGTGTGTGTGGTGAGCATGTCAGCAGCGTTTGAACGAGAGCAACTCCACCTTGAGTAGGGGCTGGATAAAATAAGGCTGAGTCCTACTGGGCTGCATTCCCAGGTTAGGTGTTCTTAGTCACTGGATGAGACAGGAGGTTGGCACAAGGCACAGATCTCAAAGACCTTGCTGATAGAACAGCAAGCAGTGAAGAAGCCAGCCAAAAGCCACCAAAACCAAGATGGCGATGAGAGTGACCTCTGTCTGTCCTCACTGCTCATTATACTCTAATTCTAATTTATTAGCATATTAAAAGACACTCCCACCAGTGCCATGACAGTTTACAAATGCCATGGCAATGTCCAGAAGTTACCCTATATGGTCTAAAAAGGGAGGAACCCTCAGTTCTGGGATTTGCCCACCTCTTTCCCAGAAAACTCATGAATAATCCACCCCTTGTTTGGTATATAATCAGAAATAACCATAAGTATACTTAGGCGAGTAGCCCATACTGCTGCTCTACTTGTGGAGTAGTCATTCTTCTTTTTTTTTTTTTTTTGAGACAGAGCATTGCTCTGTCACCCAGGCTGGAGTGCAGGGTGTGATCTCGGCTCACTGCAGCCTCTGCCTATTGGGTTGAAGTGATTCTCCTGCCTCAGCCTCTTGAGTAGCTGGGATTACAGGCACCTGCACCACACCTGGCTAATTTTTGTATTTTTCGTAGAGATGGAGTTTTGCCATATTGGCCAGACTGGTCTCAAACTCCTGGCCTTATGTGATCCACCCACCTCAGCCTTCCAAAGTGCTGGGTGTGGACCACTGTGCCCGGCCAGAGTAGCTATTCTTTTCTTCCTTTACTTTCTTAATAAACTTTCTGTCACTTTGTGGACTCACCCTGAATTCTTTCAAGTGTGAGGCCCAAGAACCCTCTCTTGGGGTCTAGATGTGGACCCCTTTCTGACAACAAGACTACTTGAGATCTATTCTCTTAGCATATTCCTGGTATTCAATATATGATTGTTAACTATGGTCACCCTGCTATACATTAGGTCTCCAGAATCATTCATAACTGCAAGTTTGTACCCTGTGACCAATACCTCCCTATTTCCCCTCACCCCCTGGCTCCTGGTAGCACCCTTCCACTCTCTGCTTCTGTGCTTTCAACTTTTATAGATTCCACGTATAAGTGAGATCATGCAGTATTTTTCTTCCTGTGCCTGGCTTATTTCACTTAGCATAAGGTCCTCCAGGTTCATCCATGTTGCAACAGATGGCAGGATCTCCTTAGTATTCCATTGTGTGTGTGTGGTGTGTGTGTGTGTGTATACACACATATATATAGTGCATATGCATATGTATGTGGTATTATTATATATCTAATCACAATTTCTTTACTCATACACCTGTCAATGGACTCTTAGGTTGTTTCCATTCTTATTCACTAGACCGTTGTGAATAACGCTGCAATGAACACGGAAGCACGGATTAGCGAGGCCATTTTCAATGTCGCTAAAGAGACGATGTTTGATTCTGGCCAATCAGAGTGTTAAATGCTCTGGGTCATTTGGCTAATGACTGGGCAATTGGGTCAAGGCAGAGGTATCCAACAGTGACCAGCTATCAAGTAGGACTGTTTAGAGTAAACAGAGCCACTTAGGCCAAGAGTGACTGTGCTGTGACTTTGACCATTGCAGTCCCAGCAGTAAGCTCTGCTCACTCAGTCCTCATGAGCACAGGTCCCTGTCCTCCAGGAGTGCTCTCTTTTCCAATACATGATCACGAGGTTTTAATTGTTAACCTTAAAAAGGCTTCTGTACGTGTTGACTTCCCTTTAGAGTATAAATACCTTAAGAGTCTCCTCTGAAAATTATCTACAGATTCTCAAAAGCTAGTGTAAAGAAGTAGAGAATCTTGCCTATAAGAAATTATCCTGTTGGTTCTTCCAGAACTTTTTACCATCCAAAGCTGCCTGACACAGTTCGATTAGAGAAGAGGAAGTCTCAGTACCAACCACAGTCAGGACCATGAGACACAGAAGGAGGAGGAAAGAGAACCCACTAGGCCTGGTTTCTGAGAGTTGCTGCTCACAGGACGTTACAGTGAAAGACTTACAGAGCGAGAAATCCCGGGGCAGCTTCAGGGAGCAGGAAAACTGGAGAAGAAAGGAAATTTATAAAATTGCTGTTGTGCAGAATAAGTTGGGTCATTTAAAATATTTTTTTTTTGGGGAGGCAAGGGAGGGCTGAAATTACTTTTAATATATACCAGACCCAAAGTGTTTCTTTAAATCTAATGCTCAGATGAGACCGAGCCATGTGGGACCTTGGTTTCTATCCGGGCTTCTCAAGTAGAGAAACAAATGCCAAATGGCTAAAATGGGTCACCACACACACATCATGGTTCTATTATAGTATCTTTCAAATGTTCTTATTTGCTCACAATTCTATTTTCTTATTTGCTCACAATTCTATTACTTCCACTGGACACTAATCTTTTCCAAAACAAGGCCTTTTTTGTTACTAATGAACCCCTCTTCCTCCCCGCATTGAGCACCTGTATTAATTAGGAGAGTTCAGCTGGCTAGAATAAGGACTCCCCAAAATACAGTGTGTTAAAACAAGCTAGAAGTTTATTTCTCTTTCACATATTTGTGAGGAGGTGGGCGGTCCAGGGCTGGTTGGGTGGCCCTGCCATGCTCAAAATAGAGTTCACGGCCGGGCGCGGTGGCTCAAGCCTGTAATCCCAGCACTTTGGAAGGCCAAGACGGGCGGATCACAAGGTCAGGAGATCGAGACCATCCTGGCTAACACGGTGAAACCCCGTCTCTACTAAAAAATACAAAAAAACTAGCCTGGCGAGGTGGTGGGCGCCTGTAGTCCCTGCTACTCGGGAGGCTGAGGCAGGAGAATGGCGTAAACCCGGGAGGTGGAGCTTGCAGTGAGCTGCGATCTGGCCACTGCACTCCAACCTGGGTGACAGAGCGAGACTCCATCGCCAAAAAAAAAAAAAAAAATAGAGTTCACTCTGGGTCCAAGGTAGTTAATTCAGCTCTTACCATCACATACATATCTGAACCAGCAGGAAGGAGAAAAGGCTGTGTCCTTACTTTAAGGCACTCCACTTCCAGCATACGCTCCCTCACTCCGACTAGCTTGTCTCTATTTCACATGTAAGGGTTTCATCCCTAACTTCTGTGTCGTCATTATATCATAACTTGCTTTAAAGTCCCTAATGTAATTTACTGTATCATTGTCTCTTTTGGTCCCTGTCAGTACTTAGCACCATGCTCAGTACCCAAAGGCACACAAAAGGTACTTGCTGACTGAGATATTGGGCTGTTTGCAGAATGTCTGCACCAACAATGGTGCAAGAGCAATATGCAGTCAGTAGAAACCTTACTTTGTTTGGATTTTGAATTTTGATCCCGTCCTGGGCTAGTGACATGTGGTACAATACTTTTACACAAGATATTCAACACTTTACTATAAAACAGGCTTTGTGTTAGCTGAGTTTGCCCAGCTGTAGGCTAATGTATGTGTTCTGAGCATGTTGAGGGTAGGCTAGGCTGAGCTATGATGTTCAGTAGGATAGGTGTATAAAGTGCTTTTTCAACTGAATAGTTTCCACTTACAATAGGCTTATTGGATGGGATGTAGACCTGTCATCGTCAGGTGAGGAACATCTGTACACTCAGACATTTATGTTCTATGTTTTTCTGTCTCCTCTGAGGTGGTGACTTTGTGGCTCAGTTGAAGATATGGTGCTTTGGATTAAGGCATGCATTCTATGGTGTAATTGTTTTAGCTCTGGGAACTGTATCTGGTGGTCAGACATTAAGAGACTAATCTAATTATGTTTCCAGATGTGAAGATATGTACCTGCCTATGTCATACTTTCCACAGGCATTAGCTACTTATTTTTCCTGATAGACAAACTCTGGGGCAGACCTTTCCAAATTTGGTTTTATATTGTGGAGCTACAAGGAAATCATTTTTACATTTGCTTTATTCTTTAAAAGCAGAGAAGAAATACCCCACTTTGATTTTTCAGATCTCGGCATAAGCCTGTTCTGTATTTGTGGAGAGTTACTGTTGAATATACAGTATCTCTTTTCCAATAATCCATTTGAGATGATACTGTTCTTTTTACACTTTTTTTTTTTTTGGAGACACAGTTTCACTCTTGTTGCCCAGGCTGGAGCGCAATGGTGCGATCTCGGCTCACTACAACTTCCATCTCTCAGGTTCAAGCAATTCTCCTGCCTCCTGAGTTGCTGGGATTACAGGTGCACATCACCACACTGGCTAATTTTTAATGTTCTTGAATTTAACCATAATTATTCAACAGAGGACCATTGGAAGTAAAATTTGTAGAACAGGTTCAATATGCCAGCTGAGGCCACATGTTGGGAAGACACTGTGAAGTGACATCAGCATGGGCTTTGGAATAAAAGACCACTGGTTAGTAATTCGAATTACACCTTCACTAGGAGAAGAACTTGGGAAAGCCACTTAACTCTTTGAGCCTCAGTTTCTCCACTATAAAATTTTGACAATAATATCTACCTTATTTTACGGATTAAATAAGACGAAGTGTGTGCAACCAGAACACAATCACAAAATGACTTTGAGCCTTCCAGTCACTGCCCTGAGTTACGTCACGTCAAACCTCTTTCTCCAGCTGGGTCACGCGTCCATTCATAACACCTTGGCAGATTCTATAATTTGAGGGTCACTTCCTGTTACAAAAATTTAGTTAACTTCAAGGTAGCACCTCAATCTCATATATGTTTCAAAACTCTCCTCCCCTATCACAGGTCTGACCTGCGTCTCCAAAACTCAGGGCAAGGAGTGGGGAGTGGGCTTTGTTCTTCCACTTTCTGTTCTGGGGAGAGGTGTAAGCAGCCGTGAGGCTGCTCTGGTGTAACCTGGGGCTATCTCTGCTCCCTATGAATGAGTGTGCGTTTTTCTTGGGGGCTGTCTTTAGTGTCATCTCAGCCCCCTCAGGGTCCCTACAGGACTTCCTTTGACACCTGATCACCTGCCCTGGCTCACCCATGAGCCTCTCTCCAGGGCTGGGCATCTTGTTATTTAGCCACTACCTGTGGAGCCCACTCCCCGTGTCCCTGGAGTCACCATGTCCTTCCTCCCACCGTCTGGCTCTGGTGCTCCTCTTGTCTGTCTCACTCCCTTTGAAGTTAACTTATCTTCCATCACCTGGGAGAGGGGAGATCTTTTGACCTATGACTCAAAATCTAGAAGCAATATAGGAAAATATTTATGTATTTGATTATATACCATTTTTAAAAGAGAAAATCCATATGATAAGAAACACCTCAAGCAAAGAAAAAAGACTAATGGCACACTGGCAGTAAATATCAGCAACTCACACCTAAAAGGATCAATAGCTCTAATAAAGAAAAAACTTCTGAAAATAGAGAAGACCAACAATCCTATAGAAAAGTGGGCCAGAGAGGAGAAATGCAAATGAAAACTATCCTGAGTTACCAAGTCTATCAGATTAACCAAATCGCAGAGCTGAGTAGTACACAGTGAGGGTGGGCTTGGAGAAACAGGAGCTTATGAAAGTGAAATGAGGCTTTGAGAGTGGCTAATAAAATTCTCTATGCATACACCTTTTGTTTTTGCAATGTTCTTTCCAGGAACCTATTTAAAAATTGGCAAGACCCTGGGCGCGTGAGCCTGTAATACCAGCCCTTTGGGAGGATGAGGCAGATTATGAGGTCAGGAGATTGAGGCCATTATGGCTAACACGGTGAAACCCCGTCTCTACTAAAAGTACAAAAAATTAGCTGGGCGTGGTGGCAGGTCCTTGTAGTCCCAGCTACTCGGGAGGCTGAGGCAGGAGAATGGCGTGAATCCGGGAGGCGGAGCTTGCAGTGAGCCGAGATTGTACACTGCACTCCAGCCCGGGTGATAGAGCGAAACTCTCTCTCAAAAAAAAAAAGGCAAGACCCCACAAAAGACATATGCAAAGGAGTATTCGCAGCAGCATTATTTGTGATGGCCCCAAATGTCCACCAGTGGGAGACAGGCGGAGTTCTGTGCAGCTTTCTAAACAAAGTAGGAAGATCTCTAGATCCGACTATGCTGGGTTCTCCAGGATATATTGCTAAATGAAAGAAGCAAGTAGAGAAAAGTAAATACAGGCCGGGTGCAGTGGCTCATGCCTGTAATCCCAGCATTTTTGGAGGCCGAGGCAGGTGGATCGCTTGAGGTCAGGTGTTCGAGACCAGCCTGGCCAACATGGCAAAACCCCATCTCTACTAAAAATACAAAATTTAGCCGAGTGTGGTGGCACATGGCTGTAATTCCAGCTACTCCACAGGCTGAGGCAGGAAAATAGCTTAAGCCTGGGGACAGAAGGTGCAGTGAGCTGAGACTGCACCACTACACCCCTCTATCCTGGGCAAAAAAGAATGAATGAGACTCTATCTCAAAAAAAGAAAAAAAGAAAATATAGAAAGGTAAATAAAATATGCTGCCATTTGTCTAAGAAAGAGGGGATAGAAATATATATATATATCTCTCTCTCACAGAAGGATCAATTATATAATGAATAGCATCCTTATCTTTAAGAGGAAGGAGGGGAAGATGGAGAGAGCAAGGGTGAAGCTAGACTTCTCTCAATCTACCTTATACTTCCATTTGATAGAAGGTATGTGAATAAAAAAATTAAAGAAGTAAAAACTCTATAATCCTAGTTTTGTTTTTTTTCTAAAAATATAATGAAGGAAACTTATTTCCCACATCCTTTTAAATCCCGACTTTAATGGGTACCTAGTAATTCATTACAGAGATGTCCCATGAGTTACTTAACAAGCCTAACTTTGTTTTAGAAGTATCTCAGCTTAACAGAAAAACATTCCATGGGGAGTCAGAAATCCCAGGCTCTGGGCCAGCTTCCATTAGGCTGAACCATAAGATATGACTGCTGTTGGATTCTTTTTGCCCTGCCAAAACAGCAATGCGTAGAGTCCAACCTTGTGGCTATTACTCCTGTGACCCTGGGCCAGTGACTTCTCTCACTTCTGAAAACTCTAGAGGAGTTCTACCAGCCTCAGGGATGGTTGTGAGGGTCAAAAGAAATGCTGGGCAGCAGGTTTTAGGTGAAGTATTGTTAGAATCGAGAGGAGGCGGGTCTGCCTGGTGCAATAAGAAGGTATGAGTGTGAATCCTTTTATAACTCCTTGCAGAGCAGTTCTAAAAATAAGGCATAGATTCATTCCCAAACTGCACCAGGGCTGCAGGCACATTCTAAATTATACCAGTTATACAGACAGAACTCTTGCAGTGCTGATGCAATTAAAGGGCATTTGCATGGAATAAGATTTTAGGGTTTTTGTTTGTTTGTTTTTGCAATGCTGTTTAAAAAGGATCCTTTGAGTTGTATTCTTAATTTGTGCACAGTTTTTTTTTTCCCCCCTTTAAGATGGCCTGCGCACTTCTCACTTCTGAGAGGCACTGGCTGGAAAATATTGCTGCAGCCCAGGCAGGGCTTGATTTCAGCCAGAGTTTCTCAGGGTCTCCACACGACGCATGGCTGGGAAATTGCCTTTTGGGACCTCTGCCAGGCTCCCTGGGAAATGGGAGCAGCCATCCTCCGGTGTAGATTTAGTTGTTCAGTGACCCAGGGTATCCGAAATAAGCAGAGAGAAAGAGGCCTCACTTCTCTTTCAAGCGAGGCAGGGTCGTTTGCACTCGGGCTCTGTAATTAGGAGCTACTGGTGAGATGCTTTTTGGAAGTGAGTGAGCCGTTTCAATTTGGCCATTTGTGGTCCTGAGTTACAGCTGACTGGAAATTAAAGCTGTAAGTGCAGACTCAAACCACGGGGAACGGGGCTGAGGGCCTCCTGGCCACCTGGCACAGCTCTGGAATGCTTATAGCACTTGATAACGCTTGCTAGGGGCAAGACAAGGGCAATAAAATGTGAATTAGATGGAGATGAACATGCCATCGGGGGCAGGAAGAAATCCTCAAGCAGATGTGTGTGGAAATTAATGGTGTGGTGATAACAAATGTTGAAGCACTGCACAGTGACCGTACTGGAGAATCGGCCCCCTGACAACTGTTTGTTTTACGAAGGGCGGGGCCTCCTGTGGATGGAAGGAAAATGTAGGAGGTAATAGCTTTTGAATTTGGTGCACTTGATGCATATTAAGGAGATCTTCCAGACTGTTTCAGGAATGCGTTTCAATCTGTGCTGCCAAAATCTTTGTTAGCCAGGGTCAATATTCAATTTATTTTAAAAAGCGTCATTCTCTTTCCCCTTTTTTTCCATTTGCTCCTGCAGATAAAGAACCAGGGTAACTAACGCAGAGCAAAAATAACCACCCTCAACCAGGAGGCAACGCTGCAGAAGGATCCATCTCTGTGAGTTATCTCCTTACCCTAGGCTGGGTCTGGATGTTCAGAGCAGGGTTTTAGCAGGCATGTTTTGGAGCTCAAGAACAGGGGTCCCCAGCCCCCAGGCTGCAGACTGGTACTAGTTTGTGGCCTGTTAGGAACCGGGCTGCACTGCAAGAGGTGAGTGGCAGGTGAGTGAGTGAGCATTACTGCCTGAGCCATGCCTCCTGTCAGATCAGCCCAGCATTAGTTCTCGAAGGAGCACGAACCCTATTGTGAGCTGCACATGTGAGGGATCTAGGTTGCACACTCCTTATGAGAATCTAATGCCTGATGATCTGAGGTGGAACAGTTTCATCCCAAAACCACCCTTCCCACCCTTATACTCCCCCTAATCCCTGTCCATGGAAAAATTGTCTTCCATGAAACTGGTCCCTGGTGCCAAAAAGGATGGGGAATGCTGCTCAAGAACATAAAGAAGTTCAGACCCTAATCCTGGTTGCTCAGGTAGGCTGGCGACTGGCTTTTCAAA